>NC_140167.1:185758233-186375685 GCF_963971535.1 Notolepis coatsorum
GTCTGTGAACTCGCTGACATCACTGGTGCTTCTCTCGAACATTCCCCAGTCGACGTCATCGAGTGCGTCCTGAAGCGTGGCCTCTGATTGGTCGGTCCATCTTTTTACCTCACGTGACGCCGTTTGTTTGTAAGCAGGGACCAACAAGATGGCGGCATGATCTGACGTGTTCGTCGCTCCCGCTAATGGTGGAGCCGGTACAGCCTTGTATCCGGCTCTGAACGGGGTGTAACAGTGGTCGAGTGTATTTCCTCCCCTTGTGGAGCAGACGATGTGTTGAAAGAAAGACGGCATGACTTTTTTCAAATTCGCCTGATTGAAATCCCCGGCTACAATCATGGCCGCATCTGGATGCTTGATCTGATGTGTGTTTAGATGGTCGTGTAGTTCCGCTAGTGCCCTGCCGACGTTCGCTTGGGGAGGAATGTATACTGCAGTCATGATTACTGCAGTGAACTCGCGTGGAAGATGGAAGGGACGACATTGGATCAAGAGGTGTTCCATGTCGGCGGAGCATGAACGGGAGAGTATCTGCACCTCCCCGGGGCTAGTCCAGCCGTTGTTGGTCATAAGGCAGAGACCCCCGCCGATGCTCTTCCCGGAGGCCTCTGTACGGTCCGCTCTGAAGATGGTGAAGGAGTTGGAGGGAGAGATGCTGTGATCCGGAGTCACTGGTTTCAGCCAGGTCTCCGTGAAACACAGGATATTGCAGTCCTTCATCTCTTGCTGGAATCGGACCCGTGCTCGTAAATCATCCATCTTACTCTCTAGCGAACGTGCATTCGCCAGGAAGATAGATGGAATAGCCGGACGGTAAGCAGATCTTCTTAGTCTTAATCTGATCCCGCTCCTCTTCCCTCTGTGTTTCTTCTTTGTCCTGCGGCCATCTTTGTCTCCCGCGTTGTCTTTGTCCCTTCTGATCTCCGTTGGCCAGTCTTGGCATGATAAAGTGTCTCTAAACTCCTCTTCTTGAATCCGGAGTTTAGGTCAATAAGTGACTGGCGGTCGTATGACGTCCCCGCCAGTGATGTTTCGATAAAAAAAGTAGTAAAAACAAACATGGCGACTGACTCGGGTCGCGCCATAGTAGTCAGCAGTGTTGGGCAAGTTACTTTTAAAAAGTAACTAGTTACAGTTACTAGTTACTTCTTCCAAAAAGTTACTAAATTACTTACTCAGTTACAAATGATAAAAGTAACTAGTTACTTCAGAAAGTAACTATTGCGTTACTTTCAAGTACATTTTTTACATAAACAACATACACAAATCTAAACTATTTTAATGTTGCTGTGGGACAAAGTGAGACTAGCCTCCAATCAAATGCCATGTATGTAGATATTATAATTACTTTGTTTATATAGTGGATCATACAAATACAAACACAATAGATGTTTTGGAACTTTTGATATGTATTGCCCCTCAACAGGCCACAACTGGGCAACATTAAATTATGCTTGTTAACACATCCACCGCCATAAACGGCTTACGACGGGTTTGCTGATCATGCGAATTCCGCCAATCCACGGCGTACGACGTTATTGAGATCATATTTCATTTTTTCGCCATGGTATTCATAATTCCGCCACCCAGCCTCGGCTGAGACAGTGGGACTCGGCACAACCGTGCAGCGCTTCAATACCGCCGCCTGGTGGATGATCGGGCGAGTTACAACCGGAAATGGATCTCTGGTGATCTCCGTGCATCTGGGAAATGCGTCCGGCAGTCACATATTGTTGCGGGACTCTAGACACACATCCGTGTATATGGATCGCTGCCATAACTCAATAATCGATATGATTTGGGCGTTTATTGCGCCATACAAACCGGAAATGGATCTAGTCGATCGATGTCAAATAAGTGGGACAGTAACGTTACTTTCAGCTTGATTGTTTATTATTTTCAATGCAAACCGCTCTGATCAATATATCACCCATACTACATAAAGCATTTACTGACGATCACGGAATTATAAATGACCCCCCCCCCCCTTTCATCCACGCATGATGAGTCATAACGTTTAGGATCGTATTCAGTTGGATTTTTTAATATAGCGTGTATCGCGAATAAACTGCAATCGATAATCTATATTATGCGTTTAGGCCTATAACTAGCTTTCTAGGAATTACTGCAGAAAACGATAAAAACATACTTATATTCTAGACGGTATTTTCGTATGAATATATGAATGAAAAAGTATAACGTTCCTATATCCTGAACGATAGATAATCGATGTTGAATGGGCCATAGTAATGTCAATTTAGCAATACAATTTAAAAAGTTATAGCCCTGCAAAGAAGGTGAACATCTCCATAGGCTTAGACTGGTTAGAAGCGGATAGAAGCGTGGCAGTTAATGTGTTAAGCACTATACCAAAAATAAATAACAAATATATACTGATTGATTGAACATTTTAATTAACAGATTGCAGAATGGGTACAGTACAGTACAGCTCAATACACACAATTGTTAAAGTTATGCCTAAACTTAACGGCGAAAGAATGCGAATGCACGTTAAAAAAAAAAAATTGAAGGGAATTGAACTAGCAAGCAACGAGCCGTAGGATCCACAGCCATGCAGCTTTGCCAATTGAGCTATTTCTGGATACTGAATAAGGGGCGGTTACTGGCATATAATGAGCTCCGCGTCGCCGCGGGGGCGTGGCTAGACGCAAGTTGGGCGTGGTTAGACACAAGTTGGTTGCCTTTAATATTTAGGCCTCCCGCGTCCCTCTTTGGATAGTGTCTCCATTATCCCATGCTCCTAACCAGACACTACCATTATAAGCTAGCTTTTATTCTCTCCACCACTTCTAACCACATTGTCATTTTGGATTCATTGAGACCCAGAATTCTTGCTGTAGATATTTCTTGATAAATCACATCGAGATATGTAAGAAACCAAACTTTCCGGCACATTTTTTCCGGTTGAAACCAGCGTGATGCGATCAGCTTTTTAGCTACTGTGATACCCGATAAAACCAATCTCTTTAGCTGTGGATGTACTGCAAACTCAAAAACATCATTCAATAGTAATACAGAGGGGTGTACAGGTATATTCCAAGATAAGAGTTTTGATAATTGTTGGGTCACATCTTTCCAGAATATCTTAACTGGTGGGCAGTCCCAGTACATGTGCATAAATGTCCCTTCATCCCCATTTGTACATTGGGAGCATTTGGAGTCATGTTTAAGACCCATTCTGTTCAGTCTTATAGGAGTCAAGTATGTCCTGTGAATATAGTTAAGATTGATTTGTTGATGGTCCGGGTTCCTTGATGTAAGTCGGACATTTGCCCAGGCTTCTTGCCAATCAAAGTCACTTTCCAGGTCTGGTATATCCCTCCTCCAGACAGAGTCTAGTTGGAGGGTTTCATACGAGGACGTTAGTAATTGATGATAAAAATCTGAAACAAAACCTCTCGATGTCTCTCTTTCATAGAAGAATTTGTGGTATCTGTGGTGTTCAATTGGTATGTCTAATGGTAACTGTATGTAAAAAAGCCATGTGGACTTGGTGAGATTACATTTTTTGCATATTTCTCCATAACTACAAAAACCCTGTTTGTTAAAAACATCCCCTAATGAGTGTATGCCTTGCTCTTCCCATATAGGGAATCTTATAGGTCGTTTTTCAATCAAGAGTGCATTGTTATTGAATAAGGGAGTATGATTGTGCCATTTATGTGGGTTAGGATATTTTTTTTGTGTTTCACGCCATATCCGGATCGCATGAGTAATTATGGGGCCAAATTTCCGTTCACAATGCTTGATTGGTAGTTTAGTGTATGCTATGTCCATGCTAGTCTATGTTATTTATTTATTTTTAACATTAATCCTTTTGTCACTTCGAAGCAAATGATCGACATTATCTGAACCCTTAACCTCTTTTTATTTCGTTATTTCTGACTGCAGTACAAGTACACGTGTCCCAGTGCTTTTAGAGGACTTGACGTCTTGGATTTCATTGCCAGTTGACATCCATATTCTGCCCAGTGTATTATTGCCCTAATATATAAAGCTGATCTGATGGAGTTCTAAGAGTCAGTGAGACACAGGGCCTTAGCAAATGACCTCAATACCTTCTATGCGAGGTTTGATGCTGGTAATAACAACACCAGCCCACAAGCCACGGCAATGGGGGGGGGGGGGGGTATGCTGCTGATGGAGACTCAGTGTTCAGGGTAACAGAGCATGAGGTGAGGCGGACCTTTAAAAAAGTGAATATCAGGAAGGCAGCAGGTCCGGACGGCATCCCCGGCCGCGTCCTAAAAGTCTGTGCCGACCAACTGGCCCCGGTATTCACTGACATATTTAACCTGTCCTTAGAACAGGCTGTCATCCCCACCTGCCTGAAGAAGTCCACTATTATCCCTGTACCCAAAAAATCCAAGCCTGCTTGCCTCAACGACTACCGCCCTGTAGCTCTCACCTCCATAGCCATGAAGTGCTTTGAGAAGCTAGTAAAGGGCTACATCTGCTCCTCCCTCCCCATCAACATGGACCCCCTGCAATTTGCATACCGCCCCAACAGGTCCACGGAGGATGCCATAGCCCATGTTCTGCACACAGCAGCATCACACCTGGACAAGAGGAAGGGGAACTATGTGAGAATGCTATTCATCGACTACAGCTCGGCATTCAATACCATAGTCCCCTCCAAACTCATAGCCAAGCTCAGGGACCTGGGCTTGAACTATGACCTCTGCCAGTGGGTCTTGGACTTCCTGACGGGCAGACCCCAGGTGGTGAGAGCAGGCAACTGCACCTCCTCATCCATCACCCTCAACATAGGGGCCCCCCAGGGCTGTGTTCTGAGTCCCCTCCTCTACTCCCTGTACACACACGACTGTGTGGCTCAGCGGAGTAGCAACACAATCATCAAATTTGCTGACGACACAGTGGTGGTGGGCCTGATCTCTGCCAACGACGAGAGGGCCTACCTGGAAGAGGTCAAGGTCCTGGCGGGATGGTGCCAGGAAAACCGCCTCTCCCTGAACGTCAGCAAAACAAAGGAGATGATTGTGGACTTCAGGAGGTCGGGGGTCAAGGACTACAGCCCCCTCAGCATCGACGGGGCACCGGTTGAGAGAGTCAACAGCTTTAAGTACCTCGGTGCCTACATATCCGAGGACTTGACATGGACCACACACATTGACAGTGTTGTGAAGAAGGCAAATATGGCAGTAACCAAAAACTATCTTTCAAGCATGGAAAGCTGCAAAAATAATCCCAATAATATCCAACAGGATTACCTTCAGTGGTAGACCAATTAGTATTCTCCCGACTTATAAGTAAACTAATGGACAAACTTGTCTTCGGTCAAATTGTTAAGTTACTTTTCTGTCAACAACCATGATTCTGTCACGGCTAGTACAGAGAACCCAAGTGCAGAACAGAAGGCAGGTAGTGGTTAAACCCAATAACAGGTGTGTTTATTAATGAGTCCAGGCTGAGGGGGGTTGATTGATTTTTATTTATCTCGAACCAAAACACAACTATCACAGCAAATTGATAAAAGCAAAAACAATATACACACAAATAAAAAGAAACCAAAACATAGAATTTCGAGAAGGGGCAGAAAGAAGCAGTGCTCATCTAGTCCTGCCCCTTCCTTATACATCACACAAGTCACAGATTCTTGCTCTCTATTGTAATATATATATTTAAAGAGAAAACCGAGAGAGAAGAAAAGAGCAGGCTGGGGTCCAGGGTGAGGCAGGCAGGCAGAATCTTCTGTTATTTCCCCTGCGCTTCCCATCCTTTCCCACCTGCCGTTTCAACCCCTAAGGCTTCTAACAGGATACCAGGCACTCTTTCCCTCTGTCAGACCTGTTCAATAAACCAAAGTACAGATTAAAAGTTACCTTGACACATAAGTAATACCTCTCCAAAGCTAGACTGCACAGGGAATGGGGAACAGGCTGATGCCCATATATGTTCACAGGAAGCTCAGAGAGAGGGGAGAGAGAAGAGAGAGAGAGAAAGCTGGGGAGAGGAACTGACGGCTTGACAGGAGTGAAGGAGATGAGGGTTAGACAGGAGTGGGGATAGTGACAGATTCTGAGTTCCAACATGCTTATAAAGAGGGCCAGTCAACAAACACTGCCTTAACACAAATGACAACACAGTCTGCTGCTTTCAATGTAATTGACCATGAACTATTATTGAAAAAAAACTTGCTGAATATGGTTTCAATACAGCGGCTGTCAATTACAGCGGATAGTTACTTGTCTAACACAGGGGTTCTCAACCTTTCTGCTACCAAGGCACCCCTTATTGAAAAAAAACTTGCTGAATATGGTTTCAATACAGCGGCTGTCAATTACAGCGGATAGTTACTTGTCTAACACAGGGGTTCTCAACCTTTCTGCTACCAAGGCACCCCTGCGTCCAATAAAATATTCCAGGGCACCCCTATATACGATAAAGACTTTTTCCGGTCCTGTCTTTTTTGCTACAATGATGGCAAAAGTGCTTGCTTTCAAAATAAGGTCTAAATGGCTTAGTACTGTTGACATTACACTGTTTGTAGTAGTAAATCAAATAGTTTTCTGTAATTTTATTTAAAAAAATATGCTATCACTAAAGTGCTATCTGTTGCAGCTGCACTGTTTTCCATTAAAATTGCATATTTGGATAAGTGTGACCATTTCTCAAAAAATATAAATAAATACAGAAGATGAGCACTCGTTCACTCAGTGGACATTTCTAGCTCAATGCAAGGTCTGCTGCTGCTGCTGGCTAATAATACGGTTAATACGTGGGGAGATCTTTGACATGGCAACACGCATGTCATCCTCAAGGCTCAACTTGGCCCTATATTTTGTTTTCAGAGCTGTCATGGATGAAAAGCCAGCTTCACACAGATATGTGGTGCTGAATGGTATCAACACCTTAACTGCTGCATCATCATGAGATACTTGGTACTCAGCACCACACTCAGACCAACATGTTTCCAGGGGCACTTCACTGAAACAAGCTCTCCAGGTGGTATCAGATGAGATTTCAATGAGTTCCTCCAAGAGTTTGGATGGAGATGTGTCAGGAAGCTTTGTCTCAATGTTGTCTGTAAAGGGGTTCTTTATCCAGAGTAACTTGGTGATCCTGTTCTGTGTTTTATTAAATAATGATTTTCAGGGTGCCAGGGTGGTGCATGGCCGTTCAACTCCCGGACCCGGCGACCTTTGCCGAATGTCTTCCCCCATATCTCTCTCCCATCCTTCCTCTCTGCCGGACTTGTCCAATAAACAAATGAAAAAGCTACCAAAACATATTAAAAAAAATTATGATTTTCAGTTTTTGCGAAATGGTCAAACTTATCCAAATGTGGTATTTTCATGGAAAACAGTGCAGCTGCAACAGATATTTAGTGATCATTTTCTTTAATCATATTAAAAAATATATATATTTTTTGAGAAATCTCAAGGCACCCCTGGCAGCTCTCTCAGGCACCCTAGTGTGCCTAGGCACCCCTGTTGAGAACCGCTGGTCTAACAGATCCCAGTGTGTGTATTTTAATGGTAGTTTCTCAAAATCAGGGTGTCTAGAGTGCAGCGTTCTGCAAGGAAGTTGCCTCGGTCCTCTCTACTTTCACTAATGATCTACCCCAAGTGTTAAATACAGTCGGGGCTAGACAACGTTGATGGCAGACCGATTAGAATTATTGCAGATTATATTGCTGTACCGGTCTGCCATATTTTCAACCTAAGACTGAACATATGGCAGTAACCAAAAACGGTATCTTTCAATCATGGAAAGCTGCAAAAATAATCCCAATAATATCCAACAGGATTACCTTCAGTGGTAGACCAATTAGTATTCTCCCGACTTATAAGTAAACTAATGGACAAACTTGTCTTCGGTCAAATTGTTAAGTAACTTTTCTGTCAACAACCATGATTCCGTCACGGCTAGTACAGAGAACCCAAGTGCAGAACACAGAAGGCAGGTAGTGGTTAAACCCAATAATGGGTGTGTTTATTGAGGAGTCCAGGCTGAGGGGGGTTTGGAGTAAGGTGAGTCAGGGGAGGACTGGGCTGAGATGCTGGGCAAGCTGGGTCCAAGGTGAAGAGGCAGTACAGAGGCCTGGCTGGCAGGGGGGGGGGGTGCAGAGCAGGCTGGGGTCCAGGGTGAGGCAGGCAGCACTAAGGCCTGGCTGGCAGGGGGGGGGGGTGCAGAGCAGGCTGGGGTCCAGGGTGAGGCAGGCAGCACTAAGGCCTGGCTGGCAGGGGGGGGGGGGGTGCAGAGCAGGCTGGGGTCCAGGGGCGTGATTTTTTTTCGTAGCCGCAGTTTGCGAAGACGCTCTGATTGGCTAGCCCGCGTACAGCGAAGACCCTCTCTGGTTTAGCTCCAAAGGGCTCTTCCGCCTTGTACATATTCTCTGCTTTGAAGTAGTTATGCTTTGGCCCTCTTTCGAAGTGAGTTATGCTTAAGAGTTTCTTTAGAGCAGGGCGATGGACCACCAGCCCTGATTCCAAACTCTATGCATAACCCACTTCAAAAGAGGGCCAGCATAACCACTTCCAAGCAGAGAATATATATGTACAAGGCGGATATTTCTATTCCAGAGCCCTTCGGAGCTAAACCAATCAGAGAGAGTCTTCGCAAACTGCGGCTACGAAAAAAAATCACGCGGTCCAGGGTGAGGCAGGCAGGCAGAATCTTCTGTTATTATCCTTTCCCACCTGCTGTTTCAACCCCTAAGGCTTCCAACAGGATACCAGGCACTCTTTCCCTCTGTCAGACGGACCTGTTCAATAAACCAAAGTACAGATTCAAAGTTAGCTTGACATATTAGTAATACCTCCAAAGTTACTTTCACACATTAGTAATAATACCTCTCCAAAGTTACGGGTCCTCCTCTCTTCCAGAGATGTCTGCGCATCAAAGTTGTAACCGTAATCACCTTCCTACAGGCTATAGCTTGCAGCCGCGTCTGGTCCAGTATAGCCTCACACGCCTGATCGAGGGCCCTGACGTCGTCTGGACCCAAGACCCCCCCGCTGCACGTGCACGTCAACATCTTAAACATTAAAGCATTATATAAAGCAGCTAGTTTAGCGATGTTAGTCGTCGCTGCCGTGATCTGTGCCGCGGCGGTGTAGACTTCATCATTCCACACCGCCACCTTCCGGGCCGAATAGGAAGGCTTCCCATTTACAGGCTTTTCCCCTTTCCCGTTCATCTCTAACTAACTAAACTAAATCGTGCTCTCAGCGAGTGCAATCGGCGAACCCAGTAGGAAGTATAACTGGCCATGAGTGAATGGAAAACCAGAATATATAATACTGTTGCGTTGATGAACTGATGGCAGGCAGGTTTGTAGACTGCGCAGGTGAATGGGATGAACCATAATGAGGAGGGGAACAGGATGATGCCCATTATGTTCACAGGAAGCTCAGAGAGAGAGAGAGAGAGAGAGAGAGAGAGAGAGAGAGAGAGAGAGAGAGAGAAAACAAGCGGGGGAGAGGAATTACGGCTTGACAGGAGTGAAGGAGATGAGGGCTAGACACATTACATTATATAGTGAAGGCTTATCAATTAACCCTTTCACTACCACACTACCAAAGGGTTAAACCTTTAACTGCGACAATATGATGTTAACCCTTTCACTGCACACGACAATGGGGTTAACCCTTTCACTACCAGTCTACCACAATACAGAAGGGTTAATGGGGGAAATACTGTTATCTCCTGAAAACGTTTATTATATTATATTAAAAGAATGAAGAATTGAAAACAGTTTTGTTTACCAATATCATATCCTTACATCCTCCAAACACACACACACACACACACACACACACACACACACACACACACACACACACACACACACACACACACACACACACACACACACACACACACACACACACACACACACACACACACACACACACACACAACTCGAGTAAACTTAAACCTGGGCTGGAATGAGCATATAAGAAGTAGAGTCTGCACACTGGAAGCTCCCAATGTAATGCATTCATGCACATCACAATGATGTTTAAAGTGCACTGAGTATGCCAGAAATGTGACCTTTTCTTTGTGGAGGGAATAAATGTATTGCATCAGGAGCTCACAGTGTAGCACGCTCTACTTCTCGTCGTTTTTCCAGATCCTTATCATGCCACCGTCCACCACCAATAAACATCCATTCACTCAACCCCACTATTATTTAGACATATACCGTGTTTGCGGTGTCTTTTGTAGAAGCGTGTTGTGGAATATCTGGTGAATTCACACAGTGTATAGCACGCAGGTACCAAGTAAACTAAGTTTTTTTTTTACGTTAGTTGAACGTACATTGGATTGGCCCATATGGAACTACGATGGCTGGCGCATTTTATGAATGAAACAAAAAATGAGGATACTATATTGTATGATCGGTTGCTAGATGGCAATGTACCCGCACAATATGTTTGCTGTTTAGGCCACACTACGACCCAAGTGGCCGGGCCTTCCTTACCTCCTGTTCAAAGGGTAAGGGCTGACCTTCGATTTTTTTTTGGAATTCGAAGCTTCGGGGGCCGAGATTTGATTTTAATTCGAAGCTTCGAGATAAAAAAATATATATATAATTTCTTTTTTTTACAGCACTTTGTTCAACTTTGTCAGTGCTGTAAAGTTTAAACAGACAAACAAAACACTTTGCTTTCATGAAATATTGTGAGCCGTCATTTGAGGTAAAATTTCTTAAACTCTGTAAAAACTAAAAACAAACAGTCTGGACTAGACAACGTTGATGGCAGACCGATTAGAATTATTGCAGATTATATTGCTGTCCAGGCTGAGGGGGGTTGATTGATTGATCTTTATTTATCTCGAACCAGAACACTATCACAACAAATTGATAAAAGCAAAAACAATATACACACAAATAAAAAGAAACCAAAACATAGAAGAGCAGAGCAGGCTGGGGTCCAGGGGGAAGAGGCCGTACAGAGGCCTGGCTGGCGGGGGGCGGGGGGGGGGTTCAGAGCAGGCTGGGGTCCAGGGGGAAGAGGCCGTACAGAGGCCTGGCTGGCAGGGGGGGGGGGGGGGGGGGGGGGGGTTCAGAGCAGGCTGGGGTCCAGGGTGAGGCAGGCAGGCAGAATCGTCTGTTATTTCCCCTGCGCTTCCCATCCTTTCCCACCTGCTGTTTCAACCCATAAGGCTTCCAACAGGATACCAGGCACTCTTTCCCTCTGTCAGACCTGTTCAATAAACCAAAGTACAGATTAAAAGTTACCTTGATATATTAGTAATCTCTCCAAAGTTACATTGACACATAAGTAATACCTCTCCAAAGTTAGACTGCGCAGGGAATGGGGAACAGGCTGATGCCCATATTGTGAGGATTCGCCTGTTCCCTGGACCTTTATTCCCTGTTCTCCTCACCTCACCAGCCCCCACCTTTGGACTTTCCCTGTCTACTCTCCTCAACAGCCCCCACCCTTGCGATGTTTTACTCTCCTCTACTCTTCACCAGCCCCCACCCTTGGACTACCTTTCGCAGCTGTCATAGTTTATGATTAGCGCCCCAGAGGGCTTTAAATACCTGGACCTCCCTCCAGTCCTGTTCGGGTCGTTCTTGTTACTACAATCTACTGCCGCGTCTCCGGCGTGAGACATCGTGCCACCCCTGTACTTCACCACCTGTCGCCGTTTGCCTGGAGTGGGACGCCGTCTACGCTCTCTAATTCTCTACGGGAGGTTTTCCAGTGTTCCCACTCCAGACGTCAAGCCGGCGCGCATCGCTTCCTATTTCCACGGGAGGATGCGCCTCTTCGCCCCGGTCCCCTGGGACCCCTGTGTTCTGCGCTGCCCGTCTGCAGCATCCGAGGGGGATCTCCGTGCCAGGCCTGGAGTGGTGTTCCCACTCCAGACGTCAAGCCGGCGCGCATCGCTTCCTAATTCCACGGGAGGATGCGTCTCTTCGCCCCGGTCCCCTGGGACCCCTGTGTTCTGCGCTGCCCGTCTGCAGCATCCGAGGGGGATCTCCGTGCCAGGCCTGGAGTGGTGTTCCCACTCCAGACGTCAAGCCGGCGCGCTCCCACTCCAGACGTCAAGCCGGCGCGCATCGCTTCCTAGTTCCACGGGAGGATGCGTCTCTTCGCCCCGGTCCCCTGGGACCCCGGTGTTCTGCGCTGCCCGTCTGCAGCATCCGAGGAAGATCTCCGTGCCAGGCCTCCGCCGTCGGAACCCTGTCATCCCTGTAAGCAGCTCTGGCCCTCGCCCTGTCCAAGGCCTTAACCCTGTTCTCTGTCCCTGTCTCCAGCCCGCCTCTCCGGGCCTCTGTCCCTGTCCCCCTCTCCAGTGCCCCTGGTCCTGGTCCTTGACATTTTGCCCTGGCCCTGTCCCTTAGCCTTAGTCCCTTAGCCTGTTCACCTCTTAAAGGCACAGTGCCGCATTTTCCCTATTTTCTTTGACTCCGGTGTTTTTGTGTTTTCCCTTAAAGGGACAGTGCCGCCTTTTGTTCAATAATAAATATTATGCCCTGTTTTGGCTTACTCTCATACCTGTCTTGTGCGATTGGGGTCGGTTACAAACCATAACACATATATGTTCACAGGAAGCTCAGAGAGAGAGAGAGAGAGAGAGAGAGAGAGAGAGAGAGAGAGGAACTGACGGCTTGACAGGAGTGAAGGATAGTGACAGATTCTGAGTTCCAACATGCTTATAAAGAGGGCCACTCAACCAACACTGCCTTAACACAAATGACAACACAGTCTGCTGCTTTCAATGTAATTGACCATGAACTATTATTGAAAAAAACTTGCTGAATATGGTTTCAATACAGCGGCTGTCAATTACAGTGGATAGTTACTTGTCTAACAGATCCCAGTGTGTATTTTAATGGTAGTTTCTCAAAATCAGGGTGTCTAGAGTGCGGCGTTCTGCAACGAAGTTGCCTCGGTCCTCTCCTCTACTTTCACTAATGATCTACCCCTAGTGTTAAATACAGTCGGGGCTAGACAACGTTGATGGCAGACCGATTAGAATTATTGCAGATTATATTGCTGTACCGGTCTGCCATATTTTCAACCTAAGACTGAACATATGGCAGTAACCAAAAACGGTATCTTTCAAGCATGGAAAGCTGCAAAAATAATCCCAATAATATCCAACAGGATTACCTTCAGTGGTAGACCAATTAGTATTCTCCCGATTTATAAGTAAACTAATGGACAAACTTGTCTTCGGTCAAATTGTTAAGTTGAAGGTGAAGAGGCAGCACAGAGGCCTGGGTGGCAGGGGGGGTACAGGGCAGAGCTGGGGTCCAGGGTGAGGCAGGCAGCACTAAGGCCTGGCTGGCAGGGGGGGGGGGGGTGCAGAGCAGGCAGAATCTTCTGTTATTTCCCCTGCGCTTCCCATCCTTTCCCACCTGCTGTTTCAACCCCTAAGGCTTCCAACAGGATACCAGGCACTCTTTCCCTCTGTCAGACCTGTTCAATAAACCAAATTACAGATTCAAAGTTACCTTGACATATTAGTAATACCTCTCCAAAGTTACTTTCACACATAAGTAATACCTCTCCAAATGACCCTTTTTGATGCCATCATGCCAAACGCCTTTGACGTTCAGCCGCAGTGGGAAAGTATCTTTATATTCCTGATAACAGGGGAATGAGTGACCAGACATCCTGTAACACCAGCAAATGTAATACATCTTTCCTTTAGAAGGACTTTCAAATGTAATAATACCAGCCAGGAAATGTAATAATACCAGGAAATGTAATAACTTCTAATGATCAGATTAGTAGACCATGACTATTGGTTTTATTGTCAAAGAGCTAGCTAGTTAGCTATATTAGTTAGCTTAGTATTACTCACAAGATTCTGTTGTGTTCTCTAACATTACAGGTGAAGCTGTACTTCCCAAGAGTCTCCACTATGGGGCGTAGTTAATAGAATGCCATGTTATGCCTACAGCTGGAGTGCAGAAGAAGAGTACACGATGCTGTATAGACCACTACACTTCCGCGTTACATTGAAATCAGGGAGGAGATTGCGGGGGGGTCAAATGAATGGATGTGGACGAGAGCCGTGATGGAAGTGGTTGCCGATACGGCTGTGGGGGTGCTAGAGACATGATCGAATAGACGTTTATGCGCCTCGCTCTCCTGAACACGGCGTGACCCATAACTAATCGATCAGAACTAAATCGGCAGAGAAAAAGCCCATTTTAAAGCACCTATTCCGCATGGACATGCGCAGAGTGCCCATGGAGTCTGGACGACACGAGATGACGCACGAATGAATGTGGACTGTTCCATCAGAGGGCGGAGCTTCGGTGGCCAAAACCAATCTCTTTAGCTGTATAGGTACTGCACACTCAAAAACATCATTCAACAGTAATACAGGGGGTGTACAGGTATATTCAGAGTTAAGAGATTTGATAATTGCTGGGTCACTTCTTTCCAGAATATCTTAACTGGTGGGCAGTCCCAGTACATGTGCATAAATGTCCCCTCGTCCCCATTTGTACATAAGGAGCATTTGGAGTCTTGTTTAAGACCCATTCTGTTCAGTCTTATAGGAGTCAAGTATGTCCTATGAATATAGTTAAGATTGATTTGTTGATGGTCCGGGTTCCTTGATGCAAGTCGAACATTTGCCCAGGCTTCTTGCCAATCAAAATCTATTTCTAGGTCTGGTATATCCCTCCTCCAAATAGAGTCTAGGTGGAGGGTTTCATACGAGGCCGTTAGTAATTGATGATAAAAATCTGATACAAAACCTCTCGATGTCTCTCTTTCATAGAAAAATTTCTGGTATCTGTGGTGTGCAATTGGTATCCTTAATGGAACACCGTGAGACTTCAATAATAATTGTGCGTAAAAATAATATGTGGAACCGGTGAGATAAATTTTTTTTTCTATTTCATCATAACTACAAATACCCTGTTTGTTGAAAACATCTCCTAATGTATGTATGCCTTGCTTTTCCCATCTAGGGAATCTTATAGGTCGTTTTCCAATCAGGAGTGCATTGTTATTGAATAAGGGAGTATGATTATGCCATTTATGTGGGTTAGAATATTTCTTTTGTGTTTCACGCCATATCCGGATCGCATGAGAAATTATGGGGCCAAATTTCAGTTCGCATTGCTTAATTGATATTTTGGTGTATACTATGTCCTGCAGTCTCTGTGGTGCTACTATATTTACTTCTAAATTTCTCCAGGATACTGATGCTTGGGGTTCAAACCAGGTTGTCAGTGGTCTTAAAGTGTACGCCTTAAAATAGTGGAAAAAATTTGGAAATGCCATCCCTCCGTCGGCTTTGTTTCTCTGTGCGGTGGATCTTTTTATACGTGGTGGTTTGTTATTCCAAATAAATTTATATGCGGAAGAGTGTAATTTTTTCCAGTAACCATCTGGAGGGGGTAACGGAAGCATTGAGCTGATGAAGTTGATTCTAGGTAAGACATCCATCTTAACTATTGAAACCCGTGCCTGTACTGAGTTTTTAAGTTTTGACCACCTGTCAAAGTCGTATTTTATTTTATTTTGGATTTCTATGTAATTGTGTTTCACCGTTTGGCTTATGGTAGGGAATACTTCAACTCCCAAACATCTAAAGTGTTTAACCATTGGTATTTCTTCTGGAAGACTTGTATTCTTTGCAGGGGCGTTCAGTGGAAGGAAAGCCGAAGTCTTAAATCCCGATAGGTCGCCAAAGTCATTAATCAACTTGAGAAGATGAGGCATTGCGGTGTTAGGGTTTTGCATGAACAGTATTACGTCGTCCGCATATAGACTAATTTTGTGTTGTGTGCCCTTGATTACGATTGGTTCTATGAGTTGGGATTGTCTTATATATTGTGCTAAAGGTTCTAGTGATAAATCGAATAGTCCGGGACTAAGAGGGCAACCCTGTCTAGAAGAGCGTGATACCGGAAATATTCCGGAGGTGATTATACCTGTTGTAATCATGACCGATGGGTCTTTGTATAATACTTTAATCATATCAATGAATCCTTTTCCTAACCCCATCCTTTCTAATACTGCCCATAGATACGACCATTCCAGCCTATCAAAAGCTTTCATTGCATCCAGGGACAGCATCGTCTTGGGTGTGGTGTCGTCCTTGCTGGCATCTAGTACGTATAGTAATCGTCTTATGTTGTCAGTGATCAAACGGTTTCTTATGAAGCCAGTTTGATCCGGATGAACTAAAGACGTCATATGCTTTTGAAGTCTGATGGCTAATACCTTAGAGAACAGTTTGATATTGGTTCCGAGGAGGCTTAAGGGTCTATAACTACCGCACTCGGTGGGGTCTTTGTCTTTTTTAAGGAGGACTGTTATGAGTGCAATATTGTCGTTCTTATGAAAGTGCCCCTCCTTGACTGAGTATAAAATCATATTAAGTAATAGGGGTCCAATTATGTCCCAGCATGAGAGGTACATTTCTGGTGGGATACCGTCTCTTCCAGGAGCCCTACCACTTTGCATTTCGGATATGGCCTTCCTGAGTTCCTCTAGTGTGATTGGTGTTTCTAACTGTTTAGCATCATCCTCTGAAAGTTTGGGGAGGTTAATTTGATTAAGATATGTGTCCATTTTGTTTTGATCGAAGGTCGTTTCTGATTTATACAAGTTGGAGTAGAATTCTTTGAATGTCGCGTTTATTTCTTTGGTGTCTGTTACAAGTCCTTGTTGTGCTTTAATGGAAGTTATATCTGCGAATTTTGCGTTAACTCTTAATCGCGTAGCTAGTAGGTGACTTGGTTTGGAACCTTGAGAGTAATGCTGTTGTCTTGTGCTACGTATTGTACTTCAGATTGTTCAGAATCTCTATTTTTAGTAAATTAACTTGAAATTCCAGTCGAGCCGAGTCGTTATATTGTAAAGAAGTAAATAATGTAGAGTAAAGCGTTTCTAATTCCGCCAGTTTTGAGCATCGATTCTTGCGTATTTTGGATGAAAAGTGGATGAATCCGTGAAATCCTTGATCATTCCCTTTACCGACATCCATAATATTCTAGGGTCCGGCACCGAGTTCACATTCTCTGGTAGGAATACTGAAAGAGCTTCTTTGAGTTGTGTAATGAATTCCTTGTTATTCAGCAGTGTTGTGTTAAAGCACCATCTTGGGGCTCGGGATGATAGTACACCAAATGATCCTTTTAGGAGTAAATAACAGTGATCTGATAATGCATTGGGTACCATCTCCACTTCATAGTTATCAAATAGTCTCGGTGTAGATAGATCGCCATAGATCATTTACACCTGTATTCTTTGCCCAATCCTTTAACGCATTAGATGACTTTTTTGTTCGTTGGAAAAGTTGGGATAAGATTTATCCAACCCAGGGTCCCAAATGGCAATAAAATCCGCACCAATTATAAATGAGTATTCTGGAAGGTCTAACATTTCCCTAGTTAGTGCAGTGTAGAAATTAGTTTCGTATAGATTTGGGGCATATGCCGCTACCAACGCTATTTTCCTATTCTTGTCTATAATCTTAGCTATGGTTATCCGACCATCTGCATCAGACCATACTCCCTTCAATTCAATATTCAATTTCCGTTTCACGACTATAGCAACTCCACGGGTTCTCGTTCCAAAGGAAGAGTGACTAATGTTATGGTATGTGTTGTCCGCTAACGTAGCTTCGTCTCCCACTAAAATGTGCATTTCGCTTAAGAGAGCCACATCAACCTGTTTGTTTTTCATCAATGTGAGCACGCTTTTGCGTTTATGTTGATTATTTATTCCCCCAGTGTTCCAGATCATTATATTCAAACTAGCCATAATCTATACATATTGATTTGTATTTGTTGGTAATATTTCTGGAGTGCGAATTCACAATGGATTTACATCCCACTGTTGAGGTCCCGTTGAGAGCCGAGCATAAAAACATACATATATACAAAAAAAAAACTGATCCCCCCTCCCTTACAGAGTCGTACAAGGTACCTATTTGATACCTCCTTCGTGTACAACTTCTTCCTTTCCTGCACCTCCGGTCTGCCCAGAATGAGCAATTTATCCTAAGCTTTCCTATGTATACTGTTGTGAAGGGCCAGATTAAACTGAGAATATACATTTATTGTTTTATATACTTTGTATATTATTTATATATACACGGTATATCCCTTTACCTGCATGTAAATCATAGTAATATTCACTTTCCCCAAGGATAATGCCCCCTGACGGCGCCAGGCAGTCTCGCACTCAGACAGGTGCAAGGGGCGAGTTTGGGGCATGTCAGAACATGCCCGGAGACAGTGTATTGATACCAGACAAGAACTGAGGTTTGGTACTAGATAACCACTTAAGTATATATGCTGGCGCAGGTGCGCCCAGCAGTAGTTCATTCAGTTCGTCTAAAGCAGCAGTGTGACAAGTTCGGTAACATTGAAGTGAGCAACCGTGCGTTTAGAACATGTGCGAATAGAATAGTAAAAGTGTCAGAGTTTAATGAAGTAACGTTGAGTTCGACTTAATCTAATATGAAGTAAATAGTCGATCATTTATTGTGTATCGTGCGGCCACAGTTCTTTCGTGTGTAGCATTACCCAGCGGTTCGTCGTGTCTTTAGTTAGTGCACTTAACCAGGCTGTGTGGCCTAAATACGTCGCCCACACCCGAGGAGTCCTAGGCGGAGAACCGTTGGACATGTACACAGGAGAATCGGCGTCGGCGATTGCAGAACCATTACTGGTTGGATTATATTGATTTGGAACGTGTTACCTCATCATGATCTGCATATTACCATGAATCTATTTATATATGGTGTTTAGCGTTTTATATCAAATTACTTATTTCTCAATGTTGTCAAAAGCTTGTATGTTGCCGTTTTTGATGTCCATGCAATTGTAGAGTTATCCATGAAAGATGAATCTTGTCATCCACTTTTTATATTCTTCACGTAATCTTCTGCCGCCTCAAGCGAACGTAGCACGAATCTCTTTCCTTCTCCCTCAACTATGGAAATGATAGCTGGATACCGTAAGACGGGGTGGAGACCTTTCTCATATAGCCGGTGTACTACACCCTTGTAGTGGGCTCGCAGAGTTATGGCTTCCTTGCACATGTCTTCATAATACCACACTTTCTTCCCTTTGTACATCAGTTTTCCCCATTTCTTGCGTGATTCCCTGATGATCGTGTCTCTTGTTGCAGTTTCCCGTAGACTAGCAATTATCACTCTTTCCTTGTTGTTGTTGTTGTTGTAGTTTTCAGTCCCAATTCTGTAGCGTTTGTCCACTATCGGTTCTGTAGATAGGATTTCAGAACCTAGGATTTCGACTAGCACTGCAGCAAACTTGTCATCTGTGCAGTTGACTGATTCATCCAAACCCACTATACAGAGGTTAAATCTGCGGGTGTGCCGTTCTATTTCTAGCAGATGGATCAAGTTTTCCTCCTTGTTGTCATGGATCAACTGCCGGAGCTGTTTGTTTTCCAGTTGCATTTCCTTCGATACTTCGGCGATAGCTTCAAATTGTTCCTTATTCTTCTCATCTTGTTTCCGTGAGTATTCGATCCCAGTATTTGCAACCGCCGTTATGCGATCGGTTTGTGCTACAACCTGTGTCTTGATTTCTTCAAGTTTAGCCTCTATGGCTATCTTAAATGCGGTAGCATTAGTCTCTGCTCTTTCCACAGCTTTAGCAATATCATTAACCTTGTCGGTTAAGATCTTCATCATAGCTGTCATCAGCGTTTTGAAGTCGGGTGACATACTCTCCATGACTGCCTCGGCTGAGGTCGTCGGAATATTGGAATCCATGCGATTGTCGGGCTTTTTGTTATCAGTAGCGTCTGCTTTTCCTTTCCCTGTGGAACGTGTCACTGCGCCGTCTACCGTTGGAGGATCTGCTTCACGTCTTTTTGAGTTATCTTTCTTTGCTGGCATGCTGTTGATATAGTTAGTTGAAGGTCTTAGTTAATATATACGTCGAGGTTTAAACACATTAGTGTTGTATAAAGTAGGTTTTTAAGCAAAATTAACAAAAATTGGAGCGGAGCTTGTGACAGATGCGACCGTCACATACTGTCGTCAAACCGGAAGTCCACATATGTATATCTTGTCATTTTAAACAAGTTACCATTCATTGTCTGAGTGGTTATGCCCCACCCGCGGCGAAATTAGAGAGAGAGAGAGAGAGAGAGAGAGAGAGAGAGAGAGAGAGAGAGAGAGAGAGAGAGAGAGAGAGATCCGACCGCGACTCACTTGTTTAGTTCAAACGTGGTCCAGCAGGGCTTGATAAAGTGTACAGTATATGTCCATTGTCCAGACTGTTGATGTCCACTGTCCAGCCATATAGCTTGTTGTTGTTGTTGTTGTTGTTGTTGTTGTTGTTGTTGTTGTTGTTGTTGTTGACCGAGTATAGCCTTAAGTGAACACAGAGTCAGAGTGTGGAGGGGGGCGTGAGCACAGAGTGCTTGGAGGCGAGCACCTGGAACATCGACCACCCAGCTCCCCAAAGCCCGCCTCCCAGATCATATTTATGACCATTGATATGCTAACATTTATTTACTAGAGTCATTACGATTGGCCGCTTGCCAATCAATCAATGCGTCAAAGCGTTTTGGAGAGCGCCCCGGATTCAGAGGTAGTTTCTAATAGACGGACGTGACGTCAATCACAAACGGGGGGAGAGGAGATCGAATAATATAGCATGCAAAATGATTTATACTTGCTATATTAACGTTATAGTGCATTTTAATAGTAATTATTATTCATTTTAAACATGTTTAGTTTATTTTTAGGGCTTCACACATTCAAAATATCTAAAATAAAAAAACACAAGTTCTTCTTCTCCTACCATATCATTGCTCTCAACCAGGGTGGGCGGCGCTCTACCGCCCCCTATTGACCAGCCGCCACTGGATAGAGCTGATAGCAGATCTATTTAAGGCAAAGGGGCGGCGCAGAGAGGGTCGCATCCTCCCGGTCATCATCACGGGACGTCCAACACTTCGATCATCACTCCGAGACAGCCACTCACACGGAGACAGGGAGACGGGACAGGCATTAGACAGTTTGCGTGATTGTGATTGCGTGATTGTGATTGCAATAGATACAAGTGGTAAGAATTATGTGAATAGAATAGAAGTACTTAACCCAGCAATGAACTCCACGTCTAAACCACGTTGACAGACCACGGACAGAAGACGGTAAGACTGACCCATGGCCTCAGTGGTGCACGTAGAACAGTCACTGCAATCTTGGCCAAGACCCCGAGACATCCACCACCTTGGTCAGCACTACGAGACAACCACTCAGAGAGATGGGGGGGGGGGGGGGGGGTTAGAGAGTTCCCGTGTTTGTAGTGGGCGGAGATGGAGCAATAAATACATGTAGTGAGCATAAGCATGCATGGTGACAGTAGAATCATAATATATAAGAAAATTGGGAAATTGAGTAATAGATAGAACTACTGCAGGCGTATGGATACAGGATGAGATATAAGACAATAGCTCAGGGCCGTATTCCCCAGGGGGCAGGAGAAACCACTCAGAAGGTTCAGCACTGCAGGCCAGACAGATGGTGGGTGGTATGAAGCTGTTCCATGGGACCGGTTGAGACAGAGACAGAGGTTAAAAAGGTTCTCCCATGTCTGCAGAAAAGCATAGACATAGACATCCTAACTAAACTAGACAGATTAATCTAAGGGTCAGTCCCCGACCAGGTGAGATCAGGGTAGGTTGAAGGAGAGAGAGAAAAGATGGGTCTTAAGCAGGGATTTAAAAGCTTCAACAGAGCAGGCGCCCCTGACGACGGCAGGTAATTTGTTCAACAGGTAGGGAGCGCGGTAGACAAAGGCTCTGTGGCCGGCAGATTTCTTTTTAACCCTAGGGATCGTAGAAGCTCCACATTTTGTGAGCGCAGAGCACGGGCGGGCGAGTATCGGGAGATGAGATCGGATAGATAGAGCGGTGCGAGGTGAGGAGTAGCACTTTAAAGTCAGATCGGGCTTGAATAGGAAGCCAGTGTAAATTATTTATTTATTTATTTATTTAAGTCAAGCAGTCACCATGTACACTACAGTATATCTCTGCTGCCAGTCAAACGTTATTTTTATTTATTTAACAGATTGCAGAATGGGTACAATACAGTACGGCTCAATACACACAATTTTATAAGGGGATGCAGACCAGAGAAAGACGTTTGTTTTGTTTACATCAGGGTCCCCCATTTTCAATTCATATTGACATTTATGACATACAAGACATCATGACATTATGGCATAGGGACATACACAACATACATGACATGTATGGCATAGGGACATACATGACATACAGGGGGGACCCTGATGTAAACAAGACAAAATTCTTTCTCTGGTCTGCATCCCCTTAACAATTGTATGTATTGAGCTGTACTGTACTGTACCCATTCTGCAATCTGTTAATAAACTTTTCAATCAATCAATCAATCAATCAATCAGGTATTTAGTACTGTTACATTTGTGACATATACGATATTCAAATATACAGTACTGTTACCCATAGATCCTGACAGAGTATATACATATGATGGGGAGGGGACTGTAGAATTTATTTCATATTTAAGCCAAATAATATATATAATATATTTCTCCCTCCCTCGCTCTCTCTCTCCCTCTCTTTCTGAATATTACACACACACAACACAAATATATATACACAGACACACAGTGGTTGCCTGCAGGAGGTCTGGTTTGATTATGAATCAGAGAGAGAGAGAGAGATAGATAGAGATATGGCCTGATGTCGCCGTCGGAGCGTTTCTCAGCGTCTTGCAAGACATTGCTGACATGGCAGAACATACATGTACAATAGATAGCCTGTGGCTCGGCCCATCAAACACAAGCAGTACAGTATAACTCGGCGAGTCGGCGCCGCCCCATCAACACAATAACACAGTATGATATGACACGGCAGAATATACAGTATGGCTCCCCACACACACACACACACACACACACACACACACACACACACACACACACACACACACACACACACACACACACACACACACACACACACACACACACACACACACACACACGCACACACACACACGCACACACACACACACAGCAGCATCACTTATGAAAAGACGCTGCAAAGTAAAGTAAAGCAACGTCCACAATCACAAAGTTCTCCAAGTCCTGTGGGTATTCAGGTATTCTCCTAAACTCTTCTGCAGCTGAGCGAATTTCAGGTCTCCTCAATGAATTAATCCGAGAGAGGAATCCGAATTTCAATCAATCAAACAATGCTGTTTGTTTAGACATTAAGACTCATAACGTTAGCTAGCTATCTCGGGGGTTCCCTCGTATTGTTGTTTTGATTCGAACGTGGCTGCGAGGCGTGTATATTTTCCCCAACGCAGTTTCACCGAGGCGATGCCGTCGTCACGTTTAGCTTTTAATGTGATTTGATCTGTCAATCGGTGGAAACGTTCTGGACCTGCCCCGCCTCCAGGGCGGCAAATGTGCAGAGGCTAGAGTACTTAGTTTGCTGACGGGCCCGTTTTAAGGTGTGGGAAGCGTTTTGCTAAGCTTGAATCTTATTGGCTATTATTGGTTTTGGACTCCACAAGCATGAATCACATGGTGGAAGCTAGAGAAAGACACCTCCCCTCTGCCTCCTCTGCTGCAGTGAGCACAGAGTGACTGCCTCTGCTCAGTGAGTCTGACAGTGTGTTAGAGAGAGTGAGAAGGAGAAGAGGGAGAAAAAAAAAAAAATGAGAAATAATGATTTTTTATTATTATTGTAAACTATATAAATGTATATATTTCATATTTCATATTAATTCATATTTTAATAAGGGTGAAGCCTGGCTTCCCTTGGCTTCCAGGAGGTTTCGCCACTGAAAACTGGTGTGATGTGATAAAATGTTCTAGTTTTAGTTAGTATCCGTGCAGCCGCATTTTGCACGAGTTGAAGATTTTTGATGCTTGAATTAGGTAGGCCTGAAAAAAGTGCATTACAGTAGTCTAGACGTGATGAGACAAAAGCAGGAATTAGGGTTTCAGCATCAGCCAGAGTTAAAATGGGGCAAACCTTCTCACATGACATCTCCTCAGCTGATGTATTGACAGACCTCAGCCATGACTCACTGTGTTTACAGGATATAGTGTTGCGCTTTGGAGCGAAATACTAAAGCAACATTTCAAGGGTGTGATGTCGGCAGTGGTGGAAGAAACACACAGTTCCTTTACTTAAAGGAAAACGCCAACATTTTGGGAAATCTGCTTACCGTCTTCCCCAGAGAGAGACAAGAAGATAGATACCAGCGTTCAGTAGAAAGCTATCTGGCTGCATGTTAGCATAGCTTAGAAGGCCTGTGGACAATGACGAGAAGGCCTATCAGGAGGAGGTTGATGAACTGGCACACTGGTGATGACCGGAGTGTCAGATGTCCCGTGATGAAGACCGGGAGGATGCGACCCTCTCTGCGTGCCCTCCTGTCTCCCTGTCTCCGGCTGTCTCGTAGTGAAGACCGGAGTGCTGGACCTCCCGCGATGATGACGGGGAGGTTGCGACCCTCTCTGTGCCGCCCCCCTGTCTCCGGCTGTCTCGGAGTGATGACCGGAGTGTTGAACGTCCCGTGATTAAGACGGGGAGGACGCGACCCTCTTTGCGCCGCCCCTGTGCCTCAAAAGATCCGCTATCAGCTCTATCTTTAATCTTTCAAAATGTTCAGTTGCTATCGCTATCAGCTCTATCTTACATTTTTCAAAATGTTCAGTTGCTATTGCATACACTCATCTGTGTTTCACTACACACATGAGTGCATGTGTAGTATTATTTGATAACCATAAATCCTAAAATGTACTGGAAAATGTTCCTAAAAGAAAAGGTTTAAGCACAGAAGGTCAGAAGACAGCTGTCCTCTGCAAGTCATAAAAGATCACTAGATTGTAAAAACCCTCAAAGCTACATCCTGCCTGAAACTTGTGTTCATACAGATAAGAGAAAAGGATGTCTGTTTCTAGGTTAAGGAACTCAGTAACTAATCATTAAGTCATGTGCAAAATGAATGGATCATGTGTCTAGTCTTATAGAAACAGTCAAAGTGTAACAGTTGGAGATCAAATATACTGGTAAAAACTAGAGTGACTTAGTTCATAGATTGTGTGTGTTTACAGAGACATTGTGCTCACAACAAGAGGTGGATTTGCATACAAGTGTTGGCAACAGCTGAAGACAATAGAGGGAGTAGTCACTAGGGATGCTCGATATTGGCTTTTTTACCGATACCGATATTCCGATATTGTCCAACTCTTAATTTCCGATACCGATACGATACCGATATCAACCGATACCGATATATGCAGGGTTTCCCCCCAAAAAAACTGAATAATTTCAGGTAACTAATAATTTAACTGGATGCATTCAAAAGGCTTTCTAAATGTAAGCATTATCTGTGCAAACTATGATCATTAAAAAAGTTAAAATTAACATACAAGTTGTTGAATTAAACCAATATGCATACTTTTGACAATAAATAAAATAAGAATTGGTTCTTACTTGCTTGCCTGGGTAAATAAAGGTTAAAAAAAAAATAAAAAAAATAAAAAAAAATAGTTTTTTTAAAAAAAAATTACCGATACCGATATTTTCCGATATCACATTTTACTGCCGATATCGGCCGATAATATCGGTCGGCCGATAATATCGGACATCCCTAGTAGTCACATATCTGTGTTATCTGTTACACTGCCCCTGTGAGCACTACATGTTGAGACAGATGCAGAGGAGGAGCGAAGCGTCATTATTTCGGTAACCCAAATATACTTTCAAATGTCTGCTTCTGTACTCAAATTTGCTTAAAATGAATTGCAAATATTTCGGCTATATTGTGGTAATAATCCTGAAGCTAATGATATGAAAAATGCTATGGTTATGATAAAGAATCACAAGTTTTGAAATTAAGCCACTTCTAAAACTAAATTGGAAAATACTCAAAGTGCTGAATACTAACTGTATAAAATAGATAGTGATTAAAGTTAAAAGAATATTATTAGAAACTATAGAAGTGGACTTAATGATAAAAATACTGTGATTCTCATTTAGCATCAAGATAAACTATTAAAAAATTATATGTCTGTGTTTATGAAATCAATCTCAATTCGAATATATATATATCAAAGCATTAATAACAAAAGTATTAAGTTAGTTTAGACGGTAAATCTATTTCTCTGATTTGAAACAAAGGAGAGAGAGTTGGCCTACGGCCCCAAGCGGAGATCTGAACTATCGGCGAGACGATGCATCGTTAATACTCTAGTCTAACACTGTTCAGGTCACGTAATCAGATGTGTGTATGGAGGGAGTCGATATGATAATGGGCGTTACGGGTCGCAGGATATTTAACGTGGAAGAAATATGTAAAGAGGGGTCTACCGGAGCAGCACGTAGGTTTTTGAAAATATTGTACCAGGCTGGCCGCTCACCGTTTCAAATCAACGGAGAGGTAGGCTCTCTGGGCAATATCAGCCGAACTGAATGAAGATTGATCCGTGTTGAGGGTCGGTCAAATGGATTAGGAAGAGGTTGACATCGTTTGTTAATCAAGTGAGATTGGTTGATTACAGAAAACGATAGTCGGCGGAAATCCGATTCGGGACGTGTTTGACTAAGGGGCATATTTCGGTATACGTTCGTCGCGGCAAAGAGGTGAACAAAAGTACTTAATAACAATTCGTTTCAATGTGCTGTTTGTAAACTAAACATTCAGTACATGTATAGTGAACTATTGCTCTTAAGCGCGGTAAAAATGAGCGCGGCGAACCTATTGAAAATAGTAAAAATGATGAATGTTAGTGTTAAAGCTAGGAGAACATGGAGGCTAAGGCCGAGCTATCGACTGACTAAGAGCTCAAGATAGCTTTTTGAAAATGGAGAACAACTAACACTTTGAACCAGGAGTCGTTCTAGCAATACAGGTATGAGAAGTGTTTATGTTTTTAAGCTATAGAAATGAGCGCTTATATTATACTTAGAGTTTATTCAATACTGTAGGCCGCTAACGTCGTGGCTTGCGGCTACAGTAATACTGGGTTTGTTCAATACTGAATGATGGTGAATGAATGGAAGTGTATGATTAAGCGAATGTGTATTGCTGGTTATGTATGTATGTAGCATGTCTATTAGTGGTTAGGAGTGAATGCCATATATGAGTGAATTATTGTTATGTAATGTCAATGTAATGAAAGACGCCGTTTTATCTGAGGCTATCGGACGTGGCAATCATTAGCTGCTACGTTAGCCACGGGGGCGACCGAAGCTAATTGTGGACGGGGCGTCGTGGTATCGAGTGTATAGTGTAGATCGCGAGTGTGTTGGGGTCACTGGGATATGTAATGTACATTAGAATTTTAGAATTCGGTGGATTTAAGGTAATTGTTTAATGTAATAAGAAATCAACTGGGGCGGAGATGTTGACCCGGAATCCGTTCTAGGCTCAGCTAAAACAATGGCGGCGGGGTCAAGCTAGCAATTGAAATGGCCTGTGTATGCTGTAATGTTTTTGTTTTGGTTGGGTCTGTACACTGGCGTTTTGAGGGGATTAGAGTTCTGTTGAAGGGTGGAGCTGTGTTGCGCTAACATTTCGATGTGTCGGCCCGCGCGGCAAAACGGGGCAATATGCCGTTAGGGGACGTTAATACGGTGTCGTGGTTGAAGCTAAGCTAATGCTACCTAGCCGCGCTAGGCTATCGGACAATAGGCTAACGGAGCTAATGTTGCTAAGTGGTCGCCGGTTGATGACGTCATAGTGTTGAGTGGAGTGTGTGACCGTCCTGGCTGTGCTAAGCTATGCTACCTATGCTGAGCTAAAGCTAACAAAGCTAATATGCTAAGCTACCTGTGCTAACGACATAGCATGAGGAGACTCTCGAGATATCTCGCGGTAAGGCGGCCATCTTGGGCGGGGTGCCGTGGCGACCATCTTGGTAGGGGCGCCGGGCGTCCATTTTGAGGGAAAGGTGGTGTTTGTTTAGGAATGCAGTAGGGGGGGGCAGAGGCCAGGTTAAGTTTCCATTCAAAGCTGCTTTTGGTTTTCATTTGGCCTCATACACTGGATGTTTTTTTCTTTTATGTACTGACGTTAGAGTTAAGGTTAGTTTGATAGTGAGGTTAAATTGTTAAGCAGTAGTAGTGGTTGATAGCGTAGTAGAGTCTGGTATCTCCCTCTCTCCCTCTCTCTCCACCTCTCTCTCTCTTCTCTCTTTCTCTCTCCCTTTTCCCCTCTCCCGTTCTTCCATTCCCTCTCCCCCCCTCACCGCCTCCCCCCCCCTTTCTCTCTCTCCCCCCTCCCCCTTCCCCCGCTCTCTCCCCCTCCTTCCCTCCTCCCCCTCCCTTCCCCTCCCGCCTCCCCCTCCCTCTCTCTCTCAATGGGGCAGTTCGATGCTGAGGACCGCGGGCGTCGTGGCGTGCGGTGGTGAACAGCTGCGTCGTAGCTCGCTGTGAGGGAGCTGTGGTCAGTGGGGATGGTGTGTGGTTTAAAGTCCACTAGGGGGCGGAAAAGCCATGTTTTAGGCTCCCGTCCTGGTGTACATTCTTTGAGTGTGGGATCGTTTGATGGGAGATCTAGCCGCTTATACTGCATGAACTATATTGCATTTATGGTAGTTTCGGCCAATATGGTGATATCCTCTCTTTCTCTCTCTCCCTCCCTTTCTCTCTCTCTCTCCCTCCCTCTCTCTCCCCCATCTCACTCTCTCCCTCCCTCTCTCTCCCTCCCTCCCCCTCTCTCCCTCCCTCTCTCTCCCTCCCTCTCTCTTTCTCTCTCCCGCTCTCCCTCCCCCTCTCTCCCTCCCTCTCTCTCCCTCTCTCTCTCTCTCTCCCGCCCTCCCTCCCCCTCTCTCCTTCCCTCTCTCTCCCTCCCTTGCTCTCTCTCTCTCTCTCTCCCTCCCTGTCTCTCCATCCCTCTCTCTTCCCCTCTCCCCCCTCCACACCCCCTCCCCTCTCTCCCCCCCTCTCTCCCTCTCTCTCCCTTTCTCTCTCTTCTCTCTCTTTTTCTCCCGTGTGACGGGGATGGCGTTGAGCTCTGGGTTAACTTTCTGGTGGATATTCGGTTGGGTGGGCCTAGTGGCTCATGCAAGGTTTCTAGTGCAGGTTATTGTTATTTTCTGTAGGTTTCTAGTGCTGGTAGTGGTAATGGCCAGCGTCAGGGCAATGATGTCGTGGCATCGGCGGTGGGGCCATGCTCTATGGCTCACTCAGGGTCTCCAGCCACCTTCCGGTCCCTTGATTTAACGGAGAAGTGAAGCGCTGCTGACACGGGGCAACACGGTAGACTCTGTGTCAGTGTCTTTTGTGTTGCGTTCATGATGGTGGGCCGTAAGTCAGAGTGTGCTTTGAGGTTGTGTTTGGGACCCTCTATGCAGATGGACCTGCGTATGAGGGGTCGCTCTGCTCGGCTACACCTGCGATTGCGATGTTGGTAGAGAAACAAGGCGTGTGATGGAGGGGACGTGCCAGGGTTTGTTATGCATGGTGGTTCAGTGGTAGGATTCCTGCCTGCCACGATTGTATTTGGATTTCGGCGAAGAGGGTGTAATTTTTTCTCATTTCAACGGGGGTACCGGCTCCCAACTCCCCCACTGAGGACCGCGGGCGTCGTGGCGTGCGGTGGTAAACAGCTGCGTCGTAGCTCGCTGTCTAACTGCGCGCATTAATGTAGATGCGTCATGTGTGCGCTGCGTCGTAGCTCGCTGCCAAACTGCGCGCATTAAGTCATATTATGTGTGGATATTTAGGTGAAGGTGTTTGCTGTTGTTAATTTGAATCTGAGGTGCTGTGTGAGTGCAGCAGTGGTTGAGAGTTGTGTGAATTTTGAATATCCTTGTGTGGGGAGCCCGGGGTTTCGCTTTCCAGGTTGCAAACTGGGAGGGATGCCTTGGGCTGCGATTGGCAGACCGGTGGGGTATCATTGGTCTGCAGGGATTTCAAAATGGGGATAGTGTCTGCACCTGTGGTTTAATGAACAGGTTGTGGGACGCTGTGCCAAGCCACAGGGATTCTGTGATATAAGTCACTGAAAATGTATTTAATTCCTCGTGAGTTGAAGGCGGTTGATGTTTAACACCTAAGGTTAAGGTGTTAACAGGGGAAATGAGTATGAATTATGAATAAATTATGTGAATACTGTGATGTAAAAAGCGATATATGAGAGGAATACAATTTAGACTTTCTCAGATAGAAATAAATACAGCTACACATAGAAGGAAATGTTAGAATTACATATACACATAGTCATTTGAAGAGCAATAAGAGTTAAAATATTTTATGAGAAAGGAATTACAAATTCATTAAGAGGAAGAAGCGATTTTAATCAACTAAATTACCATATCCAGCACAAGTGTTTAGAAATGATAGGCTGTGAATAAAAAATGTCTGATTGTTCAACAGACGGAAGAGGCTGATGCGAAATAGTGTTCCTCAGAGTCATGTGATGCAGATACACAACAAAGGGATTGGAAGATCCAGTTTTCCGATGAGGACAACAGACAGAGCAGAGCTAAGGCAGTGTCATTAAAATTCAAAAGAAGATTTCACTAACGCTCTCTAAAGTGATATTAGTATAGAGGATGCCCGACATTCCATGCTTAAAGATAATGATGGATTGTGAAAGGGAAATGCCACTGCTAATTAAGTGTATGTTTTTTTTCTTTCTTTCTTCACAGCTGCTCGAGGGCGGACAGAAGCAGTGCTAACGATTCCAAACTCCAACGGGGGAACGATTGACTGTTAAAAGTCTGGGTGTAGTATAAGAAAAAAAGCGTTTTGTCAATTCCGGTCTGCACCAATAAATTCTGCCAGTGTGAGTGATTTTAACTCAAGGTTGTAAAAATAAGTTGAAATACAGAGAAACTTGCTTTCCAAACGGTAAAATTTGAGTGTATGAGAGCATGTGTGAATGATTAATATAGAGCAGATTAGGGAGGAGGTAGGCCCCCCGAACCTCTAGTCTGCAGCAGGCAGCAGTGGAATCGGAAGATTCCCTGGGCACGTTAAATCTCTATTATAGTAAGCAAGGGAGATACTGAATGGCCCTCGTGTCTGGCAAGATGACCAACATCTTACTGTGTTACCGTCTAGTCGGCCCAGAAAACGTTACACGTAAGTTAGTGTGGGCACTGGGTGGTACGTGGGTGACGGTCCACACCTAGAAGTGGGGCGGTGCACCGGAGGGTGCACAGAACCTGCTGAGAACAGGCTGGTGAAAACGGTAAAAGTTTCCATACCCATAGCAAGTGGGATGGGGAGCAGACCGTAGGTTTCAAAACTGAGTGGCTGAGAGGTACTACGGACACTCAGCCGCTTGGGGTCCTGACTTGATGATGGACTATGAGATCTCTATCGACTGCGTCACCGGTCGGTCCGATGAGCATTATGACCCTATTGGCATAAATGCGTCGGGCTCAATGTACAGTCAGGCCACAGTAAGCCGAAACCGAATGCGTTAGTAGGCGAGTTGTGCTTTTGTGATCAGCAGGTTTGAAAAGAACCACTGGGAAGCAGAAGGGGTGTCAATTCAGAGGAATCTGGACTGTCACTCCTAAGATTGGAAAGGGTCCCAGCCTTAAACTGCACCTGAAGGTAAAAATAAGGGGACTTCTTCCGTTCCTGAGGAGACCTTAGCCTGGAAGTGGAGACCTGATCTGTTGGGGGAGAGGGGCCAGGCGGCGGGCAAGGCAGCCAAGGCTGGTTGTACCGTCGCAACGGACTACCTAATCCTGGCGGTGAGAGGTGCATCTAAGTAGGGCAAGCAGTGCATCCGAACGGGAGGAGGGTACTCTTAACTGGAAGGAGGTTAAAAGGGTCAAAGCGTCACCAACTTTGATAGGAGCAATTAGAAGAAAAAATAAGATAACAAAAACGAGAGTTGACATTTAGTCTATTTCATTAACCCATAGTATAAAAAATAGAAGCAATATAAAAATGGCCAACAGTAGTCAGGCCAATGGTGGGGAAATGCCGATAACTTCTGCAGATATTTCATTGACCGAATTAAGCAGTGACGTTAACCTGATTGATTTGAATATGATTGATTCCTCTCATGAGACGAACGTGACGGAGGGACTTGAAATAATGTCTTTAACTCCGACACAGGGGGTCTTTGGGGTGAGAGAACCAGAGACAGCTGTTTTACCAGAGCCAATCCATGCTGGAGTGTCCATTGCAGGTGACTGCAGTTTAACCAAGAGACAAAGAAAGCAGCTGAGGAGAGCGGTGTTGTTGCAGCAGTCCCAGGGAGTTGACTCTGGCCGTACGGCTGGAACAGAGACCGACAGCAGGTATGGGATAATACACGAACAGTTTCTACAGACCACCAGTGTCCCTTGCCCAGGTTTCCCCCACCCCCAACATCAGCACCAAACTGAGAGACGTGGCCCGGTGACGAGGAGCCAGTCAGCGAGGGCCAGAGTTGGATCCAGAGCTCGGCCATTTGAGTGCTGGTTGTGCGGAAATCTCTGACATACATCGAGGGACTGTGATCAGAACGCTCAACCCAGAGGAGGAGGCCCGCGATGGCATCACAGAGGTAGGGCCGGATACGGGCAAAACCAATGTCAGTATCAAGAACAGTGCCCACAGCCCGCAAGCTCCCCCTGTCCAGGACCCCCTCAGCACCAGAGCCAAGAGGAGAGGCGGGGCCCAGAGATGGGACGTCAGACCGCCAGCGCTGAGATGGGGGAAGAGGCGCCTACCTATAGACAACAGCTACAACAGAGAGCGTTTATAGAAGCGTTCGGACGACATGAGGCAGTTCATCGAGACCTGATGAAGACACAACGGGAGATTGGTCAAGCCGCACACGAGATGCAGAGACTGGAACAAGAACTGGCGAGAAAGAATGTACTGCTAGATGGTACAGTGTGTGATGTCATGCTTCGGGCGTCGGAATTAGGCCGCCGTGATCAAGCAATGCCATGTGCCCCGTTGCCCAGACAGGGAGCGGGGCCTCGACAGGGGGCTGAGAGCTTCGGGCGGGGTGAATTTCCAGACCCCTCCCAACAGCAGGCTCAAAGGACGGTGGCTGAACGAAATGGGTATGTGGTTTTCTCCCCAGACCAGGCTCAAGGGGGGCGAAACCAGGAATGGACTGTCAGAGGTGAGAGCCATGGAGATAATGGCAGAGAGCAAGGACAGACTCTGGGCCCGATGAACCCAGGGCCATCCGATTACAGGCGGGGGGCCCACAGGGCCCCAAAACCGAGGGAACGAAGACAGGTTTGCTGGATCTGTGGACTGATAGGTCATTTTCAAAGGTCATGTCTGCAGAGGCCGCCGGCAGAATAAAGAATATAGATAGGTATTAAAAATGAAAATGAATTGAATAAAAAATATATACTACTGATTAGAATAAAAATAGAATAAAAAATATATAGAGGGGTTAGGTGATTAGGTTATGTATGGAAGTTACTAAAATGGATGTGCGCCTAACGTGGAATGATGAAGTAACTGACGGATGCATGAGCTAATTGTACTAACCAAAACTGGTGGTTAAACAGTTAATATTAGATATTTAATATTAGACAGAGAAATGATGTGACACGGCGTCAGCTAGTGATCAATAGTAATTATCCATGCTTGATCGATAATCAGTTTGGTCAAAGGGTGGAATGCATGATTGAGAAATTAAGAAGACCCATAGTCTTTCCTAGGTTTTATGATATTGATAGATGGGCATTAACAATCATGAATATTGGATTTAGAAGTATATTTCGTTTTCTTTTTTCTTTCCTAGTTTTCTATAGGCAATTTCTGCCTTAGGCCGGAAGTTTTCATTTTGTTTATTCTTTTGATTTTTTCATCTTGTTTCTTAGTATATACAGGGGTGGTTACGCCCCTAGATGATAGGTTAATTTTGTTTCTAGGAGTGAGTTGAAAAAGCGATGCTCACAAATTTTGTTTTGTGTTTTAAACTTTCAATTGTTGTTTTGGGATGTTTTTCTTTGTTTTGTTTCTTTTCTCTATTTTTTCTTAGGAATCTGACAGGCTGGGAGGAATCTCGACACAGCAGGACTGGTAGTATATGTCCATATAGTGGGCTGAGAACAATGTGAATGGACTAGAGCTGGTTCATGGTTTTGTTCTCCGCTCATTAAGAATCCAGATCTAGGATCTGGGGATTGTGTCGCGATTGGTGGAGTGTTGGAAAACATGATTCTCTGTACATTGATAAGCTCAGTAGGTTTTGGTCACCATTGGCCAAATAGCCTTTGTGTAGGGTGTGGACATGTGCAATTGATAATTGGCTTGTGGGGGACTCTGACGGCTTGTTAGAGGCTGGCAGAGCGTGTGAAAGATGTGTGTTTAAAGGTGACTGTGGTTTGTTGCCGTGCGTGTAGGATCTGTTGGAGGAGGGCTCTCGTCAGTACTGGCTGTCCGACCTGAGGTAGCTGTCCGGAAACGGAGGTATGATGTTTGAAATTATATTCCACATCAAAGGATGGTGGGGTATACTGTGTTGAACTTAAGACATTGGTCTAGTAATAGAGTACAGCACAAATATAATGAGAGCCATGTGAATTTTTCTGAATTTTGAATATTAACAATCTAGAAGCCATGGAATATATAGATAAATGGAAAAGAAAAGAAAGTTGTCAAACTCAGACCAGTAAAGAGTGTCTGAGGGAGGAAAAATATGGATTCTCAATCAATTGTTGTGATAGAAGTAACCTGCGTTGTCCACCGAAGCGATATATACTCACTGCAGGATACGGATGGGAGATTGGGGAGTCAGCATTCATCAGAGTGTGGTACGAGGAAGACCAAGGACTCCATCGGTACTGTTGATCCAGGACACTGGCTAGTGTCTACCCAGTGGTTCCATGGGGAACCACAACACTGCGGGTACCAAGAGATCCAGGAGAAGCCTAACTCTCAAGCGTTGAGAGTTCCGGCCAATGCAGTGACCGAGTCTTGAGGCTTCGGAGGGGAACGAGAGAGGCCAAACGACAGGCAATCTACGAGGACAGGGCTGCAAGGCCTCATCAACTGCTCCGGCTGTCAACAGACAGGGCTGCAAGGCCTCATCAACTGCTCCGGCTGTCAACAGACAGGGCTGCAAGGCCTCATCAACTGCTCCGGCTGTCAACAGACAGGGCTGCAGGGCCTCATCAACTGCTCCGGCTGTCAACAGACAGGCTGCAAGGCCTCATCAACTGCTCCGGCTGTCAACAGACAGGCTGCAAGGCCTTAGCAACTGACCGGGTGTCATCAAGCGAGGGGGTGGAGCCCCTATCGCCCCTATCAACCAGGCGGAGGGTGGAGAGAATCAAACCTCTTCCACTATTCCGAGGGTCGACGGGGGTCGAATCAGCAACGACTGTAGGAGACAACACAACCTCCTCAACAGCCTTGACAGCGCCAGAGGGGAGATCTAATCACCCCACCTAAGATCGACGCAACTGACATCCGAGAAAAGAGCTCCTGTTTCAACTGAACGGGGCATACAGCAGGGGGTCATGCCCCTATTGAGTGACAGCACAAGGCGACCAGGCCTCGACAGAAGAAGGGGAGGGATCGGAAGGCAAAAAGGTGGCTTTTTGATTCTACCTCCCTGTTTGAAGCCAAGAGATGTGAGTGGCAGTTAGCGTGAGATCAACAGTTTTGATCTGCACCATCTCTGAGAAATGAGGAGGGGTGGATAGGTCAATCCAGTAGACATTGACCCCCCTCTCCCTGCTCCAAGTCAGAATTTGATACCCCCAAGGGAAACCAGTGGAAATTGATCCTGGTACGAAAAAGAGTGTCAAAGACTGCACACAGTGAATGAAAAGGGACTGCAAATAAAGATGTTTGAGCGTATAATTATACATAGGAAAGAGATGTAGAAAGAGAATGTTGTTTTGATTTTTTAGGATCCGAGTGTGGGATGCCGTATGTATTTTATCCAAGTATGATTTAAAATGTTTTATTTTTATCCAGGTAGTGGAAAGCAATAAGCAGAAGTTAGGATCTATGGTTAGCATATTATACTAGCTAATTAAGGATAGTTAATCTCTATCCGAGTGTGGACTGTAGTATTATTTGATAACCATAAATCCTAAAATGTACTGGAAAATGTTCCTAAAAGAAAAGGTTTAAGCACAGAAGGTCAGAAGACAGCTGTCCTCTGCAAGTCATAAAAGATCACTAGATTGTAAAAACCCTCAAAGCTACATCCTGCCTGAAACTTGTGTTCATACAGATAAGAGAAAAGGATGTCTGTTTCTAGGTTAAGGAACTCAGTAACTAATCATTAAGTCATGTGCAAAATGAATGGATCATGTGTCTAGTCTTATAGAAACAGTCAAAGTGTAACAGTTGGAGATCAAATATACTGGTAAAAACTAGAGTGACTTAGTTCATAGATTGTGTGTGTTTACAGAGACATTGTGCTCACAACAAGAGGTGGATTTGCATACAAGTGTTGGCAACAGCTGAAGACAATAGAGGGAGTAGTCACATATCTGTGTTATCTGTTACACTGCCCCTGTGAGCACTACATGTTGAGACAGATGCAGAGGAGGAGCGAAGCGTCATTATTTCAGTAACCCAAATATACTTTCAAATGTCTGCTTCTGTACTCAAATTTGCTTAAAATGAATTGCAAATATTTCGGCTATATTGTGGTAATAATCCTGAAGCTAATGATATGAAAAATGATATGGTTATGATAAAGAATCACAAGTTTTGAAATTAAGCCACTTCTAAAACTAAATTGGAAAATACTCAAAGTGCTGAATACTAACTGTATAAAATAGATAGTGATTTAAGTTAAAAGAATATTATTAGAAACTATAGAAGTGGACTTAATGATAAAAATACTGTGATTCTCATTTAGCATCAAGAGAAACTATTAAAAAATTATATGTCTGTGTTTATGAAATCAATCTCAATTCGAATATATATATCAAAGCGTTAATAACAAAAGTATTAAGTTAGTTTAGACGGTAAATCTATTTCTCTGATTTGAAACAAAGGAGAGAGAATTGGCCTACTAAGGACAACCCTCTATTTCAAATTCAAACTTAGAGAGCCCGTGATTGGAGGAAAACATCTTCTTGACGTCACTCCTGTGACATCACGCAGACACTCCAGGCTCATTGATAAAAGGGAACTTCAGGGATTCTAGAAGACACACAGAAACGGAACGGACACAAGAACACACCTCCCCATTCACAGAGAGGACGGCGAGCAGAGGAACACGGAGAAGGAGCTTTTTGGAACGAGAACAGAATCTCTTTGTTGTCAAGCAAACAACAAAGACAATCAACAATTATTCTTTTTAACTACTTTTTAGTCTAGTTTTGATTGCAGACGGCATAGGGTCTAGTGATCACGACTATAGTGTTCTTTATTTTACTTGACCCAGAATCATTGTCATTTCACTTGTTACTTTGAATTAAAAACAGATGCTGATACAACTTCTCCTCTTCATTCTCCTGCATAGCTGCCGTCGAACAAGGCCAGTTTCCTGGTCTTTGAAAGTACAAGGGAATTAGTACCGGACAAAATCACAACGCAGAGTAGCTTAAGCTGGTTCTGTATATCAGAACAGAACCATCCTCCCTTGTCACTTCACATGCTTACCAACTGTCCGTCTGCAACACTACTATCACCGACATCTGAGAAGGGAGATCCCCCCTTGAATGGCCCTTCTAAGGTTTCTCTCCTCCACACTGCCTGTGGTGCATTTTTTCCTATTGCTAGGTTTTAGTGAGTTTTTCCTTAACTTCGCGTGGGGTATGTCTGGGAGTGTTGCATTCATTCATTTATTTTGCATTTATTTTAAATTTGTTGGACCTTATGGTGTTCTTGTTTTGTTCTTGACTTATTGTGATGTTTCTTCTTGACTTGTTTAAAGAAGACGTGTTCGGCCCATGGGGACATTAACGTGTGTTGTCAGGCCTTACAAATACTGTACAATACAAATAATATTTTATTTGATTTGATTTGGTGCCGGGATAACAGCCTACTCCTGAACATTGGTAAAACCAAAGAGCTGATCGTGGATTTTAGGAGAATACAGCAGGGGACACACACGCCTCTGTGGATAAACAGGGCTATCGTGGACAGGGTGAGAAGTTTCAAGTACCTGGGAGTCCACATCACAGAGGACCTGACATGGTCAACACACATAGATTCTGTGAGGATTGGTCCGATTCCGCACGCTTCAAGGTACCAATTACCTTCGCGCACCTGAAGTGAGTTCTAATCAGCTCGGTGGAGCGCTTTATATACTCTGGTGTTCCTACCGTTCTGTGTCGGGTCGTTTTGGATTACCACTGGCTGCTGCTTGTTTCCTCCCGTGTTGTACCTCGTCTGTTTTTCTCCAGGACGTCTATGGAAGTCGCCGCTGTTGCTTTTCTCTGCCATCCGTTGGATCTCTGCCTCATAGACCGCTTTGCGCAATTACGCCTTGGTGAGTTTTGGAACGTACTTTTTTGGATACTCTGTTTTTCTCGCATTTTCCTGGACTCGGGACCTTTCTGTTTTTTGTGTGTTTGGGTAACACTGAAGAGGAGCCGCTTGTTGTTGTTACTGACTCAGCTAAACAATTCTGGACTGCATTGTATTCCGTTCGCTCATCTTGTTGACATTATCTCTCTCTCTGTTTTCCCGAGTGGATCGTCAAGTAGCTGCAGAGCCGCAGAGTCAGAGGCGCAACGCCACAGTGCCGTCTCTGCTCTGAAGACGAGCTGCAGAGACAACTCTGGCAGACAACTCTGCCAAGAACATTTTCTCCCCTTGTGCTTTTTGTTGTTTTCGCTCATTTCTGTTTTGTAAATAAATACGCCCTGGTTTTTGGCTAACTCTGAACTACCTGTCTGTGCCGTGCTGTTGGGGTTGTTTACAAATCATAACATTACGACCCGACCATGTCGACCCCAGCCGACACAGACAGTTAGGGCAGCGTTGGCGGTCCAGATCGAGTTGACCAACGACCACACCCAACAGTTAGGTGCGACTGCGGTTGCTGTGCAGGACCTCCGGGCCCAGGTCCAGCCTATTCAGGAGTCTCTTAACACTCTGGCCACCCAGCAGACAACCCAGGGTAATCAGCAGGCTGATATTCTGCACCAGCTACAGGCTCTCAGTGCAGCATTTAACACCCTGCTTTTAACCCCACCTGTCCCAGGAGTCCCAGCCAGATCACCACCCGCAGCCGCGACAGACCCTGCACCTCCCGACCTCGCACCTCGGGAGCCCCGTCTCTCCGAACCACGTTTGTTCAACGGTAACTTCGAGGATTGTGCCACATTCATCATGCAATGTGAGTTGGTTTTCCTTCATCAACTCAGCCGATTTACGTCAGAGGGAGCCCGAGTAGCTTACATGACTAACCTGCTCACAGGCCGAGCAGCACAGTGGGTTACTGCTTCCTGGTCTATGAGGGCTGATTTTTGTTTTTCCTACCCAGACTTTGTGGCTGAGCTCCGAAGGGTTTTCCACCACCCAGCTCGTGGCCAGGACCCAGGAGCTCGGTTGGGCACCTTCCGGCAGGGCAGTGGCAGTGTCACCGACTACGCGCTGGAGTTCAGACTGGCCGCAACCGAGAGCGGTTGGAACGATCGGGCACTTCATCTCACCTTCCTGAGGGGGCTCAACGACGCTGTAAGGGACCAGCTCGCGACCCGAGAGGAGCCCGATTCTCTCGAGGGCCTAATCAGCCTCGCTATTTGCATCGACGAACGCCTCCGGGAGAGAAGGCGTGAGAGAGCCCGACTGGGAACCCCAGACGTTCCCCAGACCCCCCGTACTCGTGACAGTACTTCTGTCCGTCCTGCCCCCTCCGCGACTGGTGGTCCTTTTCCCTCCCGGTCTGTGACTGAGGAGGAACCCATGCAGCTGGGACGCACACACCTTAGCCAGGCTGAACGGGAGTCCAGGCTCAGGTCTGGCCTTTGCCTCTACTGCGGCCGGGATGGACACCGTATCTGCAATTGCCCTACCCGGCCAAAAGACCAGGCTCGCCGGGACCCCGGGAGATCCTGGTGAGCCGTTTTTCCTGTTCCCACACCCGTGCACCACCTAACCGTCTGACGAGCGTCACCCTAGCCTGGGCGGACCAACGGGCGACGGTGGAGGCACTCATTGACTCGGGTGCTGATGAGAGTTTCCTGGACGTTGAGTTTGCCACCCAGGCCAACATTCCACTTGAGGACCTCGAGAGGCCCTTGGAGGTTTTCGCGCTGGATCAGCACCGCCTGGCTGACATCACTCAACGCACCTGTCCTGTCCTCCTCACCATTGCTGGTAACCACGTTGAGAGACTCCAGTTTTTTATTATCAGACCCCCTCTTGTCCCAGTAGTCCTGGGTCGGCCCTGACTCGCGCTGCATGAGCCCCACATCGCCTGGTCCTCCGGCACCTTGTGTGCTGCCCCCGGACCTCTCAACTATTCCCCCCGAGTACCACGACCTTGGGGAGGTTTTCAGCAAGTCCCGGGCTCTGGCCCTTCCGCCTCACCGGCCTTATGACTGTGCCATCGACCTCCGCTCAGGGGCCCCCCTTCCTGGCAGCCGCCTCTACAGTCTGACTGTCCCTGAGAAGGCAGCGATGGAGAAGTACATCTCTGAGTCCTTGGTGGCAGGCCTCATTCGGCCCCCTTCCTCCCCGGTGGCGGCCGGTTTCTTTTTTGTTGGGAAGGATGGAGACCTTCGACCCTGCATTGACTATCGCCAACTCAACGAGATCACCATTAAGAACAAGTATCCTCTTCCTCTCATGAACTCCACCTTCGAGCCCCTCACCCAGGCTACCGTCTTCACCAAACTGGACCTCCGGAGTGCCTACCATCTGGTCCGTATCCGAGAGGGCGATGAATGGAAGACCGCCTTCAAGACTCCCAGGGGTCATTACAAGTACCTGGTGATGCCGTTCGGCCTCACCAACGCTCCGGCGGTATTCCAGGCACTCATGAACGACGTCCTCCATGACATGCTCGAGGAGTTTGTGGTGGTATACCTGGACGACATCCTCATCTTCTCCAAGACCCTCGAGGAACACGTCCAGCATGTCCGCCGTGTGCTGGAGCGCCTCCTCCACAATCGGCTCTTCGTTAAGGCAGAGAAGTGCCGTTTCCACTCCGACTCCGTCGATTACCTAGGCTTCATCGTGGAGAGCGGCCTGACCCGGGCTGACCCTCGCAAGATCCGGGCCGTGGAGGAGTGGCCGGAACCCACCTCTCGGAAGGAGCTACAGAGCTTCCTCGGGTTCGCAAACTTCTACCGGAGATTCATCAGGAACTACAGCCAGGTGGCGAAACCACTTACCAGGATGACCTCTCCCTCCCTGCCGTTTGACTGGTCTCCAGCGGCCTGCGCTGCGTTCCGTTCCCTCAAGAAGAGGTTCACCACCGCCCCGGTCTTGCTCCACCCAGACCCCAAGAGGCAGTTCATTGTGGAGGTGGACGCCTCGGATACTGGACTAGGGGCTATCTTGTCTCAGCGGTCGGCGACGGACCAGAAGGTCCATCCGTGTGCTTTCTACTCACGTCGTTTCCTTCCTGCCGAGAGGAACTATGACATTGGCAACCGGGAGCTGCTGGCGGTAGTGGCTGCCTTGGAGGAGTGGCGTCATTGGCTGGAGGGGGCAGAGGAACCGTTCACCATTTGGACGGACCATAAGAACTTGACGTACATCCGTGCATCCAAGTGCCTCAACGGCCGGCAGGCAAGGTGGGCCAGCTTCCTCAGTCGGTTCGACTTCTCGCTGACCTTTCGCCCTGGGTCCTGCAACACAAAGGCCGACTCTCTGTCCCAGTTACACACCAAGGGGGCTCCAACCACTGAGGATCCGACTCCCATCCTCCCAGAGGCCAGGGTGGTGGGAGTGGTCACCTTGGGCATCGAAACCGTGGTCAGGCGTGCCCTACGTTTCCATCCCGCTCCCAGCAACGTACCTGTTCGTCGCCTCTTTGTCCCCGACTCAGTCCGGTCCCGGGTTCTCCAATGGGGCCATACTAGCCAGTTTGCCTGCCACCCCGGCGTTCATCGCACTTTCTCCTTCCTGGCTCGTCGATTCTGGTGGCCCACCATGAGGAACGACGTCAAGCAGTTTGTTCTGGCCTGCACGGTCTGCGCCCGCAGCAAGGCCTCCCACCAGGCACCCTCCGGGCTATTACAGCCACTTCCCATTCCGAGCCGCCCTTGGTCCCATGTGGCGTTGGACTTCGTCACAGGTTTTCCATCGTCCCAGGGAAACACGTGCCTTCTGACTGTGGTGGATCGGTTCAGCAAGGGGGTTCACCTCGTGGCCCTTCCCAAGCTTCCCTCAGCTTCCGAGACAGCGGACCTCTTGACAAGCCACGTGTTCCGCCTCCATGGTTTCCCCCAGGACGTCGTCTCGGACCGGGGTCCCCAGTTCACTTCCCAGGTATGGCGGGCCTTTTACAAGGGATTGGGGGCAACTGTCAGTCTTTCGTTTGGTTATCATCCCCAGACCAACGGACAAACAGAGAGGATGAACCAGAGCGTGGAGTCTGCTCTCCGTTGTGTTGCCGCCGAGAGACCCGCTTCCTGGAGCCGGTTCCTTCCCTGGGTCGAGTACGCCATCAACTCCCTGGTCAGTTCCGCCACCGCTCTCTCGCCATTCGAGGTATCCCTGGGCTACCAACCCCCTCTTTTCCCTGCACAGGAGTCGGAAGTGGCAGTTCCCTCCGTGCAGGATCATCTCGACCGGTGTCGTCAGGTCTGGGAGATCACCAGGACTGCACTGCTCCGGTCATCGGAGCGCGCCAGTCGTGGAGCTGACCGACGCCGGATCCCTGCGCCGACGTACCACCCTGGGCAGAGGGTATGGTTGTCCGCCAAGGATCTTCCGCTTCGATCCTCGGCCAAGAAGCTTAACCCACGGTTCGTCGGCCCTTTTGAGATCCAGAAGGTGTTCAGTCCCGCTGCGGTGAGTCTTAAGCTTCCTGCGTCCATGCGCATTCACCCCGTTTTCCATGTGTCCCGGGTTAAACCTGTCTCTCTCAGTCCCCTGATGCCTCCTGCTACAGATCCGCCTCCTCCCGAGATGGTGGACGGACACCCCCAGTGGAAGGTCCGTCAGCTCATGGACATCCGACGGCGGGGACGGGGGTTCCAGTACCTGGTGGACTGGGAGGGATGCGGTCCGGAGGAACGGAGCTGGCTCTCCCGCCAGCTCATCATGGACCCCGCCCTGGTCACCCACTTCCATCGGTCCCATCCGAGGAGGCCGAGGCCGGGCGGGTCGCCGGGTGGCTCCCGTGGAGGGGGGGGTACTGTGAGGATTGGTCCGATTCCGCACGCTTCAAGGTACCAATTACCTTCGCGCACCTGAAGTGAGTTCTAATCAGCTCGGTGGAGCGCTTTATATACTCTGGTGTTCCTACCATTCTGTGTCGGGTAGTTTTGGATTACCACGGGCTGCTGCTTGTTTCCTCCCGTGTTGTACCTTGCCTGTTTTTCTCCAGGACGTCTATGGAAGTCGCCGCTGTTGCTTTTCTCTGCCATCCGTTGGATCTCTGCCTCATAGACCGCTTTGCGCAATTGCGCCTTGGTGAGTTTTGGAACGTACTTTTTTGGATACTCTGTTTTTCTCGCATTTTCCTGGACTCGGGAACTTTCTGTTTTTTGTGTGTTTGGGTAACACTGAAGAGGAGCCGCTTGTTGTTGTTACTGACTCAGCTAAACAATTCTGGACTGCATTGTATTCCGTTTGCTCGTCTTGTTGACATTATCTCTCTCTCTGTTTTCTCGAGTGGATCGTCAAGTAGCTGCAGAGCCGCAGAGTCAGAGGCGCAACGCCACAGTGCCGTCTCTGCTCTGAAGACGAGCTGCAGAGCCGCAGACAACTCTGCCAAGAACATTTTCTCCCCTTGTGCTTTTTGTTGTTTTCGCTCATTTCTGTTTTGTAAATAAATACGCCCTGGTTTTTGGCTAACTCTGAACTACCTGTCTGTGCCGTGCTGTTGGGGTTGTTTACAAACCATAACAGATTCTGTGGTGAAAAAGGCGAAACAGCACCTCTATCACCTGAGACAGCTAAGGAAGTTCAGAGTATCAGGGAAGATACTCTACTCCTTCTATTCCGGGCTGTAGAGAGCATTCTGACTGGAAACATCACTGCCTGGTTTGGAAACAGCACGGCACAGGACAGGAAGGTACTGGTACTCCAGAGAGTGGTGCAGAGCGTATACGGGTATTGCACTACCACCCTTGCAGGATTTATATAACAGGAGGTGCAAATCCATAATGAAAGACCCCCACCACCCCAACAACAGCCTGTTCAAGCTGCTGCGGTCAGGCAAGTGCCTACGTACACACGCTGCGAGAACAGAGACACTCCGGCTCAGGTTCTTCCCCCAGACCATCAGAACACTGAACACTGAACTCTCCACTCACAAGTACACATGAGCACTCATGCAGCAACCGCTAAAACAATCACTTTAAACAAAATGTCACTTTAAATAATGGAAAAGTCACTTTAAAGGAAGGAGGTATTGTATACCGGTAGTATACAGTAGTTTAGATGTTATGGGTCGGCTTGGTGGCGGGACCCAAATTGTGCTGACAGAACGAGGAATGAGTCGGGAGGCGAACGGTCTCAATGAAAATGTCTTTACTGAGCAGTCATAAAAAAAACAATGTCACAAGCACACATAGAAATCCCAACGATGATGCACGACAAAAACACGGACACAAATAAAGGCTCGGCCAAGCCGGCGCAGGGACAAACGCTCAATGACTAATGAACAACAAAAAAACGAACCAGAAAAACTAACTCAGACAACGAAAGAAAAGAGCAATCAAAAACCGAACACTGACATACACTTACAGAATTAGAACTAAAGTGAACAGGTTCAAACTCGAGAGTAGAGCGTAAGCTCGTAGGAACATACAGAGGCTCAGACATGCTGGGCTGATACAAACGGAAGACCAGGTACGAAAGCTCCGGTTACAAAAAGGAATACGTCCGAGCAGGGCCACCTCAGGGGGTGTGCGAGCAGTGCGGTCGCACAGGGCCTCGCGGGAAGGGGGGCCTTGCACAATTTTTTTTTTTTTTCTTTTTTTTTAGTATTGTTTTTATTTAAATTTTTTATTTATTTATTTTTTCGAGGCCCCCCTTCCCGCGAGGCCCTTTTTCATCACAGACCTAAAATCTAGTTTTGCTTATATGCTTATATATTTCACATTAGACACGTTTGTAGAATGTGTCTGACTTGTTCCTGGCTCTGAGGCTCTGCAGATACACTATTGGAGGCAGCTCTGAGGCTCTGCAGCAGAATTGGTTTCAATGAGGGGAGGGGTTACAGGTAAGGTAGCGTCTGACTATTTCGCGCGTGCAGCATTGGAGGTTATGCCAGCCAAGATGAAGAGGACATCGTTCGGCAGATGGACTGAAGATGAAAGTTGTTGCATGTTAGACAGTTCAGTCAGGCTAGCCATCCCGGCTAAAGACAGGGACAGCTAGTTAGCTTTAGCTATGTTATAATATTGAGTGCTAACGTGTGGTTCAGTCGGGATATAGCCATGATGATGTCGGCTAGTAGCTAGCTTAGCTAAAGGCTAACTAGCGTTAGCTAACCTAGAGACAGCGCGTGCAGCATTGTTATGCCAAGATGAAGAGGACGGTCGTTCGGCAGATGAACTTCGTCAACTCCACGCGGTTGTCTCCATCCTCTTGGACGTTTGGTGAGTTTTTAATGCACTCTATTCTATTATCTCTCTCTCTCTCTCTCTCTCTCTCTCTCTCTCTCGGGAGCCAAACGGGCCGACTAGCTGTTGTAGTACTAGTAGCTAACGGTGTGTGGCCTGGTGTCAGCACCTGGTGCGAGGGAGGTGAGCTTGGTGTTTCATTATGAGAATATCTCCATGCTCAAGTCGGCTATAGTCCGCGAGGGACTTGTTGCCGGCACCGCTATGGTAAACACCACTCTGTAGTGGGACGTGTATTGCCTTCTTTTTCCCTTCTCTCTTCGTATGAGAAGAGGAAAACACAGCGGCTGTCTGAAGTGTTGGCCTGTATTGCTTTTCTCACGTTGTACAGTTTTTCAGTGGTAGCCGCATAGCTTGCTTCTGCGTTAGCTAATGGTTAGCGATAGCCGGGTTGAGCTAACTGTTAGCCAGTTAGCTGTTTAGCTACGACGTTAGCTGCTCGTTTTCGCTCGGCTGGGAACGTTAGCTTGATGCTATCAGTTAGCCTAGAGTTAGCTGTTAGCTTGTGCTACGACCATTGACATTAGCCGTGAGAATAGCAGGCCCTGGCACTCATCTTTGACAGAAGATGTAGTCGGGCCTGCACCATGACAAGGCTCCGGCCATAGCTTCTTTTTGTCCCGCCAGCGAGAGGCCTTTCGTCAACGTGGAGACCTGTGTTGTGGCCTTTCGCCCTGCGTTCCTTGGTGCAGGTAAGATGTCCATTGGACATTACCCCACTCTTCCTTCCTTCCCCTCCCGAATGTTTTGTTAATAACGATGTTTTTTTCCAGGCAAAACATATGTTACTTCACAACATTTGGAGATACGACATGTGCTGTGTGTGAATTGTCTTGGTCGTTTGTGTAGCTTGGGTAGCGTTGGCCAAAGCTGTGTGTGGCCTGGTGTCAGTACCTGGCTACTCTATTTGCAGTTAGCCTATTTAGCTGATGTCGGCCATTGGCTCCTTGCTACTTTGTTTTCTCTGGTATAGACCCTCTTCTCTTTCGATTTAAGTGTTGATCTTTGTCCTTTTGGATCTATGTATATTCATGTTGCCTTTGTGAAGTTATCTTTTCCTTCTGTTTTGTTCTTCCATTAAAAGTTGAATATCCTTTAGGGGCTCATCTTTGCTTATCTCTCTCATACATGCTCTCTCTCTAACACACACACACACGACACACAGACATGCTCTCTCTCTAACACACAAACACACATGCTCTCTCTCTCTCTCTCTCTCTTTCTAACACACACAGTCTGCCTATGGTGGCCTTTCTCGATGGCTAGGCTGTGCTCGCTGAGTCTGTACCTAGTCAAGGATCTTCAGTCACAGTGCTCAGGTATTCTGCCACTGTGTACTCTCTGTTTAGGGCCAAATATCATTTCAATGTCTTTCCAATGTCTCTCTCTCTCTCTCTCTCTCTCTCTCTCTCTCTCTCTCTCTCTCTCTCTCTCTATCTCTCTCTCTCTCTCTCTATCTCTCTCTCTCTCTCTGTACACTGTATATTGACTGTAGAACGGGAGCTCTCTCTCGCTCTCTCTCTTGCTATATGTTGACTGTATCATGCCCAGCCTCGGGCAGCGCTATTATTTAAGAATAAATAAATCTCGCACAGGGCCTCGCATTTCTCCCAGGCGGCCCTGCGTCCGAGTGTAACGGCCGGGTTGGCACGAGATAAGAGCATAGGCTCACAGGAACGAATAACGGGACAGTGAAATACAGGAATACGTAACAAGGAATAATGAACGAGCGCCGAACAACCGTGGGGTGGGATCATATATACTAACACTGATTACCAAAACAGAAACAGCTGGGATGAGTTAGGATACAGAATCACTAACACAAGGAATACATGAGACTAGACTAGAACCCATATACAATAGACTGTCACGATAGGGGCCTGTGCCTTCCTCTGCCGTCATCCGGACGTGCCCATACATGGGCTTCCTGCTGGAGCGTTCCCGCGCTGCCAGATGAGGATCAACTGCAAGGGATTCCCTCATCAAGCGGGTCCTATATCACCTGGCAGATCCTGTCATCCGGCGTCGCAGTGTTAAACTGCCTATCTAGGTACGACCCTTCAGTCTGAAGACCTACTAGCAGGGGTGTAAAGTATTTGAGTAATTTTACTTCGTTACAATACTTAAGTACTGTTTTGGGGGATTTGTACTTTACTCAAGTATTATTAGGTTTGTATACTTTGTACTTTTACTCCATTACATTTCAGAGAAGAAAAACATACTTTTTACTCCTTACATTTAAAATGCAGACCTACAAAGTAATATACAAATCTCACAGGTCCAACCTTTTTAATTAGTATATTTGAATTGTTTATCTGGCCAAACTAACGTTAACGTTATTAATCCTGCGACCGCAGGTAAACAGCCAATCAAATCCCCATCAATGGAAAATTAACCCGCCCATACCCATGCTGATTGGTCCTTGTGCAGCACTAGAAAGCGGGGATCTTTGATTAAACACCTGCTATCAGAAGAATAGACAGTCAGATCTGCATTATGCTGTGGTTAATATTGTGATATTATTCAGGGTACTCCAGTATTCTGTCTTTAATATTGTGATATTATTCAGGGTACTCCAGTATTCTGCTTTTAATATTGTGATATTACTCAGGATAATCCAGTATGCTGTGCAAATATTGTGATATTATTCAGGATACACCATTCTGTATTTAATATTGTCATATTATTCAGGATACTACAGTATTCTGTCTTTAATATTGTGATATTATTCATGCTGTGATGTGAATGCCGTCCATGTTAGTTTACCTTCAATGGAGAAGTGCATCAAATAATTGTAATGCAAAAAAAGTGTCCTCTGTTTTGTCTATCACAGAACACATTCCATTGTGGGCCGAGTGTCTGCTTGGTTTCATTCCAGCCTTGCCTAAACACCAGCTGATGATTTCACTAATTGGCTCACCTCTTCAACTAACTCACCTGATGCAATGTATAGTTAAAATGAAAACTTGGCCCACGATGGAATGAGTTTGAGACCCCTGGTCTATCCCTTTAAAAAAAATTAACTTTTACTTTTTAGTACTTAAGTACATTTAAAAGTAGGACTTTTTGACTTTTACTCAAGTGTGTTTTTAGCCAGATACTCTGACTTTTACTTGAGTCCGATTTTGAGACAGTACCCATACTTTCACTTAAGTATAATTTCTGGGTACTTTTTACACCCCTGCCTACTAGGCACCCTCTCCTTGTATTCCCTGTTTCTAATCTGCCTTCTCTTGTGCCCAAGGACCACAGTTCCAGCGAGCCGTCTGGAACCCCCTGGAGCTGTCAAACGGAGTTCCTGCTCTCACCCTCGACACAGCCGGTGTCCACACTCTCCTCTACGGAGTTCCCGCTCTCACCCTCGACACAGCCGGTGTCTACGCTCTCCTCTACGGAGTTCCTGCTCTCGCCCCCTGACACAGCCGGTGTCGACAATCACCCGTATTGCACTAGGAGTGCACCTGTCCAAAACCAAGAGACATTCAGACCTGCCTGTCGTACATTTACTGTGTATATTTCTGTCTGCTTGGGAAGAATATTAAAACCCCCTAAACCGCTCCATTCTCTCTCCTCCTGTGTTTTGCTATTGGGCTCCGCAAGAACCCCATCCTCACAGAACACTGCGACCATGATGTCGGACTCAGCAGCACAGGACGCTGGGGAATGGAGCACCAACATCCAGGCCGCCGTCAACGGACACGCCAGTCTGGTAAACTATTGCCCAACTCAGCGCTCTCACTCTCAGCTCCACGGAGCGAGACAAACAATTCGAGCGCTTCGAAGCGTATGTTACAGCCCAGCCAATTCCACCTGTTGTCTCTCCACTCGTTGTATCCCCACCTGTAGTATCCCAGTACCGGGAGCCCCATGTTCCCGCACCAGAGCGTTACGACGGAAACGTTTCCAAGTGTCGCTCCTTTCTGTTTCAATGCTCTCTAGTATTTGGGCAACAACCACTAACTTTCCAGAGCGACATGTCCAAAATATCCTACCTGTCTGGTTTGCTGATGGGGTCCGCGCTAGAATGGGCGACAGCCCTCCACTTCAGTAATTCTCCCCTCTGCGATTCGTACTCCGATTACATTGCCGACATGGAAAGAGTCTTCGACCATCCTCCCGGTGGTTCGAATAGAACAGCCGCCTTGTTTACCATCCACCAAGGACATCGTAGCGTGAGCGAGTATGCTATTGAATTCCGTATCCTGGCAGCTGGTTCCCAGTGGAACGATGAGCCATTACATGGGGCTTTCCGCCAGGGCCTCAGCGACGTCATAAAGGATGAATTGGCGTCGAAAGAGAAGCCAACTTCCCTTGATAATTTGATTAACCTAGCCAGAGATCTGGACACGCGTCTTCGGGAACGCCGCCGTGAAAAGGCCAGCGCCGTCAACAGTGTGCCGCTGCAGAGCCGCAGAGCCGCAGACCCGGAGTGCACTGTTAATAGTGTGCCGCTGCAGAGCCGCAGAGCCGACGACTCGGAGCCTATGGAACTCGATCGCTCTCGCGTCCCTCTCCGCAAACGCTGTCACAGACTCAGGACAGGGGCATGTCTGTACTGCGGGCAACTCGGCCACTCCATCGCTTCATGTTCGGTTCGCCCAAACGACGGGGCTTGACAGTGACGCTGGGCGCATGCACAAGCCTTAATTTTGTTCCCAGCTCCGGCCCAAATATGCAATTCAGTGCCACGCTTTACCTCAATGGTCAATCGCTCCCTCTGTCCACGCTGGTCGACTCGGGCGCAGACGAAAACCTCATTGACGCTGGGGTAGTGTCCCATTACCACATTGCCACCGACGCCTTACCAATTCCCCGCAATGCCCAAGGCCTAAACGGGAGGTTGCTCTCGCGAATAACCCGCCACACCACGACTCTCCGCCTTCAACTCTCCGGGAATCACAGCGAGGACATCCGTTTCCACGTCACTGATTCCTCCTATAACCCTATCGTTCTAGGCATGCCTTGGCTAAAGCTACACAACCCTGTAATAAATTGGCCAACGGGCGCAGTCACGAGCTGGAGTGCTCACTGTCACGCCTCTTGTCTACGGTCGGCGCGGTCACCACTGGGAGTCACTGGTTCTCCCATTCCCAACGAACCTATTGACCTTTCGACTGTTCCTCCAATTTATCACGATCTAGAGGCTGTGTTCAGTAAACAACAAGCTCTCTCCCTGCCACCTCATCGCCAGTACGACTGTGCTATTGATTTACTCCCGGGAGCCCCGCTCCCCGCTAGTTGCCTGTTTAACCTCCGCCCAGAGAGAAAGTCTATGGAGAAGTACGTCCACGAGTCCCTGGCCTCGGGCATTATTACCCCCTCCTCCTCTCCTGTCGGCACAGGGTTCTTTTTTGTGTCCAAGAAGGATGGCTCCCTTCGCCCCTGTATTGACTACCGGGGTCTCAACAACATCACGGTCAAGAACAAGTACCCCCTGCCATTGATTAACTCTGCTTTCGAACCCCTGCAAGGTGCCACCATTTTCTCGAAGTTGGACCTCAGAAATCATCTTGTCCGCATCCGGGAGGGAGACGAATGGAAGACGGCCTTTAAGACCCCGCTCGGTCACTTAGAGTACAAGGTAATGCCTTTTGGGTTGACCAACGCCCCTGCTGTCTTCCAGGCCCTTGTCAATGACGTTCTCCGTGATGTCCTTAACCGCTCTGTCTTTGTTTATCTGGACGATATCCTGATTTTCTCCCGCTCTATGGAAGAGCACATCCAGCATGTCTGCCGGGTCCTCCAGCGCCTACTGGAGAACAAACTGTTCGTCAAGGCGGAGAAGTGTGAGTTCCACGTCTCCTCCATCGGGTTCCTCGGCTACATCATCGAGGGCGGCAAGATCCGGGCGGATCCCGAGAAGATCAAGGCGGTGACCGACTGGCCCCGTCCCACCAACGTCAAGCAGCTCCAACGCTTCCTGGGGTTTGCTAACTTCTACCGGCGTTTCGTCAGGGACTACAGCCGGGTCGCTGCACCCCTCACCCAACTCACCTCGCCTTCCGTGCCCTTCGTCTGGTCAGACAGAGTGGACTCCACCTTCGCCGAGCTGTGCCGGCGCTTCACCTCCGCGCCCATCCTCATCCAGCCAGACACGTCCCGCCAGTTCGTGGTGGAGGTGGACGCCTCAAGTACCGGAGTAGGGGCAGTCCTCTTCCAACGCTCCGCTCTCGACCAGAGACTGCATCCCTGCGCCTTCTTCTCTCGCCGCCTGACCCCAGCGGAGGTCAATTACGATATCGGGAATCTGTAGCTTGTGGCAGTCAAACTGGCTCTGGAGGAATGGAGGCACTGGCTGGAGGGATCAGAGACTCCTTTCCTGGCCTGGACTGACCACAAGAACCTCGCCTACGTCCAGACGGCCAAGCGCCTGAACTCCCGCCAGGCACGCTGGGCACTATTCTTCGCCAGGTTCAATTTCACCCTGACCTACAGGCCTGGTTCCAAGAATGCCAAGCCTGACGCCCTCTCCAGGCAGTTTGTCCCCAAAGAGGGTTCCGCGCACCCGGACACCATCCTCCCCTCCTCCTGCCTGGTGGCCGCCGCCACCTGGGAGATCCAGTCCGTCGTCCGGGAGGCACAGCGCGTCCAGCCTGATCCAGGTAACGGTCCACCTAACCGGCTTTTTGTCTCCGACCTTGTCCGCTCCCAGGTGCTCCAGTGGGTCCACGCCTCCCGGTTCGCCTGTCATCCTGGGATCAACCGTACCCTGTCCCTGCTGAAGCGGCACTTCTGGTGGGTCTCCGTCTGTGCTCGTGGGAAGGCTTCCCACCAACCACCTGCCGGGCTCCTCCGTCCGCTCCCTGTTCGGAACGGTCAGTCGGAGCGGTCCAACCAAGACCTGGGGTCCGCCCTCCGCTGCGTAACAACCCGGGACCCCTCCGGCTGGAGTACGTTTCTGCCGTGGATTGAGTACGCCCACAACTCACTGTCCTCCGCGGCCACAGGTCACTCTCCCTTGGAGTCCTCTCTGGGCTACCAACCCCCGCTGTTCCCTGCACAGGAGGAGGAGATCGCCGTTCCGTCGGTGCAGGACCACCTTCGCCGCTGCATGAGGATATGGGAGGACATGAGGGCCACGCTGCTCCACTCCGCTGAGCAGAACCGTCGCTTCGCCGACTGCCACCGGACCCCGGCTCCCGACTACCAACCAGGTCAGATGGTTTGGCTCTCGTCCCAAGACCTGCCACTCAAGTCTTTGTCCCACAAACTCACCCCCCGTTTTGTTGGTCCCTACAAGATCTTTTATTATTAACCCCTCTGTCGTTAAACTCCAGCTCCCCTCCATCATGCGCATTCACCCCTCCTTCCATGTCTCGCAGCTGAAGCCGGTGGTCTCTGGCCCCCTGTCTCCTCCAGAAATGGAGCCTCCCCCTCCGCTGGTCATCGACGACCACCCGGCCTATATCGTCCGACAGCTGCTGGACGTGCGTCCTCGCGGCCGTGGGCATCAGTACCTCGTGGACTGGGAGGGCTACGGCCCGGAGGAGCGCAGCTGGGTCTCCCGCGGGATGATCCTGGACCCTGACCTCATCCGGGACTTCCATCTACGTTACCCGGACAAGCCTGGAGGGCCGCCAGGAGGCGCCCGTCGAGGGGGGGGTCCTGTCACGATCGGGGCCTCTGCATTCCTCTGCCGTCATCCGGACGTGCCCATACATGGGCTTCCTGCTGGAGCGTTCCCGCGCTGCCAGATGAGGATCAGCTGCAAGGGATTCCCTCATCAAGCAGGTCCTATATCACCTGGCAGATCCTGTCATCCGGCGTTGCAGTGTTAAACGGCCTATCTAGGTACGACCCTTCAGTCTGAAGACCTACTAGGCACCCTCTCTTTGTATTCCCTGTTTCTAATCTGCCTTCTCTTGTGCCCAAGGACCACAGTTCCAGCGAGCCGTCTGGAACCCCCTGGAGCTGTCAAACGGAGTTCCTGCTCTCACCCTCGACACAGCCGGTGTCCACACTCTCCTCTACGGAGTTCCCGCTCTCACCCTCGACACAGCCGGTGTCTACGCTCTCCTCTACGGAGTTCCTGCTCTCGCGCCCCTGACACAGCCGGTGTCGACAATCACCCGTATTGCACTAGGAGTGCACCTGTCCAAAACCAAGAGACATTCAGACCTGCCTGTTGTACATTTACTGTGTATATTTCTGTCTGCTTGGGAAGACTATTAAAACCCCCTAAACCGCTCCATTCTCTCTCCTCCTGTGTTTTGCTATTGGGCTCCGCAAGAACCCCATCCTCACATAGACAGAATGAATACAACACAGACGAGAGGAAATAATGCAGACAACATAATAATAGGCAGCAAGGTCTTGAGCCAGGTAGAGACTATGACATGATAGAATGAAATGAACGATGACAATAAATGATAGTTCAAAAGCAGACCGGTGTAGTACCGCCGATAAGCACACGATGGTGCCAGAGGATTGATGTTCATGAGCAAAGCCTTGTGGCAGACGATGGGAACGGAAATTTTCAAAATGTTCTAAATGTCCAAAATGTTCAAAATGTCTCCAAAAGGTGGAGAGTATAAAAATGGCGGAGTTAAAATTGTAAATTGTATATTGTATAGTAGTGTACATAGGAACCAGTTTCTCAGGAACTTAGCATGTCTTTTTTTACCATGCACATCTTGTGTCTTACCTATTTTCTTATTTTTTTCTATGCCTATTTTATTATTGTATTTTGCAGGCATGACCACCCGCATTTCACTGTATGCCCTGGTATGTATGTGACAAATAAACCTCTTGATTCTTAGCACAATGAATGGAAGCAGACATGGCCGTGTTAGCCTTCAGGAGAGGTGTTAGTTGGACAATGCCTAGGCAGGCTAACCGGCCATATCCGCTTCCATTGACTATGGTAGCGTGTCGTGGTTCGAGGGCCTGACAGTGACCATAAAAAATAAGCTTCAGGTTTCCCAAAATAAGCTGGTATGGGTGGTAATGGGTCTTGGCCCTCGCACCCACATAGGGAGGAGTCACTTTCAGGAGCTAAACTGGCTTCCTGTGGAGGCCAGAGTTACCCAGCTCAGACTGAACATAGTGCACAATATTATAAACCAAAGGTCCCCTAGATACCTCCAGAACTTCTTCACCCCGGTCAACGAATCCCACAACCACAGAACTAGAGCAAGCATAGCAAACCTGAAGCCTGCTTCTTTCCGATCCAAACTGGGCCAGTGCTCCCTTACTTTCTCTGGAGCCCAGGATTGGAACAAGCTGCCTATCCCCATCAAGCAGAGCTCGAGCCTCCACAGCTTCAAGAGAAGCGTCAGGAAGTGGCTCATGGACAGAATAGAGGAATAGCCCCCTATAGTTTGAATGGGTTTCCAATCAGTTTTTAGTTATTGTGGGGTATACAATTTTAGCGATAGGTTAGTCTTCTAATGTTTTAAATGTATGTGTTTTGTGTTATTGTTGTGTTTTTGTTGTGGCCTAACAGCCCTGGGATCATGACGGAAATAAGGGTTTTACTCTTTCTCATGTTATCCTTTGGATCCTTGTTGTGTGTTTTTAATCCATCAATAAAATAAAATAAAATAAAATCATTCATTGTGCTAAGCTAGGCTAACGTGCAGCCAGATAGCTTTCTACTGAACGCACAGAGAAGAAACTGGCATCTATCTTCTTGTCTCTCTCTGGAGAAGACGATAAGCTAATTTTCCCAAATGTTGGCGTGTTCTTTTAAGTAAAAAGTAGAAATACCCAGATAAATGAGTACTCTGGTAAAAGTAAAAGTCTGCCATTTAAATTCTACTTAAGTAAAAGTAGAGAAGTATTTGCTATTGAATGTACTTAAGTATCTAAAGTAAAATTATTTTTAAATGAGTAAGATGTTTGTGTATTCCAGTGCTTGGGAGCGTCCAATCCTCGAAACCATTGACCTCTGAACTAGGTTATGTTAAAGTGGTGTGTGGTCCAGTTCTGCTGCTCTGATTAAAGGTTATGTTAAAGTGGTGTGTGGTCCAGTTCTGCTGCTCTGATGAAAGGTTATGTTAAAGTGGTGTGTGGTCCAGTTATGCTGCTCTGATTAAAGGTTATGTTAAAGTGGTGTGTGGTCCAGTTCTGCTGCTCTGATTAAAGGTTATGTTAAAGTGGTGTGTGGTCCAGTTCTGCTGCTCTGATTAAAGGGTATGTTAAAGTGGTGTGTGGTCCAGTTATGCTGCTCTGATAAAAGGTTATGTTAAAGTGGTGTGTGGTCCAGTTCTGCTGCTCTGATTAAAGGGTATGTTAAAGTGGTGTGTAGTCCAGTTCTGCTGCTCTGATTAAATGGTATGTTAAAGTGGTGTGTGGTCCAGTTATGCTGCTCTGATTAAAGGTTATGTTAAAGTGGCATGTGGTCCAGTTAGGCTTCAAATGTGAAAGTATATAATCTAATTAAAAATGTTTCGCCTGTTCCTTTTTGAGTGAAAAGAAACACAATATCACAATACCATGTCAAAGGGTGTTGTTTCTACACCAATTGAAGGTTGTGTACTGTGCAACAACATTGAGTGAGTTGCAAATACTGATGAATTGTCTTTTGCGATCAGAATGAAGCAACACCCCAGATTGAGTGAAGACATCCAGTATACAATGTGGTGTTACATCATCAATGTTCTCTCCAGGCCTGACGAGGCCTGACGAGGCCTGTGTGGGGACTAATTGCAAACAAATGCATATGATATGTGTACATGATTGAGTGGAAGTGCTAATGTACAATTACTGGAGCTCGAATATGTGCGTGCGTGCAGGGGCGTAGCTGGGGGGGGGGTAGCTTAGGATGATTCCAAGGGCCCAGCACTGGGGGGTGGGGGGGGGGGGTGGGGGGCAAAAAAAAAAACTAAAAAAAAACTTTTTTTACTAGACATCTCTCAGGTGTATTATTGATGCTCTCATTGATACTATGTTTGTTTCTGAAGTGTGTGTGTGTGTGTGTGTGTGTGTGTGTGTGTGTGTGTGTGTGTGTGTGTGTGTGTGTGTGTGTGTGTGTGTGTGTGTGTGTGTGTGTGTGTGTGTGTGTGTGTGTGTGTGTGTGTGTGTGTGTGTGTGTGTGTGTGTGTGTGAGATATATATAGAGAGAGGGGGGGCTTTGGTAGACTATTGCATTGGTCCATGCGCAATGCGACATCCTTTACTAGGCTCACCCACCAACAGTGCAGGTGCTCTACTGCTGATCCGAATGTATAGGTAAAAACCATATTATGCGTTTTCATCAATAAAAAAATTGCCAAAAAAAAATTCTCTCGCACGCTTACGCGCGCTCGCATTCACTGGGGGCCTACAAATACATTCTTTCATGGGGCCCAGAATCCGCTGCGTGCGTGTGTATGACCTTGGCTTGACCTTAAAATCACCATCACATGACATTACCATTGTTTTAATCAACGATCATATTTAGTTTACTCCCCTGAGTACCTTGATGGGTTTGTGACGACATTTCACCGCTTTCCAGGAATAGAGAACCATCCTATAAATACAAGGAAATGTAATTTGTGTCCGATTCTTTTAGCCTGCGTTGTTACATAACTGCCCAGCAGGCTGCATCATTCCAGGCACATGAGGTAACAAGATTATCTTTTATTATATTTTGTTATCTTTAACACTGCTCCTGAAGCTCCTGAAGAAGGCAGCTGAAATATGAAAATCAACATAAAATTTTTGTGTGCGCGCAAGATGAAATTCTATGTTTGGTTGTTGATGGGCTGCCTTCGTCGATTCCACACTCCTCTTCTTGAAATGTGTGCTTGATGATATACTGTATACTTTACTCACTCATAGTAGGCTACAGTATTCAGATTCTAAGTGTTATTGACCATAATTATTGTAACGGATTTATAACTGATAGGGCATACAGACCCTCTTATGCACCTTTGATTACACTGTTTACGTGCTCATATTATTATATTCAGAGTTAATTATATTGTTTACACTGCTTATCTTTATCTTTACTACAGTTTTATTACCTATATAATTATGAAACGGATGGTACCGCGAAGCGCAGTCACGATGGACTTCAGATGTTGTGAAGTGACTGGGGCGAGTAGCGGTACTATGGGTTAAACTCACTCTGACCCTTAAAGGGGAGATGAAGCATAGCGATATAAACATAGTCATAGCATCAAATTAGTATTTAGATAAATCACAGAAAAAATCACGTTATAAAAATAAGGCGTTTCTAAGAAAAAACGATTTGTAATGTCCATTTATGTAGCATTTATGAACATGTGCACCGCAATTTTGTTGCTGACGTCACGGTGTTGGTTTGGTGTATACACTGCTGGTTAGCTGCATAGTAAACATGGACTGTTGGTTCTTTTTGTATTGCTCCTGGCTGTTCAAACTAATTTTACCGTGTGAAAGAGAGAGGAAAGTTGGTTAATTTCCACAAACTACCAGTGAAAAAAACAGTGTTGTTGGCACGTTGGCTCAGGCTGGCTGCACTCAGGCGGCGCGATCAGCCTGTTGGACAGGGAATGAAGATCTGCAGCGAACACTTCATTGCCTCGGATTATGTTGTTGGGGGTGGGAGGTTTGTCCAGAAGACCACTAATCAGCTGAAGCCTGATACGGTTCCCTCGGTCTTCGACAGACAGACCGGCGCAGGCAGTTCAGCGTCGCGGAGCATTTAGCGGCCTGCTGGCTACCTAGCTCCACTTCAACCAGCCGAGCGTCGGGAGCTCCAGCAGCTTGTCGATGTGCTGGAGCCTCGGCAAGCTAACGTTAGCTTGCTCCAGCAGCGTCCAAAACTTTGCACAGCGCTGCACACTGTGACAATAGAACCAATAGGCAACCAGCCAGGCAGAGTAGGAAAAGCTGATACTGGCATGGTCACAATTTCCTGATTCCTACAAACACATTTCAAATCAAATGCACAATCACTGGCATGTAAACAATGCAATATAAGGGTTGGCTGGGTAGCGCAGTGGACTAAGCACTCGCCTACTGTACCACCGCAGAGACTCTCCGGCTTGGTCAGTCATCCCTACTAACACAATTGGCAGTGGGTCTCATTCCCGAACGGATTTACGACAAAAAATTCCTCTCAGGCCAATTTAAGACATATTAGCGCTAGTAGCGCGATTCCCAATATTTTCCTGAGATCGGATTTGGCCGTGGTTGAGAGCAGAATTTAAGAGTGCTGAGGAGCACACTTATGATTGATTGACTGATTGAACATTTTATTAACTTGACAGACTGTGTTCTCATAGTGATTCCTTCATGTTAACGCTACGGGCCTCCTTGGAATTAATTACTTAATCATAATTAAAATAAATATGACAATATTTGTACGATAAGACATTATGCATTTGATGTCGGAAAAATAAATAATATGGATTCATCTGATCACAGGGCAGCTGGATTAACCATATCTGAACCAGCTATTTTGGACAAATGTATAATTACTTTAATTACTCAGATATTCAAATACAATTATGCAATTATTGTGAAATGATTGAAAATTATAATTATTTAATGCTTTCTGTGGAATTTTTATTTCTTATTTGTTACATATCTGTTTTAATGATTAATTATACATTTGAAAGAATGCAGGTCAACATGCAATATATCCCATTGATTGGTATACAATGGGACAGACCTTTGTTTGATATAGCTATAAACCTGCATTCCTTCGAATATATCATTAATCAATTAAACTGATATTGAAATACACTATATAGCCTATACACCCACACTGAAATGACAGTGGATAAATAAATAAGAACTAAAGCTAATCGCTTGGAAATAGACTGCATTAATATTCCATAAGTCTTGTGTGTGCCAGTATAGCCTACGTGTCTAATGTGCAGTATATTTGCTCTCCTAATAAAACAAGTCATGATTAGAATAATATAAGCCTATACTGCGTTCATTCATTACACGCGTAGGCTATACAGTAATGTGCGTGTGTGTGTGTGTGTGTGTGTGTGTGTGTGTGTGTGTGTGTGTGTGTGTGTGTGTGTGTGTGTGTGTGTGTGTGTGTGTGTGTGTGTGTGTGTGTGTGTGTGTGTGTGTGCGTGTGTGTGCGAGCGTGCGTGCACGCTGCTGCAGGTGCACCACAAGCTATATGATGACAATACATTAATCTAATCTCATTTTGATCGGTTGCAAAGCGCTTCCGCATATCGGCAACCATTTTCACACGGCTGCATCGTCAGTTGCATTCTAATGAGCTGGACAGGTGTGTCTAACTATTGACTTTTTTGCGATTTCATCTGCACACTTCCCTATTGGCTGCCTTATAAGGAGCTTCGGACAGGGACGCGCGTTCATGTTTTAGAGCAGTGAAATTCCTCATCGCGGCATCTCAGCTGAGACAGTTTGAGTATATTAAGACATCTTCCCCACACGTTGGGGACTCAGAGTGAACTTGTCGTAGATTCTGTCTCAGAATCGGGAATGAGACCCAGTGTTCACGGGTGGGAAGCCGGTGCAGTATGTGTCCTGGTTGTTGTAAACATATACAGAAAAAAAAATACAGAAAGCCCCCCCCAATTTTTTTTTAAATAATGCAATATATATTATGGTATTATCTATCGTTCTGTTCTTTCTCAGACCGCTTGTGAAATGACTATAAATCATCACTTCGGATATGGTTTCTCATGCCCTTAACACAAAGCTCATGCCACTAACTTAATCTCACTGAATCGCATAGGTAGGTGAATCTCACACAACTTCACAGATGCTGCAATCTCCTTCAACAACAACAGTGAATATGAATGGAACATCAGCGTCCGTGGGTTGAGTATTTATCTTCGTGGCATGCGATAAAACACTTAATTCCTGTTCCTCTCTCGTGGGGGAGGGGGGGTGGATGAGCGGCTCGGTGGCCATGGGTATGTGTCTTTGAAAAACAAGCCCAGTTGTGAGGCAGGGGAAGCGGGCTAACTTCCTCATGCCCTGGCCTTGTGGGTCTGACTCACCGGGGCCTCAGACAGAGGAGGTCACACCCTGTGGTGACTGACGGCAGGCGCCGGCTTCGGCCAAGACTATTCATAGAATACAGTGGCCCTGGAGGACAGTTAAGAAAGGAAAACAAGCGCGAATTCGCAATAGATGCGACGTTCCTTGCGATAGGCCACTCCCATTGCCACGCACTTGACGTCCATTTGGCCTCCTAGGGCAAAACCTGTGGCCGCTAGAGGGTGGGGCCACTTCTGTGGGGCGACCAACCATGATTTTGTGATGGGAATGGGTAAACCCCTTTGCCTGCGTGTTGTGGTGTGGATTAAACCTTTTGGTTTTTGTGCCCCAGTTTGCTTTCCGGTTTGCTTGGAAACCAGCCAGAACTCGTGTGTGTTAGCTAACAACTAATAGCTTTGGCGAGTATTTCATACAACTTTAATCCCCAAAAAAACAAATGATCCCTTTAACGGATTTAGGAAAGCGTCACTAATCTATTGCACTTTATCGGTAGTCTGAAAAGGTGAGCATCGACTACAGATCAACAACAGGCCTAAAGAAAAAGCATCCAATCAAGATGCACAGTCCTTATCTTTTTTACTGTAATTTAGTATGGGCAAAAACTTTCCCAACTAGTCTCCACAACATATTAGTCCTCCAGAAGCGCTTTGTTAGGATCGCATCTCGATCTGAGTCTCGTGCCTCATCTGGCCCTCTATTTCAGAAACTTCAGATTCTAAATATCTATTTATATACTATAATATTTTTCAAATATGTGTTTTTATTCTTCATTCATTCTAATGAAGGGAACATTCCTGTACAATTCAAGACCTACATTAAAAACAATGATTTGTCCCACCCCCCCCCCCCCCCCGCCATTCTTTCGGTACCGGACCAAAAAAGATGCTCAGATAAATACATTCGCATTGGAAACGTTTCTGACTGGACATAATTTACTATTATTTATGTTGTTACCGGTTGTTTCCTGCAGCTGCGGCCATCTAGTGGCTACTTCCTGCTGCAGACTGTTTCAGTTTCAACCTCAGTCGCTTGAGGAGCACAAGCTGGTGGTTCAGCTGGGGAAAATGATCCGCATCATCGAGGACCGCGTCAAAGAGGACCAGGAGTTCCAGGATGCGATCGATGGTATCTACTGCAGTCACTCCGGCTCCCTGCACCACATGCAGCTGGTGGACAAGGTGTTTGATCACGGCCAGATCTCCTGGGAGAGGATCGCTCTGCTCATCAAAGTCGCCGGGAGGTGGTCCGTCAAGATGGTACAGGACCATCTTCCCCAGTCTGTAATGGAGATCCTGAAATGTATCCTGGATTTCTTCACATCGGAACACGCTTCTCACCTGGATCCTGGACCAAGGAGGATGGATCAACAGTTTCTCAGAGTTGGCTCGTGTTCCGATGCCGAGCGTGTCGTTGTTGAGTTCACACACCTCCGGCCTCGTGGTGGTCATCTTCCTCGCTGGCTTCGCCTTGGGCACCTTCATCTCCTGGAGACTGACGAAGACCACCTGACACCTTCATCTCCTGGAGACTGACGAAGACCACCTGACACCTTCATCCCCTGGAGACTGACACCTGACACCTTCATCCCCTGGAGACTGACGAAGACCACCTGACACCTTCATCTCCTGGAGACTGACGGAGACCACCTGACACCTTCATCTCCTGGAGACTGACACCTGACACCTTCATCTCCTGGAGACTGACACCTGACACCTTCATCTCCTGGAGACTGACACATGACACCTTCATCTCCTGGAGACTGACACCTTCATCTCCTGGAGTCTGACACCTGACACCTTCATCTCCTGGAGTCTGACACCTGACACCTTCATCTCCTGGAGACTGACACCTGACACCTTCATCTCCTGGAGACTGACACCTGACACCTTCATCTGCTGGAGACTGACACCTGACACCTTCATCTCCTGGAGACTGACACCTGACACCTTCATCTCCTGGAGGCTGACAGAGACCACCTGACACCTTCATCTCCTGGAGACTGACACCTGACACCTTCATCTCCTGGAGACTGACACCGGACACCTTCATCTCCTGGAGACTGACACCTGACACCTTCAACTCCTGGAGTCTGACACCTGACACCTTCATCTCCTGGAGACTGACGGAGACCACCTGACACCTTCATCTCCTGGAGACTGACACCTGACACCTTCATCTCCTGGAGACTGACACCTGACACCTTCATCTCCTGGAGACTGACACCTGACACCTTCAACTCCTGGAGTCTGACACCTGACACCTTCATCTCATGGAGACTGACGGAGACCACCTGACACCTTCATCTCCTGGAGACTGACGAAGACCACCTGACACCTTCATCTCCTGGAGACTGACACCTGACACCTTCATCTCCTGGAGACTGACACCTGACACCATCATCTCCTGGAGACTGACACCTGACACCTTCATCTCCTGGAGACTGACACCTGACACCATCATCTCCTGGAGACTGACACCTGACACCTTCATCTCCTGGAGACTGACACCTGACACCTTCATCTCCTGGAGTCTGACACCTGACACCTTCATCTCCTGGAGACTGACACCTGACACCTTCATCTCCTGGAGTCTGACACCTGACACCTTCATCTCCTGGAGACTGACACCTGACACCTTCATCTCCTGGAGACTGACACCTGACACCTTCATCTCATGGAGACTGACACCTGACACCTTCATCTCCTGGAGACTGACACCTGACACCTTCATCTCCTGGAGACTGACACCTGACACCTTTATCTCCTGGAGACTGACGGAGACCACCTGACACCTTCATCTCCTGGAGACTGACACCTGACACCTTCATCTCCTGGAGACTGACACCTGACACCTTCATCTCCTGGAGACTGACACCTGACACCTTCAACTCCTGGAGACTGACACCTGACACCTTCATCTCCTGGAGACTGACGGAGACCACATGACACCTTCATCTCCTGGAGACTGACGAAGACCACCTGACACCTTCATCTCCTGGAGACTGACACCTGACACCTTCATCTCCTGGAGTCTGACACCTGACACCTTCATCTCCTGGAGACTGACACCTGACACCTTCATCTCCTGGAGTCTGACACCTGACACCTTCATCTCCTGGAGACTGACACCTGACACCTTCATCTCCTGGAGACTGACACCTGACACCTTCATCTCCTGGAGACTGACACCTGACACCTTCATCCCCTGGAGACTGACACCTGACACCTTCATCTCCTGGAGACTGACACCTGACACCTTCATCTCCTGGAGACTGACGGAGACCACCTGATAACTCCCACGCCCACAACACAGCCACCCCCAGGGCTCGACGGATATCAGTCATCCCATATTAGCCATACTGTACATATATATTAAGGCTGTCAAAGTGAATGCGTTATTAACGCGCTATCGCACAATTATTTTTTTTCCACAAATTTTTTTATCACGAGATTAATGTTATGTACCATGAGCCTGATCATTCCTGTGTCACTGGGCATACAGGTGAGGGCTACTAATTAGCTAATTGCTGCTGATTGGTTACCTGCTGGCATGGTTAAAACCAGGCCTTCAGACACACATGCAGGTCTGTCTGTGGTTAGAGGGAGAGTTGTCACGTTCTTCCAATCCTTGTACTTTAGTTTATACCAGTGATTCCTAGTTAGAGTAGCATTTTGAGTTTAAGCACGGGTTTTGGTGTTGGTTTGCACATAGGTTGCGTGCCTTTGAGCCAGGGTCGTAACAGTTGGGCGCTGGTCCGGGAGTGAATTTGGAAACAAATACCCCTAGAATTTGTTTGGTATTTTTAATTTTTTTTGCATGGTGTGTCATGGTGCTATAGTGTGGGTGGTGGTGTTCGTTACATGTTGTGTAACGTGGGGGCTTGAGCCGTTTCATCAAACAGGTGAGTATGCCCTTATTTGTTTGTAATTTGATGTGACTACTTATGCTGTTAAAATTTATAGTTTAGTGGGCACCACATGTAGGTAGGGACATTGTTTTCTGGTTGTTTGTTAGCTTCCTGTGCACCACATACTCCTGGGGCAGTCAGAGAAATGATTAGTACCATCTACTTGTCTTGTACCATACCATATACTTGACGGGTGGATGGTCAAATATGATCTTTGGCTGGTAGCAGGTGTGGTTGAAGATGGTTAGGTCTACAGGGCATTAGCTTAAGGGTAGGTAGAATAGGGGGCCAGAAAACACAGGTAGTGTGGTAGGGCCTGATTTAGTGTTTCTTAGGGTAGACATGTGGTGGGCCGGTTTTGAGTGCAGTTTAGATGTAGAAGCGTAAGTAGTCATATCAGGTTAGAAGGGGCACCTGTTTGAATTTGTTTGTTGTATTTATTTTGTTTGTTTTGAGTGTTTGGTTAGCCTACCTGTTAGCACCTGACCTCCTGCGTGTATGACACGTCTATTTATTTCAGGGTGTTTTTTTTTTTTTTTTGCAAACTAGAAATGTGCGCTCCGTAGAGCACACATTTCCACCGCGTCCCCTTATGGTTATTAGTATTGGCATTAGCATTCTTTATGGTTCTTCAGTGGTTCTTCAGTGGTTCTGTAGTGTTTCTTCAGTGGTTCTTTGGTGGCTCTTTAGTGGTTCTTCAGTGGTTCTTCGTGGTTCTTCGGTGGTTCTTCAGTGGTTCTTTAGTGTTTCTTTAGTGGCTCTTTGGTGGTTCTTTAGGTAGATTGTGTGTGTGCTAGGGTGCTTTTGGCAGCTTTTTGGTGACTCTAAAGTGAACGGGTTGTGGCGCTGGTGCAGATAAGATGGCTTCCATTAGGGATTTTGTTGATCGCCCTTCGCATGACATGTTGGAGAGGTTTTCCAAAGAACAGCTTCTGGAGATTGCTGTGCACTACAAGGTAGAGCTTACTCCCAGTGAGAAACGTTTGAAACCAACTGCCTTGAGTGCTTTGAGGGTTTTGCTCGTTAGGGAGCAGGTGCTTGTGGCGAGGGTGGAGGAGCCTACTTTGTCTGACGCGTCTTCGCTGCTATCTGGTGCGGAGGGTGAGTGGAGGCTTAGAGAGTTGGAGTTTAAGGAAAGACAGCTGCTACAAGAGCGTGAGGAGAGGAGAGAGGAGCGTGAGCATGAGCGTGAGCGTGAGCTTAAGGAGCGTGAGCTTAAGGAGAGGAGAGAGGAGCGTGAGCATGAGCGTGAGCTTAAGGAGAGAGAGGAGAGGAAAGAGGAGCGTGAGCTTAAGGAGAAACACATGTTGCTGGAGCACGAGCGTGCGCAGAAGGAGCTTGAATTTAAGCATGCTGCCTTACAGGCGGGGGCTCTGCAGTCGGAGTTGCGTTCCGGTTTTGATGTAGGCAAGAATATTAGGATGGTGCCTCCTTTTTTTGAGAAAGAGGTGGAAAGATATTCTCCCCTTTTTGAACGGGTGGTAACCACATTGAAGTGGCCTGATACAGCCTGGACACTGCTGCTGAAATGTGTTCTTGTTGGTAGGGCACAAGAAGCCTATACTGCTCTGTCCCTTGAACAAAGTGCTGACTATGAGCTTGTTAAAGCTTCCATATTGAGGGCTTATGAGTTAGTCCCCGAGGCCTATCGTCAGCGTTTTAGAGGTTATCGCAGGTCGGAGGGACAGTCTTATGTTGAATTTGGAAGAGAGAAGGAGAACCTGTTTGACAGGTGGTGCACCTCTCAGAAAGCAGAGTCAAGAGAGCAGCTTAGACAGTTGATTCTCCTAGAGGAATTTAAAAGATGTGTTCCTGATACCGTTTCCACTCATCTAAACGAGCGTAGGGTATCGAAGATAGGCGACGCCGCTGTCTTCTCTGATGAGTTTGTGTTGACACACAAGTCAGTTTTTTTGGAGGACTACCGTGTTGAGTCCAGGGATAGGCGTCCTGTTCAGGGGGGCCGTTTCCCAAAACCTGTGTCTGCTGGTCAGTTAACTTCACCTCCTAGGCGGGGTGGTTCTGCTGGTGCATTCCCAGAAGGGATTATCTGTTTCTACTGTAAAGAGCCTGGTCATATCGTTGCTGGGTGCCCGGTGCTTGAACAGAAAAATGTCAGAACGGTGGGTCTGGTAGAAACCATATGCAGAACACCTATGCCAACGTTAGAGGGTGATGGGGAAAGTATCAAACGTGTGGACAAAGAGCTTGAGGGTTCCTCAAGATTTATGATGGATGGATTTGTTTCCCTGACTAATGCACTAGAGTCCAAACAGGCTATAACAATTTGGGGAGATACCGGTGCTTTTCAGTCCCTCATTCTGGAGGGGATTTTGCCGTTTTCAGAAAACTCTTCTTTGCATTCCGGTGTCGTTGTTCGGGGCTTTGGGGGTGGATTTGTGGATGCACCTTTGCATGAGGTCACACTCAATTCTCCCTTAGTATCAGGCAATGTTGTTGTGGGGGTATGTTCTCACATTCCCATAAGGGGGGTGTCCTTCATTCTAGGGAATGATTTGGCTGGTGACAAAGTGTCCAGTTGTAACTCCCATTCCTGTGGTTTCTGAGGTCCCTAATGAGCTGGCACAGAAACATCCAGGAGTGTTCCCTGTGTGTGCTGTGACACGGGAAATGTCAAAGGACAAAAGTGATGTTGTTGATACTTCGACTTGGGACATTACACTTAGTGACACATTCTTTGTTGAATTGAAAAGTGTACCTGTTGAGAATTTTGGAAGGCACACTGTGGATGTACCTCTGCATAATGATTCTCTTGATTGTGCCTTTGTGTTAGGCCCGGTGGTGAAACCAGGGTTGACATGCGTGCCGGAGAGGCATGTGGCAGGAGATGATCTGGCAGCGCAGTGTCTCAAGGTCTTCCCAGCCTGTACGGTGGCTGAGGCCACGAACGAATTGGAGGAGGAGTGTGGGAAGGATGCTATGAGAGGTGCTGTTGATTCATGTGACACCGTTCTAGTTGAAGAGGCTACTAGGCCTGGCTTAGGCTGCCAGCTTTCCCACAGTAGCTCTATTGTCCCTAATGTTTCACTTGTGGGCAGGGATGGTCCCAGTATGTCAGTTGATGATTCTGACATTGATCCTCGTGTCCACACTGATTCTCTGCCATGCACTAGGTGTGATGGTCAACCTAGTTACCTGTGTCCTGTGGAGCAGGAGCTGCCTTCGCGACCTGGTCTGTTGAGTGGGAGCCATTTTGATCAGGACAATGTTATTTTGGGTGACGCCATTTTAGATGGTGTTCCAGACGTTTTTTGTGACTGACGTACTGCCATGTTCCAGGGACGGTGGGACTGTACCTGAGGCGGTATATCCTACTCTGGATGTTCACTGTTTGCAGTATCCTGAACTGCCAGTGCCAGGTGGGATGGATATGGGCGCGGTGGTGGTATCAGTGATCTATGGTTTTTGTTTTTCTGTGTTCTGTCCTGTTGAGCGCAGTGAGATTAGTTCTCAGATTGATTTTGGTTTGCAGTCTATTTTTGACAGGTCGGTATCGGTGGAGGGGCCTGTTGAAAGGGTGCATACAACACGGTTGGTGGTCGTGTTCGACAGGGGCCGGCCCGTTATCGCTGTTGTGGTAGTGGCCCTGACGACTAATGGGTCACAGTTGTTTTTTTTGTTTATGGGTTTGATGTGTTGTTGTTGCCTCTTGGGCAACCAGTTTGGTGGGGGAGGTGTTATGTACCATGAGCCTGATCATTCCTGTGTCACTGGGCATACAGGTGAGGGCTACTAATTAGCTAATTGCTGCTGATTGGTTACCTGCTGGCATGGTTAAAACCAGGCCTTCAGACACACATGCAGGTCTGTCTGTGGTTAGAGGGAGAGTTGTCACGTTCTTCCAATCCTTGTACTTTAGTTTATACCAGTGATTCCTAGTTAGAGTAGCATTTTGAGTTTAAGCACGGGTTTTGGTGTTGGTTTGCACATAGGTTGCGTGCCTTTGAGCCAGGGTCGTAACAATTAACATTAAACATTTAAAAAAAAATTATTATAGACTTCACTCAGGTGTATTATTGATACTCTCGTTGATACTAATGTCTGTTTCTGACTACATTTTTTTAAATTCTTTAAATTTTTTGAATTTGTTGGGTGAGGGTCATCCTTTTGTGTTAAATGGCTGCATAAAGCAAGCAAGTTGACTCTCATGTTGATACGAGTATTAAAACTTGAAAAAGATCAGTTTAAGGTAGATTTAGAACAGATATATATACATTTAAGATTAATTTGCGATTAATCGCGAGTTAACTATGGACAATCATGCGATTAATCATATTAAATATTTTAATCTATTGACAGCCTTAATATATATATCAGTATCTGCAGAAGTAGCAGAATGAAGTCTGTCTTTAAATTTTTTTATTTTCTTAATAGTATTTTACTATTTCTTTGTTCGAGACAGAAATATTTTTCCTATTTGGTTAACACAGTCAATTATTGAATTATAAATTGAGGCATATTTGCCTGGAAATATCTATTTTTCATACCATACCACGCACGCACGCACGCACGCACGCACGCACGCACGCACGCACGCACGCACGCACGCACGCACGCACACACACACACACACACACACACACACACACACACACACACACACACACACACACACACACACACACACACACACACACACACACCTTGTCCTTGTTCTTAATGTTGACCCATCTATGCAATAGTGACCTATGGAATCTGAATATTCCGTGTTGTCACAATACCAACATTTTGACTTTGATAGCAATACCATGTTTAGTGTCACGATACTTGATACCGAAACGATACTTGAAACAAATGATACTGATTTGATACTCGGTACCCAATTTTCTAATGCTTGTCATGCTGTTTATGACACGGTAGACCTGACATACAGACCTCATATAATTAAGCTAACGTTAGCTGTTTATGACACGGTAGACCTGACATACAGATCTCATATAATTAAGCTAACGTTATCTGTTTATGACACGGTAGACCTGACATACAGACCTCATATAATTAAGCTAACGTTAGCTGTTTATGACACGGTAGACATGACATACAGACCTCATATAATTAAGCTAACGTTAGCTGTTTATGACACGGTAGACCTGACATACAGACCTCATATAATTAAGCTAACGTTAGCTGTTTATGACACGGTAGACCTGACATACAGACCTCATATAATTAAGCTAACGTTAGCTGTTTATGACACGGTAGACCTGACATACAGACCTCATATAATTAAGCTTGTAGTATCTTAATAGAAGATACCGTGGTAGTGCTCAGTTTTTTTTTTTTTTTATTGGTCTTTTTCCCCCTCCATTTTTTCTCCCATCCCAATGTTAGTCGTATGCCAATTCCCAGTCCCTTCCTGGTCGCTGCGCACTTACCCCCCACAGTCAGATCATCTGGGAGAGTGGAGGCTACCACGTGCTTCCTCCGACACACGTCCAGCCAATCACCGCTTCTTTTCACCTGGCAGCGCGGATTCTCATTGAGAGGGCGTAGCGTGTGGGAGGACCACACTATCCCCCTCACGTCCAATCCGCGCTTAGCAGGCGCCCCGACCGAACTGTAGGAGTCGCTGTTTACAACGACCCGGACCCACCCCGCCAGCTTCTCCCACCCTCTGATACAGCCAATTGTATCAGTGCAGACGGCCAGCCAAGCTGGTGACAACCCCGGAGCTGTGAGCTGGATTCGAACAGGCAAATCCAGCTCAGCTCCGGAGCTGGTGACGAACGCAATCTCCGCTCGGCCACCTAACCGCCATGGTAGTGCTCAGTTGTGCTTTATTCACAGTTGGTATTCATACAGGTAAACAGTGAAACCGCAGCCAGTCCCTCTGGCTGCTACCTTACTCTGCCACAGAGCGCTCCGAGGCGCCTCTGGTTCACGTAACAGTAACCAATGATAAGCAAGACACGTGACACCTTAACATCAGGGGAGTTGTAGTCCTACACCACACTACAAAGCTAACGTTAGCTTATTCGCTTGTCGTGTTTTCTATTCCTTGGAGAGGTCTTGGTGTTTGTCACTGAGGTGCATCGGGTACTGGTACTGCTTATGGTCAGTACAAACCTGATGAATGAACCAAGGATTGCAGATTCAGATGTACAGTACTTCAGGTTCAGTGGCTCAGGGGGTAGAATGGTTGTCTGGGTAGTCGGATGGTTCCCGGTTCGATTTCAGCTCCTCCCGGGCAGCGTGTCGAAGTGTCCTTGAGCAAGACACTTAACCCCTCATTTCTCCCGTTGGCACCTTGCATGGTTACCTTCGCCATCGGTGTGTGAATGTGAGTGAACGGGTGAATGTGAGGAATTGTAAAGCACTTTGGATAAAAGCTGCTATATAAATGCACCATTTACCATTTACTTTGACCGTCACATAAACGTGACTCCCATTTTCGGGAGAACGGAGTCACAGAAGCGACGATGAAAGAAGTGATCGGAGTGGTCTCTGTGTGGTCTACCATACGTGACAGGATCACAGATGCCACGAGATAAATCATAGCAAAGAAAAATAGCAATCATCAGCATATCAAAACTCAAGATGAAAGTATAAAATAGGTTTTTGCGTCACCTGGTTCTGCCAAAGTGGTAGTAGGTGATCTGGGAGCGTGTGCATCACTTACACCTTGTTGTCATCCATAAGTGTTCTCATCAGGGAGCCTGAACGAGGCGTCAAGATGTCGTTCTCGTCAGCGAGTGACGAAAATACTCGTTAATACCTTTTCATTTAGTCAATGATAAAAAATCATGGCAATAATTGCCCCCATAGAATAAATGTACAGGGCTTAAATGATGCTCAGTTTGCACAGTTCTTAACTGTGGTGTTGCCCTCACTGGCAAGTTTAATTTACATTTTAAAGTGAGGAGATATTTTATAGCAAGCCGGTTTGGATTATTTGCTTTGTGAAATTGTCAGGAATGGAGGTAGGTGAATTCCAATGGGTGAAGGCAATCACAGAGACGGAGAGTGTTTACTCTTGAACAGGTTCGACTTTAATAGTAAGAACACAGAGTAAATTCTAAGAGAGACAAGTGCTAAATAGCACAGGCAGGAATAAGGTAAATAGGAGCTTATTGGAGGTCCAGAGTTGAACCGTCCGCGTTATCCCCGAACGCAATTAGTGAAGACCTGACAATGAACAAGCAGAAGACAGGTAGGTTACATAGACACCAAAACCAACATTCCACACACACCCCGTGACAGCCAATCAGGAACCACCCCTAAGTGACAGCACTAATTGACAGGTAAAGGACAGGTGACAAGCCCAGTGACATATGCCAGGAATGTGGGTGGTCACCGACCTCAGTCGGTGTCCAGAACGTAACAGTACCCTCCCCCGACGAACGGCACCAGACGTTCACCTAGGGGCCTCGGGATTCAGCCGCCGGAAATCAACGATTAGGCTGGGATCTAAAATATCCCTTTGAGGCACCCAAGAACGCTCTTCTATCCCGTACCCCTCCCAATCCACCAAGAACTGAAACCCCCTACCCCTCCGCCTACAACCCAGTATCCTCCGCACCGTGTAAATGGGTTGACCGCCAATAAACCGGGGCGGAGGAACCACAGGCAGTGGCGGGGCCAAGGGCGATGAGAGGAATGGCTTCAACAGGGACACATGAAACGTCGGATGAACCCTCATAGAGCTCGGAAGTCGTAGCTTGTAAGCCACTGGATTAACCTGATGAATCACTTTAAATGGTCCTATAAAGCGAGGAGCCAGCTTCTTGGATTCCACTCGGAGAGGGAGATCCCGGGTGGAAAGCCAAACCCGCTGCCCTGGACGGTAAACTGGAGCCGGACGACGCTTATGGTTAGCTTGCCGTTGGGTACTAACCGAAACCTTCTGTAGCGCCTTCCGAACCTGTTTCCACATCCTGCAACAGCGAGCCACATGTGCCTGGGCCGAGGGCACCTCCGCCTCCTGCTCCTGCTACCGGCAACGTAACATCTCAAGACCCCCTCCAAATCAGTTGACCCGCTCCGTCTGCCCGTTCAACTGCGGATGGAACCCAGACGACAGACTGACAGAGGCGCCGAGGCCGGCGGCAAACGCCTTCCAGAACCTGGAGGCGAACTGAGGACCCCGGTCCGACACGATATCCACGGGCAGCCCGTGGACCCGAAAGACATGCTGTATAACTAAATCAGCAGTCTCCCGGGCCGATGGAAGCTTGGGAGAGGGACAAAGTGAGCCGCCTTAGAGAACCGATCCACCACCACCAAAATGGTGGTGAACCCGTCCGAAAGGGGAAGACCAGAAATAAAGTCCAGAGATATGTGTGACCAGGGTCGTTTAGGAATAGGAAGTGGTCGGAGGAGACCCGCCGGTGCCCGTCGAGAGGTCTTACTACGTGCGCACACCGGACAGGCCGCCACAAAGGAACGCGTATCCCCCTCCACTGTCGGCCACCAGAACCTCCTACGGATAAATTCCAGGGTCCTCGTTGCCCCTGGGTGGCTGGTGAGGGATGACGCATGTGCCCACTGTAGCAAGCGTGAGCGCGCCACCTTGGGAACATACGACCGTCCCGGAGGACCCCCACCTGGATCGGGCTCCCGCGTTAGCGCCAACCTTACCACCCTCTCTATGCCCCAAGACACGGGTGCCAAAATCAAGGCCGGTGGAATAATGGGATGGGGCTGCTCCTCCCGACCAGGAAGATCAAACTGGCGCGACAAGGCGTCAGGTTTGATATTCTTGGAGCCGGGTCTATAGGAGATGGTAAATCGAAATCGTGTGAAGAACAACGTCCACCTGGCCTGGCGAGCGTTAAGGCGTTTAGCCCCTTGGATGTAAGCCAAGTTCTTATGATCAGTCCAAACAATGAAAGGATGTGTCGCCCCCTCTAACCAATGTCTCCACTCCTCCAGTGCCAATTTGATTGCCAATAACTCCCGATTACCCACGTCGTAATTACGCTCGGCTGGTGACAGACGGCGAGAAAAAAAAGCACACGGGTGCACTTTCCCATCCTTTAAGCATCTCTGAGAGAGCACCCCCCCCACCGCGATGTCAGAGGCATCCACCTCCACAATGAACGGAACCTCTGCGTCATGGCGGATCAATACAGGAGCGGATGTAAAACGACGTTTAAGATCGCAGAAGGCCGACTCAGCCCTAGGCGACCATTCAAAGCCAGGGAGAGAGGCCTTAGTGAGAGCTGTTAATGGATTGGCTAAGGCGCTAAAGTTGCGAATAAAGCGCCTGTAAAAATTTGCAAAGCCCAAAAACCATTGTAACCCCTTGAGCGACGAAGGCCGTGGCCAGTCCAAAACTGCACTCACCTTGGCTGGATCCATGCGCAGATCGCCCTTCGTCAACACAAAGCCCAGGAAGGACACGGTGTCCGTGTGAAACACACACTTCTCAGCCTTAACGAATAGTTGATGCTTGAGGAGACGGTCTAGCACCTCCCGAACGTGCATTTGGTGTTGCACCATATTGCGAGAAAAAATCAGGATATCATCTAAGTAGACAAACACCGACACCCCAATCAAGTCTCGCAGCACGTCGTTAACCAGGGCTTGGAAGACTGCCGGAGCATTAGCCAAACCAAAGGGCATGACCAAATACTCATAGTGCCCATTGGGTGTGTTTAATGCAGTCTTCCACTCGTCTCCCTCTCTAATCCTGACCAGATTGTATGCATTACGTAAGTCAAGTTTAGAAAAGATCTGTGCCCCCTGTAAGCACTCAAAGGCCGTGTCCATGAGAGGTAAAGGATATCGGTTCTTGATGGAAACGTCATTCAATCCCCTATAATCAATGCATGGGCGCTGATCCCCATCTTGCTTATCAACAAAGAAGAAGCCAGCGCCGGCAGGGGAAGTGGACGGGCGTATGTGCCCCGCAAGCAATGCCTCCTCTATGTAGGTGTTCATGGCCAAGGTTTCGGGGCGTGAGAGAGAGAACATTCGCCCGCGAGGCGGGGAGGTACCGGGTAGAAAATTAATGGGACAGTCGTATGATCTATGAGGCGGAAGTGCTTTAGCACGCGTCTTGCTAAAAACGTCCGCCAGGTCGCAATAGATCTCAGGCACCCCTATCAAATCGGGATTAGAGGGTAGATCAGAATCTGCCACGCTCTCCACTATCCTGCAGAAAGAGGGAGGAGACAAAAGGGAAGAGGGGGGGGAAGACAAGGGTTTGGGCAAACTCCTGCTGACGATCGACTTGACGTCGGCCGCCGTTGAGAGTTCGCCCGTGCTCCAATTAATGATATGAACACATGACGACAACCAGGGATGACCCAACACCATGACAGAATAGGGGGAAAAGATGACAAAAAATGTAACCCATTCCCACTCCCCACCCGCCACCCGGATGTGTAAAGGAACCGTGCGCTGGGTGACGCTCCCACTGCCCAGGGGCCGACCGTCCAGGGCGTAAACCGGTAAGGGAACCCCTAAATCCTCGACTGGGGTTCCCCACTCCTTCACCAATCCCACGTGAATAAAATTGCCCGCCGCCCCTGAGTCAATGAGAGCCTTAGTTCCCCTAATGTCACCCCCACAGTTGATCGCCACCTCAAAAAATGTACGTGAATCAGTGGGTTTGGCAGGAATGAGCCCACCTGCTGGCGCTTTCTCGAAGCCTGACGGCGCACCTTCTATTCCCGACTGGCGCCGAGCCCATACAGCCTGGACCCGACAGCTGCCGAAGCGGTGACCGGTGCGATCGCACCGGAAGCAGCGTCGCTCTTTGATGAAGCGCTGCCTCTCGTCGTCCGAGAGCGACAGCGCTCCAAGCTGCATGGATTCATCACCCCGTGGCCCACTCGTATAATGCATGGAAGTATCAACACCAGGAGAAGAAGGAAAACATACCTGGGTGTTGTTGACACGCTCCTTCTCCCTCTCCAGGTGCCGATTGTCCATCTTGATGGCGGTGTTGATCAGCACTTCCAGCTGCTCGGGGATCTCACGCGCGGAGAGCGCATCTCGCATCCGCGCTGAGAGTCCCCTGACGAACAGAACCACGCAGACGTTCTCCGCCCAAGCTGTCTCCCGAGCCAAGATCCGAAAATTGATAGCGTAAGCTGCGACCGTGCGGAGGCCCTGCCGGCAGTCGAGAAGACGACCGCCAGCCTCGAAGATCGAGAGTACCCGGGAAGTATCGAATACTCTTCTCAACTCCCGGGTAAAGGCGTCCAGACTGTCGCAGATTATCGCTCCCGCCTCTAATTCCGCCGTAGCCCAGGAGAGAGCTTGACCAGTGAGCAGTGTGATAATATACCCTACCTGTGCTGTCTCCGATGGAAATGATCGTGGTTGCAGCCGGAAAACGAGTAGACACTGGGTGATGAATTCCCGACAACCATCCGGTGATCCATCATAGCGAGCGGGCGCCTGCAGTCGTGGCTCGTGGGACCGTTCCTGGACCCCGAACACCCCCCGACTCTCCTCTGCTTGGACCGCTGCTTCTCCCGTCGCCGACTGAACTCCAGCCACTCCTTCTTGGGCTTGTCGGGCTGTGGCCAACGCCGACTGCGCCACCGCTTGGGATGAGCCGACGATCCCGTTGAGTCGGACTAACTCGGCGCTGACCAGCTGTTGATGTTCTTCCATCCGTGTCTGGGCCGCTCCCTGCGCCTGGAGCATCTCCATGATGACCTCCATGGAATTCTGATGGTCAGGTCTTCTGTCAGGAATGGAGGTAGGTGAATTCCAATGGGTGAAGGCAATCACAGAGACGGAGAGTGTTTACTCTTGAACAGGTTCGACTTTAATAGTAAGAACACAGAGTAAATTCTAAGAGAGACAAGTGCTAAATAGCACAGGCAGGAATAAGGTAAATAGGAGCTTATTGGAGGTCCAGAGTTGAACCGTCCGCGTTATCCCCGAACGCAATTAGTGAAGACCTGACAATGAACAAGCAGAAGACAGGTAGGTTACATAGACACCAAAACCAACATTCCACACACACCCCCGTGACAGCCAATCAGGAACCACCCCTAAGTCACAGCACTAATTGACAGGGAAAGGACAGGTGACAAGCCCAGTGACATATGCCAGGAATGTGGGTGGTCATCAGTCGGTGTCCAGAATGTAACATGAAATGACCACTTTCCAAATCATGTTCCGTTCATTTTGTGACTCGAGTTTGAGTTTTTTTTCCCCTCTGAATTCTAGCGTTTAGTAGAGAGTTGTGGGTGTTGTTCACAAGTATTTCAGGAACTGTCCTGAGGCACAGGAATAATGTAAGAATTCTTAAATCTGACCTTTTATAAAAAGTACAAAAAGTATATTCTAATTCTTTGGGTTAAGTTGTTTTTTTAGTGGGGAAACGTGTAAAGCAAATGCAGTTACTGTATGTGTGGCATATTTTTTATAAGCAAATATACAATAAACATGACATGAATACTAAAAAAAAAATATATATATATACAATGATTTGTCCCACTCATACTCTACTCATCAATGTTTACATCTTCATCTTTCAAAATTTCTTACATGCAGAGGTAAATATTTTTTATTATCTTTTTCCCCCTTCTTTTTCCATTTTTCTCCCCTCCCAATGTTAGTCGTTATGCCAATTCCCAATCCCCTTCCTGGTCGTTGCGCACTCTACCCCCTACCGTCGGTCTGGGAGGGCGGAGACTATCACATGCTTCCTCCGACACATGTGTACCCAGCCCACCACTTCTTTTCACCTGGCAGCGCGGACTCTCACTGGGAGAGTGTAACATGTGGAAGGTCACACTACCTCCCTCCAGATCCTCCCCTCGCTGTGCAGGCGCCCCAACCGAACTGTAGGAGTCGCTGTTTACAACCCCCCGCTGACTCTGCCAATTGAGCCAGTATGACAGCCGGCCAAGCCGGAGGCAACGCTGACAGCCGGATTCTATACTAGTGTCTCTCGCGTTGGTGACGAGCGCTTAATCCGCTGCGTCACCCAGCCGCAGAGGTACATTTTCTATTAAATATAGAGGTGTGAAATTATGGAATGATTTTCTCCATCTGGTAAAAAAACCTTCTTCAAAAACGTACAAAAAAGGTTCAAGTTTATACGTTTCTTTATAAAATACAGAATACTTTTATATGAAATGCTGGTTTGAAGGAACATCTTATTATTATATTGTAACAGTGTATTGTAATCAGTGTATTGTATTTTAACTTACACACTTACACACACACTCACTCTCACTCTTACTCACACACACACACACACACACACACACACACACACACACACACACACACACACACACACACACACACACGTGCACACACACACACACACACACACACACACACACACACACACACACACACACACACACACACACACACACACACACACACACACACACACACTTACTCATACATACTTCTTACTCTCACATACTCCCACAAGGTCCTTACATTGATCTTGTTTTCCAACTTGCTATATGTAATATAATTATGTGTATTGTTATAGGTGGAGGTTTCTTATAAGCCTTCTGGGCTTTTCTGCCTCTTCCTGCACTGTATATCTTTTGTACTTTACAGTTGTCGTTATTGTGTTTTTTTTTATTATCTCAAAACAGTATACTCTTAACTTAAATGGTGCTAAATAGCACTAAGAGTGGTTCTTTGACTCGTAAATCGCAGGGAACCTCTTTTGGTGCTGTATAGCACCTTACAGGTATTATATAGCACCGTTATGGTTATTTAGCTCATAAAAATAATACAAATTAGAAAAACTAGGATGAATGTTAGTGTTGTGAAGGGCCAGATTAAACCGAATATATATATTTATTATATATATATATTTAATTGTATTTGTATATTCTCTAATATTCCCTGATATCCCTTGTATATTCCTTGTACAATATGCATTGAATATCCATTCTAGCCTACTGAACATCCCATAATAGTCTCCATTCTACTATTGGTCGAGACCTTGGTGCCAGGCTGCCATACCCCCCAGACCCAGTTCAAACGTACCGCTCAACATGTACGAACAAGTCCTAGTTCCGCGTAGGAATCTGGCTACCGCACCACTAACGGTACTATTTGTTCATAGTGCGTATATATACTGCGCTACTAAAGTAGGACTTCCTTTTCAGTCACCCTCCAATAGAGTGACAGACGTAAAGCCTCCCCGCGACGCCACGTGTGGGAGTAAGGCCAAGTTCGGCCTACCATCGGTATTGAGACATCGTGTATATTAATATTGAATAGTCATATTTGGCACTATATCGTCGAGTTGGACGTAGTCTATTAAGCTAATAATAGTCTGTTAATATATAGTGCTTCGTGCGGTGAGAATACTACCGTAGTCAGTACCCCATCGTTTCGGGCAGAGAACTGGCTGCTTATCCAGGATGGTCGACCCCATGTGAGACTGCATCCGAGGAGCCCCAGAGCCGACGAGCGAGTGGACCTGTATACCGGATTATTCTACCGACGACAGCCCGCCTTCCCAGGCACGGATTATGCTTTGTGTACAGTGATTATTCCATGGATAAAGACCCCCGACACTGCCGTGTGTTGGAACCCCCCCCCCTGGAGAGGACGCAAGGTGAGGAGACGCTCTGCAAGACGAGGTCGCTTCACGTCTCTCCCCCGTGGACCGGAGAGAGCCGGCTCACAGAGAGTCCACCTGCTTTCATCTGTGGTCCAAGGATTGCTGGCGCACCGAGCTGCACAACTGTGGGTTCACCCAGGATACCCTTGGCCGGACGAGGCAGCCAGATTCTACCCCCCCCCCCCCCTCCTACTCCTGTTGTCTTACAAGCGACCGGATTACCCCCCTTAGTGTATCCAGTCTTATAATCATTAAAGTATCATTGCTGTTATTCCTTAACTATTCCAGGTCGTATATTTACCGCCTGCGCCACCAGAGATTGGACATTCTCTATTGATATACCAACGAATACTCTTTGCCATAAAAGTGCATACTATTTCAATTCATAAATGTAATTAAGTGATTAAGTGCTTGCTCTACACACCATTGCTGTGTAGTAATAAACGCATACTTCGACTTCGTACATTTGTGTTGGATCCGTTTCATCTACGTGAGAGTGTTTATCATAATATATTTATGCCGAGTACTGGGTGGCCGAATATAAAGTACAAAGGTAGTGGTAGTAAGTATCATATCTAGTAATACAGTCAGGGAATTGTACCCCTCAGTTACAATTGGTCCTTCGAGCCGGATGGTAATTAGTGTAATATTAATATAGTGTTATTAATATTGAAATGGCCTATGATGAACACTCCACGAAACAATCCTCCTAACCAACGCCCGCAGCGCGAACGACGGCTCCCTCAGTACTTAGAGGCTTACGCTGTCAGTCAACAACCTAGTCTTCTACCAACAGTAAACGCGGTAAAACTAGAAAGTAAAAGTATGTCTAACCCCAACGCCCAGACTACCCCGACCATAGAGGCCCCTACGGGTTCTAATGTAACTGACCAAGTTCACGGTGGGGACCAGTGGGAACCAGACATGACTTCACACCCCGCCAGTACTGAAGAAGTAGTCCCCGATGAGTCCCGGGAGGAATACAACGCTACCGAGAGAGAACTCGGCACGGAAGAAGACGGGGAGAGCACCGTGGAGATAGAGCTCCAAGGCTCCGCAAGGAGTACCCCGAGGGAAGGCTCCCCTATACAACCGCCTTCTCCCAGCGAGGCAGAGAGGACCCTACAGCAGGCCTTCCTCATCAGCCTGAACGCCGCTGCTGAACGCGACCGACTGCAGATCCAGCAGCGGAGCGAAGAAGAGCATATACGTCTAGAAATAAGACGCATTCAGAGGGAAGAGAATGTGGCCCGAGACCGAGCAGACAGCCAGCGAGCAGCTGCTGGTGCTCTACGGGACGCAGAGCGCGACAGACAGCAAGCGCAACTAATAGAACAGCTGATCAGACGGACAACACCCTCTCCCTCCGCCAGAGGCTCCAGGAACTCGTCTAGACACACCTCCAGGGCGGCATCCCCTAGCCGAGTAAACAACCCTGAACTTGACCAACAGACGAGGTCTATACCCCCCACAGACCACCTCCCCCCACCGGTCCAAGCGAGACCTAGCAACCGGGAAGGAGCAGCATATCCTGTGGAGAGGCTAAACCAGAGACTACAAGCACTGGATGACCTAACTGAAGACGAAGAGGAAGAGGAGGAGAACCACGCCCGACGACAGCACAGTACTCTACCGGACCAGGAGGTCCGGTACAGCCCAGGCTATACTCCTGCGGAGCTGCGCTACAGACCCCCGACTCTATACACGGGTGAGCACGACGCACGACCCGCACCGAGGAACAGCACCTGGACAAGCGGGCCATGGGACACTGCCGGTACCAGCCCATACCAAGGAGCGGGAGGAGACTCGCCTAGGAGGCCTCTCCCCCAACGCTCGCCGATGTATCCACAGTCAGCGTCATACATTGGCCCGCCTATGGTACCCGACTTCACCCAAGAGAACCGGGCCCAGTATACAGAACTCCGCATGTGTCTGGAGACCATGTTGGTGGATGTATTGGATGAACGCCATAAATACGCCATCCTACTGAAGCACTTAAAGGTACCCCGCGCACATAATATAGCGCTCGCCTACGCGACTTCCACCACCCCATACACAGCAGCGCTGGTAGCATTGGACCAGAGGTATGGGCGCATATGGGATTACGTGATCCAGGAGATCCGACACATCGACCGCTTACCCCCAGCAATAGACAATCGAGCACTGGACGACCTGTCCATCAGAGTGCAGTCCCTGGTAGGGATGTTGGGAGCGCAGAGAGAGAAGGGGAGGCATGAACTTTACGCCAACTCAAATGTGGAAAGGATCTTGGAGAAGCTGCCGCCCGCTCGACAGGAGCGTTTTAGGCGGCAGAGAGACCACCGAGACCCGAATGGCCCCGAACCGAACCTCCTCGATCTAGCAGACTTCCTGGCGAGAGAAGTCAGCAGCCTACGGCTAGATACATTCGGACGGAGCACCCCTGGCTCCAGAGAAGGAACCAGACGACTAAATGATGGAAGAAGATCGGTGACTGTGATGCACCAATCGGAGTCAGTACCGAGCAGCAGGAGCCACAGTACCCCCTCCAGAACGGAGAAGTGGAAGATAGTGTGCCCCTACTGTGAGAAAGAACACTGGCTAGCGCAATGTGACTCCTTCCCCAAGCTGAACGCGGAGGAAGCAAGTCAATGGATAAAGTCCAACAAGCGCTGTTTTCGCTGTGCGCGCTCACACATGGCAGCCGAATGCCGCTTAAAGAAAAGGTGCACCAAGTGCGATGGAGCCCATCTGGACATACTTCATGACAGTAACAGACGGCGCCCTTCACCCGCACCATCCAGCAGCAAAGCGAGCGTCATGTACATCGATCCCGCCAGCAGCAGTGGAGCCCGAGTACTCCTAAAAGTAGTGCGTGTGACACTAAGCTACCAGAATAAAGTCCTGGACACTTACGCCGTCCTCGATGACGGGTCAGAGAAGACCCTTCTGCTCGCCTCCGCTGCGGCCCAGCTAGGGCTGCGGGGAAGCGAAACCCAAATGACAATTCGGACAATAAGACGAGATTTGAAGACGATAAAGGGCGAGAATGTCTCATTCTCTATCGCAGCAAGCGGCCAGCCTGAGCGACGGTACCAGATTACAGACGCTTTCACCAGCCAAGAAATAGGACTGTCGCGGTACACATACCCCGTCGCCAAGCTGATGGAGAAATATGCACATCTGCGCAAGTTACCGATCCCGCTCATAGACAATGCTATGCCGACCTTGTTGATAGGCTCCGACCATGCAGACCTCATTGTCCCGATAGACCGGGTTCATACCGGACCCCGAGGCTGTCCTGCAGCAGTCGAGACCCGTTTGGGATGGACTCTCCAAGGCCCGCTCGCCAAATCTCTCAACCGAAGTACAGCCACTAGATGTCTCCACTCCCGAGTCACAGAGGGAGAAACCGCACTCCTGCAACACGTAGAGCGGTTATGGACCTTGGAACAAATGCCCTTTAAGAACGGAAAGAAAGACATTCGCTCTAAAGATGACATTTACGCCATTCACCTCCTCGAGACAGGGACCAAGAGAGTCCCGGTCAACGGCGTGTTGAGATACGCCACGCCACTCCTGCGGCGAGAAGGAATGCCTACTTTCCACGCCAAGACAGACGCCACAGAACGGTACCTGCTGAACATGGAGCGGCGCTTAGCCAAGAACCCCGCCCAAGAGAGTGTATACCGCGCTGAGATTGAGAAGCTCATCACAGCGGGACACGTCACAAAGATGGACATTAAAGAGGCTGACCAGACCACTGAATCGTGGTACGTGCCTCACCACAAGGTCCATCACAACGGTAAAGACCGCATAGTATTTAACTGCAGCTACCAGATCGGATCCCAAAATCTGAATAAAGAGTTACTGCCCGGTCCCACACTCGGCCCCTCCCTACTCGGCGTTCTACTCCGCTTCCGCCAGGAAAAGGTGGCCATCAGCGGGGACATTAAAGGAATGTTCCTGCAGGTGAGATTAGTAGAGGAGGACAAGCCCCTGTTACGGTTCCTATGGAGAGAGAAGCCAGGAGATGAGCACCCAGCCATCTACCAATGGGAAGTCCTCCCCTTCGGAACGACGTGCAGCCCCTGCTGTGCTACATTTGCACTACAGAAACATGTAGCAGAGGACCCAGCAGCGGACGAAGAGGTCCGACACAGCGTAAAGAACAGCTTCTACGTAGACAACTGTCTACAAAGCCTTTCAACCCAGGAAGAAGCCGAGGCTCTCCTGATTAAACTCCGCGCCTCATTGATCAAAGGCGGCTTTGATCTCAGGCAGTGGGCCAGCAGCGATCCGCAAGTACTGCGCAGCCTCTCCTCCGAGGACAAGGCAGCCAGCAGCGAGACCTGGATGGCTACAATCCCGGGAGAAGCCCAGGAGATGACCCTGGGATTGGTGTGGCGATTCAAAACAGATTCGCTTCACTACAGACACAAGCCCCTGACTACGGAGCAGTGAAGGCCGGCGGCGGCGCCGACCACCAGACGGAGTGTGTACACAACACTCGCCCGACAATATGACCCGCTAGGATGTATTCTACCGTACACCACCAGGGCAAAAATGATTGTACGAGCATTGTGGGACAAGGACCAGGGCTGGGACGACCCCATTCCCGCACACCTTCCATCCACCTGGAGAGAGTGGGAGATGGAGCTCCACTCACTCCCAGGCGTTAATATGCGCCGAAGCTACTTCCCACCCACGGTGAGGCCAGAGACATGTAAAATGGACTTACACGTCTTCAGTGACGCCTCAGAGGTCGCATACGGATCAGTAGCCTACTTGCGGGCCCAAGAAGAGGGGGGAGAGATCTACACAGCATTTGTTCTCGCCCGCTCGAGAATAGCCCCACGCAAGCAACAATCTATCCCACGTCTAGAGCTCTGCGCAGCCCTAGCCGGAGCGCACCTAGCCACGCTCATCCAACGTGAGCTCACCATACCGGTGTCTAGAACAATCCTGTGGTCAGATTCCACGACAGTACTCGCCTGGATCAAATCGGACTCATGCAAGTACAAAGTCTCCGTGGGAGTCAGAGTCACCGAGATTCAAGACTTAACCGAAGAGTTAACCGGAGAAACAGAGTGGCGCTACGTTGATACAAAACAGAACCCAGCTGACGTCATCACCCGGGGAATCCCCCTAGATGACCTCACCCGTCGCAATGTCTACAGTGACGGCCCAGCATTCCTAAAGCTCCCGGAAGGAGAGCGGCCCACGCCTATCCCGAGGGAAGCCAGTCAGGAGGAGGCTGACAATAAGAAGCCTGTGTTCTGTGGATTGAGCACTGTTATCTCCGCAGACCCCAACACACTCCTGATGGGGCGGCTAGATCCCGCGTTACCCCAGACAATGTACCGGCCTGAAGAAGCGAACGGCCGACGAATGTGGAGGTACAGCCAAGTATTAGCCGACAAGTTTTGGAGCAGTTTCCTACTGCACTACCTACCGTCTCTACAGACCCGCCAGAAGTGGGTAAAGGAGAGAGACAATTTGACAGAAGGAACAGTCGTCATGATTATTGATCAATCACTGCCCAGAGCTATGTGGCCGGCCGGCCGCGTAAGCAAAGTGATCACCGGTGCCGACGGCAAGGTCCGAGCAGCTGAAGTGCTTGTCCAGGGTCGCACTTACACCCGTCCCGTGGCGAGGCTCATAGAACTGCCCCGACTCCCAGACACAATCGATGATGACCATGACCCTATAACCCTATGACTTTGTGAAGTTGACTGACCCCTACAGCAAACCCTTATGTGTAAATAGACAACGCGATTAATCTGTCTCTGCTTAACTGATTAGGTCTGGGACCAATCAGGGGGTGGCTGTTGTGAAGGGCCAGATTAAACCGAATATATATATTTATTATATATATATATTTAATTGTATTTGTATATTCTCTAATATTCCCTGATATCCCTTGTATATTCCTTGTACAATACCTTGTACAATATGCATTGAATATCCATTCTAGCCTACTGAACATCCCATAATAGTCTCCATTCTACTATTGGTCGAGACCTTGGTGCCAGGCTGCCATACCCCCCAGACCCAGTTCAAACGTACCGCTCAACATGTACGAACAAGTCCTAGTTCCGCGTAGGAATCTGGCTACCGCACCACTAACGGTACTATTTGTTCATAGTGCGTATATATACTGCGCTACTAAAGTAGGACTTCCTTTTCAGTCCAGTTTCTTACCCTCCAATAGAGTGACAGACGTAAAGCCTCCCCGCGACGCCACGTGTGGGAGTAAGGCCAAGTTCGGCCTACCATCGGTATTGAGACATCGTGTATATTAATATTGAATAGTCATATTTGGCACTATATCGTCGAGTTGGACGTAGTCTATTAAGCTAATAATAGTCTGTTAATATATAGTGCTTCGTGCGGTGAGAATACTACCGTAGTCAGTACCCCATCGTTTCGGGCAGAGAACTGGCTGCTTATCCAGGATGGTCGACCCCATGTGAGACTGCATCCGAGGAGCCCCAGAGCCGACGAGCGAGTGGACCTGTATACCGGATTATTCTACCGACGACAGCCCGCCTTCCCAGGCACGGATTATGCTTTGTGTACAGTGATTATTCCATGGATAAAGACCCCCGACACTGCCGTGTGTTGGAACCCCCCCCCCTGGAGAGGACGCAAGGTGAGGAGACGCTCTGCAAGACGAGGTCGCTTCACGTCTCTCCCCCGTGGACCGGAGAGAGCCGGCTCACAGAGAGTCCACCTGCTTTCATCTGTGGTCCAAGGATCGCTGGCGCACCGAGCTGCACAACTGTGGGTTCACCCAGGATACCCTTGGCCGGACGAGGCAGCCAGACTCTACCCCCCCCCCCCCTCCTACTCCTGTTGTCTTACAAGCGACCGGATTACCCCCCTTAGTGTATCCAGTCTTATAATCATTAAAGTATCATTGCTGTTATTCCTTAACTATTCCAGGTCGTATATTTACCGCCTGCGCCACCAGAGATTGGACATTCTCTATTGATATACCAACGAATACTCTTTGCCATAAAAGTGCATACTATTTCAATTCATAAATGTAATTAAGTGATTAAGTGCTTGCTCTACACACCATTGCTGTGTAGTAATAAACGCATACTTCGACTTCGTACATTTGTGTTGGATCCGTTTCATCTACGTGAGAGTGTTTATCATAATATATTTATGCCGAGTACTGGGTGGCCGAATATAAAGTACAAAGGTAGTGGTAGTAAGTATCATATCTAGTAATACAGTCAGGGAATTGTACCCCTCAGTTACAGTTAGCCTATAACCCTATCTACAGCCTAGTGATGACTATAGGCCTACATATACACCAAGCCCTGGCAGCACATCACCCCCACCCTCATCCACCTCCACTGGCTCCCAGTCAAGTTCCGGATATCCTTCAAACTCCTGCTCCTCACCTACAAGTCCCTCCATGCCCTCGCCCCCCGATACCTGTCTGATCTCCTCCACCAGCACACTCCATCCCGGAACCATCCTCTGATCTGGGTCTCCTCTCCATCCCTCGCATCAGGTTGCGGACTTTCGGTGACAGAGCCTTCAGCGTGGCGTCCCTTACCCTCTGGAATTCTCTCCCCCCTGAAATCCGCAATGCCCCAACCCTGGACACCTTCAAAACTTATCTCAAAACACACCTTTTCACCAAGACTTTTCCCCATTAGTTAGTTTAGATTAGATTAGGTTCATTGTATACCTGCCCTCATCCCCCCCCCCCCCATTTTTGCCGTATTGCCCCCTTTCCCTAGCCCTCTTGATTGTGAAGCGACCTTGGGTTTCCTGAAAGGTGCTATAGAAATTTGATTTATTATTATTATTATTATTATTATTATTATTATTATTATTATTATTATTATTATTATTATTATTATTATTATTATTATTATTATTATTATTATTATTATTATTATTATTATTATTATTATTATTATTATTATTATTATTATTATTATTATTATTATTATTATTATTATTATTATTATTATTATTATTATTATTATTATTATTATTATTATTATTATTATTATTATTATTATTATTATTATTATTATTATTATTATTATTATTATTATTATTATTATTATTATTATTATATGAATTACCTGAATACCTGAATTACTCATATCTGCTTTACATATCTGTAGATACCATCTATATCTGTACATTGTAGTGACTGCACATAATTCACACAGAACTGTTGTTGGGAATAGTAGTTCCCCCCGGACGCTATAGAGGGTGGGACTCCCTGCCACGGGCATTCATTCTATCTATCGACTCGACTACGTTGACATGTTGTTATGTTGCTGAATAATAAAGGGATTAGGTTCAACTTCGAGACACCGCCTCCGACTCCTTTCTCTCAGCGCTACACTGGTGACCCCGACATTAGTCTCGAAGAAGTTTCCGAGACAGAACGAACGACGAACATGGCAAACAACACTGTTTTTCTCAGACTGCCAGAGTTTTGGGAGCAGTCGGCAGCGGCATGGTTTGCCCAAACGGAGGCGCAATTCGCCCTACGTGGAATCGTGGATGACGCCGCAAAATATTTCCACGTCGTCTCGAGCCTTAACAACACTACGGCGGTGAGGACGGTAGGCTTCATTACGGCTCCACCTGCCCAGAATAAATATGAGGCGTTTAAGACGCACCTACTCAGGATTTTTGAGGTATCACAGTCAGAGCGGGCCCGACGCTTGCTGGCTATACGAGGCTTGGGAGACAGCAAGCCGTCAGAGCACAAGATGATGCTGAACCTACTGGGCGCCGAACAGCCTAATTTTTTATTTAGAGAGCTGTTCCTCAGACACATGCCGCCACAGGTACAGACGGCACTCGCCAATACGACGATTGTGGATCCCCGTGCTCTAGCAGAAGAGGCAGACCGTTTCTACCTGGCCACGCGGCACTTAGCCCCAGAGGTGCTAGCCCCGGCACGGACGCACATGCCCAGAGGGGGAGGGGCGAAGATGGAGAGGGGCGCCGCGGCCGATGGCAATAATGACACAGGCCTGTGTTATTTCCATGCGCGTTTCGGCGCGAGAGCAACAAAGTGCCGCCCACCTTGTACTTTTGTCAGGACGGGAAACGCCAACACCTGCGCCCAGTAGCGGCCGTAAGCGCAGGTACGTCAAACAGGCTACTGTTCATTATGGACACACTCTCTGGTCGTAAATTCCTCTGCGACACCAGAGCACAGAGGAGCGTCCTACCAGCGACGGTGGAGGACACCGCCGGCGGGGATGGGGGTCCGCGACTGACGACCGCTAACGGTAACCCTATCTGTACCTACGGCACGAGGACCGTGGAGTTGTGTTTTGGGGGCCAGCAGTTCACGTGGGAGTTCGTCATGGCCGACATCTCGTTCCCACTACTCGGGGCGGATTTCCTCTGTGCGCATGGGCTCCTCATGGACGTGAGGCACGGCCGCCTAGTAGACGCCCAGACATATGCTTCATTGACATGTATGCGCGATGAAGTAGTATACAGCGGGCTAGCCAGCTCGCTCGCAGAATGTGACGTATACCAACGCCTACTGCGGGAGTTTCCCAGCTTGACACAACCTACATTCTCGGCCGCGACCACCAAACACGGGGTCGAGCATCACATCGAGACTCAGGGAGCTCCCATGTACGCTAGGGCCCGACGGCTCAACCCTGACAGACTAGCAGTCGCTTGGTCAGAGTTCGCCAACATGGAGAGGTTGGGGATTATCCGACACTCGGACAGTCCCTGGGCCTCGCCGCTACACATCGTGCCTAAAGCTGACGGGGGATGGAGACCGTGCGGCGACTACAGACGCCTCAACGACACTACCACGCCAGACCGCTACCCGGTCCCCCACATCCAGGACTTCTCAGTGCACCTGGCGGGTAAGCTGTTCTTTTCAAAAGTAGACCTGGTACGCGGTTACCACCAGGTGCCGGTACACCCCTTGGACGTCCCGAAGACGGCGGTGGTAACACCCTTCAGACTATTCGAGTTCCTACGGATGCCGTTCGGACTTAAGAACGCGGCACAGTCTTTCCAGAGGCTAATGGACTCGACGCTCAGAGACATGCCGTTTATTTTTGTTTATCTGGACGATATCCTCGTTGCCAGCTCCTCGCCCGAAGAGCACCTGGCGCACCTCCGGTGCCTCTTTACGAGGCTTGGCCAACACGGCCTAATCATCAACCCGGCTAAGTGCCAGTTCGGGTTGACCTCCATACAGTTCCTCGGACATCTCATCGACAGGAGGGGGGCCGCGGTGCATGAGCAGTACGTTGACGGTGCCTGGCAACCGATGGCGTTTTTCAGCCGTCAGCTGACCCCCAGGTACAGCGCATTTGACAGAGAACTCCTAGGCCTCTGGTTGGCGGTGCGCCATTTCCGTTTCATGCTAGAGGGCCGGGAGTTTATGGCCTTCGTCGACCACAAACCCCTCACGTTCTCCATGTCCAAGGTGGCTGAACCGTGGTCCGCGCGACAACAGCGGCAACTCTCGTATATTTCTGAATACACTACAGACATACGGCATATCGCCGGGAAAGCCAACCTGGTCGCAGACTGCCTATCCAGGGTCGTCATCGGAGCTGTGCAACTGGGCCTCGACTACGTCGTGATGGCCTCGGAACAGGCCTCCGACCATGACATCCAGGCCCTCAGGACAGCGGATACCAGTCTGCGCCTCAGGGATGTCGCGATTGGCGGCTCGGGCGCGTCCCTGCTCTGTGACCTCTCCACCGGGCACCCCCGGCCGCTGGTCCCTATAGGCTGGCGCAGGCGGGCTTTCGAGGCGGTGCACGACCTGTCTCACCCCGGTAGGAAGCCTTCGAGCAGGTTGGTGTCACAGAAATTTGTGTGGCGAGGGCTCAAGAAGGACGTGATGACCTGGGTCGACGCGTGTGTGTCCTGCCAACGGGCTAAAGTGCACCGACATACCAAGGCCCCACTTGTGACATTCGTAGTCCCCGAGAGGAGATTCGACCACGTCAACGTTGACCTTGTGGGCCCGCTTCCTTCCTCTCACGGGTTTACCTACCTGTTCACTATGGTGGACAGGACCACCCGATGGCCGGAAGCCGTTCCCCTCGCCTCGACATCTTCTTCCGACGTGGCCCGCGCCTTTATCAGCACGTGGGTCGCACGTTTCGGCACCCCGTCCGACCTCTCCTCCGACCGGGGCTCGCAGTTCACCTCGGAGCTCTGGAACGCGGTCGCCAGCGGCCTGGGGGTTAAGCTGCATCGTACCACCGCGTACCACCCTCAGGCCAACGGGCTATGCGAACATTTCCACCGGTCCATGAAGGCAGCGCTGCGCGCAGGCCTGACGGACGGCAACTGGGTGGATAAGCTGCCGTGGTTCATGCTCGGACTTAGGAGTGCCCCCAAAGAAGACCTGCAGTCCTCGTCCGCAGAGCTGTTATACGGCCAGACATTGCGCGTCCCGGGGGATTTTATTCCGGACGCGACAACCCCTTGGTCCGCGGCCAGCCAACGCTCCACCCTGCGGGAAGCTGCTCAGACCTTCGCCCCGATTCCCATGTTGCAGCATGGTACCCCCGTTTCCCGGGTGCCGCGCAGCCTGCACACGGCGGAGTACGTTTTTGTTCGCCACGACGCGCACCGTGGGTCCCTACGCCCCCCTTACGATGGCCCGTTTAGGGTCCTGCGACACGGTGATAAGGACCTCATGGTCGACATGGGTGGTAGGACGGAGACCGTGTCAATAGACAGGATCAAGCCCACCCACGTGGACGTTTCCCAACCTTTGGAGTTGGCGCTTCCCCCCCGCAGGGGTCGTCCGCCGTTGCCCCGGGATCCGCCTCCCACGGAGCCACCGGCAGCCACACCGATGCCAGTGCCCACGGGTGTCGGAGAGGGTACGGGCGCTTGTGACACTTCCCCCTCTCCGCCCCCGGTTTTCCGCGTTCGCAGAGGCCGCTTCGTGCCCCCGGGTGTCGTGGAGGGCGCAAGCACTTATGCCGCTCCGCCCTCCCCGCCCCCGGTTTTCCACACGCGCCGAGGCCGGGCGCTTGTTCCCCCACGCCGGGGGGATTTTGACTATGGGTGAATTCTGGGGGGTTTGTGTAGTGACTGTACATAATTCACACAGAACTGTTATTGGGAATAGTAGTTCCCCCCGGACGCGTGAATATTAAAGGCAACCAACTTGTGTTCAGCCTTGCGTTCAGCGTTTCTCTGATTGGCCACACGGCCAAGTGACCGCGCTGCCGCGCGACGTGACCGCGCTACCGCGCGGCAGAGAGTTGCTGCGGCCGTCTTCCGTTGTAGAATTGTTTACATCAGGGTGAACGCTATTGTATTCGCAAATATGAGAGCCAGCAATACGCATGAATGAATGAATGAATGAAAACTTTATTTAACAGATTGCAGAATGGGTACAATACAGTACGGCTCAATACATACAATTGTTAAGGGGATGCAGACCTGAAAAAGACGTTTGTCTTGTTTCCATCAGGAGCAGCTCCAGTTAACCTAATTTATACCGTAATGAATCATTAAAAAAATATACCGTTAACGGGAATATGTTGTTTCTTTACACATATGTTGGGATTATGTAATTGGTTTGTCATGACAAAACAATAAAAATCGCTACTTTACATCAGGGTGAACGCTGTTAGTAACGCTGCCACCACCCACTTCAATGACAGAGCTCTCATATTTGCGAATGCATAAACTATATCTTAAATTATGGCTATGTGTCTAATATGGCTGTCGCGAAGTCATTGATAAGCGACAGCCATATTAGACACATAGCCATAATTTAAGTGATTATTTAATGATTATAGTTTATGCATTCGCAAAATATGAGAGCTCTGTCATTGAAGGGCTTCTACAACGGAGCACGGCCGCTGCTGCGTCAAGCCGCCGGCGGCGCACGGAAGCCGGGGACAAACCACCACATCGCCCCGCTGGCGCTTCAGCAGCCTCCACGGGCGAAATAACATATAACGTTACAGCGTACAGTTCCACACTGATGTACAGTGACACCCAGAGTTTCTAGTTACAGTAGTGACGCGTGAATCGAGATAGTCCAACAGTGTTTATTATTAAGAGTCAGATAGTCCTAACAGTGTTTATTATTAAGAGTCAGATAGTCCGCACAGTGTTTATAGTCCTAACAGTGTTTATTAGTAAGAGTCAGATAGTCCTAACAGTGTTTATTATTAAGAGTCAGATAGTCCTAACAGTGTTTATTATTAAGAGTCAGATAGTCCTAACAGTGTTTATTATTAAGAGTCCTAACAGTGTTTATTATTAATTAACGTCATAAACCAACTACCAGATTTATTTTGCACCAGGGAACTTCCTGCCGCTTGCGCTCGCGGCAAAAGGGGGCGGGCTAGCGGCGTTGGGTAGTGGCCAATCAGAGAAAAGCTGAACACAAGTTGGTTGCCTTTAATATTCACGCCCCCCGGACGCTATAGAGGGTGGGACTCCCTGCCACGGGCATTCATTCTATCTATCGACTCGACTACGTTGACATGTTGTTATGTTGCTGAATAATAAAGGGATTCAACTTCGAGACACCGCCTCCGACTCCTTTCTCTCAGCGCTACAACATATCCCTTACCTACTCTTACTAGTTACACTGCTGGCCATACTGTCTTTATACCTGTATCACTGTACATATTAATATTACACCTCTGTACACACATCTGATTAGCACTACACCCATTAGTACTAATTTATATATTTTATGCCCAGTTTAATCACATGTACAGTACATTGTATACTATTGCACTTTACTATTACATTTGCACTCTGGTTGGATGCCAAACTTATTTTTGTTGTACTGTACTGGTGCTGTATAATGACAATAGATTTGAGTCTAATCTAATCTAATTTATAATAAACATAATATAAATAACATAAAAAGATCAGTAGCTACCTGTACACTAAATAAATTGCTATTCTGATGAAAATACTAGTACCAAACCTAATATTATCTGAGCATTCTTAGTTAAATAGGGATGGAAATAGGGTTTTCCTGACAATAAATCCGACCAAGTTGTTTATTGTTACCTGTGTAAAATAAAGACTAACCTAAGGTCATTGAAAATCTTCAATCCAATCATTAACACTTTCATACCAATATTTACAAATCATGCCAATTAATATATAAATATTGGTAAAATGTTGTCTAAATTATTCTTGACAACATAAACATTCTAAACAGATCTTGTTAGGATGGGGTTTGGCGGAGCCCAATAGCAGAACACGGGAGGAGAGAGAATGGATTGTTTTAGGGTGGTTTAATGTTATTCCCCAAGCAGACAGGTTACAGAGAATGCAGAAATGTGCAACAGGTACAAGAATGTATTATCGGCGAGAGCAGGAGCACTCCTTGTGCAGCACGGGGCAACAGACACAGGAAAGTACAGTAGGTGAGAGCAGGTACACTCCTTGTGCAGCACGGGGCAACAGACACAGGAAAGTACAGTAGGTGAGAGCAGGTACACTCCTTGTGTAGCACGGGGCAACAGACACAGGAAAGTACAGAAGGTGAGAGCAGGTACACTCCTTGTGTAGCACGGGGCAACAGGTACAGGAAAGTACAGTAGGTGAGAGCAGGTACACTCCTTGTGCAGCACGGGGCAACAGGTACAGGAAAGTACAGTAGGTGAGAGCAGGTACACTCCTTGTGTAGCACGGGGCAACAGGTACAGGAAAGTACAGAAGGTGAGAGCAGGTACACTCCTTGTGTAGCACGGGGCAACAGGTACAGGAAAGTACAGTAGGTGAGAGCAGGTACACTCCTTGTGCAGCACGGGGCAACAGACACAGGAAAGTACAGTAGGTGAGAGCAGGTACACTCCTTGTGCAGCACGGGGCAACAGACACAGGAAAGTACAGTAGGTGAGAGCAGGTACACTCCTTGTGTAGCACGGGGCAACAGGTACAGGATGGTGCCGTAGATGAGAGCAGGTGCACTCTTTGTGCAGCACAGGGCAATAGGTATGTGAAGGTGTAATAGGTGAGAGCAGGAGCACTCCTTGTGCAGCACGGGACGTCCAGGTAGGAGGTGTCCTGGAGCGGAGGTCCTGGGCATATAGAGAACAAGGGTTAGGACCAGTGTTGGGCAAGTTACTTTTAAAAAGTAACTAATTACAGTTACTAGTTACTTCTTCCAAAAAGTAACTCAATTACTTACTCAGTTACAAATGATAAAAGTAACTAGTTACTTCAGAAAGTAACTATTGCGTTACTTTCAAGTAATTTTTTTTCACATAAACAACATACACAAATCTAAACTATTTTAATGTTGCTGTGGGACAAAGTGAGACTAGCCTCCAATCAAATGCCATGTATGTAGATATTATTATAATTACTATGTTTATACAGTGGATCATACAAATACAATAGATGTTTTGGAACTTTTGATATCATGTATTGCCCCTCAACAGGCCACAACTGGGCAACATTAAATTATGCTTGTTAAGCACTATACCAAAAAATAAATAACAAATATATACCGATTGATTGAACATTTTAATTAACAGATTGCAGAATGGGTACAGTACAGTACAGCTCAATACACACAATTGTTAAGGGGATGCAGACCAGAGAAAGACTTTCGTCTTGTTTACATCAGGGTCCCGCATTTTCAATTCATGACATTTATGACATACACAACATACAGATATAAGAATCTAATCTAATCATCTAAACAAATCTAATCATGACATTTAAGACATGCATGACATACAGATATATATATCTCTGACTCTGAGCACCTGAAGACTGTGCTATTAAACCAGGAAGTGCAACATTATGTCAGCAGAGTAGAGCCTCCACTACTGCAGTGCAACACACAACTAACACAAGAGTAAACAAAAAACGCTCATGGTCTGTCATTGACTGCTCGCTTGTGCTGTTCGTTGGATTAGTTTTGGATTATTTGGCCGGCAAACAAACTATCAAAACGTACACGGACCGCTTGTGTTGTGGCTGTGTCAGACTCTGGAGGCACCCGCCCACCTCTACCTTTGATTGGCTTAATAATAATAATAATAATAATGACTTGGATTTATATAGCGCTCTTCATGGCACCCAGAGCGCTTCACAGAGTCCATTATTCGTTCATACACAGTCATACCGGTGGTGGTAAGCTACAATTGCAGCCAGAGCTGCCCTGAGGCAGACTCACGGAAGCGTGGCGAATAATCAACGCCTACGGCCCCTCCGACCACCACCAACATTCATTCACATGCATACACATTCATACGAGGCAAGTAGGTTAAGTGTCTTGCCCAAGGACACAACGGCAGTGGGATGGACATGGGCTTGAGCGGGATTCGAACCACCAACCCTTCGATCATTGGACGACCCGCTCTACCCCTGAGCCACGCCGCCCCACTTACCATGACATTTTACTCAACCTCAGCCAATCGCGCGCTGAGGTTGGCTGAGAAGGACAGTATGCCTCTCGGCGCAGAGATCTTTCTGATAAAAAAAAGCTTCAATCATAGACAGTAACGCGCCGCATTTTTTGGCAGTAACGGTAACGGCATTATTAAGATTGTAAGAGTAATCCGTTAGATTACTCGTTACTGAAAAAACTAACGCTGTTAGTAACGCTGTTCTTTATAACGCTGTTACTCCCATCACTGGTTAGGACAAGGTATAACAACAAGGACAGGGTTGCAAGGCTAGGGTTCGTCGTCGTACCTAGGAAGCTAGTTTAACACTCCGACGAGGGTAGAGCAGGATCTGCGGGCTGAAGTATCCTCTCGCTGATGAGGGAATCCGTCACAGCCGTGTTGATTGATGTACTGGCAGCATGGGAATCCGGGGAACGGATGCTGCCCATATAAGGATGAGGGGTGAAGGAAGCTTCCACCGTGATGGTGAGGAAGGAGGAGGAGGGGTGAAGAAGGCTCTCGCCGTGATTATGACACATCTAAAGTAAATTTATTGTTGCAATGTTTGCTAATGCAATAACTGAGAGGAAATACACTTGGGTCTAAATCGTTCCCTAGCAACTGAATTTTTGTTCAGTTTATTAATAATAATAATAATAATAATAATAATAATAATAATAATAATAATAATAATAATAATAATAATAATAATAATAATAATAATAATAATAATAATAATAATAATAATAATAATAATAATAATAATAATAATAATAATAATAATAATAATAATAATAATAATAATAATAATAATAATAATAATAATAATAATAATAATAATAATAATAATAATAATAATAATAATAATAATAATAATAATAATAATAATAATAATAATAATAATAATAATAATAATAATAATAATAATAATAATAATAATAATAATAATAATAATAATAATAATAATAATATAACAATAAACTGTATTTGTATAGCACCTTTAATACAAGAATTGCAGCTCAAAGTGCTTAGTTTGATTTGTGTTAAGAATGATGTATAATAACCATTGCCACGTGTCGTACCTGTACCATGTGAAGGGAGGGAACTGGATGTGGTTTATTTCCCTGAGTATTTGCTAGATGTTAGTCAGTGATCTGGATTAAACCTTTTGGTTTCGTGCTCCGGTTTGCTTTCCAGTTCGGAAGCCAGCCAGAACTTGGTGTATGTGGCAAGTATTTCATACAACTTAATTAATGTCCAAAAAATCCAAATGGTTCATAGGGGAACCTCTTTTGGTGCTATATACTGTAGCACCGTAAAGGTATTTTATAGCACCTTTGTCAAACGGTGCTATATAGCAATAAAAGTGGTTATTTGGCTCGTAAAAAAACTAATAAATAGAAAACTAGGATGAAGCCTATAACCATATCCGCTGCCCACTGATGACTAGGTCTACATATGAATTACCTGAACATTCTAAACATTCTACATTCTGGGGAGACAGTGTCTCGGGAGGTAGAGCAGTCGTCTGGTAATCCGGAGGTTCCCTGTTCGATTCCCGCTCCTCCCGGGCAGCATGTCAGTCAAAGTGTCCTTGAGCAAGACACTTAACCCCTAACTGCTCCCGATGAGCAGGTCGGCACCTTGCATGGTCGCCTCTGCCCTCTGTGTGTGAATGTGTGAGTGAATGGGTAAAATGTGAGGAACAAATTGTAAAGCGCTTTGGATAAAAGCACTATATAAATGCACCATTTACCATTTAAACAGATTCCAAGTGAATTTCCTGTTGCAATGTTTACTAACGCAATAAGTGACAGGAAATACACTTGGGTCCAAACCGCTCCCTAGCAACTGAACGTTAGTGCTATTTAGCGCTGTTGTCCATTGTCAAGCCACATGCTGGGGTTATAATCGTACCTGTACGATGTGCCAAGAGGAAGCTGGATGTGGCTAATTTCCCTGAGCATTCGCTACATGTTAATCAGTGATCTGGACATCCTGCACATAGTCTCGGAAGGATGGAATTCAAACAGGATATCCTCTTGAGCAGTATCTGTTGAAATACATTGCAGCTGCAAGTGTAAAATGTGTAGGACTTATTGTACATTTGATGCAATGGAGATGTTGTTTGTGGCGGGCATGGGGGTAACTGAAAACGATGGCCCAAAAATGTTGTTGTATTTCATTCACTGCTTAGAGTATGGTTACTCAGCTGATAGAGTTGTGCCCTTCCTGGTGACTTGTCGTACAGAACTTGTAAGTCGCTTTGGATAAAAGTGTTAGCTAAATGACTAAATGTAAATGTATGTAAATGCACATTTGTGAAACTCAGTACTGTTGGTTCTAGAAAAAAATGAAAAAATGCTTAACCCATGATGGCACAGAAAACGTTGATATTGTGACTTCATACGTCATCAACATCTCAGGTGAATGTGTAATGGATAAGCTGTACAGTGATTTACCATACCTACACCTATCTAAAGCAGCCTACTACATTTCCCTGGTAAAGTAGTGCTGCTGTGAAGCTGGTTGTTCCACTTTTGGTTCAGATAATATGCTGATGTGAGGCCGTTTGTGCCACGCTTTGGTTAAAATCAGATTCTGATATGAGGCCGGTTGTGCCACGCTTTGGTTCAGATCAGATGCTGATGTGAGGCCGGTTGTGCCACGCTTTGGTTCAGATCAGATGCTGGTGTGAGGCCGGTTGTGCCACGCTTTGGTTCAGATCAGATGCTGGTGTGAGGCTGGTTGTGCCACATTTTGGATAAGATCCGATTGCAACAGTTTGCACAGGAAGCTCCCCTCTGTGGTTGTTCACGCTGACTTCTTCAAAAAACCCAAAAGTTGAGCAACAGTGTTCATGTCAAACTGTTTTGTCCTTTTGTTCGTTTGACACGTTTTCATCAGTTGCTTTATCTGACTGTGTTATTTATGTTATTATCAATTTATTTAACACAACACACAACACGCAAGACGATATAATCATTTGGGAGTCTATGGTTGCTTAATTGTTGCTTCACACAAAACAACCCTCTGAGATGCAGACTTTTATTTTACAGGTGTATTGACTCCCCAAGCCAGGAGTATTGACTCCCCAAGTCAGGAGTATTGACTCCCCAAGCCAGGAGTATTGACTCCCCAAGCCTGGAGTATTGACTTCCCAAGTCAGGAGTATTGACTCCCCAAGCCAGGAGTATTGACTCCCCAAGCCTGGAGTATTGACTTCCCAAGTAAGGAGTATTGACCCCCCAAGCAAGTCAGGAGTATTGACTCCCCAAGCAAGTCAGGAGTATTGACTCCCCAAGCAAGTCAGGAGTATTGACTCCCCAAGCAAGTCAGGAGTATTGACTCCCCAAGCAAGTCAGGAGTATTGACTCCCCAAGCAAGTCAGGAGTATTGACTCCCCAAGCCAGGAGTATTGACTCCCCAAGTCAGGAGTATTGACTCCCCAAGTCAGGAGTATTGACTCACCAAGCCAGGAGTATTGACTCACCAAGCCAGGAGTATTGACTCCCCAAGTCAGGAGTATTGACTCACCAAGCCAGGAGTATTGACCCACCAAGTCAGGAGTATTGACTCCCCAAGCCAGGAGTATTGACTCCCCAAGTCAGGAGTATTGCCTCCACAAGCCAGGAGTATTGACTCACCAAGTCAGGAGTATTGACTCCCCAAGCCAGGAGTATTGACTCCCCAAGCCAGGAGTATTGACTCACCAAGCCAGGAGTATTGACTCACCAAGCCTGGAGTGTTGGAGTGTTATGTAACCAGTCCTCTCTCATTCCTCTTCATACGTCATTACACTTCTAGGACAGGGCCTTCTGTATGCATATATATATATATATATATATATATATATATATATATATATATATATATATATATATATATATATATATATATATATATATATATATATATATATATATATATATATTCGAAATACTTTTCTGGTACATGCTAATGTAGAATACCATGTTAATTTGAAATAATATTAGATTCGATTTTATTAGATTAAAATATATTGTCATTATACAGCACAAATACAGTACAAAGAAAATACGGTTTAGCATTCAACCAGAGTGAAAATGTAGCAGTAAAGTGCAACGGCAATATACAATGTACCGGTGATTAAACTGGGTACAAATATACAAATTAGTACTACTGAGTCTGAGTGTAGTGCTAATAAGATGTATGTATGTACAGAGTTGTAGTAAGTATAATACTGGCCAGCAGCACACAACGAGTAGGATATACAGATATAGCAGTGGAGGTTTCTCTATGACAACATGTGAAATACAAATTCACTCATAATTCATAATTATTATTAATTTACATATACCTATATATATATATATTTTTTTTTTATTATTATTATTATTATTATTTTTTTATTATAAATGTTTTCCTCTGTAAAATAAAATTCCAGTGAATTTTTTTTTCTTCAAAAATTTCCAAAATTGACCGCTCTGAGCAGGCCTGCACTGCAGTAATTATTCGTGCAGAATATCTGCACAGGTTGACCAGGGTTAAATAAATAATAAATAATAGCCAATCAAAATAGGCTATTAACGTCATCTAAGCACGGTCTGTGCAGTTAAACTCTTGCCATTGAATGGTGGATTGAATGATTGACAGCTTGTTATCCAATCAGCTAATGGTTTCTCTTTTGCTGCTCTGCGGCTCTGCAGCTAGCATGATTGACAGCCTTGTGGCCCAATCAGATAATGGTCTCTCTTGTGCCGTACTGCGGCTCTGCAGCGAGCTTGTTTACAAAATAATTTTTATCTCAGTTTAAGAAGATAACTTGTTGGAGCTAACGTAGCTAAAGGGCTACCACCGCAGCTATCAGGCCCAGGGTGGAGTGTTTTGTTATTGTTCATGAACTTATTGTGCATCGTTTGATGATATATATATACACCTGCGATAAAAGCTAAACGTGACAACAACAACAACAACGTCATCGCCTCGCGGGCACTTTGAATTCTCTAGTACTGTAGATAGCCTTGCAATGGAGGAAGGAGATATTGTCGACTAGCTTGCTTGCTTGCTAGCTAACGTTATGTTGTAACGTTATGCAAGTCTTGTGAATGTCTAAACAGGGCTAATGGCATTGATGAAGATGATATCAATAACAACAATGCCTCTCCATGGCCCTATCTGGAATGAATGAATGGAAAAGATGACGTTGTGGGATGCATGCAGCAGGCGCGGCACATCTAAGGTAAGGGACAATAATAATGTTGTTGTTTAAACTGCCGCCGTGCAGTTGTAACGTTATGCAAGTCTTGTGAATGTCTAAACAAACGGCATTGTTTGATTGATTGATTGAAAACTTTATTAATGACGCAATGAAGCATATAGCACTAGTTAGAGGGGAAATTCGGATTCCTCTCGGATTCGTTCATTGAGCAGAACTGCAATTCGCTCAGCTGCAGAAACGTTGAGGAGACAATACCCACAGGACTTGGAGGAGAACTTTGTTTTCACTGTCTGTCTATTGTCTACACATTCTGCCGTGAATTGAATTGAATTGTAAAACTTTATTAACAGATTGCAGAATGGGTACAGTACAGTACAGCTCAATACATACAATTGTTAAGGGGATGCAGACCAGAGAAAGACTTTCGTCTTGTTTACATCAGGGTCCCCCATTTTCAATTCATCATAACATATATGACATACATGACATACAGATAGACAGTACTGCTACATCTATATATTTATGACATGTACCAGACTTGCAAATACAGTACTGTTTGTGATATAAAAATAGTCCAGAAAAGGGAGTATATACATTTGACGTAGAAACTGTACATTGGAGGAGGTTGGGTAGGGGGGGGGGACTGTACATTGGAGGTGGGGGTGGGGGACATACACTGTACAACTGTACAAACAAAACTGTACATTGGAATATTGACAAAACCATACTTGGTCATTTACTGTACATTGAGGGGGTTGTGTTAGGACATTTACAGGGGCCAGTCATAGCATACTGTGTTATTTTTTGATGGGCCCGAGCCATACTGTACATGGTCTGCTTGGTTTGATCAGGGGCCGCCGAGCCACTGTATACTGTACATGGTCTGCTTGGTTTGATCGGGCCGCCAAGCCACTGTATACTGTACATGGTCTGCTTGGTTTGATCAGGGGCCGCCGAGCCACTGTATACTGTACATGGTCTGCTTGGTTTGATCGGGCCGCCGAGCCACTGTATACTGTACATGGACTGCTTGGTTTGATCGGGCCGCCGAGCCACTGTATACTGTACATGGTCTGCTTGGTTTGATTTAGGGGAGTGGTCTGCCCTGCGGGGGGGGCCCGACATATTGCGCAACGCCACTGCATACCATTGACTCAGAATGGTCTGTTTTATTGAAATCGTCACAGCAGTATAGTTTGTTTATACTTCAGAAGGATGATATTTAAACATGGTCCCCAAAATGAATGGAAGCGAATGAGGAGCCTGACACCTGGGAGGAATGGGGGTGTTGCAGCGATGGGGATGTTTAAAAAATATAATTTAATATATAATATAATAATTTGTGCTTCACCTAAAAATTTGGTCAGCAGCCTCCACTGAGATATAGATATAGATATAGTATCTACAGATGTAAAAGGACTACAGTATGTGCAGGTAAATACAGACAGGTGTGGATAGATATATATGTGATGAGAATAAATATATATATTATATATATATAATATAAATTAGTATACACACCATTTGTACATGCTGTCATACAGAGCTATGGGTTTTATGCAGGTGTATATTCAGACAAATATGGATATCGGAAATACTATCAATAGACATATTTGTTCTCTCTATGTACATTATGTAACATTATCCATTTACTACTGTAAATGTACTACTGTACTACTTTCAATTAGGGCACCTCTGATCCGTAAACAGTACTCTCTGCTGGTGAAAGAAGAGTACTGCAGTTTTATTACACGGTCAGAACGATCACAGTGAGGGAGCGCAGAGGAGCTGTTGAAGGGTGTGACCTTTGCCTTACTACCGTAGTACCGTAGCAGGACACAGGGTGGCAGCAGTGCATTTAGCTCCAGTTTAATTCAGCTTCAAGTTCCCTTTCAACAAAGTGATGTAGATGAGAAAGATGCAACCTACTGGTATATGGAGTACACCTATGATGATGATGATGATGAGGAGGATGATGATGATGATGATGATGATGATGATGATGATGATGATGATGATGATTGTAACTGAGGGGTACAATTCCCTGACTGTATTGAGAGTATGGTATCATTAAACCACTACTTAGTTATGTACTTTAATTACTGGCCATACAGTACACGGTATATCTGGTGAACACCCACACAAGAATACGGCTTGACAAAGAAAGTTCTATTTAGAGGTATTTATTATTAGAGCAGCAACAATAGGTTACAAATTGAGAATTATGAATTGCGCTTATATGGCGAAGAACACTTAAGTAGGTCAAGAGCGTAAGTCCATGAGCATAATAAGATGGGTATAACTGACACCACCTGTAGCATAAGAATTACATAAGGCACACTCGTAGTCAGCTGGAGATACTAAGGGGTTCCCTCCGGTTGTAAGCCAGCAGGGGAGAGGAATGTTCGGGAGCAAAAGTCTGGATCAACGAGGAATAAAGAGACTCCAGATACAGGAGCCAGTGCAATAATCCTTTGGTCCGTAGACAAAGCAACAGCTATACTCCAGTATGCAAGACAGCATGGATGAAAGCTAGCCAGCCTCTGTGGTCCTAGAGGCGGGCTCGATGGTGCTCCTCACAGGGTAGATCCCACACAGCAGTGGGGTAGACGGTTCTCTGCTCCAGCAGCCACAGTACCAAAGCAATATAATCCAGCCGGAAAAGGCTCTGCATTCGCCGGTGTAGGTTCTCCGGTGTACATATCCAACGGTTCTCGTCTAGGACTCCTCGGATGGCGGCACGAGTTTAGGCCGCCCAGCCTGGATAAGTGCACTAGCTCGGTACGACGAACCGGTGGTAATGCTGGTCACTGTAGAACGGTAGCCGCACGATACACTATAAATAATAGACTATTACTTTACAATAGAATAAGTCGAACTCGACGATACAGCGTTAAACTCTGACACTTTAGCTATCTATTCGCACGCGGTTCTCAAGGCTCTATTTAGGGGCAAAAGGGGCCCACTTCACGGCACGTTGTATCATGGTGAAGGCTTCAACGTTTTTGGTCTAAGTTACTAAATGCTGCTGTATCCACCTGCGCCGTATTTATACGTAAGGTGAATAATCTAGTGCCAACCTCAGTTCTGTCTCGTATTACTGCGCAAACCTGGACATGTTGAGACATGTCTTAGCGGTAGCTTTGAACTTGCCATTGGGGGTATGGCCGTTGGCGCCTAGGGGTCGCTGTCCAATAGGAGAACGAATATTATGGTCTGGCCTGTACCTAGGTAAAGGGATATTCCGTGTATATATACAAAGAATATACAAGGGATATCAGACGATATACAAATATTATACAATATATCTCAAGTAATAAATATATTTATTCGGTTTAATCTGACCCTTTGTAACAGCCGCCTCCTAATTAGTCCGCACCTAATTAGATAAGCAGAGACAGATTAACCGTCTTGTCCACTACTCAATGTCCGTTGTGAGGAGTAGGGCAATTCACAAAGTCAGTGGGTCATGGTCGTCATCAAGGGAGTCAGGTAGCCTTGGCAACTCTATCAGCCTCGCCCGGGTCGGGTGTATGTCCGTCCCTGGACGAGCACTTCTGCCGCTCTGACCTTTCCGTCGGCACCAGTGATCACTTTGCTTACGCGGCCGGCCGGCCACATAGCTCGGGGTAGTGACTGGTCTATGATCATGACGACTGTGCCCTCCGTCAAATTGTCTCTTTCTTTTACCCATTTCTGGCGGGTCTGTAGAGACGGTAGATAGTGGAGGAGGAAACTGTTCCAAAACTTGTCAGCCAATACTTGACTGTACCTCCACATTCTTCGGCCGTTCGCTTCCTCAGGTCTGTACACTGTCTGTGGGAGCGCGGGGTCCAGCCGCCCCATCAAGAGAGTGTTGGGGGTAAGGCTGAGCCCGAACGTTCGAACGTTCGAACGTTCGTTTGTTAAGCTGACATTCGGACTTTAATTAATGGGTTCGAACGTTCGGTGAAAAAAAATAAAGCAGGCGCAACGACGGTGAGGCGATGTGAAGCGGCGCGTCCCCCGAGTGAGATCGCTCGGCTCAACCAGTATGGTCTCTGCCGGGCTGTTGCTGGATACTCAACCAGAGCTCTTGTCTCAACCAATGCAATAGAACAATTTTGATTGAATGACAGGCGATTCTGCCAATTACGTCACACCGCTTGCACCCGCCTCTGCTGTTACCACCAATTGGCAAGCGTTTATTATTTTTTTTACTTCCGGCAATACCGCCATTGATCTGCTTGAGAGAAGCATTAACGTAGCGTTAGCTCCCCGCCGAGGAAGTAAAAGTCGTAACAACTTTCCATATGTCAACCTGCGGAAGGATCATTAATGAATAGTATTGAATACCAGCCTTTTTCGGCCACGGAGCGCGAGCTTCATGGCGGGAGGTGGTTGCGTTGGAAACACTCTGGGCGTGTTGGGAGCCCGGCGGGACCCCCGCGCCGGTGTCTCTCTGTCTCTCTGCCGTCCCCCGTTCCGAGGTGACGGTGGAAGGAGCTGAGGCGCGCGCCTCTCTCCTTCCCGTCGACCAAGAGTGAATACCTGTTATTGAACGTGTAACACTAACTATATAACGTGAATGCCACAAAACGAATGGATTTGTTTATCTAGCCCCTTACGTGACTGCGGTGTGCAAGGGCTATTGTTTATCATAAGTAGGAACTTTATGCAGTACTCAGTAGCTTGTTTATTTTCTTCTGAGTGCTTTGTTTAATTACATGTTTACATGAACAGCCACCACTGTAAACAACATGTTTTTTCACCAATAGATTATGCAATGCCGCCCTCCGTAGGATCTGAATGTACTGTCTTGTCCTGCTGTGCCTTTTTATATTTTTGTATTTGTGTATTTTATATTAGGACATTGATTTTAAGCTCTGATTGTACAGCACTTTGGTTGGCTCTTGGGCTTTTAAACGTGCTATATAAATAAATTACTTGACTTGACTTGACTTGACTTGTAATAATAATTAAAAAAAAATATTATAAAAAAAAAGAAAAAAATAATAAAAAAAAAAATGTATTAAAAAATTTACAAAAAACGAACGTTCGAACGTTCGTTCGATAACCCTGGCGAACGTTCGAACCCTAAAAACAGGGTTCGGGCTCAGCCTTAGTTGGGGGTGACTGGGTCGACATCTGCTACATCACTTGAGACGTAACCGAGGGGCTTTGAGTTCAATACTCCCTCGATCTCTGTGAGGACTGTCGTGAGGACTTCTTCCGCCACGGTCTGGGCCCCAAGCACGGCGTACAGGGCTGTCTTTATTGAACGTACTTCTCGTTCCCAGGTTCCCCCAAAGTGAGGGGCGTTCGGGGGGTTAAACTGGAAATCAATCGGAGAGGGAGCGAGGTGGGTCTTAAGTTCTGGGCCCATAGCTTGGAAGCTCTCTCTCAGCTCTCTTTCTCCGCCTTTGAAGTTTGTCCCGTGATCAGACAATAATATAGACGGTTTTCCTTTCCGCGCTGTGAATCTCCGGAAGGCCATAAGGAATGAGTCCGTACTCATGGTTGGAAGGAGTTCTATGTGTATCGCTCGGGTGGTCATGCATTTGAATACAATACCCCACCTCTTCTCCGTCCCTCTTCCTTTCTTCACATACAGCGGGCCGGAGCAGTCCATACCGGTGGAGTGAAAGGGCTTGTCGCCGAGTCGGAGGCGACAGGGGGGTAGGTCAGCCATCCTGGGTATACTGGGCTGTGCTCGCCACTTGCGACAGTCTAGACAGGTCCGCTGGAAGCGTCGTACTGCTTCTCTTCCTTGCAGTATCCAATAGCGACGTCTGATCTCAGCGAAGACTCTCTCTGCCCCAGCGTGGTGCACGTCCTCGTCGTATTTCTTTATGATGAGCTCTGTGACCTTGTGTCGGCTGTTGAGAACTATAGGGAACTTGACGTCATCCGTTAAGTCCGGGGCCCTTCTCAGACGACCACCCACTCTGATGAGATCATGGGCGTCGCGCTCAGGGGCCAAGTGGAGCAGTCTGCTGTCTGACGGGACTGGCTTTGATCCCTGCAGACAGTCTAGCTCGTCGGGGAACGAGTCTCTTTGGGCTCGCTGTAGCAGAAGGAGTTCTGCTTCTTCGTAATTAGCTGCATTAATGTCAGTAGTGGAGGGGACCTCAGGGTGGTGCCACAGGAATGTCTTTAACTGCGCACTCTCAAGGGTGGGGCAGTCGTCTATGTTGGGGTCTGTGGGGACTGGTGTGTGCGTCAACCCACAGAACATAGATTTCTTCATCTCTGCCTCCTCTTGACTAGCCTCCCGTGGGGTGGGTTTAGGCCACTCTTCTTCCGGGAGCTTGAGGAACTCGGGACCGTCACTGTAGATATTGTGACGTGTGAGGTCATCCAGGGACATTCCCCGTGTGATGACGTCTGCTGGGTTCTGTTTTGTGTCCACGTACCTCCAGCATGCTGATTCTGTTAACTCTTGGATCTCTGTGATTCTGACTCCCACGAAGACCTTGTATCTACACGAATCGGACTGGATCCATGTGAGTACGGTCATGGAGTCTGACCACAGGATTGTTCTTTGCACCGGGATGGTGAGTTCACGTTGGATTAACGTGGCGGGTTGCGCTCCTACTAGGGCTGCGCAGAGCTCTAGACGCGGGATCGATTGTTGCTTGCGGGGGGCTATCCTTGAACGAGCCAGGATGAAGGCGGTATGTATTTCTCCTCCCTCCTCTCGGGCCCGCAAGTAGGCCACCGAACCGTAGGCTACTTCGGAGGCGTCGCTGAAGACGTGCAGGTCCATCTGGCACGTCTCAAGCCGCACTGTGGGTGGGAAGTAGCTGCGGCGTATGTTGACACCTGGGAGCGAGTTGAGTTCTGTTTCCCACTCTCTCCATGTGGAAGCAAGGTGGTCGGGTATGGGGTCGTCCCAGCCCTGGTCCTTGTCCCACAGCTCTCGCACAATCATTTTTGCCCTGGTGGTGTAAGGTAGAATACATCCCAACGGGTCATATTGTCTGGCGAGTGTTCTGTATACACTCCGTCTGGTGGTCGGTAGTGAAATCGACCTTCCCTGCTCCTTGGTCAGGGGTGTGTGTCTATAATGGAGCGAGTCTGTTTTGAAGCGCCAGACTAGTCCTAATGTCATTTCTTGGGCTTCCCCTGGGATGGTCGCCATCCAGGTCTCGCTGCTTGCTGCCTTGTTCTCTGGGGAGAGGCTGCGCAGTACTTGAGGGTCGCTGCTGGCCCACTGCCGGAGATCAAAGCCGCCTTTGATCAGGGAGGCGCGGAGCTTGAGTAGGAGGGCCTCGGCCTCTTCTGGCGTCGAGACGCTTTGCAGACAGTTGTCCACGTAGAAACTCTTCTCTACACTTTGTCGGACCTCCTCGTCAGCTTCTGGGTCCTCTGCGACATGTTTTTGCAGTGCGAACGTAGCACAGCATGGGCTGCATGTGGTTCCGAAAGGGAGGACCTCCCATTGATAGATGGATGGTTGCTCATCCCCGATCCTCTCTCTCCATAAGAACCGCAGCAGGGGCTTGTCCTCTTCCACTAGTCGCACCTGCAGGATGTCGCCACTGATGGCCACCTTGTTCTGGCGGAAACGTAGCAACACGCCTAGTAGAGAGGGGCCGAGTGTTGGACCGGGCAAGAGTTCTTTATTCAGATTTTGTAATCCGATCTGGTAGCTGCAGTTAAACACAATACGATCCTTGCCGTTGTGGTGGACCTTGTGGTGGGGCACGTACCATGATTCGGTCGTCTGATCGGCCTCTTGAATGTCAATTTTCTTTATGTGTCCCGCTGTGATTAGCTTGTCAATCTCAGCGCGGTACACAGTGGCTTGAGCGGGGTCTCTGGCTAGGCGCCGCTCGGTGTTCAGTAGATATCGCTCCGTCGCTTCTTTTGAGGCGTGGAAGGTGGGCATACCCTCTCGCCTCAAGAGTGGAGTTGCGTATCTCATCACTCCATTGACCTCGACTCTCTTTGTCCTCAGCTCGAGGAGGGCTATGGCATAAATGTCTTCCTTGGAACGAATGTGTTTCTTTTCGTTCGTAAAGGGCATTGTCTCTAGTGTCCATAGCCTCTCGACGTGCTGTAAGAGGGTGGTGTCTTCTTCTGTCACTCTGGAGTGGAGGCAGCGAGTGGCTGCTGGTCGGTTGGGAGACCTGGAGAGGGGGCCTTGTAGTGTCCATCCTAGGCGGGTCTCGACTGCTGCTGGACAGCCTCTGGGCCCGATGTGGACCCGGTCCGTTGGGACGATGAGGTGTGCGTGGTCGGATCCTATGAGCAGGGTCGGGGTGGCGCCGATGAGCGGTATAGGTAGTTGACGCAGGTGCACGTATTTTTCCATCAGCTTGGGGATGGGGTAGGTGTACCGCGACAGGCCTATGTCTTGGCTCGTGAAAGCGTTAGTGATCCTATACCGCCTCTCTGGCTGCCAGCTTGCTGCGATAGTGAAGGAGACGATTTCACCCTTTATTGTCTTCAGGTCTCTTCTTATAGTACGAATTGTCATCGTTTTTTCGCTCCCCCGCAGACCCAGCTGGGCTGCAGCGGATGTGAGGAGGAGAGTCTTTTCTGACCCGTCGTCAAGGACGGCGTAAGTGTCCATGACCTTGTCCTCGTAGCTTAATGTCACTCGGACCACTTTCAAGAGCACTCGGGAGCTCCCGCTGCTGGCGGGGTCAATATACATGACGCTTACTCTGGTGCTGCTTGGGGGTGCGAGTTTCTTCCTGTTGCTGTCATGCAAGACGTCCAAGTGGGCGCCGTCACACCGGCTGCACCTCTTCTTCAAGCGGCACTCGGCTGCCATATGGCTGCGCGCACAGCGGTAACAGCGGCGGTTGGACTTTATCCATTGACTCACTTCGTCGGCGGTTATCTTCTTGAAAGTGTCACATTGTGACAGCCAATGTTCTTTCTCGCAGTACTGGCATACAATCTTCCACTTCTCTTTCGTCGAGGGGGTGTTGTGGTTCTTGTTCCGCGGTACTGATTCGGCTTGGTGCATGACGGTCACCAGCCTGCGGTTATCGTTGGATCTCCGAGGTCCATCTCTGGGGCTTGGTCCACTCCGCACGAACGTATCCAGTCGTAGGCTGCTGACTTCTCTCGCGAGGAAGTCGGCCAGGTCTAGGAGGGATGGCTCGGGACGTCAAGATCACGGTGGTCTCTCTGCCGCCTAAAGCGATCTTGGCGGGCTGGGGGAAGCTTCTCTAATATCCTTTCTACATTAGAGTTAGCATACAGTTCGTTTCTACCCTTTTCCTTTTGGGACCCCAGCATCCCTACCAGGGATTGTACCTTGATAGAGAGGTCATCCAATGAGCGATTGTCTGTGGCGGGGGGGAGACGGTCAATATTCCTTATCTCTTGTATCACGTAGTCCCATATGCGTCCATAACGCTGGTCGAGGGCTACTAGAGCCGCGGTGTATGGGGTACTTGAGTTGGAATATGCCAGCGCTATATTATGCGCTCTGGGCACCTTCAGGTGCTTGAGGAGGATAGCATATTTGTACGACTCATCAGGGACGTCGGACATCATAGTCTCTAAGCACATCCGTAATTCCGTGTACTGTGCTCTGTCCTCGTGCGTAAAATCCGGGAACGTCGGTGTGCCAAGGTACGATGCCATGGATGGCTGGCACATCGGTGAGCGTTGGGGGAGAGGCCTCCTGGGCGAGTCTCCCCGTACGTGTCGTCGTGGGCTGGTACTTGGTGGGTACCAAAGCCCGGGTACCCAGGTGCTGTTCCTCGGGGCTGGCTGTGCGTCAAACTCACCCCTGAGTTGAGTCGGGGGTCTGTAGCGCAGGGCCTCGGGGGTAAAGTCTGGGCTGTACTGGACCTCCTGGTTCTGTGGAGTACGATGCTGCTGGTGGGCTTGACCTTCCTCCTCTTCCTCTTCCTCTGCTAGGTCTTCTAGATCTTGAAGTCGTCTATTCAGTCTCTCGGCGGTATAGGCCGGTTCTTCCCGGTTGCTGGGTCTCGCATGGACCGGTCGGGGAGGGGGTTCGGAGACGTGGATAGGCTCTTTCTGTTGGCCGGGCTCCGGGTCACTTGGTCGGGTAGGGGAAGGTGCCCTAGACCCTTGTCGTGACGATGCCCTGGAGCTCCGTGCGGAGAGAGGGGGTGTCACCCTGGCAATCAATTGCTCCATTATCTGCGCTTGTAGCCGGTCGCGCTCTGCTTCGCGCTTGATGTGAGCGAGGTCGCGCTTTGCTTCTCGCTGGGCTTGGGCTGCGTCGCGCTGTGCATTGGCGGCGTCGCGCTGTGCATCGGCGGCGGCGCGCTGGGCATCGGCGCGGTCTCTTTCAATATTCTCTTCCGTCTGGAGGCGTCTGGTCTCCAGGCGTATGCGGTCGTCTTCACTCCTTTGCTGCGCCTGGAAGCGCTCTCGCTGGGTTGCAGAGTGTTCGCGTTCACTAAGGGCTTGCGCTTGGAGTTGCGCGTCAAGGCGCTCTCTTTGGTCTGCAGATTGTTCGCGCTCACTCAGTTGTTGAGCCTGCAGGCGTTCTCTTTCCATGGTAGAGTGTTCGCGCTCACTTAGCTGTTGCGCCCGGAGGCGCTCTTGTTCCATGGAAGAATGTTCGCGCTCGCTAAGCGTCTGTGCTTGGAGTCGATCGCGTTCAGTGGAGGCTGCCAGGGTGGCGATGAATGCCTGCGCCAGCATCTTGTCCGCCTCGCTGGGGGAAGACACTGATGGAGGTGATCGGCTTCTGGCAGTGCTCGTTGGAGATCCGTTCTCCTGGCGTGCTCCGAGGAGGTCTATCTCCTGGGCGCGCTTCTCTTCTGGTAGTGGGTCGGGTTCCGTCCCTGGAGCGCTCTCCGGGGACCGTCCCGTTGATGTTGTCGGGGGGTATAGTCATGTCATGTCCCTCCTGGTCCCCCCCGTGAGCTTGGTCAGTTACGTTAGAACCCACTAGGGTCTCTACTGGCAAGGTCGCCTGGTCGGTAGGGTTTGACATGCTTTTACTATCCGCTTTTTCCGCATTTAACGTCTGTATAAAGCTAGGTATTAGACTGGCAGCGTAGTCCTCTAGGAAAGGAGGTGGCTGACGTCTGCGCTGCGGGCGTTCTAGCTTAGGAGAGCCGTTTGTGGAGTGTTCACCGCTGGCCATGGTTAATATCAATATTATATTTAGATATTACACTGATATTCCTCCGGCTCGAAGGACCAATTGTAACTGAGGGGTACAATTCCCTGACTGTATTGAGAGTATGGTATCATTAAACCACTACTTAGTTATGTACTTTAATTACTGGCCATACAGTACACGGTATATCTGGTGAACACCCACACAAGAATACGGCTTGACAAAGAAAGTTCTATTTAGAGGTATTTATTATTAGAGCAGCAACAATAGGTTACAAATTGAGAATTATGAATTGCGCTTATATGGCGAAGAACACTTAAGTAGGTCAAGAGCGTAAGTCCATGAGCATAATAAGATGGGTATAACTGACACCACCTGTAGCATAAGAATTACATAAGGCACACTCGTAGTCAGCTGGAGATACTAAGGGGTTCCCTCCGGTTGTAAGCCAGCAGGGGAGAGGAATGTTCGGGAGCAAAAGTCTGGATCAACGAGGAATAAAGAGACTCCAGATACAGGAGCCAGTGCAATAATCCTTTGGTCCGTAGACAAAGCAACAGCTATACTCCAGTATGCAAGACAGCATGGATGAAAGCTAGCCAGCCTCTGTGGTCCTAGAGGCGGGCTCGATGGTGCTCCTCACAGGGTAGATCCCACACAGCAGTGGGGTAGACGGTTCTCTGCTCCAGCAGCCACAGTACCAAAGCAATATAATCCAGCCGGAAAAGACTCTGCATTCGCCGGTGTAGGTTCTCCGGTGTACATATCCAACGGTTCTCGTCTAGGACTCCTCGGATGGCGGCACGAGTTTAGGCCGCCCAGCCTGGATAAGTGCACTAGCTCGGTACGACGAACCGGTGGTAATGCTGGTCACTGTAGAACGGTAGCCGCACGATACACTATAAATAATAGACTATTACTTTACAATAGAATAAGTCGAACTCGACGATACAGCGTTAAACTCTGACATTTTAGCTATCTATTCGCACACGGTTCTCAAGGCTCTATTTAGGGGCAAAAGGGGCCCACTTCACGGCACGTTGTATCGTGGTGAAGGCTTCAACGTTTTTGGTCTAAGTTACTAAATGCTGCTGTATCTACCTGCGGCGTATTTATACGTAAGGTGAATAATCTAGTGCCAACCTCAGTTCTGTCTCGTATTACTGCGCAAACCTGGACATGTTGAGACATGTCTTAGCGGTAGCTTTGAACTTGCCATTGGGGGTATGGCCGTTGGCGCCTAGGGGTCGCTGTCCAATAGGAGAACGAATATTATGGTCTGGCCTGTACCTAGGTAAAGGGATATTCCGTGTATATATACAAAGAATATACAAGGGATATCAGACGATATACAAATATTATACAATATATCTCAAGTAATAAATATATATATTCGGTTTAATCTGACCCTTTGTAACAATGATGATGATGATGATGAATTATGGGGGACCCTGATGTAAACAAGACGAAAGTCTTTCTTTGGTCTGCATCCCCTTAACAATTGTGTGTATTGAGCCGTACTGTATTGTACCCATTCTGCAATCTGTTAATAAAATGTTCAATCAATCAAACCTACCTCTTTCTCTGGGCATAATGGTATAATATCATTATTACAATTAGTATTCCCACCTACAGTATCAGCCTAGCTGACATAAAAGAGAGTTTCTCCAGATTTAGATCAGCATTTTCTTACTGGACTTTCAAATGAATCATGGTGACTAGTAACTAAAAGCATAACAAACTTAGTTAAGAAAGTTTGTTTACATTTACATTTACATTTGCTTTTTGTCATTTAGCTTTTATCCAAAGCGGCTCACAAATTGTAAACAACAACTCACAAATTGTAAACAGCAACTCACAAATTGTAAACAGCAACTCACAAATTGTGAACAACAACTTCACAATTCTTTCTTCCCTTTTACTGAACACACAGTTTTTTGTGGGTGTAGCACACACACACACACACACACACACACACACACACACACACACACACACACACACACACACACACACACACACACACACACACACAGACACACACACACACACACACACACACACACACACACACACACACACACACACATACACACACACACACACACACACACACACACACACACATACACGCACACACACACACACACACACACACACACACACACACACACACACACACACACACACACACACACACACACACACACACACACACACACACACACACCCACACACACACACACTCACACACACACACACACACACTTTTAAATATATTTTTTCCTTCCCTGCCTGGTTACCCCACACCCAAGAGTAAAACACTTTCATACAAACTGGGCAGTGTTCCTGGTTCCAAAACGCAGAGCAAATCCATTGCATGTGTCCCCCTTTTCACCAAGGGCAGTACTTCTGAACAGGTTGTTTAAGTTTGTTGATCTGAAGACTTCAAACCCTGGCCCAACGGCAAATAATATAGAGTATTTGTCATTTCCCCCGGTGCCTAAATAACATTTCAGACTGACAAGTCCATACAGAGACCAAGCGAAAGCCATTTCCCACAACATGTCCCCTTCAACCCTCTCTACCCGTCGCTGCTCCTTTCATCCCACTCACCGCATGTACTGGATAGTTGACCAACAAGAGTTGCCTCAATAGACCTGGCGGGTAACTACAACATAATACTGTACATATGACGTACATATGACGTATAGCACCTGTGTATACTGTTTACTTTACTTATAGTATATATTCTGATTCTAAGTGTTTTATTGCCCAAGCGTCTTTGAGCATTTGGAAAAGCGCTATATAAATCTGATGTATTATTATTATTATTATTATTATTATTATTATTATTATTATTATTATTATTATTATTATTATTATTATTATTATTATTATTATTATTATTATTATTATTATTATTATTATTATTATTATTATTATTATTATTATTATTATTATTATTATTATTATTATTATTATTATTATTATTATATTTGTTGTAACGTATAATATAACTGATAGGGCATACAGACCCTCATCTGCATGATCCTTGATTACACTGTTTTCTTGCTCATTCTATATTCAGAGTTAATTATATTGTTTACACTGCTTATTTTTTTTAATCTTTACTATAACTGTATTGCCTATATTTATGTCTTCTACTATTACCCTGCCCATACCTGTAACTCCCCCCATGCTATGATGCCCAAATTTACCCTAGGGGGTGAATAAAGGAATTAACATTCCACTGTCATTTCCCCCATTGTAGATGCCCAGTAAAGATCAGTATTGTTAATTGTAGGTTCATAGTCTTTGACCGAGAGAGATGGATTATTTCTTTCTTTTAGTGTTACTGCCAAAAAAGTTAAATGTGTTCACTTCATTTTTGAGAAAATATCTTTTATAGTATTGTAATGCATCTATTACAATATCCATAAGCTGTGCGGATCATCAACCAATGACTGAGTACTCTTGAGAGTACTGAGAAACTACCACCTCAGACAAGACCTGCTTGTGTCTTTTTACCGCTGCTCCGTGGAAAGCATCCTCACCTACTGCATAAATGTGTGGTTCCTCAGCTGCACAGCCGCAGAGAGGAGGGCGCTCCAGAGGGTCGTCAACTCGGCCCAGAAGATCATCGGCTGCCCCCTCCCCTCACTGGAGGGACTATACAACTCCAGCTGCCTCAAAAAAGGACCCACACCACCCGGGCAACAAGCACCTCGTGCGGCTGCGCTCGGGCAGGCGTTTCAGCGTCATGCCCACCCGGACTAACAGACTGAAGTTTAGTTTTTATCCCAGGGCCATATGTGCACTAAACTCAGCTAAATTTTAAAACAAGTCTCCTTGCAACCCCCCCCCCCCCCCCCCCCCCCCCCCACGCACACCACACACACACACACACAACATTAAGGGATAGTGCAATTATATTTTATACCCCCCTGTTTTATTAATGTTATTTATGCCCCACCCTGTTTTTATATTTAATACTGTGTTTAGGACTGTTTTAATTTTTTTTACTAGCACCTAGGGTTGCATTTTTTAATTTCGTTGTAACAACTGTAACAATGACAATAAAGATCTATTCTATTCTATTCTATATTCTATTCTATTCTATTCTATTCTAGAGAGCCTCGACATTAAGTGGTTGTAGCTACGGCTGTGGGGGTGTGTCAGAATGCAGGTAGGTGAATTCCAATGGGTGAAGGCAATCACAGAGACAGAGAGTGTTTACTCTTGAACAGGTTCGACTTTAATAGTAAGAACACAGAGTAAATTCTAAGAGAGAACAAGTGCTAATAGCACAAGTGGAAAATAAGGTAAATGGGAGCTTATTGGAGGTCCAGAGTAGAACCGTCCACGTTATCTCCGAACGCAATTAGTGAAGACCTGACAATGGACAAGCAGAAGAGAGGTATGTTACATAGACACCAAATACCAACATTCCACACACACCCCCGTGACAGCCAATCAGGAACCACCCCTAAGTGACAGCACTAATTGACAGGGAAATGACAGGTGACAAGCCCAGTGACATATGCCAGGAATGTGGGTGGTCACCGACCGAGGTCGGTGTCCAGAACGTAACAGGGGTGCTAGAGACATGACTTTTATACGCCTGAGTCTCCTGAACACGGAGAGAACAATGCCCACGGAGTCTCTCTGGATTGTCCAGAGATCTAGGTTTATCAATCTGCGGCTGCGGATGCAGAGTTCAGGAGTAGGTGCGGCAAAGTGACTATAGCTTGGCTGAGAAAGTGCAGATCGACTTGGGATTGGTTTCTCCATGTTCAGGAGACTCAGGCATATACATGTCTATTGGATCATGTCTCCAGCACCCCCACAGCCGTAGCTACAACCACTTAATTTCAAGGCTCTCATCCACATTCATTCATTTTCTCCCCCCACTCTCTCTCTTCCATGATTTCAGAATACCAGAAGTGTTGCGGTGGACTATCGCGTGTTGTCTCGTTCGCTACTGCGTGTATTCTGCCTGTTGTTATCTCTACCAGGAAGCCTGGGAGTAGATTATGTGGTCGGTTGCGTGTGTGTGTCTCTGTGAGTGCGTGATTCCATTTTATGTCTTTTTTAATTTTAAATTTTTTTTGTATTGTGTTTTTACTGTGTTTTCATGTTTTCCATCGAGGACCACTTTGGAAATAAGTGTTTTAAGTAATGCTTTTAAGTGCAATCCTCTGGAGTGCAGGGTTATGCTACTACAATGTAGTGTATAATACTGTGGTTTTCCTAATAAAATCAAATCAAATCAAATCATCTGCAGCTAATCTCGCAAATCGTGCCTATTTAGATTAGATTTGATTAGATTAAAATGTATTGTCATCATACAGCACAAGTACAGTACAATGAAAAGAAGTTTGGCATCCAACCAGAGTGCAAATGTAACAGTAAAGTGCAATAGTAATATACAATCTACAGGTGATTAAACTGGGTATAGAATATATAAATGAGTACTACTTTAGTAGTAGAGTTTAGTGCTAATCAGATGTATGTACAGAGTTGTAGTAATATGTTCAGTGATACAGGTATAAAGACACAATGGTAGTAGTCATCAATTCTCTGGCCCCTGTTTATTATCCATTGAAATAAGCCACACCCCCTTTGATTGATTGATTGATTGAAAACGTTATTAACAGATTGCAGAATGGGTACAATACAGTACGGCTCAATACTTTCATATCTGAACCGTTTGTCGTAGAGACTTACAGTAAGGGAGGTCGATGAACTCAGTACAGACTACTACTTTCATTGGTATATATAGGTTAAACATGCCCCCATGCTTAAGTATGTTATAGTGTCATTAGCATTAGCATGCTAAGAGAGAGAGTCAACAGCTTTAAGTACCTCGGAGCCTACATATCCGAGGACTTGACATGGACCACACACATTGACAGTGTTGTGAAGAAGGCACGACAACGCCTCTACTTCCTCAGGCGCCTAAGGAAGTTCCAAGTCAGTCAGAAGATCCTTAAGAACTTCTACTCATGTACAATAGAGAGCATCTTGACTGGCAACATCACCTCCTGGTTTGGGAATAGCACTGCACAAGACCGAAGCAGACTACAAAGAGTGACACGTTCAGCCGAACGCACAATTGGAGGGGGGCTCCCCACCCTCCAGAACATTTACAACAAGCGTTGCAAGGGCAAGGCTAAGAGAATCATTAAAGACTCCAGTCACCCGAACAACTGCCTCTTTGAACTGCTGCGGTCAGGCAAGCGATACCGGAGTCTCAAGGCGAGCACAGAAAGACTCAGAAGAAGCTTCTATCCCCAGGCCATCAGGCTGCTAAACGAACAATGAACAATGAACACTACACAACAACAACCACCAAACGCACATAGCACACACATCCACACGCACACACTCACTTTAAACAAACACACTGTAGCACCCACTCCACACACTTTATAGCACACACCCACTTTAAACAAACACACTGTAGCACCCACTTCCCACACTTTATATTTATTGATGAAGGATTGCACTACAACTCGTACACCTTACTGTAAATTGTACCTAAATTGTACCTCATCCCATTTCTGCTTTGCACTATATAGTATTGTACATAGTACACTGCATAGTATTGTATATTATATGGTAACTCAGAACATTGTACATATGTCTATACCGAACACTGTGACCTCATTTTCTTCTTCTAAATTACATGCTATACTATGTTATTTGATACTATCTTGTCTAGCACAGTCTCTGGAGCATAACAGTAAGAAGCATTTTGTATGAAAGTATTCTGTACTTCTGTATGACAACTATTAAAGAAACTTGAAACTTGAAACTAATAAACCCACAGACAAACACACCGACTGACAAACTGACCTATTTGACTGCTTTGGCTCTAATGAGTGCCCACTGAAAGAAGTTAACTGTATGCACCTCTCACTGATCAGGGCCACACCCCTCTCACTGACCAGGACCACGCCACTCTCACTGACCAGGACCACGGCCCTCTCACTGACCGGGATATAAGCAGGTGTGGTAGCCGTCTCATCTCCCTCCTAAAGCTACCTTCAAGCAGAAAGACACTAATGGTCAACAGGGAGTAAAGCAAGATGATTTGACAGTTTTAATATAACTAGGGTTAAAATACACAACCTTTGTTATATCGTATACTGGCTTCAGTGTCTTGCTTCACTTATTTAGGGGCAAAGCCCTGATCAGTATAAGATTAGATGTAATCAAAGGTGTAGATGAGGGTCTGTATGCCCTATCAGTTATATTATATGTTTGTTTGTTCGTTTGTCTGTTTGTTTATTTACACATATAAAAACAATTACATATATAATACAATACAATCCACAAAGGGATGTGTAGGAGAATTGCCTAAAAACCCTCTAGGGGCTTGCATGTGGCATTCAACAGGAAGCAAAATTACACTGATATTATATCAAGATAAAATATATCGTTGTATTATTGTTATATTGTTTTTGTATTATTGTTCCTCTCGACGTCATTGTAAATGAGAGCCTGTTTTCAATGATCTCTGGAGATTAAATAAAGAGTGGTGTAGTGGTTAACACTGTCGCTTCACAGCAAGAAGCTCATGGGTTCGATTCCCACTTGGGGACCAGGTTGCCGGGTTGCCAGGTACCCAGGTTGCCATCTCCCGGGCCTTTCTGTGTGGAGTTTGCATGTTCTCCCTGTGCTCGCAAGGGTTTACCCCCCAGAATGCTGTTGCGTCCCTGGCAAAGATGGAGAGGGGCATTTGGATTGGTCTCCGGGGTGCGGCCCACACCGCAGCCCCTGTCTGCTCCCGGCTGCCCTTGGGGGGGAAGGACAACGGGATGGGTCAAGCACAGAGAGGATATTTCATCGGTGACCCAATGCATGTGTGTGCGTTCCTGTGTGTCGCTCATCTTACATGTGTGTTATAATCTGCATGACAAATAAAGACTTCTTCTTCTAAACATAGCTTAAGGACCACACTTCACTTCCAGAATTTCACACATTTCCTATACTAGCCTCATTTGGAAAGATGACGACAATGTAGCCACAACCCTAACCAGTCTGAAATTACAAAATTAAGATTTTAAATTGAAGATGGAAGAAAATGGAAGGCCGACACCGCAATTGTGTATTGTTCAGACGAGAGGGAATAAGGGACAACGTTCTTTTAATATCGAAAACTACATACAGAATGGCTAACTGGATCGGCTAAGCTAGGGAAGGTATTTTGCTATTTTGAAAGAGAGATGGATGTCATTCCTTCTTAGTAGGATGGGCTGAGTGATTTAATTTATATATTTTTTTAAACACACACACACACCTGTGTGCTTTAGCTCGGTTTATTTTATGTTTTCTTCAATCTTCGCTGAAACTGATGGTTATAGGCATGGTGGGATAGGAAGGATATTTATCTAGCCTTGACTGGGGGGCATATTCTGCTGATTTTTCTGCAGGCTTATTCAGCAGGCTTGTGATTTGTAACTTTAATCCAAAAACGTTACTTTGTATTTGATTGTGCTTTTGTAACTGATTGGAAATATATTCTGTGTCTTTGTGTGAAGAGCTATCATTGTATTGCATGGGTTGAACCATAATGGGAACTAATGCATAATATATGATCACAACTCTGTTATTGTAATGCTTTTTGGCAACAATAAGTTTGTTTAAACCATTTTGTAAGGCAGTCTGTTCTGTGATTTGAAGAGGTTGTTGCCCAGTAAATGCACTTAAGCTCAACCTGAACGTCTGCATTATTTGTCGAATCGAGAGGAGTTACACTGTGACTGTCATGTAATGTTTGTTGTTACATGCAATATGATATGTGGACTTTGTAACACTTTCTTTTGTAACACTTTATTCGAGCTCTGTTCGATGTGAAACGATGCAGCATAATGGTCCCATATTACAACGGGTTGTAGATCTAATAACTAGTGCTGTCAGGCGATTAAAAATATGTAATTAATTGATTTGTAATTAATTAATCTAATTAATCGCATTTTACCATTTTATGCCTGATATTCTATATTCTATAATCATATTTCAAATTGCATGTGTCCAGATGGCAGAATTCAGTACTGTATCTACAAAACCTTCTGATTAATCATCTTCCATCTATTAATTTGCTTAGATTTTTCAGGTCTGGTCAATTTGAGCATGGTGTTATTCACAGTCAAAGATAAAAACAAATTTATTGATATTTTCATTTGGTTCATTACAATTTACTCAAGCCTAGTAACAGACACAGTATTTCTGACACTGGGAATACATTCCCTGAGATCCATAGATGTCCCTAGAATCAGATACCAAGAACATGCAAATGGACCATATAAAAAAAATTATCTGTAAATGTGTGTTATGTACCAGGAGCCTGATCACTCCTGTGTCACTGTGCATGCAGGCCTGATCACTCCTGTGTCACGGGGCATGCAGGTGAGGGCTGCCAATTAGCTAATTGCTGCTGATTGGTTACCTGCTTTAAAACCAGCCCTGGTAACACACATGCAGTGTCTGTGGTTAGAGGAGTGTGGGTTAAACAGATAGCTATCACGGTCTTCTATTCTTGTACTTTAGTTTACACCAGTAATTCCTTGATAGAGTAGCTTTTTGAGTTTGAGCACAGGGTTTTGGTGTTGGTTTACATATAGGTTGCGGGCCTTTGAGCCAGGGTCGTAACAGTTGGGCGCTCGTCCAGGATATTTACCCCTAGAATATCGTGTAACGTGGGGGCTTGAGCCGTTTCATCAAACAGGTGAGTATGCCTTATTTGTTTGTAATTTGATGTGACTACTTATGCTGTTAAAATATATAGTTTAGTGGGCACCACATGTAGATAGGGACATTATTTTCTGGTTGTTGGTTAGCTTCCTGTGCACCACATACTCCTGGGGCAGTCAGGGAAGTGATTAGCACCATCTACTTGTCTGGTACCATACCATGTACTGGACGGGTGGATGGTCAATATGATCTTTGGCTGGTAGCAGGTGTGGTTGAAGATGGTTAGGTCTACAGGGCATTAGCTTAATCCCTTAGGGGTCACGCTGGAGCTTTGAACCCGTCGGCGGACAACAAAAGAATTATAATCCCTCTTAAATGCTCAAAAAGGTCATCTTTTCAGAAATCGATAAAAATAGAAAAATTGCCATTTCTAGTGCTTTGACATGTAAGGTATACGTCCCCCAACTTGCTAAACCTAATACGACTTGTAAATACGTTTAATTCTTGCTAGATGGTATGCTTGTAATAATCTCCATTTGCGATAAGAACTACATCGCGTCATGAAACGCACATACATGGACGCGCGCACACACAAACAGCGCATAGGTGTTAATCACTGCGTGATCTAATATGCATATTCTTCAGCGCGAGAGGGGGGGGGTTGTGTTTCTCACTGTCTGTCGTTGATAATATAATCTGAAGAGGTCCTGCATTATTATTATTATTATCATTCTCGAGAATACACGGGACCCGACGGAACGTTAATTTATGTATTAAAAGTAGTCTTATGCTTTTCATCCTCGCCCGTGTATATACCCACGTCGCGCTAAAACAACATAAACTACTGTATGGCAGACAGAGTGCGTGTGTGTACGAGTTATGAGTTATCTCGCAGTTCATTCAAGCGCGCATCACGGTGATGACAGCTCTCTAGAGTAGAAAGGTGCGCTCACAGGGGCGTAGCTGGAGATTCTGGGCCCCATGAAAGAATCAATTTGTGGGCCCCCAATCTATTAAAAAATGTGGGGCCTCCAATCTATAAAAAAATTGGGGCATTTGCTGGGCCCTTGGAATCATCCTAACCCCCCCCCCCCCCCAGCTACTCCCCTGCACACACACACACACACTCTCTCTCTCTCTCTCTCTCTCAAACAGAGAAATCAAAAGAAATCAGTACATTACAGAAGGAATTTCTTGTACAGTCTAGTACAGTGGTTGACAATATTGTCACAAGGATGGACACACGTGAAGTCTCTGTTTGCTCCACAATCCACGAGTCATTCGCTGGAAAAACTGTGCTGAGGAGAATAAAAAACAAGCGCAGTGAGACCTGGTCCATTGAGAACATTGCATGCCCAACACCTGTCCTGGAGTACAACAAGTACATGGGAGGCGTTGATTTGTCTGACCAACTCATCCAGTACTACTCTGCACACCACAAGACCATGCGATGGTACAGGACTTTGCTCTATCATTATCTGGACATTGCCGCCACTAACTCCTACCTTCTTCACATGGAGCTCTGCAGAGAGCAGCAGGTGCAGCCGATGACCCACCTGGTCTTCCAGCAGGAGCTGGTAGCTGAGCTGTGTGGCGTCACAGTTGTACAGGTGCCAGTGGACAACCTACCCACGGCAGTGGACAATCTACCCACAGCACCAGTGGACAACCTACCCACGGCAGTGGACAATCTACCCACAGCACCAGTGGACCGCCTACCAAGGAACCATTCACCTGTTGCGATCACGCAACAGGCAGATAAATCCCAGAAGGCCACGGCTGGCCGCCTGTTTTGCATACATTGTAAGATGAAGACCCCCTGGAAGTGCTGTGAATGTGGTATGGCCCTCTGTATCATTCCAGACAGGAACTGCTTTTTCACATATAACTTAGTGTGATACAGAACAGGCAGATACAACCATGAGGAGACACCTATTTTTTTTTTTATACATGTGCATCATTACATTTTTTTGTAGATTTTGCCTAAATTCATTGTGGTCGCGCTCTCTGCCAAATATCATATGAGGCACCTTGTATTACTATTGTAATCCAAAAGTGATATATAGGGTTGTTCATTGTACAATACAATTGATACAGTTGATGTTTCTTGTTGATTATTATTCTCTATGTGTTTTTAATAAAATTGTGTGATATTCTATTCCAGTTGTCTTTGGTCTTTGTTTTCTCCCACATTGAGTTTCTCCACCACTCTCTCAACAAAATTACGCATAGCTGGGAATCCATTCCTTGTGCCGTCAGAACCATCTAGAAGGAATACTACATCCTTTCTGGCAGTGTCATGATCAACTATAACAGTGGTTGGTACAGTACTGTAAATACCATCTGAGTAGAGTAGAAAGTAGAGAGGTGAAGACCTGTTCTCTCTCTCTCTCTCTCTCTCTCTCTCTCTCTCTCTCTCTCTCTCTCTCTCTCTGCCACACGTGCTGTCAGGGTCAAACCAGTCTGGATTGATGTTGTAGTCTGAAAAAATGCCAGGAAATGCTCAGAGAATTGTTGCATATATAGAACACAAATGTTCTAGAATGTTCGATTATGACATCATACTGTGACATACTCCTCCTGTAGTGTGAAAAAACATGCATTCTCATAAATATTACGATCAAATCTATTTTGTACTTGATGATACATTTGAAATTGGTTTGGTTATGATCATGTTATTAGTGTGTGTGTGTAAAAAAACGAATTAATAATATAATTATTATAAATGTCTCTCTCTCTCTCTCTCTCTCTCTCTCTCTCTCTCTCTCTCTCTCTCTCTTGAAATCTACAGTTACACATTGCTGTATTTAGTGAGGTAAATGAGTACAAGACATGTTTCACAGACACACACACACACATACACACACACACACACACATACACAGACAGACAGACACAGACACACACACACACAGAAATACACAAACAAACAAACAAAGAAGGTAATGTATCTTCTCAATGATTCTATGTTATAGCTATATGCTCGTTCTCTAATGTATAGTGGAATAGCTTACTCTGCTCGTTGTATTTCCCGTTAAAGTAACAGTTCATTCAAATATGGTCCGTTGGAAATCACGTGGAGGCGGAGACAGCGCTGCGGGTGAAAACGGTTCTGACCGTTGTTTTATTGGAATATCCAACAGCTTAAATTATCTGGTTCACAGCATCAATTATTTTCTATCTCTAATCAGCTTTTCCCGGAGGGCTTCTTAGTGGCGTCTCTTATTCTCGAACTGGTGGGGTGGATTCTCCGTCTCTGCTTCTCCGTTCTCTCTGCGTGTCTCTCTGCGTCTCGGTGTCTCCGTGTCTCTGTCTCACCTCCATCATTCAACCTGTAGGTTTTATAGAGAAGAGAGAACCCCCCCCCGCCCTTGCGCCATCCAGTGCCGTCACCCCAGAGAGCCTGCTTTCCTATTGGCTAGAAGGTCTCCCCTCTCAGTGATTTGGGTCTTGCGAAACAGCGTTACAAGGTGACCTTACAGAGGGGATATGAACTAGTTTCCTTTTAGAATGATTTACCCAAGTGTCCCTGAATGCGACCCTCATACAGATGGAAACCTAACAGTGGGTATCACAGAATGGCCTGTTTGGTCTGCTTAGCTAAAGTAAACAGAACTCCGGTGTTGGCCTTCAGGCCGTCACTTCTTAACTTAAAAGTTAGTTATTGGGCGCACCATCCCTGTTCGTTGTGGAGGAAGATGTGTCATCTGTTTGCCATTTGATCTGTTCTTATTTTTATGGCACTCTGGGCTTTTTCCTATAGCTGCTAGGTGAAGGGTGAAGGGTTGCACTATTAGCTTTTGACTGAATTCTCCTGTGGCCTTTTCCAGAAACCGCTAGATGATTTTGATCCCTCCTGTAATGCTTATACGGGTCATTTTGATCAATTTAATTTACGACAAAGGCACGACAACGCCTCTACTTCCTCAGGCGCCTAAGGAAGTTCCAAGTCAGTCAGAAGATCCTTAAGAACTTCTACTCATGTACAATAGAGAGCATCTTGACTGGCAACATCACCTCCTGGTTTGGGAATAGCACTGCACAAGACCGAAGCAGACTACAAAGAGTGACACGTTCAGCCGAACGCACAATTGGAGGGGGGCTCCCCACCCTCCAGAACATTTACAACAAGCGTTGCAAGGGCAAGGCTAAGAGAATCATTAAAGACTCCAGTCACCCGAACAACTGCCTCTTTGAACTGCTGCGGTCAGGCAAGCGATACCGGAGTCTCAAGGCGAGCACAGAAAGACTCAGAAGAAGCTTCTATCCCCAGGCCATCAGGCTGCTAAACGAACAATGAACACTACACAACAACAACCACCAAACGCACATAGCACACACATCCACACGCACACACTCGCTTTAAACAAACACACTGTAGCACCCACTCCACACACTTTATAGCACACACCCACTTTAAACAAACACACTGTAGCACCCACTCCCCACACTTTATATTTATTGATGAAGGATTGCACTACAACTCGTACACCTTACTGTAAATTGTACCTAAATTGTACCTCATCCCATTTCTGCTTTGCACTATATAGTACTGTACATTAGTACACTGCATAGTATTGTATATTATATGGTAACTCAGAACATTGTACATATGTCTATACCGAACACTGTGACCTCATTTTCTTCTTCTAAATTACATGCTATACTATGTTATTTGATACTATCTTGTCTAGCACAGTCTCTGGAGCGTAACAGTAAGAAGCATTTTGTATGAAAGTATTCTGTACTTCTGTATGACAACTATTAAAGAAACTTGAAACTTGATCAAATTAAAAGCTGGATATAAATCAAGGTCAAGGATGTCTTACTTTCACACACACACACACACACACACACACACACACACACACACACACACACACACACACACACACACACACACACACACACACACACACACACACACACACACACACATTTACATTTACACATTACATTTACATCTAGTCATTTAGCTGACGCTTTTATCCAAAGCGACTTACAAGTTCTGTACAACAAGTCATCAGGAAGGGCACAACTCTATCAGCTGAGTAACTAACAATGTTCATCAAAGTGTTGAGTGCTACAGTGTAGGTTAGTATATTAGGACAAGTGCATGACAGTAAGGTTAGTTAGGGTTGGATTTGAATGTGTGTTGTTTGGCTTAGGTTGAATCCAGCCTCATCAATGAAAATAAATTCATGCGGCTGTGCAGCAAGTTCCTGCTGTTGTGTGAACAGGCTTGGCGTCCACCCCAGAAGGTCTTCTAGTCATTCTAGAGAAATACAACCACAAATTGTTATTGGTTTGCTTTTTTTTTTTTATATGGTACAGTACTGTAAATACCATCTCTCTCTCTCTATCTCTCTCTCTCTCTCTACTACTTTTGGATATGAGCATTTTTTCAATACCCAACTATGTAGTGGCCGCTTGTCGCTAGGCTAGGCCTCCTGCTGGGTCCATTCACTGGAATAACAAAGGAATGACTGGGCCTTTGCTCCAGGTGTGAAATGGTTCTAGTGACAATTATCACATTGAATTCTGGGAGTGTAGTTCTCTCATCAGATAGCTGAATGAACTTGGATCAAGTTCTAGTCCTATCCTGAAAAGTAGTTAGGATTTTACCAGAATGTTTGATAGGACATTGATTGAAAACTATCGTCTCAAATTTGACAATTGATGGCTTATTTTGAAGGTATGAATCTGTAATTTTACATTATGTAACAAAAAAAAGAGAATATTCTGAGAAGGTGGAGCTAGAAACTTTAGACCTCAGGGGGTTAAGGGTAGGTAGATTAGGGGGCCAGAAAACACAGGTAGTGTGGTAGGGCCTGATTTAGTGTTTCTTAGGGTAGACATGTGGTGGGCCGGTTTTGACTGTAGTTTAGATGTAGAAGCGTAAGTAGTCATATCAGGTTAGAAGGCGCACCTGTTTGAGTTTGTTTGTTTATTGTATTTGTTTTGTTTGTTTTGAGTGTTTGGTTAGCATACCTGTTAGCACCTGACCTCCTGTGTGTATTTCAGGGTGGTTATTTTTTATTTTATTTTTTTGCAAATTAGAAAGGTGCGCTCAGTAGAGCACACATTTCCACCGCGTCCCTTTATGGTTATTGGTATTGGCATTAGCATTCTTTATGGTTCTTCAGTGGTTCTGTAGTGTGTCTTCAGTGGTTCTTTATTGGTTCTTCGTGGTTCTTCATGGTTCTTCAGTGTTTCTTTAGTGGCTCTTTGGTGGTTCTTTAGGTAGATTGTGTGTGTGCTAGGGTGCTTTTGGCCGTTTTTTTTGGTGACTCTAAGGTGGGCAGGGTGTGGCGCTGCTGCAGTAAAGATGGCTTCCATAAAGGACTTTGTTGATCACCCGTCTCATGACATGTTGGAGAGGTTTTCCAAGGAGCAACTTCTAGAACTTGCTGTACACTACAGGGTAGAGCTTACTGCAGGTGAGAAACGTTTGAAGCCAACTGCCTTGAGTGCTTTAAGGGTGTTACTCATTAGAGAGCAGGTGCTTGTGGCGAGGGTGGAGGAGCCTCCTTTGTCTGACGTGTCTCCGCTATTATCTGGTGCAGAGGGTGAGTGGAGGCTTAGAGAATTAGAGTTTAAGGAGAAACAGCTACAGCAAGAGGAGAGGAGAATGTTGCTGGAGCACGAGCGTGCGCAGAAGGAGCGTGAGCATGAGCATGAGCTTAAGGGGAGACAGCTACAACAAGAGAGTTACTTGAAGGACTTAGAGCATGAGCGTGCGCAGAAGGAGCTTGATTATAAGCATGCTGCCTTGCGGGCGGGTGCTCTGCATTCAGAGTCGCGTTTCGGTTTTGATGTCGGCAAAAATATTAGGATGGTGCCTCCGTTTGTTGAAAAGGATGTGGAAAAGTATTTTCCCCTTTTTGAACGGGTGGCAACCACGTTGAAGTGGCCTGATACGGCCTGGACGCTGCTGCTGCAGTGTGTTCTCCTTGGTAAGGCTCAAGAAGCCTATACTGCTCTGTCCCTTGAACAAAGTGCTGACTATGAGCTGGTTAAAGCTTCCATATTGAGGGCTTATGAGTTAGTCCCCGAGGCCTATCGTCAGCGTTTTAGAGCCTATCGCAGGTCGGAAAGACAGTCTTATGTTGAATTTGGAAGAGAGAAGGAGAACCTGTTTGACAGGTGGTGCACTTCTCAGAAAGCAGAGTCAAGAGAGCAGCTTAGACAGTTGATTCTCCTAGAGGAATTTAAAAGATGTGTTCCTGATACCGTTTCCACTCATCTAAACGAGCGTAGGGTATCGAAGATAGGCGACGCCGCTGTCTTCGCTGATGAGTTTGTGTTGACACACAAGTCCGTGTTTTTGGAGGACTACCGTGTTGAGTCCAGGGATAGGCGTCCTGTTCAGGGGGGCCGTTTCCCAAAACCTGTGTCTGCTGGTCAGTTAACTTCACCTCCTAGGCGGGGTGGTTCTGCTGGTGCATTCCCAGAAGGGATTATCTGTTTCTACTGTAAAGAACCTGGTCATATCGTTGCTGGGTGCCCGGTGCTTGAGCAGAAAAATTTCAGAACGGTGGCTCTGGTAGAAACCATATGCAGAACTCCTATGCCAACGTTAGATGGTGATGGGGAAAGTATCGAACGTGTGGACAAAGAGCTCGAGGGTTCCTCAAGATTTATGATGGATGGATTTGTTTCCCTGACTAATGCACTAGAGTCCAAACAGGCTATAACAATTTGGAGAGATACGGGGGGGCGGAGCTGAGCGATCATGGAGTAGACGTGTTTCACTTGAGCTCCCTTCTACCGTGCTGAATATACGTTTCTCCCCATTAGTCTTTATTTTATTTTTATTTGTTTTTTATTTGTTTGCTAAGTCGTCGTGTTTAGTATACATTCATCGACTTTTTTTGACTTTCTACGATGACGGGGGTGGAAACCAGAGCCATGAAACCATGCGCCACAACCAGCAAGCCGTCACCGCCGGGCCTAGCCACACCGTCTCCCGCTGTCGGGGAGTTAAGCGAAGCTGTGCTCTTGGTCATGACCAAGCTACACGCAGACTCTGAGACACGCATCGCTGAAGCACAGAAGAAAATGTTGGCGGATTTCTGTGTCAGCCTCCGTCGTGAGATATCAGAGGAAATACGGCTGGCGGTAGTCCCGCTGACAGACAAGATGGAGACGATTCACGCTGCCTCATCGGCTAATGCTAACGAAATAGCCATGCTAACGACGGAGGTATCATTACAGTGTGAGAAGATGGCGGGTCTCGAATCCGCCCTGCTGGCTAGGCAGGCTGAAGTTAACAAACTACAGTCGGCAATGGAGGAGATGCAGTCCCGGGATAGACGCCACAACGTCAGGATTGTTGGAGTACCGGAGACCAGCGGTGAGGGCCGTCTCTCTGAGACCGTGCCCGAACTGCTGCAGAAGATACTAGGGACGGACATCCTCCCTTTGCCTCCTATCTGCGAATCGGCCTACAGAGCGGGCAGGTTTTCTCCCGGCGTGAACAAAGAGCCGAGGCCCATCATAGTCAAGCTGAACAGACTCCAGCAGAGGGAACTCATCATGCGGTCGGCTCGTACCAGAAGGGGTAATCTGAGGCTTGGCGATCACAAAGTGGCCATTTTCGAGGACTTTACACCGGAGGTTCAAGCACAGAGAGCCGAATACAAGGTGGTCCTGACTAAGCTATGGAAACTAGGCCTGAGGCCCACGTTATTCGCTCCCGCGAAATTATCTGTGTTGGAGAAGGTCGGTGGTCAGCGCTTGTTTTGGTCGTTGGCTAAAGCGAAGGAATATCTCGCGGAGACACCCGAGTCTGTTGCTTGATATCTATGGCGGGTGAGTGATTTGGCGGTTTGGGCCTATATACATTGATTAGGCCGACTGTTCACAAATACTTGCTGTCATGCCCAGACATGCTAACTGCCCAATGCCCATCCAACTGGCGGTGCTTCCCAATGACTTCTGTTACTTGCTAAAGCTGACCTCATGGTCGTACTTGTGTATCGCCTCTTTGGAAGCTAACGAGCTAGCTGAACAATGTACATAATAGGCTAACGTGCTATCCGGATTCATCACTAGCTTACGCGCTAGCCTCGGGCTAGCTAAGCGGGCTTCGTCTATCGTCTGCGCTGAGACATTCGAGACCCGTTAATGGTTACGTATTTTAGTTGCTGTTGCTGTTCAAAGGGACATTGGTTTGCACAATTCAAGAGTGATCGAATCCCTAACTAACTTCTGGTATGCTTTTATTTTTATATCCAGGTTGTTTTGGACTTTGGGATCCATAGTAGAAGCCAAGGTCGGTTGAATATGCATATACAATATAAGATAACAGGTTGGGTCGGGTATGGCTTGCACTTCATGGCTATATGGTTATATGGCTTGCACTTTAGCCATGCCCCTCTTTTCCTTTCTTTTTTCTTTCTTATTGTCGCTGTTTTTATGTCATCTGTATGCGCGATTTAAAGGTGATCCGATTCTACCTTGGACTAACTGCTGGTTTGCCTTAATTTTGTTTTGTTTTGTTTTGAATTATGCTATAACGTTGCGACATTAATATGCAGACTCCAAGGTAGATGGTTACAGGGTTGATGCTGAGTAATTATATAATAATTATTGTCGCTGTTTTAATGGCATTTGAATGAGCAATTTAACTGTGATTCGATCCTACCTTGGACTAACTGCTCCGACCGATATCTTTATTGAAACAATGTATGATAACAGGTGGTGTCAGGTGTTGCCTATTACCATCCCCGGATTAATTAATTAATTAATTAATGAATGTGTTTAATTCTATTCTTACATAGGTTATGTCATTTCAGCCGTTGTGCCTGATCAGAGGGACAGCTAAAGGGGTGCACTTTGACCATAACACCTTTTTTTTTTCCCTTCCTTCCCTTTTTTTTGTCATTGTTTAATTGACATTGTTCACACAATTTTGCACAATTAACCTGTGACCCGATCCGGCCTTAGACTATCGGCTGGGATGCTTTAATTTAATTTTGTTTTGAATTTTCCTATACCCTTTTGGGCTATTACAATGCGACGTTGAAGCGCAGATTCGAAATAGATGGTTGCAGGTTGATGTGGAGTTATTATTTAATAATGGCTATTTTTACCATTATGGTTGTCTCATGTTGGGGCCAGGGCTCAGGTGGGTTTCGACCGATATCTTTATTGAATTTTATTTTTATTATTATTTGTGTTTATTGGACTAGTGGGGGTTTACTCAGGGGTTTATTTAGAGGGGGGTTGGAGTGGGGAGCGTCTTATTGATCCATGTCTCTAGTGGGAAGTGATAGGAAGATGACCATCCTCAGTGGATGGGGCATAGGGTGGGGATTGGAGAGTGGGTATAGGGGGCCTTATAATAGGACGGGTGGGGTAGGGTTTAGAGTAGAAGGAGGTGGGGCTGTAGCTGGGGTGGTATTTTTATGTGTTTTATGTACTGTTGTCTTAAATGTGTGTAATTGTTCCTCCTCTGAACTCCTGGGATTGACCGTCCGGGCCCGCCGGGATCAGCACCTCTGTACTCAGCCTGGCTGCACTGGTATGTTCTCAACGCATTTATACAAGCTCGACCATGGCTAAATTGAATATTTTAATTTGGAATGCAGGAGGGCTTAACGCCCCACACAAGCGTGCCAGTGTCCTTTGGCTATTGAAGAGGAGAAATATTGACCTTGCTCTCCTTAGCGAGACGCATTTATTGGTAGGTGACGTGTCAAGACTGGCAAATCGGCAATATCACGTTATCTCCTCATCCTCAGCCGATGATAAGACGAAAGGAGTAGTCATAGTTACAAGACGTAACCTTGATATCAAAATCTTGGATGTATGGTCGGACACAGAGGGAAGGATTACTATAGCAAAAGTTGAATTCTTGCATAGGAAGATGGCTATAATAGCATTGTATGCTCCTAACACATTTGATTCAGCGTTCTATAATACAATCACGAAGAATTTGTTGGAACTTAATGGATACGCTCTCATTGTGGGTGGCGATTTTAATGCGTGCTGGGATGCGGAGATGGATAGGTCCGGGCCCTCTGAAACGAGCGACCAAAAACGGGCTTCTAAGGCCCTTAGGATGTGGGCCAAAGACACGGGGCTCACAGACCTTTGGCGCTTATGCAACCCCACCCTCAAAGATTACTCTCACCTGTCAGCCAGACACAAAAGCTTCTCTCGAATTGACTATGCATTCGCGTCCCCTAATATGTTTGATAGTTTCGATGTCTCATTGGTTCCCTTGGCTCTCTCAGACCACAAGGGGATTTTCCTTACGGCAACCTTTGGCAGGCTCTCCGCAAGAGCTCCCAGATGGCGTTTTAATTCGACCTTGCTAAAGAACGATGACTTCTGTTCTGAGTTCAGGAGTAAACTAGCTGAATTTTTGCAGATCAACGTTGGCACAGTAGAAGACCCCAGGGTCCTGTGGAACGCATTGAAAGGATTTATCAGGGGTCATGTCACACTATTTGCCTCCAATTTGCGAAAATCCCGGTCAAAAAAGCTAGAAGGACTGGAATCATTATATGCGGACCTATACGCATCCTTGCAAACTAACTATAATGAACGACTAAACACACAACGTAAGATAGTCAAAAAAGAAATAAACTCCATACTTAAACAACAGTCTGAGTTCTTGATACATAGGACAAGACAAAATTACTATTTTCACGGCTCCAGACCTAGCCATCTATTGGCAATGAAAATACGCTCAAATGATCATTTCTCGGATATCCCCTCGATTAGAACGAGCCAGGGTGCAGTCACTACTGATTCGAAAAAGATCAATGACACTTTTAAAGAGTTTTACTCACAGTTATATAGCTCAGAGGGTAATCTTGATGACTCTAAATTTGAATCGTTCATTGGCGGGCTTGAGATACCCCACATTTCTGAGGAAGAGGCCAAGGAACTGGGGAGGCCGATTACTCTCGTAGAATTGAGGGAGACGATTGTTGAAATGCAGAGGGGTAAGGCACCAGGCTGGGATGGTATTCCACCCGAAGTGTATTTAGCTTTCTGGGACCAACTGGGTCCATTGATGCTCGATATGATCAATTACGCTATCGAACAAGGGGAGTTCTCAAGAGATGTCAATATGGCGTTGATTTCTTTACTTCTCAAGAAGGACAAAGATCCCAATGATTGTGGTAGCTATAGACCCTTGAGTCTTCTCGGGGCCGATTTAAAGGTGTTTGCCAAGGTGCTGGCCCGTCGCCTGCAGAGATTTATGTCTGTATTGGTACACTGCGATCAAACTGGTTTTATCCCGGGGCGTCTGGCTGCAGATAATCTTAGGAGGCTGTTGCATGTAATCGATAACAGTAAAGACAATACAACTCCGTCCACAGTTCTGTCTTTGGATGCCATGAAGGCGTTTGACAGACTTGAGTGGTCATACCTGTGGAAGGTACTTGAGGTCATGGGTCTTGGAAAGAGTTTTATTCATATGATTAAAGTCCTGTATGCCTCGCCGTCTGCGATGATACTGACAGGCAAAAACTGTTCCACACTCTTTCCAGTCTCCAGATCTTCTAGACAGGGTTTCCCTCTGAGCCCGGGACTGTTCGCGCTTTCCCTCGAACCTTTAGCCCAATTTATTAGGCAATCGGAGGACATCGTCCCCATAATGGTCAACAATACTCCACACAAAATTGCTCTCTATGCGGATGACCTGCTGATTTTCATGGACGACCCCTCCCGGTCGGCCACAAAATTATTGAGGATAATCGACGACTTTGGTAAATTGTCAGGTTTTAAGATTAACTGGAACAAATCAGCCTGCCTACCTCTTAATGAACTGGCCAAGGTGGTACGACTACCAGCTGATATCCCCATAGTAGAACATTTTAAATACTTGGGCATAGAGATATTCCCCACGCTGAACCAAACTACTAAGTACAACTTCACGGGTACTTATGATAAAATACGCCAGGATCTAGACAGGTGGTCGTCCCTTCCTAACTCCTTACAAGCCCGGGCTTCCATAATCAAAATGAACATCCTGCCTAGGATAAATTTTATTAGCTCAATGCTCCCCCTGCCCCCTCCAATAGACCACTGGCGCAAGGTACAATCGATGGTATCTAAGTTTATCTGGAATAACAAACGCCCGAGAATCAAAAGGGCTACTACTCAACGTAGAAAACAAGATGGGGGCCTCGCAATCCCTGATTTTAAACTTTATTTCTGGTCCTTTTCACTGAGACCTCTGATGTGCTGGCTAGACCCTGTAGAGGCTGTATCGTGGCGCTCCTTAGAAGCGGCGGCGGTATCTCCGCTAAGATTGCAGGATGTAGTGTACTCCACTGTCTCTATTTCGAAATGCCGGCTGAGGTATGGACCGATCATAACTCACGTGATCCAAACGTGGCGTAATGTACAGAGGTCGTGTGGGGTTAAATGCCCTTGGCACCTGGACTCTCCAATTTTTAATAACCAGCAATTACTTGTTGGACACAAGCCGGTTAATATTCCTCAATGGCAAAGGAGGGGAGTGCATACTCTGGAGGATATTTATGATAAGAACGGCCTCCGTGCGTTTCAGGACTTAAGAGAATTTTATGATCTTCCCGGCGAGTCCTTCTTTCTTTACCTTCAACTAAGGTCAGCACTGAGGGCGCATGGCGTACCGTGGGCTCAAGCCTTGCACCCACACCCCTTCCTCAGGCTCATAGTGGACAGGACGACATCCAGAGGGTTTGTCTCCGACTTTTATACGCTCTTAATTCAATCCACGTATACAAATTTATCATTGGATACAATCTGGCGTGTGGATATCCCGGAGTTGGACCCCGAGTTTGACTGGGATGATGTTTGGGCAAATGTGGCATTATCTTCCCGCAACCCCAATCACCAGCAAATTAATTTTAATTATATTCATAGGACCTATCTTACACCTAGGAAGCTATTTGCTATGGGACTGATAACCGACTCTCGGTGTACTTTGTGCTCTCAAAAGGCCACTGGCACTTATATGCATATGTATTGGGATTGCCCACCAGTGGCCCGCTTCTGGAGGTCAATAACGGACAAACTTTCAGATCTGTGTGGCTTAACTATCCCATTCACAGCTGTTACGCTACTCCTGAACGATATAACGACACTACCTGCGTCCGTACAACTGAAAAGGGTTGTCCTAGCGGGCGTCACAGCAGCGAAGAAGCTAATAGCAATGAGATGGAAGGAGCCTGAGAAATTTACAATGATTAACTGGTCCCTAACTCTATTGGATGTGATTTATCTTGAGATATCCACAGCCCGGGTGATTGGGGTGGGGCAGGCTGGAATTTACCTGTGGTTCGCAGCAGCTGAGAAGGTAAAGACCGCAGTGTGCGGCTGAGCGGGGTTGGGGTGCGTGTTCAGGTGAGTCCGGCGGTCTCTTGGGAGGGGGAGGAGGAAATGTTTTTGTCTGTCTTGTCTTTTGTCTTGTCATCTTGAGTTTAGCTGGGGATATTATGGGGGGGCAGCTATTTAACTATTTAACTATTTCTTCACTGTTTGGCCACTTTTACACGGTCTCTGTGAGTCTATGGAACACCTCTACAGGTTTTTGTTTTTTCATGAAGGTTCATTGCTCTGTTTTCGGGTCGTGTCGCAAAAAATGGTCCTTGTGGTGGATTGGAGATGTACGTTTTATTAATATAGGGTCACACGGCCGGGAATCAGGGCTGAACACTGGGAAAGACCATTTATTAGATAGTACCCCTTGGAATTAAAATTTAGAAGGTTGAACTCTGTTTTCTTTTCTCTTGTCTGTATAATTGTTAGTCTGTATTATTATTATTGTTTTTGTTATTTTCTTGTGAAGTTCTATGTATTGTGATTGTGGTTAATGTGTTGTCTTGTTTCATGTGAATAATAATAAAAATTTGATCAAAAAAAAACAATTTGGAGAGATACCGGTGCTTTTCAGTCCCTCATTCTGGAGTTTTTTTTTCCGTTTTCAGAAAACTCTTCTTTGCATTCCGGTGTCGTTGTTCAGGGCTTTGGGGGTGGATTTGTGGATGCACCTTTGCATGAGGTCACGCTAAATTCTCCCTTAGTATCAGGCAATGTTGTTGTGGGGGTATGTTCTCACATTCCCATAAGGGGGGTGTCCTTCATTCTAGGGAATGATTTGACTGGTGATAAAGTGTTGGCTACTCCAGTTGTAACTCCCATTCCTGTGGTTTCTGAGGTCCCTAATGAGCTGGCACAGAAACATCCAGGAGTGTTCCCTGTGTGTGCTGTGACACGGGAAATGTCAAAGGACAAAAGTGATGTTGTTGATACTTCGACTTGGGACATTACACTTAGTGACACATTCTTTGTTGAATTGAAAAGTGTACCTGTTGAGAATTTTGGAAAGCACACTGTGGATGTACCTCTGCATAATGATTCTCTTGATTGTGCCTTTGTGTTAGGCCCGGTGGTGAAACCAGAGTTGACATGCGTGCCGGAGAAGCATATGGCAGGAGATGATATGGCAGCGCAGTGTCTCAAGGTCTTCCCAGCCTGTACGGTGGCTGAGGCCACGAACGAATTGGAGGATGAGTGTGGGAAGGATGCAATGAGAGGTGCTGTTGATTCATGTGACACCGTTCTAGTTGGAGAGGCTACTAAGCCTGACTTAGGCTGACAGCCTTCCCACAGTAGCTCTATTGTCCCTAATGTTTCACTTGTTTCCCAGTATGTCAGTTGATGATTCTGACATTGATCCACATGTCCACACTGATTCTCTGCCATGCACTAGGTGTGATGGTCAACCTAGTTACCTGTGTCCTGTGGAGCAGGAGCCGCCTTCGCGACCTGGTCTGTTGAGTGGCAGCCATTTTGATTTTGATCAGGACAATGTTATTTTGGGTGACGCCATTTTAGATGGTGTTCCAGACATTTTTGTGACTGACGTACTGCCATGTTCCAGGGACGGTGGGGCTGTACCTGAGGCGGTACATCCTACTCTGGATGTTCACGGTTTGCAGTATCCTGAACTGCCAGTGCCAGGTGGGATGGATATGGGCGCGGTGGTGGTATCAGTGATCTATGGTTTTTGTTTTTCTGTGTTCTGTTCTGTTGAGCGCAGTGAGATTAGTTCTCAGATTGATTTTGGTTTGCAGTCTATTTTTGACAGGTCGGTATCGGTGGAGGGGCATGTTGAAAGGGAGCATACAACACGGTTGGTGGTCGTGTTCGACAGGGGCCGGCCCGTTATCACTGTTGTGGTAGTGGCCCTGACAACTAATGGGTCACAGTTGTTTTTTTGTTTTTGTTTATGGGTTGTTGTGTAGTGGTTGCCTCTGGGGCAACCAGTTTGGTGGGGGAGGTGTTATGTACCAGGAGCCTGATCACTCCTGTGTCACTGTGCATGCAGGCCTGATCACTCCTGTGTCACGGGGCATGCAGGTGAGGGCTGCCAATTAGCTAATTGCTGCTGATTGGTTACCTGCTGGCAGCTTTAAAACCAGCCCTGGTAACACACATGCAGTGTCTGTGGTTAGAGGAGTGTGGGTTAAACAGATAGCTATCACGGTATTCTATTCTTGTACTTTAGTTTACACCAGTAATTCCTTGATAGAGTAGCTTTTTGAGTTTGAGCACGGGGTTTTGGTGTTGGTTTACATATAGGTTGCGGGCCTTTGAGCCAGGGTCGTAACAATGTGTATTCTACGTTCTTATGGAATGAATGAGCTAAAAAAAAAGTTTTTTGTAATTAATTGAGTTAATTTTCATAACGCGATAATTTGCTGTGTAATTAATTGATCTAATTAACGCGATAAACTGACAGCCCTACTAATAATGCATTATCAAAAAAGAAAATTATGCAATTTAGACAAACAGATGAACCAGAGGCAGAGAAAGACAGTTATATTTCATTATGGCTTTCGCTCAGCATCATCTGCACTGTACTTCACTTCGTGCACGTGCACTGAATAAAAAATTCCACCATGTACCTTTACATCCCAACATTCGTCTGGCCACACCCCCATCCGCTTACCTTCATAAGCAGGTGTGTGGTCACCTACTCGCCTCCTTCTTCTGAGGATCTTGGTCTGACGCCCATGATGGTCAATCTAGTGGGCCGCGACCAGGTCTTTGTGAACCCAGGATTCTCGAGCGGATGCTTCTCTGTCCCGTGCAGGCCCCACCTTTCACATAAAAATGAAAGTACACCCTAACGAGGAAATGTGGGCATAGGATCTTCTTTATCGGGAGTTCCATGCTCAAAGTCGGCTGCAGCCCGAAATGGGAATTGTGCTGGCCCCGCTGTATGTCTGGATCACCGTTGAAAACTGTGTTTTCTGTACTTTTATACAAAATGTAACATAAAGAAGCATTTTGTATAAAAGTATTCTGTACTTCTGTATGACAACTAATAAAGAAACTTGAGAAACTTGAGATTGGCCCGAGCTAAACCTATCCTCCGGACATGCAGCTGGTCCCGTTTTGACTATGTGAAAGTTGAGACTATGAGAAAGTTGTTGTTTAGTAGTTAGTAAGCTGTACATCTATAACAAGTCAAGTCAGGCTAAATTAAACTTTGCGCCAACATTAGGACCGAAGTATAAACCAGCAACTGAGCAACATGAAGAAGTGAAAAGTGAAGAAGTGAAAAAAACGTTGTGGATGAAAAAGTAAGTAGGCTACAATGCTTGTATGCTAACAGTAGCTAGCCAGCTTAGCCTACATCACAATGATAATCACCAAGCTAACTTACTGTACACACTGTAGGGCTGGGCAATTAATCGAAACAGAATCACGATATCGATTCATAGACCTATGCAATCTCATTTCTAAGTTATGACTATTTTCTTTTATTACATTTTTTTTTTTTTTTTTTTACTTTTTAAATTATTTTATCTGGGTTGAACATGATTTGTGGAACTCCCTCTGGTGTTGTGGTCGTGGTATTAACTGACCTTTGGGAAGTATTTCGACATGCACATGGGTATCTTAGTGGTGTAGTGTATCTTGTAGACCAGGCCCATTGCAAGTTGCTGTACTCTGTCGTCTACTCTAAGCCATCCTAGGTTGTCAAAGTGGACAGGGGTGAGGTGGGTTTTAGGAGTAAGGTCAAGCAGTAGTCTGACCAGTTTGTTTTGTGATGTTTGTAATCTTGTTTTTAGTGCCTTTGAGGTGCTTTGGTACCATGAGGTGCAAGCATAGTCGTAGTACCCTTGAATGAGTGCTCCTGTTAGAGTCTTCAAGGTATTCTTGTTTACCAGAGAGGAGATCTGGTACAGGAATCTAGTTCGTTGGTTGACTTAGTTTTATTACATTGGATCCCATTTTGTCACAGGAAAGATTTGCCTCTATAGGATGGAACCCAGGTAGGTAATTTCATCTTTCCTTTTAAGATAAGATAAGATATTCCTTTATTGATCCCCTTGGGGAAATTCAGGCATCATAGCAGCATGGGGGAAGGGGGGGGGGGGGTACAGGTAGTGAAAACAACACAAGCAGTGTAAACAAATAGGTCAATATAATTTACTATCTAACTAACTGAAATATACATAATTCATTATTCACAGTATCACAGTATCCACATAAGGTGCAGTATGCATAAGGTAGTGTTATTGTCCTACTTGGGTTCCTATTAGTTCTAGGTCGATGTCTGGCAGCAGTCGCTGCCCACTGTTGTGGAGCCTGATGGCCACTGGTATGAAGGACTGTCCGAGGCGGTTAGTTGAGTGTCGGGGGGGTATGAGTCTGTGGCTTCCTTGTCACCTTCACCTAATATGTTTTGATCTGGTCAGGTGCGCTGTCACCTAAAATGTTTTGATCTGATCAGGTGCGCTGTCACCTAATATGTTTTGATCTGGTCAGGTGCGCTGTCACCTAATATGATTTCATCTGGTCAGGTGCGCTGTCACCTAATATGTTTTCAGCTGGTCAGGTGCGCTGTCACCTAATATGTTTTCATCTGGTCAGGTCCGCTGTCACCTAATGTTAATATGTTTTCATCTGTGTCCACTGACCACTGACACACAGTGGGGGATGTTTTAAAAATATTATTTAATATATAATATAATATAATAATTTGTGCTTCACCTAAAAATTTGGTCAGCAGCCTCCACTGGTTCACATATTAACAGGGTTACCTGTTCAACTTGGTCGTATCAAGGGTAAGGAAGGAGGGGTGTTCCCCCCGGTTTCCCTGGGGCTTCCCCACCCTCCTCTCAGACATGTTGTTTACAATATATTGTGTCACTGTGTTTGTGGGGATACGATGTAACCCTCAGCTTAATTGCTGGGGTTTTGCTTTCCGCTTGAGAAACTATTTTTTCCTAAAGAAAGGATTGTTTGGTCACTTATCATGTGTGCTTAGCAAGGCCTGTGGCCAATACATAATCGAGGATTCTGTATTCTCTCGTTATGAAAAACGGCGTTCCTCTGTAGCAAGAGTGTACTTTTGCCATTTTTTGTTGTGATGAAGGGTTGTGTGTGTCTTGTGATCTACAACTGGGTTAGGTTTGGCCACAGAAGCACATGTGTAAGTCTGGTACCGGGGCTCTTAAAGGGGGCCCTCTCTGTTCTGTGTTTTTTCCTTAGTAAAATTCAAATAGCAGGTTAGCACATGTGAGGCTGTTCGATGCTTCATGTAGCAGGCTATGACTGTGTCATGCTCTACTTGTCATTACATCGTATCATGGGTGTGGGGTCGTAAAGGGGTGAACTGGTAATCCTTCCCTCCCCTTTTCTGATTGGTCAGGGGTTAAAACCTCCTGTCCTTCAAGGTTCCTGTCATGTTGCTGTTCGGCACGTTACAGGGTAAGAGGGGGGGGGGGGGAGTTTCCTGGTCCCAAGCCCTGGAAGATTGGGCGTGTGGAAATTCCCCCGCCATGGAGTACGTCACTGAGCGCGTCTCTGTTGGTAAGACTTCCGTGGGTTGTTCAGGTCCATGTTATGGATCTGTTTCAGGTAGTTGTCAGAGCTCCTCCTCACGAAGCTCCTCCTTGGGGAGAAGTGCCTTCTGTGAGTTCGGACTCTCCTTCCCTGTGAGGGAGCCTCCTCAGAGTTTCAGAGTCTCCTCCTCAGATTGTCAAGGTGAGTAGAACTTCAAAAAGGAGTTCTGCTCTATTGTGTGTGTATTCGATTCAATTCGATTATTGAGTGTGTATTGGTTCAGTGCCTCCTCATCGGAGAGCCCTAACCCAAGTGTTACATAGCTCAATGTTGCAATATATTCTTTTCAATCTATACAGCTCGCGTGGGAAGTCTCTCTGGGGATTTCCGTCTCCTCCCTGTTGCGACAAAACAATTTTTACCCTCAGCTGCGTCACGTGGGATTCATGTCAGTATGTGTTTCTTTCTTTTTTAAATAAAAAGAGGAAGGAACATGAAGCACGACGGCTCCGTGTCGTTCTCCCAGGCGACTTGGAGGAACAATGTTTGGTGTCTTGCTAGACTATCCATTGATGTGTTTGGGTCTCGACGCGTACATAGTGCTGGCTCGGGGTGTTTCTTTTTTTTTTTTTTTTATCCACTTTTTCTCCCATTTTTCTATATTTTTCTCCCATCCCAATTTCGTATCATCCAATTCAACCCTCCCCTGTCACGGACGCTGTTTCTTGCCTCCCACAAGCCGGCTGCAATGTGGACTAAGTCATACATAGCACAAGTCCCCTCCGGTACTTGAGGTAACAGCAGTCGCATCTTTTCACCTGCGCAGCTCGATCTCTCAGTGGCGAGGAGTAACGCGTGGGAGGCTCACGCTGCCCCCGACACTTCCTGATTCTACTGCGCAGGCGCACCAACCGACCTGTAGGAGTCGCTGTCCACAACGCCCGATCCCCACCCTTCAGTTTCCCTCCCCGTAATACGGCCAATGTGTATTACTGTGGACGACCAGCTAAACTGAAAGCAAATGTGGAGCGCTGGGCTCGAACTGACGAGCCCAGCGTCTCCAGCATTTCGTGGCGAGTGCCTTGCCCACTACGCCACGTAGCCACCACTCGGGGTGTTTCTGTTAAGAATCACGCAGGGGCTAAGTGCGCCTTGGTTGCTCGTTATTAAAACAGCGTTTTTATAGGGCAACTGGGATGGAGTTTTGTCTCTTCCGAGCGCCAGTTTACTAGGTTGTCTCGATGAATTCTCGTTCATATCTGGGGGATGTTAATGGAATAGATCAGAACATAGGTAGAGGGGTCTCATGCCCTTGGGGTGGGCCACTGAGCGCGGTACAATTGGGACCGTCTGGGTGGCGCCCTCTTTTCATGTTTTAGATCGACACGCATACCTACCCCCTCTTCTGGAGTGGGCATGTCGGCGTGGTTAGGGCACGGGACTGGTCTGGTCACGCTGGTCCAGGTCAGTTAACCCGTTGTCCGCCGGGGATGCAGATCTGCTGTTCTGGTACCCTGAGGGACTTGTGCTTTTTTCGGGGGGAAAAATGCCGGGTCGGCCCGGGTGTCACAGGGTTAGGCGTTATGGAGACCCTTTGTTGGGTACATGTTGTACTCTGCACTATCATAATGGCTTACGGCCATGCCAACCTGTACACGCCCGATCTCGTCCGATCTCGGAAGCTAAGCAGGTTCGGTCCTGGTTAGTACTTGGTTGGGAGACCGCCTGGGAATACCAAGTTCGGTGTGCTTAGGGCTGGTTCTCCATTCTTTTCGCTCCTCTCTCACGCGTGGCGAAGAGGGGGCTGTTAGGGTGGTCTTTGGACCTCCTCTGGTAACCCTGTGCTTCCCGAGCCGCCGGGCCCGGTCCGAAGTAATGTTTCATCGACCCGTAGGCCTGGAATAACCCTTTTTTGAAAACTGAAACACTTGTACTGCGGTATAGCCAGTGTATACCCGCAGGTGTGTTTTGGAGTTTTTTCTTGAGGGGTTATAGGAACAACCACCGTCTGTACCGAGAGGGTAGTTGATTCCCTGGTATGTTGGAGCAGAGTCAACTCCCGGGTTACCCGGTTGAGTGTGCCCCTGCACGTTCATGACGTCTGCCAATCATGTCAGCCTTCTCTGCCTCGACCCCTCTGGGTGGTTTTTTTTTAATGGAGGCTTTGTCATGGTGATCAACAATGCCAGCATACGCCCCTTCCGCCGGGGGGGCTGTTTTCAGCTGACTCCTTTGGCGCCTGTCTCGTCCGCAGTGCTCCAGGCTCAGGTTACAGCCTGCTGCCTGGTTTCCCCGGTGCGCTGCCTGCTTCCGTTGGTTAACCTTTTTTGAGTGCTTACGGCCATGCTGACTGCCTGTTCTGCAGGGTCAGTGTGCCAGGCGGTGTGCTATTGGGGGGAAAGGGCCCGCTCTTGGAGGGGCCTTATCCGAATACGCTGGCGATGTGGGGGGCGGTGTCACTAAGTGACCGCCTGGTGGGGTCTTTATGCCTGGCGTCATTGACCTCTCCAGGCCCCCTTTTTCCAGGGGATCCAGTCCTTTCAGTGGGTCTGGGTCTTCCTTCGCGCTCCGCTGCTACAGCCTTGCCACGGGGTTGGGTTTGCTCTTGACCCCGTGATTTTGGGGGCAGTAACGAGGTTGTTCCTTCCGTTTGTTCCCTGGTGGCATGCGGGTTGTGCGTGTGTGTAGTCGTGGGGTCAAGCCACGGTCTGCTAACCCTGTGCGTTGTGTTGCTTGAGTTCCTCTTCGCACGGTCGGATCCGTCTCCCTCCCATAAGCCTCCAATAGGGGGGGTATCCTCCATTAGGGAGGGTCGGGGGGCTCGGTCCTCCCCGGTCTGATGGTTGTGGGGGGCCTCAGCGGGGTACATTTGTCGGGCTATGGCTCCCGCTCAGCCTCTCTTGTGCAGATGATGCTGAGCGAAAGCCATAATGAAATAGAACGTAAGTGTTACGAAGGATCAGATTAAACCGAATATATATATTTATTGATTGATATATATTGCATAATATTTGTATATCGTTTGATATCCCTTGTATATTCCTTGTACATATACACGGAATATCCCTTTAGCCTAGTACAGACCATAATATTTCATTCTCCTATTGGACAGCGGTCCACAGGCGCCATGGCCATACCTTCAATGTCGGGTTCAAAGTCACCGCCGGGGACATGCCTGGACATGAACGGTATTGCACAAGGATATGAGACAGGAATAAAGCTGGTACTAGTTTATTCACCTAAGCGTATAAATACGGCGCAGGTGAATACAGAAGCACTTAGTAACTAAAGTTGAAGCCTCACCCACGATACGACGTGCGGTGAAGTATGGCCTGTTTGGCACCAAATAGAGCATTGAGACCGCGTGCGAATTAATAACTGAAGTGTCAGAGTTTAACGCTGTACCGTCGAGTTCGACCTATTCTATTAAGTCAGTAATAGTCTATTTGTGTATAGTGTATTGTGCGGCTAAAGTTCTACAGTGACCAGCATCACCAACGTTTCCTCGTATCAGCTAGAGTGCTTATCCAGGCTGGGCTGCTTACCATGGCGCTTTCACCCGAGGGGCCCTAGACGAGGACCGTGTGGATTATGTACACTGGATAACCTACCGACGACTGCATAGCCCTTTTCGGCTGGATTATATTTGCTTTTGGTCCTGTAATTAATGGAGCGGAGAATCGCCGACACCCACAAGTGTGTGGGATTTAACCTGTGAGGAGCCACGTCGAGTCTGCCTCTCAGAAGTCTGAGGCCGGCTAGCTTTCTTCCATGTGGAGCTACATGCTACGGAGAACAGCTGTATTCATCTGCGGATCAAGATCTTATTGCACCGTCTCCTGTACTCGGAGTCTCCTTATCATCGTTGACCCAGACTCTACTACCGACAGATCCTCTACCCTTGCTGGCTTACAACCGGGGGGACCCTACCAGTATCTCCCGCTATATTACTAGTGTACCATAGATATAATTCCCTAAGATTCAGGTTGTATGATTATCTCCTGCGTAATATGAGAATGGACATTCGTTATTGATTTGCCTACGCACATTCCTTTGCCTTATAAGCGCATCCAAAGTGAAGTAAAGTAAAGTATATTATGTACCTTTTGCTGCTAATAAATACTTAAATACAGCTTTGTGTGGAACCGAGTCATTGTGGGGAAGTGTTCATCATTAGATACCTGTGTACTGTATGGCCAGTAGGAATGTACATAAGACGGTAGTGGTTTAATGATACCATACTTATCAATACAGTCAGGGAATTGTACCCCTCAGTTACAATTGGTCCTTCGAGCCGGAGGGTAACTAGCGTAATATTAATATAGTGGTATTAATATTGACATGGCCAATGATTAACACTCCACAAAACGGTTCTCCTAAAATAGAACGCCCGCAGCGTAGACGGCAGACACCTCAGTACTTAGAGGATTACATTGCCGGTATACTACCTAGCTTTCTACAGATGGTAAACGCGGAAAAAGTAGATAGTAAAATTATATCCGACCCTATCGACCAGGCTACCCCGCCAGTAGAGGCCCTAGTGGGTTCTAACGTAACTGACCAAGCTCACGGTGGGGACCAGGAGGGACCTGACATGACTTTACCCCCCGCCAAGACCGAAGAAGTAGTCCCCGGAGAGCTCCAGGATAAAGAAAGCCCTCCAGGGATGGAACTCGACCCACTACAAGAAGGGACGAGCACCCCGGAGATGGATCTCCTTGACTCGCCACAGGAGAACGGATCTCCAACGAGTACTACCAGGAGCGGATCACCTCAACCAGCGTCTTCCCCCAGCGAGGCGGACAAGATGCTGGCACAGGCCTTCCTCGCCAGCCTGGCAGCCTCAACCGAGCGCGATCGACTCCAAGCACAGACGCTTAGTGAGCGCGAACATTCTTCCATGGAAAGAGAACGCCTTCAAGCGCAGCAACGGAGTGACGAAGACCGTATACGTCTAGAGATTAGACGCCTTCAGACGGAAGAGAATATGGGAAGAGACCGGGCCGAAGCCCAGCGCGCCGCCGCCGAAGCCCAGCGCGCCGCTGCCGGTGCCCAAAGAGAAGCAGAGCGCGACCTCGCTCTCACCAAGCGCGAAGCCGAGCGCGACCGATTACAAGCGCAGATAATGGAGCAGCTGATTACCAGGGCAACCCCCCCTCCCTCCGCACAGGGCTCCAGGGCCTCGTCAAGACAAGGGTCAAGGGCACCCTCCCCTACCCGATCAAGCGACCCTGAGCCCGACCACCGGAGAGAGCCTATACCCCTCTCCGAACCCCTTCCCCGACCGGTCCAAGCGAGACCCAGCTACAGGGAAGAACCGGTCTATACCACGGAGAGGCTAAATAGACGACTACAGGATCTAGACGACCTGCCAGAGGAAGAAGAAGAGGGAGAGGAGGAGAGTCAAGCCCAACAGCAGCACAGTACTCCACAGGACCAGGAGGTCCAGTACAGCCCAGGCTTTACCCCCGCGGCTCTGCGCTACAGACCCCCGACTCAATTCACGGGTGAGCTTGACGCACGACCAGCCCCGAGGAACAGCACCTGGGTACGCGGGCCATGGTACCCAGCAGGTACCAGCCCACCAAGACACGTAAGAGGAGACTCGCCTAGGAGGCCTCTCCTCCAACGCTCACCGATGTGCCAGCCATCCATGGCATCGTACATTGGCACACCGACGTTCCCGGACTTCACACACGAGAACAGAGCACAGTACACAGAGCTACGAATGTGCTTAGAGACAATGATGTCCGATGTAGCTGATGAACCGTACAAATATGCTATCCTACTAAAGCACCTCAAGGTGCCCCGAGCGCACAATATAGCGCTGGCATATGCCACCTCTACTACCCCATACACCGCGGCTCTAGCAGCACTCGACCAAAGATATGGACGCATATGGGACTACGTAATACAAGAGATAAGGCATATTGACCGTCTACCCCCAGCCACAGACAATCACTCACTAGATGACCTGTCTATCAAGGTACAATCCCTGGTAGGGATGCTGGGGGCGCAAAAGGAAAAGGGTATGCACGAACTGTACGCAAACTCTAATGTCGAGAGGATTTTAGAGAAGCTTCCACCCGCCCGACAAGAGCGCTTCAGGCGGCAAAGAGACCACCGTGATCCTAACGGTCCCGAGCCATCCCTCCTAGACCTAGCCGACTTCCTGGCGAGAGAAGTCAACAGCCTACGGTTGGATACGTTCATGCGGAGCACACCAAGCTCCAGAGAGGGACCTAGGAGAGCAAACGATGGCCGCAGATTGGTGACCGTCATGCACCAATCAGAATCAGTACCGAGCAACAAGAACCACAGTACCCCCTCGATGAAAGAGAAGTGGAAGATGGTGTGCCCGTACTGCGAAAAGGAACACTGGCTGTCACACTGTGACACGTTCAAGAAGATGACCACCGACGAGGTGAGTCAATGGATAAAGTCCAACCGACGCTGTTACCGATGTGCGCGCAGTCACATGGCAGCCGATTGCCGCTTAAAGAAGAGGTGTAGTCGGTGTGACGGAGCCCACTTAGACATCCTACACGACAGTAACAGAAGAAAGTCTGCACCCTCAAGCAGCACAAAGGCAAGTGTTATGTACATTGACCCCGCCAGCAGCGGGGGCGCCCGGGTGCTCTTAAAGGTGGTCCGCGTAACATTGAGTTACCAAGACAAGGTCATGGACACTTACGCCGTCCTTGACGACGGGTCAGAGAAGACCCTTCTCCTCGCGTCCGCTGCGGCCCAGCTGGGGCTGCGGGGGAGCGAAGACCAGATGACGATTCGGACAATAAGAAGAGATCTAAAGACGATAAAGGGCGAGAATGTCTCCTTCACTATCGCAGCAAGCGGGCAGCCAGAGAGACGGTATAGGATCACTAACGCTTTCACCAACCAAGACATAGGCCTGTCGCAGTACACCTACCCCATCGCCAAGCTGATGGATAAATATGTGCACCTGCGTCAACTACCTATACCGCTCATAGACGGTGCCACCCCGACCCTGCTGATAGGCTCCGACCATGCAGACCTCATCGTCCCGATGGACCGGGTCCACACAGGGCCCAGAGGCTGTCCTGCAGCAGTCGAGACCCGCCTAGGATGGACACTACAAGGCCCCCTCGCTAGGTCTCTTAACCGAACAGCAGCCACTAGCTGCCTCCACTCCAGAGTGACAGAAGAAGACACCACCCTCCTACAGCATGTCGAGAGGCTATGGACACTAGAGACAATGCCCTTTAAGAACGAAAAGAAAGACATTCGTTCCAAGGAAGACATTTATGCTATAGCCCTCCTCGAGCGGGGGACAAAGAGAGTCAAAGTCAACGGAGTGATGAGATACGCAACTCCACTTCTGAGGCGAGAGGGTATGCCTACCTTCCACGCCCCAAAAGAAGCGACGGAGCGGTATCTATTGAACACAGAGCGGCGCCTAGCCAGAGACCCCGCTCAAGAGACTGTGTACCGCGCTGAGATTGATAAGCTAATCACAGCGGGACACATAAAGAAAATTGACATTAAAGAGGCCGATCAGACGACCGAATCATGGTACGTGCCGCACCACAAAGTCCACCACAACGGCAAGGATCGTATTGTGTTCAACTGCAGCTACCAGATCGGATCACAAAATCTGAATAAAGAGCTCTTGCCCGGCCCAACACTCGGCCCCTCTCTACTAGGCGTGTTACTACGTTTCCGCCAAGACAAGGTGGCCATCAGCGGCGACATCAAAGGGATGTTCCTGCAGGTGCGACTAGTGGAGGAGGACAAGCCCCTGCTGCGGTTCCTATGGAGAGAGAGGATCGGGGACGAGCAACCAGCCATCTATCAATGGGAAGTCCTCCCTTTCGGAACCACATGCAGCCCATGCTGTGCTACGTTTGCACTGCAAAAACACGTCGCAGAGGACCCAGCAGCTGATGAAGAGGTCCGACAAAGTGTAGGAAATAGTTTCTACGTGGACAACTGTCTGCAAAGCGTCTCGACGCCAGAAGAAGCCGAGGCCCTTCTACTCAAGCTCCGCGCCTCCCTGATCAAAGGCGGCTTTGATCTCAGGCAGTGGGCCAGCAGCGACCCTCAAGTATTGCGCAGCCTCTCCCCCGAGGACAAGGCAGCAAGCAGCGAGACCTGGATGGCGACCATCCCAGGAGAAGCCCAAGAAATGACATTAGGACTAGTCTGGCGCTTCAAAACAGACTCGCTCCATTATAAACACACACCCCTGACCAAGGAGCAGGGAAGGTCGACTGCACTACCGACCACAAGACGGAGTGTATACAGAACACTCGCCAGACAATATGACCCGTTGGGATGTATTCTACCTTACACCACCAGGGCAAAGATGATTGTAAGAGCGTTATGGGACAAGGACCAGGGCTGGGACGACCCCATACCCGAACACCTTGCCTCCACATGGAGAGAGTGGGAGACAGAACTCAGCTCACTCCCAGGTGTCAACATACGCCGCAGCTACTTCCCACCCACATTGAGGCCGGAGACGTGCCAGATGGACCTGCACGTCTTCAGCGACGCCTCCGAAGTAGCCTACGGTTCGGTGGCCTACTTGCGTGCCCGAGAGGAGGGAGGAGAAATACATACTGCTTTCATCCTGGCTCGCTCAAGAATAGCCCCACGCAAGCAACAATCTATCCCGCGTCTAGAGCTCTGCGCAGCCCTAGCAGGAGCGCAACTCGCCACGTTAATCCAACGTGAACTCACCATCCCGGTGCAAAGAACAATCTTGTGGTCAGACTCCACGACAGTACTCACATGGATCCGGTCTGATTCGTGTAGATACAAGGTCTTCGTGGGAGTCAGAGTCACAGAGATCCAAGATTTAACAGAAGCAGCAAGCTGGAGGTATGTGGACACAAAACACAACCCAGCTGACGTCATCACCCGGGGAATGTCCCTGGATGACCTCACCCGTCACAATCTATACAGTGACGGGCCAGAGTTCCTCAAGCTCCCAGAAGAAGAGTGGCCTACACCCACCCCACGGGAAGCGAGTAAAGAGGAGGCAGAGAACAAGAAATCTATGTTCTGTGGATTGACCACACTCGTCTCCACAGACCCCGACATAGACGATTGCCTCACCCTTGAGAGTGCGCAGCTAAAGACATTCCTGTGGCACCACCCAGAGGTTCAGCTCACTACTGACATTACTGCAGCTAACTACGAAGAAGCAGAACTTCTTCTCCTACAGCGAGCCCAGAGAGACTTGTTTCCTGATGAGCTAGACTGTCTACAGGGAGCAAAGCCCGTCCCGTCAGACAGCAGATTGCTCCACCTAGCCCCCGAGAGCGACGCCCATGGTCTCATCAGAGTGGGTGGTCGTCTGCGGAGAGCTCCAGACTTACCGGATGACGTCAAGTACCCGATAGTCTTAAACAGCCGACACAAGGTCACAGAGCTGATCATAAAGAAATACGACGAGGATGTGCATCACGCCGGGGCAGAGAGAGTCTTCGCGGAGATCAGACGTCGTTATTGGATACTGCAAGGGAGAGAAGCAGTACGACGTTTCCAGCGGACTTGTCTAGACTGTCGTAAATGGCGAGCACAGCCCAGTATACCCCGGATGGCTGACCTACCTCCCTGTCGTCTCCGACTCGGCGACAAGCCTTTTCACTCCACCGGTATGGACTGTTTCGGCCCGCTGTATGTAAAGAAAGGAAGAGGGACCGAGAAGCGCTGGGGTATTGTATTCAAATGCATGACCACCCGAGCGATGCATATAGAACTCCTTCCAACCATGAGCACAGACTCATTCCTTATGGCCTTCCGAAGATTCACATCGCGGAAAGGCAAACCGTCTATATTATTGTCTGATCACGGGACAAACTTCAAAGGCGGAGAAAGAGAGCTGAGAGAGAGCTTCCAAGCTATGGGCCCAGAACTTAAGACCCACCTCAACCAGATTGACTTCCAGTTTAATCCCCCGAATGCACCTCACTTCGGTGGAACTTGGGAACGAGAAGTACGTTCAATAAAGACAGCCCTGTACGCCGTGTTTGGGGCCCAGACCGTGGCGGAAGAAGTCCTAATGACAGTCCTCACGGAGATCGAGGGAGTATTGAACTCAAAGCCCCTCGGCTACGTCTCAAGTGATGTAGCAGATGTCGACCCAGTCACCCCCAACACTCTCTTGATGGGGTGGCTGGACCCCGCGCTACCACAGACAGTGTACAGGCCTGAAGAAGCGAACGGCCGAAGAATGTGGAGGTACAGTCAAGTATTGGCTGACAAGTTTTGGAACAGCTTCCTACTCCACTATCTACCGTCTCTACAGACCCGCCAGAAATGGGTGAAAGAGAGAGACAATTTGACAGAAGGAACAGTCGTCATGATTATCGACCAGTCACTACCCCGAGCTATGTGGCCGGCTGGCCGCGTAAGCAAAGTGATCACCGGTGCCGACGGAAAGGTCCGAGCAGCCGAAGTGCTCGTCCAAGGGCGGATCTACACCCGACCCGTGGCGAGGCTAATAGAGTTGCCAAGGCTCCCCGATACTATTGATGACGACCATGACCCCATGACTTTGTGAACTGCCCTACCCTCACAACAGTCATTGAGTAGTGGACAGTGCGGTTAATCTGTCTCTGTTTAGCTAATTAGGTGGGACTAATTAGGAGGTGGCTGTTACGAAGGATCAGATTAAACCGAATATATATATTTATTGATTGATATATATTGCATAATATTTGTATATCGTTTGATATCTCTTGTATATTCCTTGTACATATACACGGAATATCCCTTTAGCCTAGTACAGACCATAATATTTTATTCTCCTATTGGACAGCGGTCCACAGGCGCCATGGCCATACCTTCAATGTCGGGTTCAAAGTCACCGCCGGGGACATGCCTGGACATGAACGGTATTGCGCAAGGATATGAGACAGGAATAAAGCTGGTACTAGTTTATTCACCTAAGCGTATAAATACGGCGCAGGTGAATACAGAAGCACTTAGTAACTAAAGTTGAAGCCTCACCCACGATACGACGTGCGGTGAAGTATGGCCTGTTTGGCCCCAAATAGAGCATTGAGACCGCGTGCGAATTAATAACTGAAGTGTCAGAGTTTAACGCTGTACCGTCGAGTTCGACCTATTCTATTAAGTCAGTAATAGTCTATTTGTGTATAGTGTATCGTGCGGCTAAAGTTCTACAGTGACCAGCATCACCAACGTTTCCTCGTATCAGCTAGAGTGCTTATCCAGGCTGGGCTGCTTACCATGGCGCTTTCACCCGAGGGGCCCTAGACGAGGACCGTGTGGATTATGTACACTGGATAACCTACCGACGACTGCATAGCCCTTTTCGGCTGGATTATATTTGCTTTTGGTCCTGTAATTAATGGAGCGGAGAATCGCCGACACCCACAAGTGTGTGGGATTTAACCTGTGAGGAGCCACGTCGAGTCTGCCTCTCAGAAGTCTGAGGCCGGCTAGCTTTCTTCCATGTGGAGCTACATGCTACGGAGAACAGCTGTATTCGTCTGTGGATCAAGATCTTATTGCACCGTCTCCTGTACTCGGAGTCTCCTTATCATCGTTGACCCAGACTCTACTACCGACAGATCCTCTACCCTTGCTGGCTTACAACCGGGGGGACCCTACCAGTATCTCCCGCTATATTACTAGTGTACCATAGATATAATTCCCTAAGATTCAGGTTGTATGATTATCTCCTGCGTAATATGAGAATGGACATTCGTTATTGATTTGCCTACGCACATTCCTTTGCCTTATAAGCGCATCCAAAGTGAAGTAAAGTTAAGTATATTATGTACCTTTTGCTGCTAATAAATACTTAAATACAGCTTTGTGTGGAACCGAGTCATTGTGGGGAAGTGTTCATCATTAGATACCTGTGTACTGTATGGCCAGTAGGAATGTACATAAGACGGTAGTGGTTTAATGATACCATACTTATCAATACAGTCAGGGAATTGTACCCCTCAGTTACAGTAAGGTTATGTATATAACCAAGTTCTATGAATTATGGCGACGCTCAGCATCAGACGCCGCTGCGGCCCTTGATCTCGCCTTGTGGTGAAAGTTTGGGAAGGAGGCGAGTAGGTGACCACACACCTGCTTATGAAGGTAAGCGGATGGGGGTGTGGCCAGACGAATGTTGGGATGTAAAGGTACATGGTGGAATTTTTTATTCAGTGCACGTGCACGAAGTGAAGTACAGTGCAGATGATGCTTAGCGTCGCCATAATTAATAGAACTTGGTTATATACATAACCTCACGGTAAAGGTTCAAGGAGGGAGAAGCCTTTGCAGGGATTAATATGGAAACAGGTGTGTGTGACGACCAACCAGTGCCACTGCACAACAGAGTTTAAATGCTACAGTTACCTCTCTTTGTTTGGGGAAATTGTGAGTCAATGACAGATGTAAGTATAGTATTTATGTTTCATTTGTGCCTATTTAATTGACTGAAACCTACTTTGGAATTATGTTCCATTTTCTGTTGATGTTGTTTCTGTGAGATGTGAGATGCTGTTAGCCATGCCATGCTGGTTAGCTTAGTTGAACTAAGTGTTAGCTATGCTATATAAATATAACTTGTCATTTGTTGTTGTTGTTGTTAGTGCATTGAATTTACCTTTACATTTAGTTTACAGTTTGTGCCTAATTGTATTATTTTGCCTGTATTGCATAAACTATTTCCCTGCATACTTGTAAATGTAAAACGGTAGGTTATAATGAAAGAAACCTAGTTATATGAATACTGGCAGAGCGTCTCGCTCTTTGCCATTATGAGATATCTCTTATCTCCTAGCACCTACTGTGCTCACGAACAAACAATTGCACTCCATGCACGTGACCAGGCCACGCCCCCGCGTCCTGCTATATGATGGACATGGTCACACTCTACCTTCCTCAGAAAAAGTTTCCAACACTGAAAACCCAACCAAGGGACCTCAGGGTGCTAAGAGCGAGACACTCTGCCAGTATTCATATAACTAGGTTATAGGATAACCTTTCGTTATATTATCATACTGGTCATCGCGTCTCGCTCTTTGCCATTATGAGATATGGGACAGAGCAGACGCGTGCCCCGACAAGTGTACCCCCTGAGGGCCCGTAAGCCCCACTACCAGGGAGGAGGGGAGTCCCGTCCACCCGCCCGTCCTAACGAAGGGGGGAGGCAGTCAACTCCACCAAAGTGCGGAAAAAGGGGGAATCAGAGACCCACACACCCCTGCTAGCCCACCAAATGGCGGGATGCAGGAGAGGTCCCAGACCTCAGAACCGCCTGGGAGACAAAACCCCCAGTCATGTCCACGAGGTAAAACTTAACGAAGGGACCCAGGGAGGACCAGGAGGCCGCAGCACAGATGTCCTCCACCGAGGCCCCCCCTAACAGGGCAGCAGCCCGAGGGGGGACCTGTCCAGCCAACGTGCAGCAAAAGGCAACGCCCCCGCAATGTGACAGGTGCTGCTTGGACAGCGCCTCACCCGCACAAGGGCCACCGTAACAAACAAACAGTTGAACGGAAGCCCTGAGAGCCCGAGTCCTGAGGTAAACCCCCAGTGCACGGACAGGACACGACAGGTGAAGGCCCGCCTCCAACTCACTAGCGTGAGGAGGCGGACGAACGCCTGAACCACAATATCCCTGGAGCGAAAGAGCTCCGGATATTCTTTGGCATGAAGACTGGATTAGGCCTCAGAGTCGCACCGCTATCGGCCGAATAAACAGGCACTCAGGCCGCACCGAGAGAGCACACAGCTCACCCACGCATTTAGCGGAGGTGATGGCCAAAAAGAACGCGGTCTTCAAGACAGCAGATCCAATGGCGCCTGCTCAAGAGGCTAGAACGGGGCCTCTCTGGCCCAGGACCAGTTGGAGGACCCACTCGAAGACAGAGAACGTTCCACAGGCTTGAGATGCAGACCGCCAAGCAGGAATGTTCCACGAGAGGGTGGCTGAACAATGTTCCGCCCCCACACTCGACCATACGCCACTCCCCAGCGTAAGCCGCGGTAGAGGACGGAGCGTGCGCGTACCGGATAGCGTTAACCACAGAATAGTCAAGACACATCCCCACCAGATTCACACTGTCAGCAGCCAAGCCTAGAGGCTGCCCCAGAACAGGAGGCAGAACAGAGTTCCGCGTGCCTGAGAGAGGGCCCGCGGTGACCACGGAACAGGCCACGGCGGGGCCACAAAGAGCTGAATCAGGGCCGGGGACCACACAGCTGAGCCCCGGCCCGACCAGGACCAAGTCCTGCCCTCAGGCAGAGCAGATGGAGAACGCCCATAGCCAGAGCCCGACCTCCGCCCGGTGCAGATGGGGGGAGCGCACTCCACCCTGTCTGACAATATACGACGCTGACGTCGTGTTGTCTGTCCTGACCAAAACATGCTTGCCCACCACAAGGTGGTCGAGCCGTTTGAGGACCAGAAGGACTGTCTTCAATTCCAACACATTGAATGTAGCGCAGACCGGGCAGCATGGCAGCTGCCCCCTACTGCGTTGGCCCGACACGCCCCCCCCCCCCCCCCCCCCATCCCATGAGGGAGGCATCGGTGAAGACCGTGACGTGTGACAGCCTGCTGCCCACGGGGACTCCGCAGGTGAGGGCACCAGACCCTCCCCAGAAGACGAGGTCCCCCAGTACTGACATGGGAACCTTCAGCCGCTTCCATATGGCTCACACGGGTCCATTTCCATACTGGAAAAAAACACCTCTGCATCCTCCTCATGAAGAGGAGGCCAAGAGGGACCCCAGCAGCAGGCGCATCACGGACAGCACCGTCACCGTCCTAGGACGAAACCTCCCGAGCGCGCCGAGAACCCAACCACTCGCCGCCGCTCCGAGAGGGATGCCCATATAGACCTTGAGCTTAGAAAAAGCCCAAGTACTCCACCCGTTGACTGGGAAGAGGAGAACTCTACTTCCAGTCTACAGCAAAACCCAGGCTGGTGAGACACCACCTGCCTGGTATGAGACCTGGCGATCTACCCTGACCGGCCAAGGACCAGAACGTTGTCCAGGGCAGAATACAATTCGTAACCCCCGACGACGCAGAGGCCCCAGCGCGGTCTCCACGCACTTGGTGAAGATGCGGGGAGCCAGAGAATAGCCGAACGGCAGCCTCTGGTAGCCGTACACTAAGCCCTGCAAAGGAAGCGTAGGTAAGTCCTAGGACGGAAGATCAGGATGCAAATACGCATCCTACAGGTCTATGGAGGTGAACCAGGCCCCCACCTGACAGCATCTAACAGGTGGGAGACGGTCAACATTCTGAACCTTCCATGGGACAGGTCCAGTATGGGTCTGACACCCCCCCCCCCGATTTCTCAGGCACCAGAGAATACCGGGAGGAAACGCCACGCATCGCGTCCTCCTTTGGGACCACAACGATGGCTTGCTTCGCCAACAGAGATTGGATCTCGTCGGCCAGAGCTGTCACTGCTGTTGACCCTGACAATAGGGTCTGTACCAAACCTGAAAACGGGTGGGGTTGTGCAAACTGCAACACAAGTCCCCGTCTCAGCATTCTCTCCATCCACCTCGACATATGGCACTGCTGTAGCCATATGTGATGATAATCCCAAGCCTTGGCGCTGGTCCGCCAGGAACTGTAGATAGGCGGCCCGGTCCCACCCGCTGCGCGTTGCCAACCCTGGACTCGCCAACCGCGCGAGCAGGGCGTCTCGTGGAGCTGGGATATCGCACCCTGACACTACCAACGAGGCAATCGCACCCAAGGGGGGACCCCGACAGAAAGGGCCGGTTTGATACAGGGGAAGCTGACATCACACTGGGTGACAAAAGCTCCCCCACTGAACACCTCCCCGGCATGGATTGCTGAGGAACTGTTCTACAGCTGGACATGCAAGGCGTGAGGTCCCCACACTGCCCGATAGGGTGGGTTCCTACACACCATAGCCCTGCAGTGATATTACTACCACCCAAATCACGCGTGCCTGACTGACCACCGCCGGTCTTCCGGCCGTGGGAGGCACTAACGTGATACCCGGCCTGGCGAGGGCGGGGCTGGGGGAACTCGAGTTCCCCCGCTGACAACCTTCGTCGTTGACAGACACAACACCAGGCTCACCAAACACAGACGCAGAACGTGTGGTGTGTGAGCCGATTGACAGCACAGCATTCTCACGGACAGACCCAGGCCTAGCCAGCAACTGGGTGTCAGCCCCTGTCCCCATGAGAAGCTAAACGTGGGGCCGCTCGTGCTTCACTGAAGGCACACGGCCCACAGCCAAAAGGAACAAATCAGAGCCTGTATCCCGCTGGTGTTGGGGGGGGGAGTGACCGGAGAGCAAGCTAGACACAGCTAGCCAGCAACGTTTTTTTAGGGCGTGCTCATCTAATGTAGCCGATCCCTCAGCCGCCAAGGCTGTCGGCCTTGTGATCACCTGTTGTCTTTGTGTCCAGGGTACCTCAGGCGGGGGAAACATGGCCGCTGGTTGGGGGCCTCGCCACAGCCGCTGGCGAGGCCGCGCCCTCACCTCTGGCTGCGCGGTGTGAGGCGGTGTGGGGCCTAGGTCAAATACCGCCCGCGCTTCTGCGGAAAGACCAAAGTCCCTCTGCAGAGAGGGGAGCCCTGAGGAGGGAAACACCTTCTCTCCTCCTCAAGGGGAGACTGATCCAACCAAAGATGTCTGTAAACAAGCGTTGACAGCATCCTAGCCCTCCCTGCGGTTACAGCTTGCGGCTAGGTCAAAAGCTAATAACCTCAAAACCTTGCGCGATGTTTCGACGTCGGCTGGCCCTAAGGCCCCACCACCCGACACCATTTTTGACAGAAAAAACAGCAATTCGAATAATGTTGCTAGTCGCTGCTAATTCTATACCGCGGCGGTATAGGCTTTAACAGCCCACCAGCCACCTGCCGGGCCGACTCGCCTCATGGCGTCAGCCGGGCGGGACACCGTTCCACCATGTCAGAGGCAAAGGACTGATGCCACCTGCTTCACAAGCACGGAGCACCAGTGGTGGCTGCAGACAAAAGACTACTACTAGTGAAGCACTGCCTCACCAGTAGGCATGCAGCAACCTCCACTGTGGTGTGCACCCATGAAGGGGTAAATGAATAAATGAACGAAAACTCCACTAACACACTGCAGAATGGGCTAGCCCATACACACAATTGTTAAGGGGATGCAGACCAGAGAAAACACCAGTCCCGCACACAATTCATAGATTCACAAAAAGTACACCAGCCCTGAGCCTCAGCCCATCCACCCATGAAAATGGTAAACAAGCCCCCGTCAAAACCCCCAACATTAGACACAGATTGACCATCAGCATGAATGGTTAAGAGGAGGGAAGACATTTTAGTAAAGACAGCCCTCGGCGGGGAACAAAGAACGGAGACCCAGCATTGTACCATTAGCATTAGCCGCGCGCACTAGGATAGTTGGGAAAACACCCAAACCAGAGTCATGACGACCATATCCTGCCCCTCGCGCTAATACATCACACGGCTGTCTCACAGGACAACGAGCAGTATTACTCATGCTAGCATCAATGCCTGACAACGCAGGCCTACATGTGCGCGACGTAGCTCGACTGCTAACCGTCGCACGACATACCTCGATCCGCTGTGACGAGATGAGGAACCCCAGGACAGGCCCGATGCGCTGTTAGGATGTGCCGAGAAGATTCCAGGGGCTGGTGAACCTCCGGCGAAAACCCAACATTGTGTAATTTCTCCCTGCGTTTCAAAACAACTAGTTCATGGAGTGCACTGCAACGTCCGTGTTGGAAACAAAAAAGAGGAAAGTAGAGTGTGACCATGTCCGGCGTCATATAGCAGGACGCAGGGGCGTGGCCTGGTCACGTGCATGGAGTACAATTGTTTGTTCGTGAGCACAGTAGGTGCTAGGAGATAAGAGATATCTCATAATGGCAAAGAGCGAGACGCAATGACCAGTATGATAATATAACTCAGGTTATCTGAATATGTCTTAGTTACTATTTGTACTATATTATTAATCATATTATTGTAGCTATAGACCACCTGTTTGACATTATGTTTATGTATGTCATTACTGTTTATTAATGTATATTGTATTGTATTTCTTTGTAGAAAAAACACAAATATTCCCTAAATACAAATCCTTAAGCTCTTAAACCCTATCCTTATTTTCAGAAAATTCGCCTAAAAATACATACCAAAGTAAATGGAAGATTGCTCCACTTCTACAAGGTCCATTTGCATTTTCTTGGTATCTAGGGACATCTATGGATCTCTGGGAATGTATTCCCAGTATCAGAAATATTGTGTCTGTTACTAGGCTTGATTAAATTGTAATGAACCAAAGAAGAATATCACTTTTCTTTAAATGTATTTTATTTATTTAAATGATTTTATCTTTGACTGTGAACGACACCATGAAAAATTGCCACTGAGCTCATTCAGCATGTTCTCGAGATCACATGTACAACGAATCTAAGCAAATTAATAAAGGGCAGATGATTTACAGGGGGTTTTGTAGATACAATACTGGATTCTGCCATCTGGACATAGAATATAGAATATATCACACATCTATGAATCGGGCCAAATCTCCCCTTTCCAATGGCAGAGATCAATCTGGATTTAGTATCACCAGGCGTGATTCACAAACCGTGAATGAAATCTACTGTAAGTACAGTTACTTTTTGTAAATGTAAATATCTCCGCCATTTTTCATCAGATTGCAACGCCGTTTTTTGCTAGACGTTCACAGAAAGGTAGAGAAACTAACTGCGTTCTGTTTTATGGCAATAACATTCAGGTTTGTGGAAGATAATCCCGAAAAATAAGATAAGTAAAAAAGTCAACCCAGAAGTCAGATGATTGACAGGGGCTGGCATGAGCCAGGAAGTGTAGTTTTTTGAAATTCGAAAGCTCATCGAAAGTCCTGGGTCTCCTCTCCTCATAGGACTACAAAGACAATGGAGGAGTCATTTCCTTGCGTCTATTCTCGTCTTTTTCCGACTAGATTTCTATAACTCATATTTCACTAATAACAGTTCTTCTTCTTCTGTGTCCCCGTCCCCCACACAATACATCTTGACAATATGATTTTATTATACCGTAGTACTTGCAATTAAAATTTTTTTTCTGACAAGCAATTTGAATGAAATTAAACTCACACAACACAAAAAAAAATTCACCTACTCTCTCTCTTATGCTTAGACGTGTTGGAATAGTAGTGTGATTGCAAAATGATATCCTTATGCTCAATCTTGTAGGTCAACCAGACCAAAGTATCACATTACAAATTAATTCACAGGCCATGTCAAGTGTAAATTCTGATGGTGGGTCTGATGAAAGAAGCATCCTATTTGAGCACCATAGAGTAGAAATGTGCATATGAGAAATGGGTTAATCTTGAAATTAGACACTCTGAATTACCTCATAAACACAATTGAATCTATTTAAAATTGCTGTAATGTAACCTAATGGCACCCTTCAGCTCTCATATTAACAGAACAACCCATTATCCGTAAACGATTAAACTGGTCAAATTGATGTTGCTTGTTAGTCAATGTCTAACCAAAAACCTTGCTGCTTGGCATAACTTTTATTATAGTAAATAAATGTTAAAAATATAAATGTTCTTTTCCATCTTGACTTTGTCATAACAACACAGCAGAAAGCTGTGGTTTAGCTCACTCATCTCATCTGTAGCTTACTTTTCAACACAAAAGTAAAAAGAAAAGGTCAAATCCAATATATTTTTATTTAATTTCAAACCATTATTTAAATTCGAAAGGCAACAGAGGTTTCCCTCATTTACAGTCACATCGAGTGACATATGCGACGGCTGAATTGCAATGCGTCTGCAGTATTGGGAATGGATTCTCTCGTTTGAAACGAGTGAACTTCTGTCGGAGAGCAATGCATTCATCTCAATCAGTGTGACCACTGTGTTAGGGGTGAGTCTGCACCAAGGGGCTAACCAAGGTTTCAATCCCCTTGCACATACTTATTGTAGTGTATACATTATAGCCAGATTTATACATTAAAATCTATTTTGTTTTGATATCTGCAATCAAGATAATAATATATTGATGATTTTTTACTTCCACAGAGTCAATGATTTGAACATGTCATTTTGAAAAGTGGTACCTCTCTATAGCGATACACCAATAACAGATCCTGTACATATAATCTGAAAAGTAATGGGACCCCTTTTCCGCAAACCCGGGGGATGTGCAAAGATATATTTAGAGACGGAGCTCTGAAATACACAGAGTGCACTATAAACAGATATTCTGCACCTGCTTCGACTGGTAAGACACACAGAGTAACCCCGCCACAAGGCAAGCAATCAAGCGAGAATGAGGCCTGTGAGGGGGGGACGACAGGTGGGCGAGGAAGTGGTTCTGGTGTTTATCTTCCTCCCTACCGCACTCGCTAGAGAAGTAAGTATGATAGATGTGTGCATCATTCAACCCCCCCCCCCCCCCCCTTTCTCATTATGTTATATATCAGCAGTTTACGCATGCCATTCTTGGTAGCAAGTCAATAACTTATTGCAACAAAGTAGTTGCAGCTCAAGCCAAATTATATTAGGTTGTACCAAATGATGCTGATTGTTGAATCTGACGACCAGCTTGTGTCAACTGTGGTACATAAATAAAAGATGCAATGTACTTTTCCCTTCCTTTTCCTGTCTATATTATAGCTTGATTCACTTCTGAATACATCTCTGAAAGATGTTTTCTATCTTTCATTATTGAATATTATCAGATAAACACCCCAAAACACCTCTCCCAGAGTTTTAAGCTAGGCTAATGGTCCGTATTCGCTTCAATTAATTTGTGCTAAGCTAGGCTAGCTTGCAGCCGGATAGCTTTCTACTGAAAGCGCAGAGGGGAAATCGGTATCTATCTTCTTGTTTGGCTCTGGAGAAGACGGTAAGCGCATTTCCCATGATGTCCACATGTTCCTTTTGTTATAATCAGCCTCACTCTGGCCCCACAAACAGTCTCTCTGGCCTCATGAACAATCATGCGTCACTCATAGTGTCACAGTACTCTGCTGCCATCCTGCGGCCTGTCGGCGGCACTACAGGCATCCACCCTGTGCCTTGGTCTCTGTGTATCTGTATTTATGAATCTGTTCTCTGTCATGCTCCCTGTGTTCCTGCATCTGTAATGTTACCCTGCCAATCTAGTGTCCTCCCATGTCTGTGTTTGTATTATGATCTAGTCTGTACTGTATTCATTCCTGTCATGTGTTCTAGTCTGTCCTCTCCCAGCTGTGACCTATTGTAATTGGTGCCTGTATATATACATGCCTCTCCCTTGTTTCCAGTGTTGCGACATTGTTCTGTTTATCCCGTTATCCTGTCGTGCTACGTTGTTTACCATTCGTGAAGCTCCCTGTATTCCCTGTCGTGTTCATATTCTGCCGTTCGCGGATCTTTCCCTGTTCCATGTCTATAGTAAGTGTATGCTAGAGTTCTTGTTGTAATGCTCTTTTGTTTCGTGCTCCAGTTTGGTTTTCTAGTCAGGTTTCCTTTGTAGTCTATTTCGTGTTTTCCTCGAGCCGGCTTGGCTGCGCCGCTGCTTATGCTGTGCCTTGTAACGTTACTTGTTTGCTACTCAAGTAAAAGCCCTTTCACTGCACTATTGCTTCGTGCCTCGTCTCTCTCTCTCACTCATCATTGTCCAGCACTTGAATCCTACACTGTAAGAAAAAAATCGGTAAAAAAACGGTAGAAGTCCGGCAGCTTGGTGCCAGAGATATTCTGTAGAATTTACATTGAAATACCCTAATTAAAATAAAGTGGAAAAGCAATAAATTTACAGATAATTCTGTTTATTATTTGAGAACCCGAGAACAGAGAATCACTGTTAATTGACAGGTTAGGTTCAGCAGTGAAACACTGTTATTTTACAGGTTTTTTCCTACATTATTATGATCAAACACCTTCAATAAAGTGACAGAACTTAAAGTTCAGCAGTGAAACACTGTTATTTCACAAGTTTTCCCTACATTTACGATGAAACTCCTTCAATTAAGTGACATAACTCAAAGTTCAGCAGTGAAACACTGTTATTTCACAGGTCTTTCCTAAATTATTACGATCAAACTCCTTCAATAAAGTGACAGAACTTAAAGTTCAGCAGTGAAACACTGTTATTTCACAGGTTTTTCCTAAATTATTATGATCAAACTCCTTCAATAAAGTGACAGAACTTAAAGTTCAGCAGTGAAACACTGTTATTTTACATGTTTTCCCAGAATTATTACAATCAAACTCCTTCAATTAAGTGACAGAACTCAAAGTTCAGCAGTGAAACACTGTTATTTTACATGTTTTCCCAGAATTATTACAATCAAACTCCTTCAATTAAGTGACAGAACTCAAAGTTCAGCAGTGAAACACTGTTATTCTACATGTTTTCCCATAATTATTACAATCAAACTCCTTCAATTAAGTGACAGAACTCAAAGTTCAGCAGTGAAACACTGTTATTTTACATGTTTTCCCATAATTATTACAATCAAACTCCTTCAATTAAGTGACAGAACTCAAAGTTCAGCAGTGAAACACTGTTATTTCACAGGTTTTTCCTCAATTATTACGATCAAACTCCTTCAATAAAGTGACAGAACTTAAAGTTCAGCAGTGAAACACTGTTATTTTACAGGTTTTCCCATAATTATTACAATCAAACTCCTTCAATTAAGTGACAGAACTCAAAGTTCAGCAGTGAAAGACTGTTATTTCACAGGTTTTTCCTAAATTATTACGATCAAACTCCTTCAATAAAGTGACAGAACTTAAAGTTCAGCAGTGAAACACTGTTATTTCACAGGTTTTTCCTCAATTATTACAATCAAACTCCTTCAATTAAGTGACAGAACTTAAAGTTCAGCAGTGAAACACTGTTATTTTACAGGTTTTCCCATAATTATTACAATCAAACTCCTTCAATTAAGTGACAGAACTCAAAGTTCAGCAGTGAAAGACTGTTATTTCACAGGTTTTTCCTAAATGATTACGATCAAACTCCTTCAATAAAGTGACAGAACTTAAAGTTCAGCAGTGAAACACTGTTATTTCACAGGTTTTTACTCAATTATTACAATCAAACTCCTTCAATTAAGTGACAGAACTTAAAGTTCAGCAGTGAAACACTGTTATTTTACAGGTTTTCCCATAATTATTACAATCAAACTCCTTCAATAAAGTGACAGAACTCAAAGTTCAGCAGTGAAAGACTGTTATTTCACAGGTTTTTCCTAAATTATTACGATCAAACTCCTTCAATAAAGTGACAGAACTTAAAGTTCAGCAGTGAAACACTGTTATTTCACAGGTTTTTCCTAAATTATTATGATCAAACTCCTTCAATAAAGTGACAGAACTTAAAGTTCAGCAGTGAAACACTGTTATTTTACATGTTTTCCCAGAATTATTACAATCAAACTCCTTCAATTAAGTGACAGAACTCAAAGTTCAGCAGTGAAACACTGTTATTTTACATGTTTTCCCAGAATTATTACAATCAAACTCCTTCAATTAAGTGACAGAACTCAAAGTTCAGCAGTGAAACACTGTTATTCTACATGTTTTCCCATAATTATTACAATCAAACTCCTTCAATTAAGTGACAGAACTCAAAGTTCAGCAGTGAAACACTGTTATTTTACATGTTTTCCCATAATTATTACAATCAAACTCCTTCAATTAAGTGACAGAACTCAAAGTTCAGCAGTGAAACACTGTTATTTCACAGGTCTTTCCTCAATTATTACGATCAAACTCCTTCAATAAAGTGACAGAACTTAAAGTTCAGCAGTGAAACACTGTTATTTTACAGGTTTTCCCATAATTATTACAATCAAACTCCTTCAATTAAGTGACAGAACTCAAAGTTCAGCAGTGAAAGACTGTTATTTCACAGGTTTTTCCTAAATTATTACGATCAAACTCCTTCAATAAAGTGACAGAACTTAAAGTTCAGCAGTGAAACACTGTTATTTCACAGGTTTTTCCTCAATTATTACAATCAAACTCCTTCAATTAAGTGACAGAACTTAAAGTTCAGCAGTGAAACACTGTTATTTTACAGGTTTTCCCATAATTATTACAATCAAACTCCTTCAATTAAGTGACAGAACTCAAAGTTCAGCAGTGAAAGACTGTTATTTCACAGGTTTTTCCTAAATTATTACGATCAAACTCCTTCAATAAAGTGACAGAACTTAAAGTTCAGCAGTGAAACACTGTTATTTCACAGGTTTTTCCTCAATTATTACAATCAAACTCCTTCAATTAAGTGACAGAACTTAAAGTTCAGCAGTGAAACACTGTTATTTTACAGGTTTTCCCATAATTATTACAATCAAACTCCTTCAATAAAGTGACAGAACTCAAAGTTCAGCAGTGAAAGACTGTTATTTCACAGGTTTTTCCTAAATTATTACGATCAAACTCCTTCAATAAAGTGACAGAACTTAAAGTTCAGCAGTGAAACACTGTTATTTCACAGGTTTTTCCTCAATTATTACAATCAAACTCCTTCAATTAAGTGACAGAACTTAAAGTTCAGCAGTGAAACACTGTTATTTTACAGGTTTTCCCATAATTATTACAATCAAACTCCTTCAATAAAGTGACAGAACTCAAAGTTCAGCAGTGAAAGACTGTTATTTCACAGATTTTTCCTAAATTATTACGATCAAACTCCTTCAATAAAGTGACAGAACTTAAAGTTCAGCAGTGAAACACTGTTATTTCACAGGTTTTTCCTCAATTATTACAATCAAACTCCTTCAATAAAGTGACAGAACTTAAAGTTCAGCAATGAAACACTGTTATTTTACAGGTTTTCCCATAATTATTACAATCAAACTCCTTCAATTAAGTGACAGAACTTAAAGTTCAGCAGTGAAACACTGTTATTTCACAGGTTTTTCCTCAATTATTACAATCAAACTCCTTCAATAAAGTGACAGAACTTAAAGTTCAGCAGTGAAACACTGTTATTTTACAGGTTTTCCCATAATTATTACAATCAAACTCCTTCAATTAAGTGACAGAACTCAAAGTTCAGCAGAGAAACACTTTTATTGTACAGATTGTTAGAAACAAAAAGCTTCAAGTGTTAACAAATGATCAGGATTGTAAAACTGCTTTATTTTGGAAGCAAGTGTGCTGTATAAAACAGATTCAAATGATTTAAAACTTTGGCTTGCAGTGTTTGTTCAAATATAATGTTTAAATACAGTATGTAAAGTTAAAAACCTATAGAAGTACAATCTAAACACTATTTATGGATCAATATGCATGGCAGCTGCCACCATTGGTGTGTGAATGTGTGTGAATAGGTGAATGAGAGGCCATACGCGCTTTGGATAAAAGCGCTATTGCTATATAAGTGCAGTCCATTGAACATAACATAATGGCCAAGTAGTAAATTAAACTTTATGTCCACAATTCTGAACTATCCCTTCAATGTCATCAGATGATTTCAACTTTTAAAAGCGGAGAAAGCAACATATTGTGCTGTTGAACCGAGGGGGTTGTGGTCAGGTCTACAGTTTTTTAGCTTTACCATTTCAGTTTTATATTGTTTTCCACAATATTCTCCCGACCCCTGGGGGCTCCATAATATATGTGAACATTATACTGTTTAATTCAGAATCCCAACTATACAGTGTATTACTAAGTAAAAATCAAAACATACCACACCACAAAAGGTCAATGAATCAGTGGCACAAGTGAAGAGCAGATAAGGAACAATCCTCCAGATTGGCAGTAATCAGCTGGATCCTTGGTGCATGGTGCATCTGGGAAAATGAAAAAAAAGGACACTATGATTCACTGGAAAGTCCGGGACTGTACATTAGGAGGGGGTGGGTGGTAGGAAAAAAGATATATACGGTGGGGAGGAGACTGTCTACAGATACACCTGTGTGATGTTGCTACGGAGTTAAGCTAATAAACGTATACTATACTCACAACCACAGCAGGGGACACAACTATTTTGTTACCCTGCCATGTGGCGGACAGACCTCGCAAATGTCACTCGCCCAATAGCCTCCAGCTGCAACCACTCGAGTCCCTGAGTGATGACTGCTTGGCGCCGCCTCGGTAGAAAAAATTCCCTTTTCATGATATTTGGCGCCTCTGATTGGCTCAATTTTGTTTCAATCTGTATGCATCTACAAATCATATTATACCAGGTAGTCAATTCCGTTAGACTGCGAATCAAATTGACGGATCTCCCCAATCAAATTGACGGAAATCCGTCTTGAGACGGAACACTTTAATGCCTGCATTCAACATCGATTATCTATTGTTCAGGATGTAGGAACGTTATACTTTTTCATTCATACAAAAATACAAAAATACCTTCTAGAATATAAGTATGTTTTATCATTTTCTGTAGTAATTCCTAGAATGTGAGTTATAGACCTAAATGCATCGATTGCCGTTTATTCCCTAGACACGCTATATTAAAAAATGCAACTGTATATGATCGTATACGTTATGCGTCATCATGCACGGAGGAAAGGGGGGGGGGGGGGCGGCGTTTATAATTACGTGATCGTCAGTAAATGCTTTATGTAGTATGGGTGATATATTGATCAGATGGTTTGCAGTGAAATGAATAAATTGGGCTGAAAATAACCAGGGTTTAGCCCAGTCAGATTTAAGGCTTTAAGACTTTTTAATGCCAATCAGAATTAAATTGAATACCAATTTCACGATAACAAAATGGCAAAAATCATGGGTACTCTCAGTACTCATTCAAGGGTACTACGACTATGCCTGCACCTCATGGTACCAAAGCACCTCAAAGGCACTAAAAACAAGATTACAAACATCACAAAACAAACTGGTCAGACTACTGCTTAACCTCACTCCTAAAACCCACTTGACCCCTGCCCACATTCAAAACCGCTCTTAAAGAGCACCTACGGGAGACTGCAATTCGAAACTGGCCACCGTAAATGTCCACCCCCCCCCCCCCCCTCCTCCTAATGTACAGTCTCATCCCCATCATATATATATAATATTTTCTGTTAGGATCTCTGGGTAACAGTACTGTATATTATTTGCATATCGTATATGTCACAAATGTAACAGTACTACAGTATATACCTGTATGTCATGTATGTCCCTATGCCATAAATGTCATGATGTCATGTATGTTTTTACTGTAATTATTTCTGTATATGTTCGGACAGAGATACGGGATGGTTTGAAAGCTCTGCGTTGCTAATAAATATTTTTAATATTTTTTTATAAACTGCTCAAAGCGGCATTATTTCCGCCGTTGGGTGATCACAGCGCCTGCGCACCATCCCGTATCTCTGTCCGAAACCCTCGTGCAACTGTGAGCACATTTGTAATGTCTCTGTGATACTTGTATAACGAACGGTTCGGCCAGAACCAGTCCTTCAGGGTAAATCTAGGTTGGTTTCCCATTGAGGAGCAAGTGACTGTGGATTCACTCGGTGCAGCACAGTCACGAAAGGGGCTAGTATGGACCCTGATGTAAACAAGACAAACGTCTTTCTCTGGTCTGCATCACCTTAACAATTGTGTGTATTGAGCCGTACTGTATTGTACCCATTCTGCAATCTGTTAAATAAAGTTTTCATTCATTCATTCAGCCAGCCGCCTCGCTCACTGGGGCTATTGATAGCGTCAATTAATTGTTGTTGTTGTTGGTACTGCCGCTGCGGATGTGAACGGGGCCGGAGGGGCTTTGGGAGGATGGGAAAGTTATTATTATTATTATTATAATAGTAATTGGCTATCATACGTGCCTAGCTAGCGTTAGCTAAAAGAGCCCTCGCAGTGAAGTTATTATTATTATAGCTATCATAATGCAATATAAACTGAGTTTTATAGTGAAAAGAGCAGCTTTATTTTGGTCAAGATTGAAGGCTCTATATTGCAGGAAATTGCACATACAGGTGTTCATTAAATGTAAAAAAAATAAAATAAAAAAAAAAGAATAAAAAAGAATCTTGCACCCCCACTTTCAACTATAACTAGGCGGCCATGGGTGTATATATGAATTTTGAATGCCATGGCGAAAAAATTCAATATTGATCTCAATAACGCTGTACAGCGAGATCCAATAGGGTCCAGCTGCAGACTCGGAGCCTCGGTCCAGATTGGAACTTCCGCCCTGCCACAGGACTATTACTCCTGTGACAGGGCAATGCGCTGATTGGCGGAAAGTACGGAAGTATCTCGAAGTACGTCTGACGTATCTCGAATTACGTCTGACGTTTCTCTACGTTAGCGAACATTAAACGTTGTATTCATAAAATAATATAAATTCAGCAGCATGGGGAGGGCCGGGGGGAGGGGAGGTACAGGTAGTAGAAGACATAGTTATAGTACAGTGGAGAAGTAAAAATAGAATAAAAAGGCAGTGGAAACAATATACAATATTATTAACTCTAATAATAACACGCCTCGCGGGCTCATTATAATACGAGAGCCGTGGGTCTGCATTGTATAGAGCGGATCCCCCGGCCGTATTCAAGCGCTGGAGCGCTTTGCCATGGATAAAACTGTATTAATATAGTAGTAATAATAGTAGTTGGCTAGTTGCGCGCTTCTGGCCACCTCCCGCAGTGCGCACATACACACATACTGTCTGTAGCCTATACAGTACGTGCAAAATTAGTTGTCAAGAGCCAATCGCACAGGTTGCCTCATCTCATCTGGCTCTGCAAATAGATCTAGAGTCTGAATATCATATATAGCCTGCTGATGATCTCTCTCAAATCCATTCTGAGAACGGAATGCAGTGCCTGCGACGCGGGTCTTGATTGATTGATGCATTCGATGCATAATTGCGGTGTATAAAATTCGATGTAAAAAACCATCATCCGGGCTACCCAGACAGGATAAGCAATCGAGCCTGGATGCAATCGAATTGACTTCTGGCCCATCACTGCACGGCTTTGTCAGTCATGTGATCACACCAACCCGGGAGAAAGATGGCGGTATATATACATACGTTGGGGAGAGAATATACATTACGGTGGGGAGGAGACTGTACATTAGGAGGGGGTGGGTGGGAGAGAAATATACATACGGTGGGGAGATAATATATACATACGGTGGGGAGGAGACTGTACATTAGGAGGGGGTGGGAGAAAATATATACATACGGTGGGGAGGAGACTGTACATTAGGAGGGGGTGGGTGGGAGAGAAATATACATACGGTGGGGAGAGAATATATACATACGGTGGGGAGGAGACTGTATATTAGGAGGGGGTGGGAGAGAAATATACATATGGTGGGGAGAGAATATACATACGGTGGGGAGGAGACTGTACATTAGGAGGGGGTGGGAGAGAATATATACATACGGTGGGGAGGAGACTGTACATTACGAGGGGGTGGGAGAGAAATATACATATGGTGGGGAGAGAATATATACATATGGTGGGGAGAGAATATATACATACGGTGGGGAGGAGACTGTACATTAGGAGGGGGTGGGTGGGTGGGAGAGAAATGTACATATGGTGGGGAGAGAATATATACATACGGTGGGGAGAAGACTGTACATTAGGAGGGGGTGGGAGAGAAATATACATATGGTGGGGAGAGAATATATACATATGGTGGGGAGAGAATATATACATACGGTGGGGAGGAGACTGTACATTAGGAGGGGGTGGGTGGGTGGGAGAGAAATATACATATGGTGGGGAGAGAATATATACATACGGTGGGGAGGAGACTGTCTATTATATGTATATTTCTCTCCCACCCACCCACCCCCTCCTAATGTACAGTCTCCTCCCCACTGTATGTATATATTCTCTCCCCATCATATGTATATATTCTCTCCCCACCGTTCTCTTGGTGTAAAAAGTTTAAGACCAGGGTGAGGCCAGGCTATGGATGGCTTTGAAGGTGAGGAGTAGTGTTTTGAAGTTAATGCGTTCCTTGATCGGGAGCCAGTGGAGGGAGTGGAGGACAGGAGTGATGTGTTCGCGGGACCGGGTGTTAGTGAGGAGGCGGGCAACTGAGTTTTGGACCATCTGCAGTTTATGAAGGGAGCGGGAGGTGATGCCAGTGAGGAGGGAGTTACAGTAGTCCAGGAGGGAAAAGATGAAGGCGTGTATGAGGGATTCAGCAGCAGGGGGTAGAGGCAGTGACGGATTTTGGCAATGTTGCGGAGGTGAAAATATGAAGTTTTGACAATGGAGCGGACATGGGGTCAAATGAGAGGGTGGGGTCGAGGATGACACAGAGGTTGCGGACTAGGGGGGAGGGGTGATGGTGGAGTCATTGATGGTGAGCGTGATGTAATACAATAATTTATACTGTAGCATTACAAACCATTTGACAGCCAGGTCCTGCACCTCCGTTCTTGTCCTCTAGGAGCCATCGCAGCATGGCCAAGACCTTCCTCATCCAGCATACTGTCCTTCTGAAGGTCTGAAGTCATTAGTGGCCATGAACCTAGAGAGAGAGCGAGAATGTGTTAGTAGATAGTCTAAGGCCAGTGATTCTCAATATTATTTTGCATATCTAGGACCTCTAATTTAGTCCATGTCATGCACATCTACATAATATACTGTAGCATTACAAACCATTTGACAGCCAGGTCCAGCACCTCTCCGTTCTTGTCTTCTAGGAGCCATCGCAGCATGGCCAAGACCTTCCTCATCCAGCATACTGTCCTTCTGAAGGTCTGAAGTCATTAGTGGCCATGAACCTAGAGAGAGAGCGAGAATACGTTAGTAGATAGTCTAAGGCCAGTGATTCTCAATATTATTTTGCATATCTAGGACCTCTAATTTAGTCCATGTCATGCACATCTACATAATATACTGTAGCATTACAAACCATTTGACAGCCAGGTCCAGCACCTCTCCGTTCTTGTCTTCTAGGAGCCATCGCAGCATGGCCAAGACCTTCCTCATCCAGCATACTGTCCTTCTGAAGGTCTGAAGTCATTAGTGGCCATGAACCTAGAGAGAGAGCGAGAATACGTTAGTAGATAGTCTAAGGCCAGTGATTCTCAATATTATTTTGCATATCTAGGACCTCTAATTTAGTCCATGTCATGCACATCTACATAATATACTGTAGCATTACAAACCATTTGACAGCCAGGTCCAGCACCTCTCCGTTCTTGTCTTCTAGGAGCCATCGCAGCATGGCCAAGACCTTCCTCATCCAGCATACTGTCCTTCTGAAGGTCTGAAGTCATTAGTGGCCATGAACCTAGAGAGAGAGCGAGAATACGTTAGTAGATAGTCTAAGGCCAGTGATTCTCAATATTATTTTGCATATCTAGGACCTCTAATTTAGTCCATGTCATGCACATCTACATAATATACTGTAGCATTACAAACCATTTGACAGCCAGGTCCAGCACCTCTCCGTTCTTGTCTTCTAGGAGCCATTGCAGCATGGCCAAGACCTTCCTCATCCAGCATACTGTCCTTCTGAAGGTCTGAAGTCATTAGTGGCCATGAACCTAGAGAGAGAGCGAGAATACGTTAGTAGATAGTCTAAGGCCAGTGATTCTCAATATTATTTTGCATATCTAGGACCTCTAATTTAGTCCATGTCATGCACATCTACATAATATACTGTAGCATTACAAACCATTTGACAGCCAGGTCCAGCACCTCTCCGTTCTTGTCTTCTAGGAGCCATCGCAGCATGGCCAAGACCTTCCTCATCCAGCATACTGTCCTTCTGAAGGTCTGAAGTCATTAGTGGCCATGAACCTAGAGAGAGAGCGAGAATACGTTAGTAGATAGTCTAAGGCCAGTGATTCTCAATATTATTTTGCATATCTAGGACCTCTAATTTAGTCCATGTCATGCACATCTACATAATATACTGTAGCATTACAAACCATTTGACAGCCAGGTCCAGCACCTCTCCGTTCTTGTCTTCTAGGAGCCATTGCAGCATGGCCAAGACCTTCCTCATCCAGCATACTGTCCTTCTGAAGGTCTGAAGTCATTAGTGGCCATGAACCTAGAGAGAGAGCGAGAATACGTTAGTAGATAGTCTAAGGCCAGTGATTCTCAATATTATTTTGCATATCTAGGACCTCTAATTTAGTCCATGTCATGCACATCTACATAATATACAGTAGCATCCATCAACACAGGATGACCCTTTCCAGCTGTTGAAATGAAAGTCCCAGATTGAAAAGTATATATATACACAGTCACACACACAATAAAACATTGTATACATCACTTACAAGCATGACCACTTGAAGATCTTGAAGACTTGGTAGATCTTGACCGTCTTGGGAGAGAGAGAGAGAAGGCATTACAGGATGACTCTTTGAAAATGATGTCCCAGATTAAAAAGTATATATTATATATACAGTCAGTCACACACACAATAAAAAAAATGTATACATCACTTACGACCACTTGAAGTAGTTGTTCTTGAGCCGTCTTCTGCGTTCATCTCATTGATGAGATCCAGCACTGTAACAGTATATTTGCAACAATGAAATTATATATTTTATTACAACTCTATCAGCTGAGTAACAATATTCATCAAAGTGTTGCGTGTTACAGTGTAGGTTAGTTTATTAGTGCATGACAGTAGGGTTAGCATACTTTTCACACTATAAGCCCCACCTGAATGATAGCCAGTTAGCAGCTCCGGGTACAGTATGTACCCCAACGTTAGCTCTCATAACGTTAGCAGCTCCTGGTACAGTATAGGTACCAAAAGTTATCTCTCATAGTCATAACGTTAGCAGCTCCGGGTACAGTATGTACCCCAACGTTAGCTCTCATAACGTTAGCCAGTTAGCAGCTCCTGGTACAGTAGGTACCAAAAGTTAGCTCTCATAGTCATAACGTTAGCAGCTCCGGGTACAGTATATATGTACCCCAACGTTAGCTCTCATAACGTTAGCCAGTTAGCAGCTCCTGGTACAGTAGGTACCAAAAGTTAGCTGTCATAGTCATAACGTTAGCAGCTCCGGGTACAGTATACAACGTTAGCTAGTCATACCGTTAGCCAGTTAGCAGCTCCGGTATTTTACAGATCCCGCCAGTTTAATAATATCGAGCTAATAACGTTACAGTAGTCACTGAAAACACAGACTAAACAGCACTCATTTATATCAGCGGCACGCATTACTTATAAATAATAAAAGATATGTGTTGCACAATTACCTGAGGAGAAGATGCAATTCCGTTGCTCACGACGTGCAGGCTCTGTCTGTAGCGCGGTTCAATTCAAATTTCAAACCGGGATCCCCCACAATGCAACGCATCAGTGTTGCCAGATTTGAGAGTCAGCCTTAATCTGACAAACCTTTGATAACAATGGGCGGTTCGGATATTGTTAATCCGATCTGGCAACCATGCTATCCTTGTTTCTCCGCACAGACTGACCACGGTTTTGATTGATTGATTGAAAACTTTGTTAACAGATTGCAGAATGGGTACAATACAGTACAGCTCAATACATACAATTGTTAAGGGCATGCAGACCAGAGAAAGACGTTCGTCTTGTTTACATCAGGGACCCCCATTTTCAATTCATCATAACATGACATGTGACATACAGATAGACACTTCTATACATTTATGACATACCAGATTTGCAAATACAGTAGGCCTACTGTTTGTGATACAAAAAGAGTCTAGAAAAGAGAGTATATATTTGACGTAGAACCGTACATTATAGGTGGGGGGGGGTAGGAGGGGTGGGGGGGGGGCACACTGTACAACTGCACAAGCACAACTGTACATTGGAATATTGACAAAACCATGTTTGGTACTTTACTGTACATTGGAGGGGGTTGGGTTAGGACATTTACAGGGGCCAGTTTCGAATTGCAGTCTCCCGTAGGTGTTCTTTGAGAGTGTTTTGAAAGTGGGTAGTGATTCACATTCCTTTACATCTTTGGGTAGGGCGTTCCACATTGATGTGGCATAATTGCAAAACGTGTTTAGTCCCTGTTTGAGCCGAATCTGGGTTTAACATGATTTGTGGAGCTCCCATGGTGTTGTGGTCGTGGTATTCACTGAACTTTGGGAAGTATTTTGACCTGTACACATATACCTTGGTCGTGTATGTATCTTGTAGACAGGCCCATTGCAAGTTGCTGTACTCTGTCGTCTACTCTAAGCCATCCTAGGTTGTCACGTGGGCAGGGGCGAGGTGGGTTCTAGAAGTAAGGTCAAGCAGTAGTCTGACCAGTTTGTTTTGAGATGTTTGTGTAGCAGGGTGGATTATCCCTACTTTATGAGATGTACACTGTCACCAGGTAGGGGGGAACGCAGCAGATCTGAGTCCAACTGAATCCCCGACTTTAGTGCAGGAGTGGACCTTTAGCAGAGGGTCACAGCCTCTTCACCCTGCTCCCCTCTGGGAGAAGGCTGAGGATCCCAAAGGCTGTGAAAGCTCGACACAGACTGAGCTTCTTCCCCTCAGCCGCCAGGCTGATCAATGCCTCAGGTCCCCCCCCCCCTCGGTACCCCCCCCCTCTGCCCCCAAGTGACACTGGCACAATGACACTGACTGCACTGCACTAGTCCGTACTGGATCCCTGCACTCTTCACTTTATATAATGTATTTATTGATTAATCCCCCACTGCACTGTTTCGTTTCTTGTCTGTGTTGGTGTTGTTTTCTGTGAAAAAAGAAAGGAAATGCATACACTGTATTGCTGCAACAATTATGTTTTACACAAATGGCTAAATAAAGGAATCTGAATCTGAATCTGAATCTGGGGCCTAGGTTTACTAACCTAGGTGTAGTGTGCTGGTCCAGCTTTAACAAATTATCTCTGTATCTTTTCAATGTAAATAATAAATCAGTAACCAGTATTGTTATGTTAGCGTACTGAGCTGCGGTTAAAGGCCTTAACCACAGGTTAAAGGCCTTAACCACAGTTGTTATGTTAGCTACTGAGCTGCTGGTTAAAGGCCTTAACTACAGTGTTGTTATGTTAGCTACTGAGCTGCTGCAGGCCTTAACCACAGTATTATGTTAGCTATGAGCTGCTAACTATAGAGGCCATAACCACAGTATTACATATACTCTTGTTAGCTTTATGAGGCTACATCAACACGCTCCTATGAGTGCAGCATATGCAGCTTTATGAGGCTACATCAACATCCTATGAGTGCAGCTATAATGTTAGCTTTATGAGGCTACATCAACATGCAGGCTTCTATGAGTGCAGCTATTTAAAGGCCTTAACCACAGTTGTTATGTTAGCTACTGAGCTGCTGGTTAAAGGCCTTAACTACAGTGTTGTTATGTTAGCTACTGAGCTGCTGCAGGCCTTAACCACAGTATTATGTTAGCTATGAGCTGCTAACTATAGAGGCCATAACCACAGTATTACATATACTCTTGTTAGCTTTATGAGGCTACATCAACACGCTCCTATGAGTGCAGCATATGCAGCTTTATGAGGCTACATCAACATCCTATGAGTGCAGCTATAATGTTAGCTTTATGAGGCTACATCAACATGCAGGCTCCTATGAGTGCAGCTATTTAAAGGCCTTAACCACAGTTGTTATGTTAGCTACTGAGCTGCTGGTTAAAGGCCTTAACTACAGTGTTGTTATGTTAGCTACTGAGCTGCTGCAGGCCTTAACCACAGTATTATGTTAGCTATGAGCTGCTAACTATAGAGGCCATAACCACAGTATTACATATACTCTTGTTAGCTTTATGAGGCTACATCAACACGCTCCTATGAGTGCAGCATATGCAGCTTTATGAGGCTACATCAACATCCTATGAGTGCAGCTATAATGTTAGCTTTATGAGGCTACATCAACATGCAGGCTCCTATGAGTGCAGCTATTTAAAGGCCTTAACCACAGTTGTTATGTTAGCTACTGAGCTGCTGGTTAAAGGCCTTAACTACAGTGTTGTTATGTTAGCTACTGAGCTGCTGCAGGCCTTAACCACAGTATTATGTTAGCTATGAGCTGCTAACTATAGAGGCCATAACCACAGTATTACATATGCTCTTGTTAGCTTTATGAGGCTACATCAACACGCTCCTATGAGTGCAGCATATGCAGCTTTATGAGGCTACATCAACATCCTATGAGTGCAGCTATAATGTTAGCTTTATGAGGCTACATCAACATACAGGCTTATATGAGTGCAGCTATTTAAAGGCCTTAACCACAGTTGTTATGTTAGCTACTGAGCTGCTGGTTAAAGGACTTAACTACAGTGTTGTTATGTTAGCTACTGAGCTGCTGGTTAAAGGCCTTAACCACAGTGTTGTTATGTTAGCTACTGAGCTGCTGGTTAAAGGCCTTAACCACAGTGTTGTTATGTTAGCTACTGAGCTGCTGGTTAAAGGCCTTAACCACAGTTGTTATGTTAGCTACTGAGCTGCTGGTTAAAGGCCTTAACCACAGTTGTTATGTTAGCTACTGAGTTGCTGGTTAAAGGCCTTAACCACAGTTGTTATGTTAGCTACTGAGCTGCTGGTTAAAGGCCTTAACTACAGTGTTGTTATGTTAGCTACTGAGCTGCTGGTTAAAGGCCTTAACTACAGTGTTGTTATGTTAGCTACTGAGCTGCGGTTAAAGGCCTTAACTACAGTGTTCTTATGTTAGCTACTGAGCTGCTGGTTAAAGGCCCTACCACAGTGTTGTTATAGCTACTGAGCTGCGGTTAAAGGCCTTAACTACAGTGTTGTTATGTTAGCTACTGAGCTGCTGGTTAAAGGCCTTAACCACAGTGTTGTTATGTTAGCTACTGAGCTGCTGGTTAAAGGCCTTAACCACAGTGTTGTTATGTTAGCTACTGAGCTGCTGGTTAAAGGCCTTAACCACAGTGTTGTTATGTTAGCTACTGAGCTGCTGGTTAAAGGCCTTAACCGCAGTTGTTATGTTAGCTACTGAGCTGCTGGTTAAAGGCCTTAACTACAGTGTTGTTATGTTAGCTACTGAGCTGCGGTTAAAGGCCTTAACTACAGTGTTGTTATGTTAGCTACTGAGCTGCTGGTTAAAGGCCTTAACCACAGTGTTGTTATGTTAGCTACTGAGCTGCTGGTTAAAGGCCTTAACTACAGTGTTGTTATGTTAGCTACTGAGCTGCTGGTTAAAGGCCTTAACTACAGTGTTGTTATGTTAGCTACTGAGCTGCTGGTTAAAGGCCTTAACTACAGTGTTGTTATGTTAGCTACTGAGCTGCTGGTTAAAGGCCTTAACTACAGTGTTGTTATGTTAGCTACTGAGCTGCGGTTAAAGGCCTTAACTACAGTGTTGTTATGTTAGCTACTGAGCTGCTGGTTAAAGGCCTTAACTACAGTGTTGTTATGTTAGCTACTGAGCTGCGGTTAAAGGCCTTAACTACAGTGTTGTTATGTTAGCTACTGAGCTGCTGGTTAAAGGCCTTAACCACAGTGTTGTTATAGCTACTGAGCTGCGGTTAAAGGCCTTAACTACAGTGTTGTTATGTTAGCTACTGAGCTGCTGGTTAAAGGCCTTAACCGCAGTTGTTATGTTAGCTACTGAGCTGCTGGTTAAAGGCCTTAACTACAGTGTTGTTATGTTAGCTACTGAGCTGCGGTTAAAGGCCTTAACTACAGTGTTGTTATGTTAGCTACTGAGCTGCTGGTTAAAGGCCTTAACCACAGTGTTGTTATGTTAGCTACTGAGCTGCTGGTTAAAGGCCTTAACCACAGTGTTGTTATGTTAGCTACTGAGCTGCTGGTTAAAGGCCCTACCACAGTGTTGTTATAGCTACTGAGCTGCGGTTAAAGGCCTTAACTACAGTGTTGTTATGTTAGCTACTGAGCTGCTGGTTAAAGGCCTTAACCACAGTGTTGTTATGTTAGCTACTGAGCTGCTGGTTAAAGGCCTTAACCACAGTGTTGTTATGTTAGCTACTGAGCTGCTGGTTAAAGGCCTTAACCACAGTGTTGTTATGTTAGCTACTGAGCTGCTGGTTAAAGGCCTTAACCGCAGTTGTTATGTTAGCTACTGAGCTGCTGGTTAAAGGCCTTAACTACAGTGTTGTTATGTTAGCTACTGAGCTGCGGTTAAAGGCCTTAACTACAGTGTTGTTATGTTAGCTACTGAGCTGCTGGTTAAAGGCCTTAACCACAGTGTTGTTATGTTAGCTACTGAGCTGCTGGTTAAAGGCCTTAACTACAGTGTTGTTATGTTAGCTACTGAGCTGCTGGTTAAAGGCCTTAACTACAGTGTTGTTATGTTAGCTACTGAGCTGCTGGTTAAAGGCCTTAACTACAGTGTTGTTATGTTAGCTACTGAGCTGCTGGTTAAAGGCCTTAACTACAGTGTTGTTATGTTAGCTACTGAGCTGCGGTTAAAGGCCTTAACTACAGTGTTGTTATGTTAGCTACTGAGCTGCTGGTTAAAGGCCTTAACTACAGTGTTGTTATGTTAGCTACTGAGCTGCGGTTAAAGGCCTTAACTACAGTGTTGTTATGTTAGCTACTGAGCTGCTGGTTAAAGGCCTTAACCACAGTGTTGTTATAGCTACTGAGCTGCGGTTAAAGGCCTTAACTACAGTGTTGTTATGTTAGCTACTGAGCTGCTGGTTAAAGGCCTTAACCGCAGTTGTTATGTTAGCTACTGAGCTGCTGGTTAAAGGCCTTAACTACAGTGTTGTTATGTTAGCTACTGAGCTGCGGTTAAAGGCCTTAACTACAGTGTTGTTATGTTAGCTACTGAGCTGCTGGTTAAAGGCCTTAACCACAGTGTTGTTATGTTAGCTACTGAGCTGCTGGTTAAAGGCCTTAACTACAGTGTTGTTATGTTAGCTACTGAGCTGCTGGTTAAAGGCCTTAACTACAGTGTTGTTATGTTAGCTACTGAGCTGCGGTTAAAGGCCTTAACTACAGTGTTGTTATGTTAGCTACTGAGCTGCTGGTTAAAGGCCTTAACCACAGTGTTGTTATGTTAGCTACTGAGCTGCTGGTTAATAAAGGCCTTAACCACAGTTGTTATGTTAGCTACTGAGCTGCTTCCAGCCCTTATGCTAAGCTATAGGCTAGCTGGTCCCTATACTGCTTCCAGCCCTTGTGCTAAGCTATAGCTAGCTGCTCCCTACTGCTTCCAGCCCTTGTGCTAAGCAGGCTAGCTGGTCCCTATACTGCTTCCAGCCCTTGTGCTAAGCTATAGCTAGCTGCTCCCTACTGCTTCCAGCCCTTATGCTAAGCTATAGGCTAGCTGGTCCCTATACTGCTTCCAGCCCTTGTGCTAAGCTATAGCTAGCTGGTCCCTATACTGCTTCCAGCCCTTGTGCTAAGCTATAGCTAGCTGCTCCCTACTGCTTCCAGCCCTTGTGCTAAGCTATAGGCTAGCTGGTCCCTATACTGCTTCCAGCCCTTGTGCTAAGCTATAGCTAGCTGCTCCCTACTGCTTCCAGCCCTTATGCTAAGCTATAGGCTAGCTGGTCCCTATACTGCTTCCAGCCCTTGTGCTAAGCTATAGCTAGCTGCTCCCTACTGCTTCCAGCCCTTGTGCTAAGCAGGCTAGCTGGTCCCTATACTGCTTCCAGCCCTTGTGCTAAGCTATAGCTAGCTGGTCCCTATACTGATTCCAGCCCTTGTGCTAAGCTATAGCTAGCTGCTCCCTACTGCTTCCAGCCCTTATGCTAAGCTATAGGCTAGCTGGTCCCTATACTGCTTCCAGCCCTTGTGCTAAGCTATAGCTAGCTGCTCCCTACTGCTTCCAGCCCTTGTGCTAAGCTATAGGCTAGCTGGTCCCTATACTGCTTCCAGCCCTTGTGCTAAGCTATAGCTAGCTGCTCCCTACTGCTTCCAGCCCTTGTGCTAAGCTATAGCTAGCTGGTCCCTATACTGCTTCCAGCCCTTGTGCTAAGCTATAGCTAGCTGCTCCCTACTGCTTCCAGCCCTTATGCTAAGCTATATGCTAGCTGGTCCCTATACTGCTTCCAGCCCTTGTGCTAAGCTATAGCTAGCTGCTCCCTACTGCTTCCAGCCCTTGTGCTAAGCAGGCTAGCTGGTCCCTATACTGCTTCCAGCCCTTGTGCTAAGCTATATAGCTAGCTGCTCCCTACTGCTTCCAGCCCTTGTGCTAAGCTATATAGCTAGCTGCTCCCTACTGCTTCCAGCCCTTGTGCTAAGCTATATATCTAGCTGCTCCCTGACACATGCCTCCTCTATTTGAACGACCACATCAAACAAGAGGTGGACGCGGGCAAATACTGCGGCATGGTCATGCTGGACCTACAAAAGGCCTTCGATACTGTCAATCACTCCATTCTGATTGACAAGCTAAAAGCAATTGATTTTGATAGCTTATCAGTGAGCTGGATGCAATCCTACCTGGAGGGGAGAGAACAGATGGTAGAGGTAAACGGTATACTCTATCCCCCCCCCTCACAGTGAGCTGTGGTGTTCCACAAGGAAGCATACTAGGACCGCTACTCTTCCTAATTTATGCAAATGACATGTCGTCAGCCTGTGACTGCAACTTGTTCCTGTTTGCGGACGACTCAGCCATGCTGGTCTCTGACAAGAACAAGTTGCAGGTTGAAAAAACCCTCAGCTCGGAACTATATAGGCAAAATCTGCATATGGCTCGCTGATAACAAACTATCATTACACATGGGCAAAACAGAGTCCATTCTCTTCGGTTCAAATAACAAACTCAGCAAGACCGACGGCTTCTCAGTTGCAGTGCATGGGTGACAATATTGTCACAAGGAAAGACGAAATTACCTACCTGGGTTCCATCCTAGAGGCAAATCTTTCCTGTGACAAAATGGCATCCAATGTAATAAAAAAAAGTCAACCAACGAACTAGATTCTTGTACCGGATCTCCTCTCAAGAAACAAGAATACCCTGAAGACTCTGGCAGGAGCCCTCATTCAATATACTACGACTATGCGTGCACCTCATGGTACCAAAGCACCTCATAGGCGCTTAAATCTAAATTACAAACATCACAAAACAAACTGGTCAGACTACTACTTGACCTTACCCCCAGAACCCACCTCACCCCTGCCCACTTTGACAACCTAGGATGGCTTAGAGTAGACGACAGAGTACAGCAACTTGCAATGGGCCTGGTCTACAAGATACACTATACGACTAAGGTACCCATGTACATGTCAAAATACTTCCCAAAGGTCAGTGAATACCACAACCACTAGAGGAAGCTCAACAAATCATGTTAAACCCAGATTCGGCTCAAACAATGAACTAAACACGTTTCGCAATTATGCCACATCAATGTGGAACGCCCTACCCAAAGCTGTAAAGGAATGTGAATCACTACCCACTTTCAAAAACACCCTCAAAGAACACCTATACGGGATACTGCAATTCGAAACATGGCCCCTACAAATTTACATTTACATTTACATTTAGTCATTTAGCTGACGCTTTTATCCAAAGCGACTTACATGTTCTGTACGACAAGCCATCAGGAAGGGCACAAGCTGAGCAACAATGTTCATCAAAGTGTTGAGTGCTGGTTAGTTTATTAGGACAAGTGCATGACAGTACGGTTAGTTAGGGTTCGATTTTTTTTTTTAATTCAGATAATGGTTGAAGAAGTGCGTCTTTAGTCGACGGCGAAAGATTGGACGTGTTTCGGCTGTCCTAACTGGGGTGGGTATAGTTCATTCCACCATTGTGGGGCAAGGACTGAGAATACGCGACTTCTCTTTGATGACCCTCCCGGAGCTTGGATAGGAGTAGGTCTGAGGCGGCCAGAAGATGCAGAGCGTAGGGGTCTTGAGGGTGTGTAGTTAGAAACCATTGACCGGAGGTAGGCGGGAGCGGTTCCCTTTGCCGCACGGTATGCTAGGTCGAGGGCCTTGAAGCGGATTCGTGCAGCAATGGGGAGCCAGTGCAGGTCCCTAAGAAGTGGGGTGACATGGGCCGACTTCGGTAGGTTTGAGATCAGGCGGGCCGCTGCGTTCTGAATGAGTTGAAACATTTCCTAACCCAGTTGTCCCCCCCCCCCCCCCTGCCCAACCCCCCCCCCCCCCCCCCCCACCTCCAATGTACAGCTCCCCCCCCCCCACCCCACCCAACCCCACCCCACCTACCCAACCTCCTCCAATGTATACAGTTTCGACGTCAAATGTATATACACTCTTTTTCTGAACACTTTTTGTATCACAAACAGTACTGTATTTGCAAATCTGGTATGTCATAAATGTATAGATGTAGCAGTACTGTCTATCTGTAAGTCGTGTACATATGATGAATTGAAAATGGGGGAAGTCTTTCTCTGGTCTGCATCCCCTTAACAATTGTATGTATTGAGCTGTACTGCACTGTACCCATTCTGCAATCTGTTAATAAACTTTTAAATCAATCAATCAATCAATCAATCAATCAATCAATCACATTATAATTACATTGTCATTTAGCTACCGGCAAAAGACACAGATACCTATGCAAGCTGTTCTGCGCATGGGAGGTTCTTATATAAATCGTCATTACACAAAAAAAAAAACCTTTTCCGCCCTGAAAGACAGGAACAGCAGCAAGACCCGACCCAGTAAGACATTTATATTAAGTCATTGTTTTCAAATAGTCATTATATAATAGAAATCTGCGACTGTCGTCTTGTCTTAAAATGTACATTTCCACGTATTTTACCGTAACAATATGCTAGCGTACATGTTTGTTCGTGCAAAGCAGCTAAAGCAATGAATGTGTTCATGCACACATGTAAGAATTAAGAATGGGAAATTCAGAAATAAAAAGTATACACTTGGTAGAATCAATATGAACAAAACTTTGCATTATATTCGAAAATCATTTAAGGTGTATTCGTGCACACGTGTCCCGCATGTCTTTGGAAAGACCAGATTACTTATTTGCCATGAAAGAGTTCTCTGCAGTATATGACAGCAGTCATAGAGTGTATATTTTCAGCAATACGTTTGTTTAGGTTAAGGTTAAAACTTAGGAGATTTTATCTTTTTTTAAATGTGATAATATTTCCACAGAGGTTGTTACAGCAGGATCTCACTGCCACCTATAGTATAGCGGCGCCCAGTGGCGGACTGGCCATCGGGACGTTCGGGACGAATCCCGATGGGCCGGGACCAAAGTGGGCTGGTCAAAAAAAAAAAAAAAAAAAAAAAAAAATTATATATTTTTTTTTTTTTTTTTGTTACTTTTTTTTTTTTTTGCCAGTGTGTGGGCCAGTGTGTGGGCCACTAATGTGGGCCGATGTGTGGGCCAGTGTGTGGGCCAGTGTGTGGGCCAGTGTGTGAGTCGGTGTGTGGGCCACTAATGTGGGCCAGTGTGTGGGCCGGTGTGTGGGCCAGTGTGTGAGTCGGTGTGTGGGCCACTAATGTGGGCCAGTGTGTGGGCCAGTGTGTGGGCCGGTGTGTGGGCCAGTATGTGGGCCGGTGTGTGGGCCGGTGTGTGGGCCAGTATGTGGGCCAGTCTGTGGGCCGGTGTGTGGGCCAGTGTGTGGGCCGGTGTGTGGGCCAGTGTGTGGGCCACTAATGTGGGCCGGTGTGTGGGCCGGTGTAGTGTGTGGGCCGGTGTAGTGTGTGGGCCAGTGTGTGGGCCATATGTGGGCCGGTGTGTGGGCCATTATGTGGGCCGGTGTGTGGGCCAGTGTGTGGGCCGGCAATAAAACAATAAACAAGTTGCATAAACTAAATCAGATTAAAAATGATCACAGTTCTGGTTTGCCTTAAGATGCAGTTTAAGATGGGTCTTGAACATGGAGTATGTAGGGCACTCTCTAATCACAACTGGCAGGCTATTCCAGTAGTTACCACTTTTAACAGAGAACACAGTTTTTGCAATGGTAGTATACCGAAAAGGCACCTTACAGTCCCCTCTACTGATGGCCCTGGTGGTAATGCCAGTGTCTGCTTTCTGTTGGATGAACTCATTCAATGGGGGAGGGGCAAGTCCATGCAGAACCTTGTACATGAAGCAAGTATATTTGAAAACTTGGAAATTCTCGAAACTTAGCATGTTATGTTTTTCTAAAACATTACAGTGATGAAATGAAATTGGTTTCCTATCAAATACTTTTATGGCTTTTTTGTAGAGTAATTATATTGGTGTAAGAGTAGTGACATATAAAAGAGACCAGTTGATAAAACAGTAGGCCTACTCGATGTGTGATAAAATCATTGAATGCAGAAACATCCTTGCAGCATTAACTGGCAGGCAGGGCCTGATCTGCCTGAAGTTTTCGATGTTAAACTTGACTGTTTGTCACTTTCTTCACATGACTTTTTGAAGGTCAATGTAGAGTCCAATGTGACCCCAAGATACTTGAATTAGTGTACAATGTCCAGCTCCGCCTCTCCCAGAAACACATTAGAGTGAGTGACCTCTACTGGTGACTTTGTGAACATCATACACACTGTTTTCTTGGTGTTAAGTGAAAGACATGCTTTTGTTAGCCAGTCTTGAATGAGACATGAGACATCAGTGAATGAGATTCACGTTTCCTCCCAACCGCGAGTAGGCCTAGAAGCGCAGAAATGGAGAATGCAAAAAAAGAAAGGGTGGAGTTGAAAAAGCTAGAATTAAAAAACTAAAATTGCTAGTAAAAGATGCAGAACAATGTTCTAAAATTACAGACATGTTTACCCGCTGCTGCTGCTAATGATGATGAAGTTCAAGTGGAAGGAACCAACAGTAACATGACAGGTGCATGCAGTAGCCTAGTGCATATTCTATTCTATTCTGTCTGCCGGTTCATGAGGGCTAGCTAGCCTATACTAGCTCTTGCAGTGATTTCAGTCATTCTATTACAAGACAATGTGCTTTCCGTATTCCTGATTCCTTGCAGCACGTGGACGTAAATAGTTGTGACTCGTGACGTTTTTTCTCTGACTAAAAGTTTAGTTAGCAATGTTAGGACTAGTGCCCACCACAGCATCAGAAGCTAAAGTGCTAACCTAGAGAGCCAATCAGAACCTAGGACGGGCTGCAAATTAATCAGCTACTAATATTATAATAGTAAATACTAAAATAAAATACTATTATGTTCCCTTCCAAATTTTCATGTTGATATAATATTGGTAATCTAATTGATTGAATTGATTAGTTGCCATTTTACATGCTTAAATAAGATGTACCTTAGAATTCCCAACTGTTCTCGATCTGTATATGATTAGTCTCATCTACATGTTTGTAAATAACCACAGCTAACTAGCTTAAGCTAACAACTAGGTGTCTACTACCCCGTAGTTAAACATATGTGATTGCATATAACAGCTAACTGCTACAGCTAAGTTGGTAGTTAGCCTATTCCATTAATGTTGAATGTATTTATGAAGGTTGTTGATGGTGGTTGGCGCTGATTAGCAGACATGATTCCGTCAGTCTGCCACAGGGCAGCTGTGTTTGCTGATGCTGCTCACAACCACCAGTAGTGTATGACTGTGTGAGTGTGAATGCTTGATGGTTTCTGTGAAGCGCTTTGTGGAACAATGCTGATATACAGTTAAGAATGAGTAATTCGCTTTTGGTTTTTAAGAAAAATTTGTAAAGCTATTTTTGAAAACTACGGGGGTGAATAATACTGTTTTCTTTTGCTATTTTCTTTTAGAATACTGTTTTGGAGTCTTAATTTTTTTAATTTTTGTTTTTTTTATCCACTTTTTCTCCCATTTTCTACATTTTCTCCCATCCCAATTTCGTATCATCCAATTCAACCCTCCCCTGTCACGAACGCTGTTTCTTGCCTCCCACAAGCCGGCTGCAATGTGGACTAAGTCATACATAGCACAAGTCCCCTCCGGTACTTGAGGTAACAGCAGTCGCATCTTTTCACCTGCGCAGCTCGATCTCTCAGTGGCGAGCGCCTTGCCCACTACGCCACGTAGCCGCCAATTTTTTAAATGTTTGCAGACACACAGAGAGAGAGACAGAGAGAGAGAGACACAGAGAGAGAGACAGACAGAGAGAGGGAGAGACAGAGTGAGAGAGACACACACACACACAGAGAGACACAGAGAGAGAGAGAGAGAGAGAGAGAGAGAGAGAGAGAGAGAGAGAGAGAGAGAGAGAGAGAGAGAGAGAGAGAGAGAGAGAGAGAGAGAGAGAGAGAGAGAGAGAGAGAGAGAGAGAGAGAGAGAGAGAGAGAGAGAGAGAGAGAGAGAGAGAAACAGGCTCTTGGAATGGGTGTCTGGGAGGAAGTGGGGGGTCTTTCAATGTTGATTAAACGGCAAGCAACTAATGTCATGAGTGCCAAATTAAAGGACAATAAATCCAATCTAACTGAAATTGTGTAGCACAGACCTTTCTATTAGGGATGCTCGATATTGGCTTTTTTACCGATACCGATATACCGATATTGTCCAACTCTTAATTTCCGATACCGATATCAACCGATATCAACCGATACCGAGGGATACTGGGGGGTTTCCCGCCCCAAGAAATGGAATAATTTCAGGTAATTAACATTACATATCTCTTGTTGTGGAATTAACACAACATTATGCATACTTTTGACAATAAATAAAATCAGAATTGGTTCTTACTTGCTTGCCTGGGTAAATAAAGGTTATAGAAATGTAAATAAAATATTATTTCTTTAAAACCGATACCGATATTTTTCGATATCACATTTTAATGCCGATATCGGCCGATAATATCGGTAGGCCGATAATATCGGACATCCCTACTTTCTATGGATCAAAACCTCAATATTATTATGGTGTAGTTAATACTTCATGTATCCTTAATCCCTAGGCTAATGAGGCACTAAGATGTTAGTAAAAAAAAAACATATGCCAATGACGGGAAGTAACGGTATATGTATGTGTGTGTCTGTGTGTGTGTGTGTGTGCACTGTGCATGAGTGCACATCTAGGGGCGGTGTGTAGATTTGGTCTCCCTGATGTTGACTCCTTAGCCACAGCCTTGGGTTGTTTAATACTGGACAAGTGTTTCATAACGCCCGTTGTGTGGGCCGGTTTCGGGGCCGGTGCGTGGGCCGGTGCGTGGGCCGGTGCGTGGGCCGGTGTGTGGGCTGGTGCGTCTGAATGTCCCGGGCTGAATTTGTGTCCCAGTCCGCCACTGGCGGCGCCTATGTACATGTATGTACCACGTGGATGGTTTGCAGGTTATTGTTACGAGACCGCCGCCATCTTATGACCGCCGCCATCTTATGAGTGAAAACAAACGAATTTCTACCATCAAATGGCATTTCACTATTTCGAAAGCCTTTCTAGGCGAGATATGCGTCAAATAAGCTTGCCCTGATTGACTTGTCCAAATTGGTTCAGTTATCTGCAATATTGGCTGAGATATATTAAACAGATTTGTTTGCGGTTTTTTGATAATCATGTCCTTAATTTGCATATAAATGATACATGGGACACTCTGACAACTTGTTAACATAAGCCTATAATTTTTTTCAAATCTAGAAACACTGGTTAGAAGTATATTTCCGGGGGGTGCATGATACCCCCCTCTATCCTAAAGATGATTAAAGCCCAACCTCCAGGTTAAACCCTACTGATCAATTATGGGTAGTTTACATCATTGGTATATAATTTCATTATTTATTTTTTTCCATTTGACACCGGAAATCACTCTGAAAGAGTTAAAAAGGTCCACGCACGAATAACATGCACGTGCGAATCAAAAAAGCTTATCAAACGCCGACGTCACTATAGCCAGGTGCATATTAATGAGCCGAATCTAAAAGCTAGCACGGCCGTGACGTCACTTCAGGAAATGCCTTGCCCGTCCGCGTGAATATTAAAGGCAACCAACTTGTGTTCAGCTTTTCGTTCAGCGTTTCTCTGATTGGCCCCACGGCCAATCAATCAATCCACTAGCACACGCCCTCGCGCAAAGAGAGACGCGGCAAAAGCGCTGGTCGAACCAGCGGTGTTCTGTTGTGTGACTGTACTCTACAGCGGTGTTCTGTTGTGTGACTGTACTAAACACTTCCACCACATGACCGACATTTGACATACAGTACACCTCCTATCTATGTTGGGATTATGTTTGGTCATGACAAAACAATAAAAATCGCTTCGCAAAATATGAGAGCGCGCCGCTGTCATTGAAGGGCTTCCTACAACAGAGCACCGCCGCTGCTGCTGCTGAAGCTGTATCAAGCCGGCGGCGGTGCACGGACGCCGGGGAAAAACCACCGCGTCGCCCCGCTGGCGCTTCAGGCTCAGCAGCCTCCACGGGCGAAATAACATATAACGTTACAGTTCCACACTGATGTACAGTGAGTGTCTAATATGGCTGTCGCGAAGTCATGCCTCTCCCTCTGAAAGCCCATCCACGCTGTGTATCATAGACTATGTTTCGCGTTCCATTGATTAACGCCATTACCTGCTGTGCTGTAGGAAGCAGAGGTACAGTAAGTTACAGTAGGTGTAGGTTACATGTTTAATCAAAGCCCATACAATTTTTTAGATGAATGATTGTGGATATAATATAGAAAACACATCATTATGATATTTGAAATATTATGAAAAATTGTATGGGCTTTGATTAAACATGTAACCTACACCTACTGTAACTTACTGTACCTCTGCTTCCTACAGCACAGCAGGTAATGGCGTTAATCAATGGAACGCGAAACATAATAACTTTACGCTTTCTAGTTCAGCGCATTTCATAACTGTATGGGCTTTGTTTATACACGAGTGCGAATCTGGTAGTCTATGATACACAGCGTGGATGGGCTTTCAGAGGGAGAGGCATGACTTCGCGACAGCCATATTAGACACTCACTGTACATCAGTGTGGAACTGTAACATTATATGTTATTTCGCCCGTGGAGGCTGCTGAGCCTGAAGCGCCAGCGGGGCGACGCGGTGGTTTTTCCCCGGCGTCCGTGCACCGCCGCCGGCTTGATACAGCTTCAGCAGCAGCAGCGGCGGTGCTCTGTTGTAGGAAGCCCTTCAATGACAGCGGCGCGCTCTCATATTTTGCGAATGCATAAACTATATCCGCCATAATTTAAGATATAGTTTATGCATTCGCAAATATGAGAGCTCTGTCAGCGATTTTTATTGTTTTGTCATGACCAAACATAATCCCAACATAGATAGGAGGTGTACTGTATGTCCACTGCTACCGCAGCTGAACACAAGTTGGTTGGAACAGCAGCCTGCCGCTCGCTTGCCGCTCGCTTGCTCCTTGGATTTCATTTGGGACGTGCGCTTGCCTGCGCGTGGGGGCGGGGGGGCGCGGCCAATCAGAGAAAAGCCGAACACAAGTTGGTTGCCTTTAATATTCACGCAGCGTGAATATTAAAGGCAACCAACTTGTGTTCGGCTTTTCTCTGATTGGCCGCGCCCCCCCGCCCCCACGCGCAGGCAAGCGCAGCCGTCCCACGTCCCAAATGAAATCCAAAGAGCAAGTGCGGCAGCGCGGCAGCGCGGGCAACCAACTTGTGTAGTGTTGGGCTGCTGTTCCAACGCACTTGTGTTGGGCTGCGGTAGCAGTGGAGCGCTGCTGACTGATTATTATGTTTCGCGTTTTTAACAACCAAAGTTAGATTCACTCGTCACTGTACATGTATAAACAAAGCCCATACAGTTATGAAATAATAAACACTGACTATCTGACTATTACTAATAAACACTGTGTTAGGACTATAAACACTGTTAGGACTATCTGACTCTTAATAATAAACACTGTTACAGACTAGTGTTAGGACTATCTCGATTCACGCGTCACTACTGTAACTAGAAACTCTGGGTGTCACTGTACATCAGTAACGTTATTTCGCGTTTTTAACGTCAGCGGGGCGATGCGGTGGTTAGTCCCCGGCTTCCGTGCACCGCCGCCGGCTCTACTCGGTCCAGCTCCAGCAGCAGCGACCGTGCTCCGTTGTAGAACGAAGCCCTTCAATGACAGAGCTCTCATATTTTGCGAATGCATAAACTATATCTTAAATGGCTGTCGTTTATCAATGACTTCGCGACAGCCATATTAGACACATAGCCATAATTTAAGATATAGTTTATGCATTCGCAAATATGAGAGCTCTGTCATTGAAGTGGGTGGTGGCAGTGTAACAGCGTTCACCCTGATGTAAAGTAGCTATTTTTATTGTTTTGTCATGACAACCCAATTACATAATCCAACATATGTGTAAAGAAACAACATATTCCAGTTAACGGTATATTTTTTAATGATTCATTACGGTATAAATTAGGTTAACTGGAGCTGTGGAGGCTGCTTGTTGAAGAGCCAGCGGGGCGACGCGGTTGTTTTTTCTCCGGCTTGCGTGCGCCGCCCGCGGCTTGACTCGGTTCAGCGTTCACCCTGATGTAAAGTAGCGATTTTTATTGTTTTGTCATGAAAACCCAATTACATAATCCAACATATGTGTAAAGAAACAACATATTCCAGTTAACAGTATATTTTTTAATGATTCATTACGGTATAAATTAGGTTAACTGGAGCTGTGGAGGCTGCTTGTTGAAGAGCCAGCGGGGCGACGCGGTTGTTTTTCCCCGGCTTCCGTGTGCCGCCCGCGGCTTGACTCGGTTCAGCTCCAGCAGCAGCAGCGGCCGTTCCTCCGTTGTAGGAAGCCCTTCAATGACAAGCGCTCTCATATTTTGCGAATGCATAAACTATATCTTAAATTATGGCTATGTGTCTAATATGGCTGTCGCTTATCAATGACTACACGACAGCCATATTAGACACATCGCCATAATTTAAGATATAGTTTATGCATTCGCAAATATGAGAGCTCTGTCATTGAAGTGGGTGGTGGCAGCTTACTAACAGTAGCGATTTTTATTGTTTTGTCATGACCAAACATAATCCCAACATAGATAGGAGGTGTACTGTATGTCAAATGTCGGTCATGTGGTGGAAGTGTTTAGTACAGTCACACAACAGAACACCGCTGTAGAGTACAGTCACACAACAGAACACCGCTGGTTCGACCAGCGCTTTTGCCGCGTCTCTCTTTGTGAGGTTTTGTCCGCTGCTCACCAACTTTCTCTGTTTTCTTTAAGCCTACTGTTAGAAATTCCCTTCTCACTCACTCTCTCTAGCCCCCACCCTCTCGTTCTTTACTCTCGTTTACTCTCAGTGGCCACACCTGGACTATTATCAATTACCTCTCGCACCTGTGGTGGCAGGCTAATTAGTTCCCCTGTGGGCTTTAAATACCAGGGCTCTTCCCCTCGTTTCGGCTTGGGGTCGTGTTGTATTCATGCTGAGTCATATTCTCTAACATCTAGACTCTTTCGGGAGATCCTCTGGTCTACCAATGCTGTATATGGATTTCTCCAGCCTTGAGATGTTTTGCTCCAGCCTTCGTCTGCTGTCGCCGTAGCCTGTGGAGGAGACTGTTCTGCGCTCCCTGTACTTCCACGGGAGGCACCCCAGCGCTCCACTGCAGACCCCAGCGCAGCTGTTCGTCCTGACGCACATCTAGACCAACGCGCATCTCCCGGACCCTCGGGCTTGGCACGCTCTCCAGTCACCAGCGCGCAACGCGCATCTGCAAGGGCTTGGCACGCTCTCCAGTCACCAGCGCGCAACGCGCATCTTCAAGGGCTTGGCACGCTCTCCAGTCTCCAGCACGCAACGCGCATCTTCCAAGGATCCTCGTGCTTGGCACGCTCTCCAGTCACCAGCGCGCAACGCGCATCTGCAAGGGCTTGGCACGCTCTCCAGTCACCAGCGCGCAACGCGCATCTTCAAGGGCTTGGCACGCTCTCCAGTCTCCAGCGCGCAACGCGCATCTTCCAAGGATCCTCGTGCTTGGCACACTCCTCCTCGCAGACGCACCCCGAGGCGTCTCTCGGTTCCGACGTGCACACCAAGGTGTGGCGCGCCACTCTGTTCCTCGGCTCCGACAGCGGCTACCCGGTGGACGACACCCTCGCCACCGCCGCTGTTCCAGCACCCTGTTCCTCGGCTCCGACAGCGGCTACCCGGTGGACGACACCCTCGCCACCGCCGCTGTTCCTGCACTCTGTTCCTCGGCTCCGACAGCGGCTACCCGGTGGACGACACCCTCGCCACCGCCGCTGTTCCAGCACTCTGTTCCAGCACTCTGTTCCTCGGCTCCGACAGCGGCTACCCGGTGGACGACACCCTCGCCAACGCCGCTGTTCCAGCACCCTGTTCCTCGGCTCCGACAGCGGCTACCCGGTGGACGACACCCTCGCCACCGCCGCTGTTCCAGCACTCTGTTCCTCGGCTCGGACAGCCAGCTACCCGGTGGCGACACCCTCGCCGCCGCTGCTGTTCCTGCACCATTACGCATACGCCTGGGTGAGTTTTGATTGTGATGTCACTCACCCAGCGTAATGCCTCTTGCCCCCGTCGCCGCTGCTGTTCCTGCACCATTACGCATACGCCTGGGTGAGTTTTGATTGTGATGTCACTCACCCAGCGTAATGCCTCTTGCCCCCGTCCCGCTGCGTTCCTGTACCATTCCGCATACGCTTGGGTGAGTTTTGATTGTGATGTCACTCACCCAGCGTAATGCCTCCTTTTCTTGTTCTCACTTAGTTAGTAGTTTGGACATTTCATCTCCCACTCTGTTTTTGTTCTCACTTAGTTAGTAGTTTGGACATTTCATCTCCCACTCTGTTTTTGTTCTCACTTAGATAGTATTTTTGGACATTACATCTCCCCCTGTGTGTTTGTCACACGAAGATATTATTACTTTGTTACTTTGTTTATTTGGACTGTTCTGCATCTGCTCTGTTTGTTCCCTTTTGAATATTAACCCTCTCCTCTGTTCTGCAGAGCGGCCCAGATGTTTTCCCACCAGTCCCCAGTTCCTCCCTGTCCCCAGCCCGCCTCCGCGGGCCTCAGTCCCCTCTGTCCCTAGTTCTCCCCTTCTAGTTCCACCTAGTTTCTGGTCCCAAGTTCTCCCCTTCTAGTTCCACCTAGTTCCTTGTCCCTAGTTCTCCTAGTCCCCAGTTCTCCTGTTCCCTAGCTCTCCTTGTCCCAACATCTCCTAGTCTCTAGTTCCTCTGTTTCCTTAACCTTCCCCTAGCGTTCCTTTAATGTTTCCCCTAGCGTTCATTAACCTTCCCTTAGTGTACCCTTTTCCTGCCCGCCTCTTAAAGGCACCTAGTTTTTCCCCTCTTGTTATATTCCTGTATTTGTGTTCTCCCTTAAAGGGACTGTGCCCTTTTTTCCCTGTCTCTCAATAAATATCTGTTTCTTGGCAAACCATCATACCTGTCTTGTGTTGTGCGATTGGGGTCGGTTACAAACCATAACAGTACGACCCCACCAAATCGACGACCCCAGCCAGCACAGACGGTGTATGTTGAGTTTGCCTTTTTTTTTCTTGTTCCCTCTAGCTCCCCTCTAGCTTCCTTGTTAGCCTGTTAGCTCCCCTGTTAGCTTGTTGGTCTCCCCGGTTAGCTCCCCTGTTAGCCTGTTGACTCCCCCATTTGCTTCCCTGTTAGCCCTGTTTAGCTCCCCTCTTAGCCCTGTTTTGACCCCCCTGCAGCTTGTTAGGCCTCTACTACCAGCATGGCCCTGTCTGCTAGCTTTGCCTCGGTGGCTAGCACAGCCTCTATGTTAATGCAGCCCTTACTGCTGGCATAGGCCCTGTAGCTAGCCATGCCCTGGCAGCTAACCCAGTCCCTCAGCAGAGCCCCAGTCTGCTAGCTTAGCCCCGGCTGCTAGCACAGCCTCTATGTTTATGCAGCCCTTGCTGCTGGCATGGGCCCTGTAGCTAGCCATGCCCTGGCAGCTAACCCTGTCCCTCAGCAGAGCCCCAGTCTGCTAGCTTAGCCCCGGCTGCTAGCACAGCCTCTATGTTAATGCAGCCTTGCAGCTGGCATAGGCCCTGTAGCTAGCCAGGCCCAAGCAGCTAACCCGGTCCCTCTGCATGGCCTCCACTTTTTTGTGTAGTTTCTCCCACTGCTAGGACTGCCTTTTCAGCTAGCAAGGTCAGTTTATCTCTCACTGCTAGGACTGCCTTTTCAGCTAGCAAGGTCAGTTTTTCTCCCACTGCTAGGACTGCCTTTTCAGCTAGCAAGGTCAGTTTATCTCACACTGCTAGGACTGCCCTTCAGCTAGCAAGGTCAGTTTATCTCACACAGCTAGGACTGTCCTTCCAGCTAGCTTGTTCTCTCATGCTGGTCCAGCCCTGTCTGCCAGCCTAGCTCCGGCAGCTAGCGCAGCCTCTATGTTAATGTAGCAGTACAGCTGGCATAGGCCCTGTAGCTATCAGTGCCTTGGCAGCTACCCTTTCCCCCTGCTAGCCTAGCTCGGCAGCTAGCGCAGCCTCAATGTTGATGTAGCAGTACAGCTAGCATAGGCCCTGTAGCTATCAGTGCCTTGGCAGCTACCCTTTCCCTCTGCTAGCCCTTTCCCGGTGCTACCATGGTTACCCCTTAGCTACCCTGCTTGCCCCTCAGTTCCTCTAGACCAGTTCCTCTAGACCAGTTCTCTAGACCAGTTCTCTAGGCCAGTTCTCTAAACCAGTTCTCTAGACCGGTTCTCTAGGCCAGTTCTCTTGGCCAGTTCTCTAGGCTAGTTCTCTGGACCCGGTTCCTCTAGGCCCGGTTTCCTCTAGGCCAGTTCCTCCTGTTGCCCCTCTGCTACCCTAGTTACCCCTCGGCGACCCTGTTTCTTTTGCTAGCCCCACTCTTGTGGTGGCTTCCCCTGCTGGCTTGGCCAGTACCTTTTGTTTTTGTCTTGTTTTGCCCCCTGCCACTCTGTCTGTATTTGTTTTGGGTCGCCAGGTGGCTCCCGTTGAGGGGGGGGTACTGTGAGGTTTTGTCCGCTGCTCACCAACTTTCTCTGTTTTCTTTAAGCCTACTGTTAGAAATTCCCTTCTCACTCACTCTCTCTAGCCCCCACCCTCTCGTTCTTTACTCTCGTTTACTCTCAGTGGCCACACCTGGACTATTATCAATTACCTCTCGCACCTGTGGTGGCAGGCTAATTAGTTCCCCTGTGGGCTTTAAATACCAGGGCTCTTCCCCTCGTTTCGGCTTGGGGTCGTGTTGTATTCATGCTGAGTCATATTCTCTAACATCTAGACTCTTTCGGGAGATCCTCTGGTCTACCAATGCTGTATATGGATTTCTCCAGCCTTGAGATGTTTTGCTCCAGCCTTCGTCTGCTGTCGCCGTAGCCTGTGGAGGAGACTGTTCTGCGCTCCCTGTACTTCCACGGGAGGCACCCCAGCGCTCCACTGCAGACCCCAGCGCAGCTGTTCGTCCTGACGCACATCTAGACCAACGCGCATCTCCCGGACCCTCGGGCTTGGCACGCTCTCCAGTCACCAGCGCGCAACGCGCATCTGCAAGGGCTTGGCACGCTCTCCAGTCACCAGCGCGCAACGCGCATCTTCAAGGGCTTGGCACGCTCTCCAGTCTCCAGCACGCAACGCGCATCTTCCAAGGATCCTCGTGCTTGGCACGCTCTCCAGTCACCAGCGCGCAACGCGCATCTGCAAGGGCTTGGCACGCTCTCCAGTCACCAGCGCGCAACGCGCATCTTCAAGGGCTTGGCACGCTCTCCAGTCTCCAGCGCGCAACGCGCATCTTCCAAGGATCCTCGTGCTTGGCACACTCCTCCTCGCAGACGCACCCCGAGGCGTCTCTCGGTTCCGACGTGCACACCAAGGTGTGGCGCGCCACTCTGTTCCTCGGCTCCGACAGCGGCTACCCGGTGGACGACACCCTCGCCACCGCCGCTGTTCCAGCACCCTGTTCCTCGGCTCCGACAGCGGCTACCCGGTGGACGACACCCTCGCCACCGCCGCTGTTCCTGCACTCTGTTCCTCGGCTCCGACAGCAGCTACCCGGTGGACGACACCCTCGCCACCGCCGCTGTTCCAGCACTCTGTTCCAGCACTCTGTTCCTCGGCTCCGACAGCGGCTACCCGGTGGACGACACCCTCGCCAACGCCGCTGTTCCAGCACCCTGTTCCTCGGCTCCGACAGCGGCTACCCGGTGGACGACACCCTCGCCACCGCCGCTGTTCCAGCACTCTGTTCCTCGGCTCGGACAGCCAGCTACCCGGTGGCGACACCCTCGCCGCCGCTGCTGTTCCTGCACCATTACGCATACGCCTGGGTGAGTTTTGATTGTGATGTCACTCACCCAGCGTAATGCCTCTTGCCCCCGTCGCCGCTGCTGTTCCTGCACCATTACGCATACGCCTGGGTGAGTTTTGATTGTGATGTCACTCACCCAGCGTAATGCCTCTTGCCCCCGTCCCGCTGCGTTCCTGTACCATTCCGCATACGCTTGGGTGAGTTTTGATTGTGATGTCACTCACCCAGCGTAATGCCTCCTTTTCTTGTTCTCACTTAGTTAGTAGTTTGGACATTTCATCTCCCACTCTGTTTTTGTTCTCACTTAGTTAGTAGTTTGGACATTTCATCTCCCACTCTGTTTTTGTTCTCACTTAGATAGTATTTTTGGACATTACATCTCCCCCTGTGTGTTTGTCACACGAAGATATTATTACTTTGTTACTTTGTTTATTTGGACTGTTCTGCATCTGCTCTGTTTGTTCCCTTTTGAATATTAACCCTCTCCTCTGTTCTGCAGAGCGGCCCAGATGTTTTCCCACCAGTCCCCAGTTCCTCCCTGTCCCCAGCCCGCCTCCGCGGGCCTCAGTCCCCTCTGTCCCTAGTTCTCCCCTTCTAGTTCCACCTAGTTTCTGGTCCCAAGTTCTCCCCTTCTAGTTCCACCTAGTTCCTTGTCCCTAGTTCTCCTAGTCCCCAGTTCTCCTGTTCCCTAGCTCTCCTTGTCCCAACATCTCCTAGTCTCTAGTTCCTCTGTTTCCTTAACCTTCCCCTAGCGTTCCTTTAATGTTTCCCCTAGCGTTCATTAACCTTCCCTTAGTGTACCCTTTTCCTGCCCGCCTCTTAAAGGCACCTAGTTTTTCCCCTCTTGTTATATTCCTGTATTTGTGTTCTCCCTTAAAGGGACTGTGCCCTTTTTTCCCTGTCTCTCAATAAATATCTGTTTCTTGGCAAACCATCATACCTGTCTTGTGTTGTGCGATTGGGGTCGGTTACAAACCATAACACTCTTTGCGCGAGGGTGTGTGCTAGTGGATTGATTGATTGGCCGTGTGGCCAATCAGAGAAACGCTGAACGAAAAGCTGAACACAAGTTGGTTGCCTTTAATATTCACGCGTCCGGGTCATAGTACTAGTTCAATGGTGGCCCACTAGGTGCATCACAGTTAGCCTATATAGCTCCGCCGTCCCTGCTGCCTACAGTCAGGACCACTACACTGACGTTAGCCTATGGTTCTCTCCTCTTTGTGTGCCCCCGTCCTCGCGGGTGTCCTGCGGAGGAGCTTGTGGACGCGACAACAGCGGCGGCCGTTGTTAGCTCATAGCTATCGTGAACCACTAGCCTTTACGGGCTCGAGCACCCTACAGCATAGACATCTATATTCTATTATAGATATCTATGCCCTACAGGCTGCCACCATTGTCGCCGTTGTCGCGTCCATGGCCCCCCGGCAGGGTACCCGTGGGGACGGGGTGTACAGAGAGGAGAGAACCATTTTGGGTCGGCCGTTCATGCCGGCCAGCGAGCCGGATGTCGGGATATTTTGTTAGCACAATAGCTACCAAGCTAAGCTATGTTAGCTACTAACGTTATAAACACAATATGTGTACAACGACACAATGATTTACATTATTACAAATATGGTAATGTGGTTGTGGCTTTAGAGATGGGTGGTGGCTTTAGAGATGGGTGGCTATAATCACGGAGCAATAGTGTTAGGTGAAACAGATACATTTTCATTCGGCTAGTAGTAGCAAGCATATATCAGTGCCTGCCACTAGCTGTGTGTGACTCTCAGCGCCCCCTGGTGAGCCCCCTGGTGCCCTGCACCTGTTGTGACGATCATTTCGATTACACACGCACGTTATGAACCATTGATTAAAATATGCACGTGCGTGGTGATTGTGTTGGGCAGACAAAATGTTTGATAAAAACGCTAAAACTGGGTCAATTTCAATACTTTTTTTCCCCATTCTTCATGAAAGTCACTGTTGGCCTAGTCCACATTGTTTATTGAACAAAAATACAACAGAAGGTTTTGTAGATACAGTACTGAATTCTGCCATCCGGACACATGCAATTTGAAATATGATTATAGAATATAAAATATCAGGCCTAAAATGGTTATGCGGTTAAAATGCGATTAATTAGATTAATTTTTTTAATTGCCTGACGGCACTAGAAATAACCTTTTTTGAAGTTTATTTGTGCTTCACTTACACTTATTTTGTCTCAACAGTTTGGATTGAAGTTCCGCTTCATCAGTTGCAACATTTAGCCTATCTGCAGATTTAGGACAGGTTAGTCCACATGTATACACAAGTTTGCTAAACACCAATACCTTACTTGTTGTCATATCCATACACATGCACACACACAGAACTTCCTGGAATTGTTAGATGGAACATGAGATTTGAGGGAATACTTAACTTCTGAAAAATGCCTGGTCATACATGTAAATGTAAGTCCTGTGGCCTGTCATTCAAATCGCTTAAACGTTATGTTGACCATCAGTTACTTCATAGACATGAAGCAAACAAGCAATTCCCTTGTGGTGTGGCTGACTGCAAACATCAGTTTCTGAAGTATACTGCTTTGAAAACACATATGTACCGTGACCACAGGACCATCTCTGCTTCACAAAGAAATTATATAGGATGTTCATTCAAATGCGAGGCCGCAAGTTGTCAGGAGCAATATACTAATCTCAGGGATGTCATTGCACATCTGAAATTGCATATATTGAAAAAAGAGACAGTAAAATGTCCATTTGCAAATTGTGACAAAACCTATAAAGTAAAATCATCATTCACTAGCCATATCGCACGGTTGCATATGAATCAAACAGAGTTGTTTGTAACCCCTGGCCCTACACAATCGCAGTCTACTCAGGATTCCGCTGAGGTGCAAAGGGATTTAGATGAAAGTCATGTAGCAAGTTCATCTGACGACATGCCAGATGACACTGAAATGAGAGCCCTGTATCAAAAAAATCTATGCCTTTTTTACATGCGTCTGCAGGCTAAATGCCTCATTCCATCATCAACAATACAGATTATTGTTGAAGAAATTGACAGTTTGAATGATACGTGTCATCGGTACACTAAGAAGGAATTCAAAAAGTTAATGGGAGCTAAAACAAACTTGTCTGAGACTGATATTGACAGTGTTTTGAGTATTTTGGGAGAAGCAGATTTGCATTCGCTGTGCAGCTCTCACCTTTCCACTGGGCACAGAAGAAAGATGTTCTTCCAAAAGAACTTTTCATATGTGCACCCACAGGCTATTTATCTTGGCACAGACGAGAATAGAAGGGAGTGCTATGCACAATATATCCCACTTCAGGATACTTTACGATCCATGTTAAAAGACCCAGTTGTGTGGCAACAGTGTGTGAAGCCACAAAATAATGCTGCTTCTACTAATGTGTTCACTGATATTTGCGATGGATCTGTTTTCAAGTCCAACGACTTATTCATGGAGCCAGGTATAAGCTTAAAGCTTATCTTGTACCAGGATGCATTTGAGGTAGTGAACCCTCTTGGATCATCAAAGAAGAAGCACAAAATTGTAGGAGTTTACTTTACACTTGCCAACTTCGAGGCCATCTATCGTTCTAGTGTTGACAACTTGCAGCTTTTGCTTCTGTGTCCTGAGAGGTACTTTAAGTACTTTGCACATGAAAAGTTGTTTGCACGGATGCTGTCAGATATTAGAGAACTTGAGAGGCATGGACTGGTCACTTCATCTGGCCAGGTGGTGCGGGCAACAGTCGTATGTATTCTGGGGGACAATTTAGGCTCTCACTCGATCGGTGGCTTTACTGAGAATTTCAGTACTGCAAGTCACTGCTGCAGGTATTGCTTAGTCCCTACAAATAAAATGGACAACCCGACAGACCGGTTTCCGGTAAGAACAGTTGAGACCTACAAGGAAGCACTGCGACAACTACAGGACTCTGAGGCAACACATGTAAAGGGACTCAAGTTTGACTCTGTTTTCAACTCTCTTAAGTATTTCCATGTATGCCAGCCAGGGCTCCCACCATGCATAGGCCATGACTTGTTTGAAGGCGTAGTAGCCTATGACCTTCCCCTTTACTTGAGGTATTTTGTAAAGGTGAAGAAATGGTTCACATACACACAGCTGAACCGACGAATCGCACAGTTCAAATATGTGGGTTCTGATGCTGGTTCTGCTCCTTGTGAAGTAAGTATAAGTGGTATGAAGATTGGTGGTCAGGCGGCTGAGAATTGGTGTCTTTTGAGACTTCTACCAGTGATTATTGGGGATAAGATGTCGGATACTAAGGATCCAGTGTGGCAGTTACTGATCTTGCTGAAAGAGCTTTGTGAGTTGGTCTGTGCCCCCAAGATATCTGTACCTCAAATCTGTTTCCTCAATGTTCAGATTCAAGATTATCTTGAAACAAGGAAACAACTATTTCCCACAGAGAAACTCAAACCAAAACATCACTACCTCGTCCACTATCCCTCTTTGATCGTGAAACTTGGTCCGCTCATACGGTTGTGGACAATGAGGTTTGAGAGCAAACACTCATACTTCAAAAGATGCATAAGGAGGACACAGAACTTCAAAAATGTGTGTAAGACACTTGCAAACAATCATCAGCTGCTTCAGTCATATCTGAACTCCAGCTCTTTCTTTCCTGCAACTTTGCAAGTAAAAAACATGTTTCCTTACCACACTGACTTGTACAGTGACCAAGTGCGTGATGCGGTTAAAGCAAGCTCGCTCCCACATCCTGAGTTGGTGTCCACAGAAGTGCAGTGGAAGGGTACCCTGTATAGGAAAGGCTATTTTCTATGCATTAAGAATGAAGAGTCAGTGGAATTTGGACAAATTGAGCTCATTCTGATGAAAGAAAACAAGTGTGTGTACTTCCTGGTGATACCACACTCGTCATCCTATCTGGCAGAGTATGGCCTCTATAACCTTGGAGAAGCAGCTAGACAAATGGTTTGCATCAATGCTGAACAGTGTTTGGACTTTTATCCACTAGCTGCATATAGTCTATGTGGAATGACAGTCCTGTCCCTTAAACACAGTGTTCTGGATCAGTAGCTTACTGAATTCGCTACTGACGATATATGGGGTGGATGATTAGTTGGGGAGGGGATGGGAATCTCAGTTATATTTGATCTTGATTCTTGGGAGTAATGATTCGATTCATAATTGATTGGGTACATACATTCTAAATTCTAAATTGCTGCACGAGGCATATATAACATGTAGTATAGGCATCCAAATCATTCTCATACACACACACACACACACACACACACACACACACACACACACACACACACACACACACACACACACACACACACACACACTGAGGACAGACTCAGGCAAAGTGGCAGGATAGGTGTCAGCAGTTGGGCGTTCAGTGTCTTCACACACTTCCACACACTGCAAGGAGGAGCTGGCATCAAACAGCTGTGCCCCTCAGCCAATGGCACCCCAGGTGAGCCAATAAAAACAGCCGTATTTATTTAGCATTGAACTACCATCCTAAACAGCTTTCATTACTGTTTTTTTTTTTTCTACTTTTTCTGCCCTTTCTGTGATTTTTCTCCCCATCCCAATTTACCTCTTGTGCCAATTCTCCCTCCCCTGTCCTGATTGTTGCTTGCATATGCCCCCCACTGGTCGGTTGTAGGGAGGATCGAAGCCTTGCATCACATGTCCCCTCTGATACATGTGGAGGCAGCCTGTCGCATCTTTTCACCTGCTAGCTTTTAGCTAAATCTGGGCTCAAGCTGTGTTTATCTTTCTTTGTAGTCATGGGTGACCTGGCCAGTTACATAAATGCCGTGCTTCCAGGCTCTGGACTACAACCTTTACTACTGGATTTACTTGATGGCCTCGGAGTGACTAGTGTGGACGATCTACAGTTTTTGCAACCGCATGAACTTGAAGGTGTACTGAAGCCGGTGGAATCCAGAAAGTTACTTGCTCATGCCAAGCGTAAGTGAAACATTGACTGTCACTCTATTTGAGCATGTCTTCATTTTTATATAGTAGAGTGTATGTCAAACTGACTTTTGTTTAACAAAATGGGATTAATAAAGTATCTATCTTTAGGTTACAACCGCAGAGAATCGGAAGAAGATTCCAGTAGCCCGTCTACAGCCTTTCCTGCCAGTTCAGGCATTTTTTCTTCTAGCGGCAGTAAGTAAAACCATTGTGCACACTTTCCTTTCAAATGACAATACTTGAGAGGTCTGTTACGACCAGAAAGGAGATTGCACTGTGCTCATTACATAATTAGCTGCTGCCTTAATGAGGTACACATGGAATGAGTTCAAGTATTAGGGTTCTAATGGGTTCTCCTATTAAGGGGGGGGGGGGTAGGCTCCCAGATATACACAGTACATTTCACAGAGTAAATTTTACTCAAACTGAGTAAATTGTACTCAAACTGAGTACATTTTACTCAAACTGGTTTGGGTAAAATCTTACTCAGTTTGAGTCAAATGTACTCAGTTTGAGTAGAATTTACTCTGTGAAATGTACTGTGTACTTTTTTTTTTGTTATAACCTCTGCATTTGTCATGTCTCGATGGTAATCAATAAATTATGATGTCAAATCAAAATCCATAATGGATAAGGGGTCAGGGGAAGATTTACCTCCACCCAATCAAAACTCAAACCAGCAGGTTTAATTGGACGGCCTAGTTGTGCGTCAGAAGCCGAACCAGAATGCACCTATCATCATAATCTATTGATTACCATCGAGACATTATGACAAATGCAGAGATTATAATAAAAAGTACATAGAAATCTGGGAGCCTACCCCCCTTAAATACACTGATTTAAGCTTCAAATGTGAGTTTCATATTGTGGGCTCAATTTGTTGCCGTCTTCACTGTTAACATCCAACCATGGTCGCACTGAGTAGTGTACTTGCAGAGGTGGTGGTCCAAACAATATGATAATACTCCTCTGTGCCTGTTTTGAAAATAACGTTATCATTCACTACCATTTTGGACCCCTCTACAGACTTTCCCAACAACACTCCAGACAGAAATGCGGATGCGCTGTTTGACTCCTGCTCGCCTACAAGCTCCTTGTCACCTCCGTTCACGCCAAGACTATGCCCCATCACAAATAAACGTGCGTACATTTACCATGTATACTGTTGGGGATGTTGAATTCAATTGGTAAATGGTCGGCCCAAAACTGTTCTTACTGACTATGTAAATGTGTTTAAAAAAAAATAAACACCTGTCATACAGAATGGCACTATTCTAAAATGGTTCAATGTATGTTAAAAAACAACACATGAATTGAAAGCAGACATTCTGAACTTTTACCTCATAGTTCATTGTTTCATTTAAAATATAAATGATATTGTCTCAGAGGCAAAACAACCAATCTCTCATATCTGTGCTAATTATGGCTTACTGTATTCCAGGTCTGCCGATGTCCTCATTGTCCTCCACCAATGAGTGCTCCATCAGCCGTGAGAAGGGAACAGCAGCACTGGACAATAACTGGCACTTCAGTTTCAAGATACAGTGGAACATCATGCCGTCGAATATACAAAAAATATTGGAGAATGAAGAGCGGCCAACGGCGAGGGATAGAAGAGAAATAGTCAGGTTGATTTCCGCAGAAATCCTGGTTGTCTGCAAACATCCTCAAAAGAAACATTTGAATGAAATTGCCCGCAAGATGGTACAAGAGTATCCTAAGTCATTCAAGGATGTGATTGAGGATCAAGTCATAGGTAGTGGCTACGATGCTCTAGCAAAACAACTACAATGCAGAGTGGACAACCACAAAAGGATAGGTCCACCAACGATGACTCCCAGCAGTGTTGACAAGGGAAAGACACGAAGGAAAATGTCTTATGGATGTGTGAACCCAGAACCTCAACTGCGTGCTGCAAATGACGAATCACAGAGGAAGATGAAAGAGGACCTACATAAAATGTTTGAGGAAAATGAGAAAGATGAGAAGAAAATAGAAGCATTGATGACTAACACGTTTGCCTCCCAGAGAAGAGATGTCCTAGATGAGAAAGACACACGGACTTTGAAAAAAGAATGGCCCTATCTTTTCAACACAACTGGCTTGAAGGCTCATTTCAATGAACTGACTGGGGTCCAGATAAATGAAGAATTCCAAGAGGCCATGAATGTAAAATACAAAAGAGTCCTGGGATTTTTCAAGTGTCTGCGCCCAGAAAGAGATAGTGTTGCAGGAAAACTCCAACCTCAAATCCAGGCTGCGGGTTGTGATGACTCCGTTGGGGCTGTGTTACTGCTTTTAGCTCACTTCAAAGAAGACCAAAACAAGATGCTCATAAATGTTGACGATACCGATCTTGCAGCAGATGTGAACTCTCAGGATCTTCCCACAACCCCATGCATATTGCTGTGTGGTAAGTTAAGTAAAGGATAATGTATAGCTATACTCTGTCATTGTCGCAAAATAATTGACAGACACTGCGTTCTGGAACACCGAGGCACAGCCGAGGTGTTCTAAACCCAGTGAAGGTCAATTATTTTGCGACATTGACAGAGTATAGCTATACATTATCCCGCTTATTACATGGCTAACTTACTAACAATATACCTAATTCATTTTACACCATCGACAAGATGAGATCAAATGCAGACTCAGTTGTTCTGTGGCTCCTCTGTCATCGCCGGCACCCGGCAGGTGTGTGGACTTGATTGCACTGATGTAGTGCAGTTGTGCATAATGGTAATGCTTAGCTTTCGTGACTGCGATCAAAATGCTTGATTGTGATTGGTCAATAGCGCTCTGTTGCCCCTGACAGCGGTCATTATTGCGCGTTGCCCATGACAGCGGTGAATTATCGAAAAATAAATGTTTTTTTTTATCTACTTTTTCTCCCCATTTTTCTATTTTTCTCCCGTCCCCAATTTCGTATTGTCCAATTACCCTACCCTTCCCCCTACCCTCCCCTGTCTCGAACGCTGTTAGGCCATGCCTCCCACAAGCCGGCTGCAATGTGGACGAAGCCTTGCATCACGTGTCCCCTCCGGTACTCAAGGAGGCAGCCGTCGCATCTTTTCACCTGCACAGCGTGATCTCTCAGCGGCGAGGGTCTGCGTGGGAGAGACACGCCGCCCTCGTTGCTTCCTGATTCTACTGCGCAGGCGCACCAACCGACCTGTAGGAGTCGCTGTCCACAACGTCCAATCCCCACCCACCAGCTTCCCACCCCCTAATACTGCCAATTGTATTAGTATGAACAACCAGCCAAGCTGGTAGCAACGCCGAGAGCTGGGCTCGAACCCAGCATCTCCTGCATTGGTGGCGAACGCCTTGCCCACTGCGCCACCTAGCCGCCCGCATTTTGGCTAATGTTAAAACTTGTCAGCTCAGTTTTGTCTATTTTTCTGTGTGTGTGTGTGTGTGTGTGTGTGCGCGTGTGTCTGTCATACCTTCACAGGACAAAGCCCACTGACTGCATCTGTCTTCATGGTAGCAGTGGACCAGGTGGTGGTCAATGATGGAGTCTCAACGTTCACTGAAGCAGTCAATGCCATGTTCATGATCTATTATGCCCTCAACATCGACTATCCTGTAGAGCTGGGTGCAACAATGGAGTTTCTTCAAAGGTAATTGTATATTTTTTTCATCTTTTTATTCATTTACCAGCATAATGAACTTTTTTTTTTTTTTTTTTTTTGATCTTTTTCCCCCTCCATTTTCCTCCGATTTTCTCCCATCCCAATGTTAGTCGTATGCCAATTCCCAGTCCCTTCCTGGTCGCTGCGCACTTACCCCCCACAGTCAGATCATCTGGGAGAGTGGAGGCTACCACGTGCTTCCTCCGACACACGTCCAGCCAATCACCGCTTCTTTTCACCTGGCAGCGCGGATTCTCATCGAGAGGGCGTAGCGTGTGGGAGGATCACACTATCCCCCTCAAGTCCTATCCGCGCTTAGCAGGCGCCCCGACCGAACTGTAGGAGTCGCTGTTTACAACGACCCGGACCCACCCCGCCAGCTTCTCCCACCCTCTAATACAGCCAATTGTATTAGTGCAGACGGCCAGCCAAGCTGGTGACAACCCCGGAGCTGTGAGCTGGATTCGAGCTGGATTCGAACAGGCGAATCCAGCTCACAGCTCCGGGGTTGGTGACGAACGCAATCTCCGCTCGGCCACCTAACCGCAGCATAATGAACTTTTAATCATAAAGTCCTTGTAGCAGTTTGAGAGTGAATCAATGCAGTGCAGAAGGCAGGGCATGAGTGACGGAGCCCATTCTTTCAAACATTCATTGAGAGCAGCACACACATAGGCTATAGCAGTATCACGGTATGCAGCCAAGGCCCACCAATGTGAGAATGAACGGAATTGTGTAAATGTACACCATTTGATAACGATGTCAATCCTTTTATGTACCACTCCTCTACAGATGCATGTTCAAGATAAATCCGGACAAGGGCTCAAAAGTCCACAAACAAGGCAATAAGAAGTGTCTCGCAGTCAATCCCAAGGTCCTGTCACTCATATCGAAGATATCAGAGCATGACTGGCTGGAATGACTGGTGAGTTTGCTGTTAATTCATTTGATTACTTGTGATTTATTTCATGTCCCTTTTTTCAAAACTATTTGGCAGGTGATCGGATCAACCTCTATTCAGGTAAATCTAATTCTTTCCACCACAAGGTCGGGAGTAAAGCGAATACAGTTTCCACAGGAAAGAAAACCTTCAGTGCTGTTCTTTGCTCTTCCAATTAAGAAACTAATTTCATTTCAGATATAACTAATGTTAATAGCAGCATCTACGCTAACCTCCGCCATTGGTGTTTTGAAATGAACAGTTGCTTCTCACTGTTGTCACACCTAAACCACCTCTTCTCGTAGATTACAAACTTCTCTCTATGGAGATTTGCCAGAATGATGTGGGCAGTGAAACGTGAGCTCACAAGATCAGAATGGTCTCATGTCCAAATTCTGAAGATTTGGACATCAATCTGATGCAATTTCTTCTTTATTTCTCCATGAGGTTGATTGAAATAGTATTTCTGTTTGTGTGTATTACAGAGAATCCAGAGCCATCAGGACTAAAATGAAGCGAAACAAGATACAGCAGCACTGGAAGAAAGAGGATGAATAACATTCTTGTTTTCAGTTCAGTTAATTTTTATATTGGACACATGACAATGGTCATAAATCGCAAGTTTTACCAGCTGCTGTTGCAGCATTGTCCGAAAAGGGCTAGGGAGAAGCACTATATAGCTTGCCGGGCCTACGCCTGAAGACTCCCATTTTTTATACACATATATACCTGCACATATTCATACATGATACATATTCATACATGATGTTTATAGCATTGTTCTGTATATACTGTATACATACACATATACACACACGCATATATATTTATCCCATAAATACTGTATCATATTATAAATAATAAGCTGTACACCAACTGGGGTGCTCTTTGCCATGGATATGTATGTGTGTGTATGTATGTATATATATATATATATATATATATATATATATATATATATATATATATATATATATATATATATATATATATATATATATATATATATATATATATATATATATATATATATATATATATATATATATATATATATATCCATACACACATGGCAAAGAGCACCCCATAGTTGGTATACACAGCTTATTTACAATATGATTAATAAATTAGTGTTGGCATGTATATAAAGTGATATACAGTACATATACACATTATAGTATATTATGGTTGAGCACTTTGGTTCCGCACGGACGTTTACACTGTTATAGAATACAGCACTGACCATCACCAACCGTAACTTAGGGGTTAGAGTTAGAGGTGGTCTAGGTCTGGTTAGGGGTTAGAGTCAGAGGTGGTCTAGGTCTGGTTAATAGAGGCCATAACCAGACCTAGACCACCTCTAACTCTAACCCCTAACCAGACCTAGACCACCTCTAACTCTAACCACTAACCAGACCTCTTCCATGTGGCACTTTAACAGTACACTGACCTCAGAATGTATATTTTTATGCAAGCAGATTGCAATCAGTGTGTACTACTAGTACTACTGTGTTTAGTTTACAGTATCATGTTGTTATAGAATAAACCGCTGCCAGCAGCAGCCCAGCACTGACCAATGACCATCACCAAACTTAACTTGGGGGTTAGAGTAAGAGCCTAGGTGGTCTAGGTCTGGTTAGGGGTTAGAGTCAGAGAGGTGGTCTTGGTCTGGTTAGGGGTTAGAGTCAGAGGTGGTCTAGGTCTGGTTAATAGAGGCCATAACCAGACCTCTAGCGAATACAGTTTCCACAGGAAAGAAAACCTTCAGTGCTGTTCTTTGCTCTTCCAATTAAGAAACTAATTTCATTTCAGATATAACTAATGTTAATAGCAGCATCTACGCTAACCTCCGCCATTGGTGTTTTGAAATGAACAGTTGCTTCTCACTGTTGTCACACCTAAACCACCTCTTCTCGTAGATTACAAACTTCTCTCTATGGAGATTTGCCAGAATGATGTGGGCAGTGAAACGTGAGCTCACAAGATCAGAATGGTCTCATGTCCAAATTCTGAAGATTTGGACATCAATCTGATGCAATTTCTTCTTTATTTCTCCATGAGGTTGATTGAAATAGTATTTCTGTTTGTGTGTATTACAGAGAATCCAGAGCCATCAGGACTAAAATGAAGCGAAACAAGATACAGCAGCACTGGAAGAAAGAGGATGAATAACATTCTTGTTTTCAGTTCAGTTAATTTTTATATTGGACACATGACAATGGTCATAAATCGCAAGTTTTACCAGCTGCTGTTGCAGCATTGTCCGAAAAGGGCTAGGGAGAAGCACTATATAGCTTGCCGGGCCTACGCCTGAAGACTCCCATTTTTTATACACATATATACCTGCACATATTCATACATGATACATATTCATACATGATGTTTATAGCATTGTTCTGTATATACTGTATACATACACATATACACACACGCATATATATTTATCCCATAAATACTGTATCATATTATAAATAATAAGCTGTACACCAACTGGGGTGCTCTTTGCCATGGATATGTATGTGTGTGTATGTATGTATATATATATATATATATATATATATATATATATATATATATATATATATATATATATATATATATATATATATATATATATATATATATCCATACACACATGGCAAAGAGCACCCCATAGTTGGTATACACAGCTTATTTACAATATGATTAATAAATTAGTGTTGGCATGTATATAAAGTGATATACAGTACATATACACATTATAGTATATTATGGTTGAGCACTTTGGTTCCGCACGGACGTTTACACTGTTATAGAATACAGCACTGACCATCACCAACCGTAACTTAGGGGTTAGAGTTAGAGGTGGTCTAGGTCTGGTTAGGGGTTAGAGTCAGAGGTGGTCTAGGTCTGGTTAATAGAGGCCATAACCAGACCTAGACCACCTCTAACTCTAACCCCTAACCAGACCTAGACCACCTCTAACTCTAACCACTAACCAGACCTCTTCCATGTGGCACTTTAACAGTACACTGACCTCAGAATGTATATTTTTATGCAAGCAGATTGCAATCAGTGTGTACTACTAGTACTACTGTGTTTAGTTTACAGTATCATGTTGTTATAGAATAAACCGCTGCCAGCAGCAGCCCAGCACTGACCAATGACCATCACCAAACTTAACTTGGGGGTTAGAGTAAGAGCCTAGGTGGTCTAGGTCTGGTTAGGGGTTAGAGTCAGAGAGGTGGTCTTGGTCTGGTTAGGGGTTAGAGTCAGAGGTGGTCTAGGTCTGGTTAATAGAGGCCATAACCAGACCTCTAGACCATCTCTAACTCTAACCCCTAACCAAACCTAGACCACCTCTAAATCTAACCCCTAACCAGACCTTCCATCACCATGTGGCACTTTACACAACAACCTCAAAATGTGATTTATATCATTTTATGTTTATGCAAGCAGATTGCAATCAGATTGCTACTGTGTGTACTATACACTATTGTACTGTACTATTATCTACTCAAGTTCAACTACTGTGTTTGTTTGTTTACAAAACACAGTATCCTGTTAGTGTTGTTGACACTGTTACACTGGCTGCTGTTACTGTTATTTAATATTTTCAAATAAATCGCTGCCAGGTGAGCAAGGCCAGACATAGGCCCCGTCCACACGAACGCTGGGTTTAATGTAACCGTGATTGTATGTGCGCAGTTGCACTGTTCGGCCACACACAACCGGGGATTTGCTACACTGCAACCGCGGTCTTTGAAACCGGTGGCCAGGGTGGAGTTGTGCGGTTTTGCAGTTGCGTGTGGGCATAGCAACCGGGGTTATTCCCAGTGTTTACAGCAGAGCTGTCGCAATTATTCCCCATGTTCACGGCAGACCGCGGGGTAGAGAGATTAGAGCAGAGCCAACTACACCAGTGTTTACAGCAGAGCTGTCCCAAGTAGCGTTATATGAAAATGATTGTAACAAACTTTTGTTAAAAACGTATCGTCTGTGTTGAAGAGTGTTGTGATCGACTGATGTCTGTTGACGCTCAGAGTAAACATGTAGCTGCAGCTAAACTAAACTCATGTGTTGTCAAGTTATTGTTATAAGGAACCCAGTCCAGACTGCATCCCCTTAACAATTGTTTGTATTGAGCCGTATTGTATTGTACCCATTCTGCAATGTGTTAAATAACGTTTGCATCCATTCATTATACTAGCGTTAACGTTACATTATTACGTTAGCATTTAAGCTATATACTATACATAGAGAATGCCATTGACATTAGCATGTAGCTAACAACACCGGAGATCTTTTTTGTGAGACTAAACTATCCGCTCTTGGTGGTAAATTGTGTTGCTGATGGTTTTGTTTCATCAACAAAATGAGAGGCAGAACACAGTGAATGTATCCGTTTGTTTATTGCAGTTTCTTTCTTTGCTGAAAATATATGTTCCGTTGGCAAAATGATCAATAGGGTCCAGCTGTGCTTCTAAACAGGAAGTTTACTTCTTCTTCTTCAGTAAATTAATGGCAGATCGCGACCCAACAGGAAGTTTAGTGAGCGTTCAGTCTTTTCTGATTGGTTGAAATGGCCTTCATGTCTGAACAACATCGCCGCCTACTGCTTTGGCATTGTATTACATTGTACTAAATGTATCGGTTGCTGGGTTCCAGCTCTGCCCGTGAGTACGCAGTTATACACGGTTGTCCACCTGTGTTCACCGTGTGGACGGAGTTTTATTATTTCAAACTTCGGTCATATTAAATCCAAACTCTCGTGTGGACAGGGCCATAATGTGACTGTCTTATTAAGTTATTTCTCCATTCACAGATCGACAGTGAGTGCTGCACCCTTCCTGTTTATTACTTGTGCTGCCGACTCAGATTCCCCTATAGGTTAAAAAATAAATACGCAATTTAAATCAGAATATGTTCCATGTTGACTATTTCTGACTTCTGCCAAGTTTTTTTCCATTGACTAAAAATAGACAAAAATGTCATCCGTTTACTAAAATGCTCAGACATTTTAGTTGACTAAAACTGACTAAACGAAAAAAATAAATGAAAATGACTAAATATGATAAACGAAAAAGGAGCACTTGACACATTACTAAGACTAAAACTAAAATGAAAATAGCTGCCAAAATGAACACTGGTTTACAGTGACATTCCATATAAATGTTGTGATTTCCATATAAAATGTTGTGCTAATAAATACCGCTCTCCTTCGAGACACCACCGCCGACTCATCTCTCAGCACTATACAATAGTATGCTAGATATAGTCGTTTCCTTTTCACCATTGGCAGATTATCATCCACATTGGAGAATAGAGCTTTTAAATGCTTATTTCTACTTTTGACACATTAACTGTACTGACTTTTACAAGGTATATCAACTGTATATATCAACTGTATGTACTCCAAATATACTGAGAAGAGTGCTTGCTTGTGGGTTGTTGAACTGGAGTGCAGCTGAGACCATGCAAAATGAATACTTAACCCATTTAGACATAAAACGCCTGCTAAAAACTCCTATTAAAACCTATGCAATTAGGGTTTTTTGGAAAGATTTTCAGAATTGTCAGTTAATAAAACCTTTTATATCAGCCTCTGGAGCAGATTGAAACATGAAATGAAAACCGATAGATTAGAACTTGGGCTTTTATTTGAACATCATTCATTTTCCCTAATGTGCATTGACATTTAAAAAAGAAAAATGTCTTGTCCAGATACTTTTAAAGGGATTTCAAATAATAGGTAATTTGAATTTGTATACAGCAGTTGGGCTGTAAAAATACAGAGAATATATAGCAAATATCTGTAAAAAAAAATTCACTGCTGAACTTTGTGTTCTGTCACTTAATTGAAGGAGTTTGATTGTAATCATTTTGGAAAAACCTGTAGAATAACAGTGTTTCACTGCTGAACGAAGTTATGTCACTTAATTGAAGGAGTTTGATTGTAATAATTATGGGGAAACCTGTAAAATAACAGTGTTTCACTGCTGAACTTAAGTTATGTCACTTAATTGAAGGTGTTTCATCGTAAATGTAGGAAAAACCTGTGAAATAACAGTGTTTCACTGCTGAACTTTAAGTTCTGTCACTTAATTGAAGGAGTTTGATTGTAATCATTTTGGAAAAACCTGTAGAATAACAGTGTTTCACTGCTGAACGAAGTTCTGTCACTTAATTGAATGAGTTTGATTGTAATAATTATGGGGAAACCTGTAAAATAACAGTGTTTCACTGCTGAACTTAAGTTATGTCACTTAATTGAAGGTGTTTGATCGTAATAATTTAGGAAAATACTGTCAAATGACAGTATTTCACTGCTGAACTTTTAGTTATGTCACTTAATTGAAGGTGTTTCATCATAAATGTAGGAAAAACCTGCCAAATAACAGCGTTTCACTGCTGAACGAAGTTCTGTCACTTAATTGAAGGAGTTTGATTGTAATCATTTTGGAAAAACCTGTAGAATAACAGTGTTTCACTGCTGAACTTAAGTTATGTCACTTAATTGAAGGTGTTTCATCGTAAATGTAGGAAAAACCTGTGAAATAACAGTGTTTCACTGCTGAACTTTAAGTTCTGTCACTTAATTGAAGGAGTTTGATCGTAATAATTTAGGAAAATACTGTCAAATGACAGTATTTCACTGCTGAACTTTTAGTTATGTTACATTACATTTACATTTACATTACATTTAGTCATTTAGCTGACGCTTTTATCCAAAGCGACTTACAAGTTCTGTACGACAAGCCATCAGGAAGAGCACAACTCTATCAGCTGAGTAACAATGTTCATCAAAGTGTTGAGTGCTACAGTGTAGGTTAGTTTATTAGGACAAGTGTATGACAGTATGGTTAGTTAGGGTTAGATTTTTTATTTATTTTTTTTTAATTCAGATAATGGTTGAAGAAGTGCGTCTTTAGTCGACGGCGAAAGATTGGACGTGTTTCGGCTGTCCTAACTGGGGTGGGTAGTTCATTCCACCATTGTGGGGCAAGGACTGAGAATAGGCGACTTCTCTTTGATGACCCTCCCGGAGCTTGGATAGGAGTAGGTCTGAGGCGGCCAGAAGATGCAGAGCGTAGGGGTCTTGAGGGTGTGTAGTTAGAGACCATTGACCGGAGGTAGGCGGGAGCAGTTCCCTTTGCCGCACGGTATGCTAGGTCGAGGGCCTTGAAGCGGATTCGTGCAGCAATGGGGAGCCAGTGCAGGTCCCTAAGAAGTGGGGTGACATGGGCCGACTTCGGTAGGTTTGAGATCAGGCGGGCCGCTGCGTTCTGAATGAGTTGAAGAGGCTTAGTGGCAGTGGCCGGGAGGCCAGCGAGCAGTGCGTTGCAGTAGTCGAGGCGGGAGATGACTGTTGATTGGACGAGGAGTTGGGTGGCTTCTTTTGTCAGGAAGGGGCGTATCCTTCTGACGTTGCTCAGGAGGAATCGGCAGGTTCTGGTTGTCGCTGCGATGTGAGCAGAGAAGTTCAACTGGTCGTCGAGGACAACACCAAGGTTCTTGGCGGTCGGGGACGCGGTCACAGCTGCATTCTCGACTGTGATGGAAAGGTCGGTCAGGGGGGAGGATTTGGCCGGCAGGTGGAGCAATTCTGTTTTGCTTAGGTTCAGTTTGAGGTGGTTGGTCGTCATCCAGGCGGAGATGTCGGACAGACAGGCCGAGATCCGCTCAGAGACGTGGATATCTGAGGGAGGGAAGGAGAGGAAGAGTTGAGTATCGTCGGCATAACAGTGGTAGGAGAAGCCATGAGACGTGATAATGTTACCCAGTGATTTAGTGTAGAGGGAGAAGAGAAGGGGTCCTAAAACCGAGCCCTGGGGGACACCCGTCCGCAGGGGGCGGGTGGCCGACAGGGTCCCTCTCCATGACACTTGGTAGGAGCGGTCATTGAGGTATGATGACAACCATGTCAGCGCAGAGCCAGCCACTCCCATTCCTGCGAGGGCCGCGAGGAGGATCTGGTGGTTGACTGTGTCGAAGGCTGCAGATAGATCTAGGAGAATCAGGACAGAGGAGAGGCCTTTCGCTTTTGCTAAGTGAAGTGCCTCTGTGAACGCAATGAGGGCTGTCTCTGTGGAGTGACCAGTCCTGAAGCCTGACTGATTAGGGTCTAGGAGGTCATTCTGTAAGAGATAAGCAGTAAGTTGGTTGGATACAGCACGTTCAAGTGTTTTAGAAAGGAAGGAGAGAAGAGAGACAGGACGGTAGTTGCCTATGACGGTAGGGTTCAGGGATGGTTTTTTTATGAGGGGCGTGACTCTGGCTTGTTTTAGGGAGGTGGGGACCACCCCCGAGTTGAGTGAGGAGTTGATGGTTGCAGTTAGGAATGGGAGGATGTCTGGTGCTATGGTCTGGAGGAGTGGGGAAGGTAGCCGGTCCAGCTGGCATGTAGTCGGACGGTTCGACGTTACCAGTGTCAGGGTCTCGGCTTCTGTAATGGGAGAGAAAGATGACAGAGTGAAGGATGAGGTTCTCGATTCAGCATTTGGAATGGGTGGGGGTTGGGAGAAGGAGCTGCGGATGTTCTCCACTTTTTCCTCAAAGAAGATCGCAAAGTCTTCGGCAGAGAAAGATGAGGGAGGGGGGGGTGGGGGGGGAGTGAGGAGGGAGGACATGGTAGCATGCAGTTTGCGAAGATTCTTGGCAGAGGCCTCGATCCTATGGTGAAAGAAAGAAGCTTTGGCATTAGTAATGGTTTTGGAGAATGTTAACAAGAGGTTGTGATATGTGTCGATGTCAGCAGTGAGGCGTGACTTTCTATACTTCCTTTCAGCTGCTCTCAGGACCTGTCTTTGTTCTCTCACTGGATCTGTCAGCCATGGACTGGGTGGGGAACGGCGGGCAGGTTTCTCAACGAGGGGACAGAGCTTGTCGAAGGAGGTTGCAAGGGCTGAGAGGAGGGTGGAGGTTGCCATCTCTGTGGAGAGAGCAGAGAAGGTGTCACTCAAAGGTAGAGTGGATAGTATGTCAGAGGAGAGGGTGGAGGGGGATAGGGAGGGCAGGTTGCGTCTGAGTGAGACGGTTTGAGTTGGGGTGAAGACCTTTCGGTTAAGCATGAGAGTTAGTGAGAAGGATATGAAGGAATGGTCAGATACATGTAGGGGAGTTACCGTGGTGTTAATGATGCTGGAGTTACGGGAAAATATGAGATCCAAGGAGTTGCCTGCTTTGTGGGTGGGAGGCATGGCAGTGGGAGTCAGGTCAAATGATTGTAGGAGGGAGACTACTATGACTGACTGAGATGAGTCAGGCAGGTTGAAGTCGCCCAATAGAAGGAGAGGGGTACCATCTTCCGGTAAGGAGCTTAGAAGCATGTCCAGCTCATCTGTGAAGTGATCGAGCGGACCTGGAGGGCGGTAGAGTGTAACAATGGTGAGATTGAAAGGATTAGAGACAGATACTGCATGATATTCAAAAGAGGAGAGTGACAGTGCTGGGAGGGGTGTTAAGTTTGTAGTCCATGAAGGAGATGTCATGAGGCCAGTGCCTCCACCCCGCCTGGAAGGTCGAGGTGTGTGAGTGAAGTTATAGTTTGTAGATAATGCTGCAGGTGTTGATGAGTTATTGGGGGTTATCCAGGTCTCAGTTAGAGCCAGGAGCTGCAGATTTTGACTATGGGCGTAGGCAGTAATGAAGTCAGCTTTCTTGACTGCTGATTGACAATTCCATAGGCCTCCCTGTACTGTGACAGGTGTATTAGTGGCTGTAAGAGGGTAGGATAGATTAGCCGGGTTGCTAGCAAACTGCCGTGGGTGGGTTGAGTCTGTTCTGGGGGAGCAGATTGTGGATATGAGACACATTGTGGTGTCAAGAGTGGCAGGGAGGAAGTAGAGAAATAGCAGAGTGGGAGGGAAAGGGAGATTTTTCAGAGTGGAGTGAAAGATAGGACTAGGGTGTACTTAGCACTAGGTGGATCGGCGGATCCTTTCCGCGAATAACTCCAGGAAAACTCCTCTTTGTCCCTCTTCGTTTCTCGACGCTTCGCTGACGCTAAGCCAGCAGGCCTTTAAATCCCTATCACTAATTAGTGCTTTCTAACACCTGGCCCTTAATGGGTCACTTAAGGAAACAAAATGGCCGCTTTAAACACGCCCCTTAATCAAGTCAGCTGGTCAAGTCAGCAATCAAGTCTCAGTTTAAAGATATTACTAAATGACTTAAAATGTCTTACCCTGATGCAGTGTAAGTCTCTCAGTGAATGAGCTGTCCTTCCACAACAGAATGTAGTACAGAGTGATTCCAGGAGAGGCTGAGGTTCTGCTTTTAAGCAGTGACAGGGCTCTGAGATCACACTCAGTACACAAGTGCTGTCTTTAAGCAGGAAGCAGCTTTTAATGGGTCACTTAAGGAAACAAAATGGCCGCTTTAAACACGCCCCTTAATCAAGTCAGCTGGTCAAGTCAGCAATCAAGTCTCAGTTTAAAGATATTACTAAATGACTTAAAATGTCTTACCCTGATGCAGTGTAAGTCTCTCAGTGAATGAGCTGTCCTTCCACAACAGAATGTAGTACAGAGTGATTCCAGGAGAGGCTGAGGTTCTGCTTTTAAGCAGTGACAGGGCTCTGAGATCACACTCAGTACACAAGTGCTGTCTTTAAGCAGGAAGCAGCTTTTAATGGGTCACTTAAGGAAACAAAATGGCCGCTTTAAACACGCCCCTTAATCAAGTCAGCTGGTCAAGTCAGCAATCAAGTCTCAGTTTAAAGATATTACTAAATGACTTAAAATGTCTTACCCTGATGCAGTGTAAGTCTCTCAGTGAATGAGCTGTCCTTCCACAACAGAATGTAGTACAGAGTGATTCCAGGAGAGGCTGAGGTTCTGCTTTTAAGCAGTGACAGGGCTCTGAGATCACACTCAGTACACAAGTGCTGTCTTTAAGCAGGAAGCAGCTTTTAATGGGTCACTTAAGGAAACAAAATGGCCGCTTTAAACACGCCCCTTAATCAAGTCAGCTGGTCAAGTCAGCAATCAAGTCTCAGTTTAAAGATATTACTAAATGACTTAAAATGTCTTACCCTGATGCAGTGTAAGTCTCTCAGTGAATGAGCTGTCCTTCCACAACAGAATGTAGTACAGAGTGATTCCAGGAGAGGCTGAGGTTCTGCTTTTAAGCAGTGACAGGGCTCTGAGATCACACTCAGTACACAAGTGCTGTCTTTAAGCAGGAAGCAGCTTTTAATGGGTCACTTAAGGAAACAAAATGGCCGCTTTAAACACGCCCCTTAATCAAGTCAGCTGGTCAAGTCAGCAATCAAGTCTCAGTTTAAAGATATTACTAAATGACTTAAAATGTCTTACCCTGATGCAGTGTAAGTCTCTCAGTGAATGAGCTGTCCTTCCACAACAGAATGTAGTACAGAGTGATTCCAGGAGAGGCTGAGGTTCTGCTTTTAAGCAGTGACAGGGCTCTGAGATCACACTCAGTACACAAGTGCTGTCACTTATGTCACTTAATTGAAGGTGTTTCATCATAAATGTAGGAAAAACCTGCCAAATAACAGCGTTTCACTGCTGAACGAAGTTCTGTCACTTAATTGAAGGAGTTTGATTGTAATAATTATGGGGAAACCTGTAAAATAACAGTGTTTCACTGCTGAACTTAAGTTATGTCACTTAATTGAAGGTGTTTCATCGTAAATGTAGGAAAAACCTGTGAAATAACAGTGTTTCACTGCTGAACTTTAAGTTCTGTCACTTAATTGAAGGAGTTTGATCGTAATAATTTAGGAAAATACTGTCAAATGACAGTATTTCACTGCTGAACTTTTAGTTATGTCACTTAATTGAAGGTGTTTCATCATAAATGTAGGAAAAACCTGCCAAATAACAGCGTTTCACTGCTGAACGAAGTTCTGTCACTTAATTGAAGGAGTTTGATTGTAATAATTATGGGGAAACCTGTAAAATAACAGTGTTTCACTGCTGAACTTAAGTTATGTCACTTAATTGAAGGTGTTTCATCGTAAATGTAGGAAAAACCTGTGAAATAACAGTGTTTCACTGCTGAACTTTAAGTTCTGTCACTTTATTGAAGGAGTTTGATCGTATTTTTTTTAAATACTGAAAGTTGCCTTATTTTCACATTCAGTAAAATGATGAGTATCTTATGTGTTTTTACATACAATTCAATGTAATTTAACATTCAACACAATTAAGCAAATACATGTATTTAAAAAGAATTACCTGTAGAATAACTGAAGGTTTTTACTGTTTTTTAATTATATTATTCTCTTTTTTAACATTATTTAACATTACATTTAAAGTTTAACAGCAAAAAAACAGAAAGTTGCCTTATTTTGACATACAGTAAAATGATGTATATTCTAGGTGTTTTACATGTAATTTAACATTCAAGACAATTAAGCAATGGAATAATCCTGTAAAAAAAAGATAATTTCTTATTAAATCAATCTACAGATTACAACCTTTATTTAATGGTTAATATTTGTATTAAAGGTTATTTACTGTATTTTTATGGAATTTCCTGTATTTTTATGGGATTTACACTTAAAGTAGAAAAACAAAAGTAATCTGTAAAATAATACATTGAAAGTCCCGTAAAAATAAATTTTTTTTTAAGAGTGTACACTCTCCTAACAACCCCATTGTAACACCTTTAAGATTCCCGGGAGCCGCGTTTTGATTTCAAAACACGTTTGACTTTTAAGCACTGGTGTCTGCTGCATCAAGAGGTGCAAAGAGGGGGGACGAGAGGGGAATTTACAGCGTGGCCAAATATAAACTAATGACATCCAATTACATGCTTTGCTAGATTCTAATTGTTTCCACTTGACTCGGTCCACATATTCATTTCTCCGCTGAATGAAGATGAACAAACTCATTATTGTACCTCGTTTAATGACTCCAAGAGTTTCACAAATAGAGTTGACAAAACACATCTCCCTGCCTTTACTTGGTCACTTCTACTGTAGGTCAGCGTTGTGTTAAATTGTGAATGCGACTAGACACTAATAGCTTATTCCATGATACATGATGAGATGACAAATGTTCAGCCGAGTCATTGCGACAGAGTGGGACATTGTACGGTTATTATACATCAAAGTGAGACTAGCCCCTACCATGGCTTTGGATATTTGATCTTTGGACTGACATTATTCCACCGTCATCGATTTGGCTAACCTGTGGTGCTGGTAGGTCGTTCACTGTGTCGCCCATAGTGGTTGCTCCCTGGTGGCTCTAAATTGCTGTGCAATTATTACCACTTTATCTATTTTATCTATATTATTACAGCATAGTTGCAATTTGATGAATAATGGTCTAGTATTTCCTCAATATGAACATTTGTGGTACAACACCAGGTTTCGTGGTGATGTTGCTTCCTACTTACAGGCACACGTGGAAGTCAGGATGTTTCAAAGTAAAAGCACTACTCGGATGAGAGAGGGGAAAGAAGCGAGAGAGTGGCGTTGTATCAGACTATGTAGATCAGGGGTTCCCAAAGTGGGGGTCCCAAAGGGGGGGGGGGGGGGTAGCCAGATGATTAAAAAAAATATATATATCCAATTCTTTTTTTTTATGCAGTCAGGCCACTGAATTTAGAAGCAGGCCAGGCCAGTGTTTCTAGTTGCAGCAGCGCAATAGTTAGATAACCTAGGTGGGGAACAACCAGGAGATCACTGCAACTCACACAAGTTGGAGAACTATCTCTCTCTCTCTCTCTCTTGCTCTCACACACACACAAAGGGAGTCACATGTGATTGGTGGAGGCGGGACCCTTACAAAAAACTGTTGTTGCTAATCATCGACCCATGCTAGCCTGTAATAATCCCCCCCAGAAAAATCTACTTTGCATTTGATATATTTCAAATATATGCCATCACACACTGGCATTTAAAGGGTTAGAATTATAAAATGAATATGTGGTGTTATGATCAGGGCTGAAGTTAAATAAAAGATTGTATTTTTTTCAATCTGACATTACAAAAAAACAGAAAATCCATCAAAATCAGTGTTTTTGCTAATCATACATGCTAGCCTGTTTTTTAACAATAATTTGTGATGCCATCACAAACACTGGCATTTAAAGGGTACAAATAAAAAAAATGCCTGCACCAGAATGCAGGAAATTAAGTCTTTGTAACAAAAAAAATCCTGGTGGGGGACCCCCAGACCCCCTGCTTAAAAAGTGGCCTGACTGGGGCTATATTTTGCACTATATTTCCTGGCCTGACTGATTTCCCCAGTACGGCCCTGGTTAAAAGCCTCCAATGCTTATTAGTGTGTGTGCGTTTGAACGTTTGTATGTTTCAACCATACATTTCCATTTATATAAACAAATTAAAAAAATTATAATTGTTTATTATTTAAAAAAAAAAAAATTTACCTCCTATAATAGTGGGGGTCGCGGCTCTCTGACACCGGTATTTGGGGGTCGCGGCCTGAAAAGTTTGGGAACCCCTGCTGTAGATAACCCACCAAGCTTTTACTTTGACACTTTGTGTCTTCTGGCTAACCTTGCACGGCATCTGGCTTCGCAAGATCACACTGGAATCCATCTTGTCAGACTCAAAGTTATGTGCCTGTGCCTGAACCACAGTGGTTCGGACCAATCCGTGTCCTTTGAGGAACTACTGGCAGCTAGGGGCGTGGTTTAGATGTAACAACACTAAAAAAATTAAGTGCTGGCCTATTCCAAACGGTTTCAAAGGACAACTACCCAGATGGTTCTGTGTCACAGATCATGTGGCGGGTCAAGTTATTTTCGGACATCTTCTGTGTGAAAACTCAGATGTGTTAATGTCACAAAAGTTCATATTGTCATCAAAACTATCCTTTGTAATCCTTTTACTGTAGATACTATATCTATATCTGTACATATCCGGGGGTGACAGTGGCTCGGGAGGTAGAGCAGTCGTCTGGTAATCAGGAGTTTCCTGGTTCGATTCCCACTTCTCCTGGGCATCGTTTCGAAGTGTCCTTGAGCAACACTTAACCCCACTTAACAACCTGCTCCCGATGAGCAGGTTGGCACCTTGCATGGTTGCCTCCACCGTCGGTGTGTGAATGTGTGAGTGAATGTGTGAGTGAATGTGTGAGTGAATGGGTAAAATGTGAGGAACAAATTGTAAAGCACTTTGGATAAGAGCGCTATATAAATGCAGCCATTTACCATTTATATCCCTTACCTACTCTTACTAGTTACGCTGCTGGCCAGTACTACCATACTGTCTTTATACTGTACCTGTATCTCTGTACATATTAATATTACAACTTATTATAGTACATACATCTAATTAGCACTACACCCAGTAGTACTAATTTATAGATTTTATACCCAGTTTAATCACTTGTACATTATGCACTTTACTGTTACATTTGCACTCTGGTTAGATGCCAAACCTCTTTTCATTGTACTGTGCTTGTGCTGTATAATGACAATACATTTGAATATAATCTAATCTAATCTAAACTAGACTAGTAATCACCAAATTAAAACTAAACCATGACAGTAGACAAAGGTAGTAGTCGTTTTACAGCAACTTAAAGCGACCACGGAGCAACACACACACGCACACACACACACACACACACACGCACGCACGCACGCACGCACGCACGCACGCACGCACGCACGCACGCACGCACGCACGCACGCACGCACGCACGCACACACACACACACACACACACACACACACACACACACACACACACACACACACACACACACACAAACACCCCTCCCTCTAGCCTATTTTGCCTACATCTTCACCGAACATATGAACCACAATTCTATGACTTAGATACTCTATGGCAAACATACCAAATGACCAAAAGACACATAGCTCACAGTTCAAATGCAATATAGCCTGACCAAAATAAAAGCTATTAATTATGAATATCACTAAGTATATATTAAATACTCACCACATCTAAGCTGAGGGTTTTACAATTGATTTCTAAAGATAGCTGCTACTCTAGAATAATAGCCTAGTAGGATACAAGCAGGTGTTGCTACAGCCCCTCTGTCTACTGTAGTGTCCCTGTGAGCTCTGCTGCGGTCTCCCTCAGGTGTTGCTGCTGCTGTTTTCTGTGGTGGTTTTGGAAAAGGCACTGGGGCGAGACAGATACCCTTTAAATAGCATCAACACCTTCCGCTTGTAGGTTTTAATTGCAAAGAAGTAGATGACTGGGTCCAGGCAGCAGTTGAAGTTCATCAGTGAAACTGTGACCTGCGGGGAGAGACGATAATGAAAAGAGAACCCACAGGGCGGGGGGGGGGGCATTTCTGAATCCAAGCAACGACAGGTTAACAACAGCAACTCCTACCTGTAAGGATACTTTAAAAGCCCTCAGTTCCTGGCAGGTTGGCGGGTGGAACATCTTCCTCACCATGAAATGCATGACATTGAGGTGGTAGGGGCTGAAGCACACAACAAAGGTAAAGAGGATGAGAAGGATGATGCCGTTTGCCCTGTGGCTCCTAGCCGACCGGCCGCTCGGAGAGTTCTGCCGGGGCGCGGCCCGTAGCTTCAGGTTGATCTTGGTGTAGCAGACCAGGATGACCTTGAGGGGGCTGCAGAAGGAGACGGTGCAGGCCAGGAGCAGCAGGTAAGGGGTGGCGCGGGGGCCCTCAAGGTTGAAGTATTCCATGCAGGTGCGTCTGCCCTTGTGTTCATGGAGCATGTTGAGGAAGAGCAGAGGAGTGGTCTCCAGGAACACCAGGGTCCAGACCAGGCAGCAGACCCTCCGGACGACCCTCGCACTCCGTAGACGCTGCAGCCGCTGGGGGTGCACCATGGCTAGGTAACGGTCCAGGCTGATGCAGGTCATAAAAGCAATGCCTGATGGTAGAAGAAGAAGCAGAAGAAGAAGTCTTTATTTGTAGAACACATTGTCACACACACATGCGAGATAGGCGACACACATAGGAACACACATTTTTGGGGATCCAAGGGCAGCCAGGAGCAGACATTTGGCCTGGGGATCAATCCAAGTGCTCCTGTCCGCCTTTGTTAGTGTTAGCAATCTGTGCTGCTTGTTTTTCCATTGGGTTTATCTCTTTTACTGGAGGGGAAACCCTTGCGATTAGTGGGGAGAACATCAGAAAGGCCCAGGAGATAGCCTACCCCGGCAACTTGGTCCCCAAGCGGGATTTGAACCCAGGACCTTCTTGCTGTGAGGAGACAGTGTTAGTGTTAACCACTGCACAGTGTTAATGTGAGGGCTGTGGGCGTGTGTGTGTGGGTCACGAGCAGATAATAGGGACTCTTAAAGTTATCCGTGAAAGCAATAACCACTAACTGCTTACGCAGACATTTTAGGAGAAGGGGAAAAATAAACAACACAAAACAACCTTTACAGGTGGAAGTCTCAAAGTGAGTAATTAAGAAAATAAATCAAGTCCAAAAAACAGGACTACTCTCAATAAAGAGGTATCGTATAAAAGTAAATAAGCCACAAAGGCACCTCCTAATAACGGAGTTTATATTGAAAAAGTAAAACAATAAACCTCCACTAAGGGAGTTTATGTGTAGAATAACACCAGTAGCCTAAAATAAGAATGACTACAATAAAGGCTAAATGAGGCAATTAACCATAGGGACCAGGGATTGACAGCTATCCCTCACAGAAAGGTGAAATAAAGCAAAAACCATGACAGTTAGACAGTGTTAACCACTGCACCACCACGCCGCACGGTAGAGATGTTTTGCGTATACAGTATATTAATGGGCCGGTAAATACAGTACATTCATGTATAAATGGATTAGTGCATGTAATGACAAGCAGTTACACAAACAAAACACAAGAATGAAAAAATTGTCTACCCAGAGAAACAAACACAGGCTAAGGTAGAGAGAGAGTACACACGGCCATAGATCCCTTGACACGTGTCCACAACAGAGGTCATGACCTTACCCGCATAGGTGTTGGTAAAGAAGAGAAGGCTGGTCTGCAGAGCACGCTGCCAAAAGGCCAATCAAATTCCCGGATGTAATAGGCAATCCTGCCCGGCAACGCCAGTGTGAACAGGGCATCGGACACCGCCAGGTTGACCAGGTAGAGGGACGTGGAGTTGAACTTCTGCTTCCTCTGACAGGTCACATAGAGAACCAAGCTGTTGCCACAGACACTGATGAGGAACACTAGAGAGTAGAAGATGGGAAAGAGGACCGCCTCAGCACTCTGGTACACAAACACATCACAACCGCTCTGGTTGGCGACGCTACGGACATCTGCCGGCTCCAGGGTGATGTTGTCAGCTGCCATCCCACCTGCCGTTGAAGAGAGAGAGAGATCTCTTAGGCGACATACTGTGAATAACAACCGATACATACAAAAAGCAGTGGTTTGCGAGCAAGAAGACACTGTACAATGACAGGCTAAACATAAAGGTCATAGTATTTCAGAAGAGTTCATGTGAGACATTCACCTGTAATGCTCCGTTGTATATGATGGTACAGTAACTTGAGCTGGATGACTTGAGACACTTCTGAAAGGTTCTGTGTGACTAATCCCACCCCCACATTTCATACCAGATGTTGATGTACTGCTGTTTACATTTACATTTTAAAAAGCGATGTACTGTAGGCACTAGGATATATATTTGTTTGCATTTCCTATATCATTTCTCAATATTGTTGTTGGATTAGAATGGGATATTGGATATCACCTGAAAACATGAATAAATGTAAAACTAATTGCTATTCTAACCCCATCAAACCCACCGGAATGTCAGCAATCCCACAAATGTTACTGTCTCTTCCGGAGGCCCTAGTGGGCAACATTTTAAGATAATATATGTAATGTATTATGTAAGATAATAAAGATAAAAAAATAAGATAATAAAGATAGATATATGTATCACCTGAAACTAGCGATATTGAGGAATCTGTAGATGTTCCATGCTTGCTAACTGCTAAACTGGCTTGTAGTCACACATATAAAGTAAAACTCACATATAAAGAGACTCTTGTGGATTCAGTGAGCCCAGTTGCATTCATGTGTGTGAATGCTTTTTCAATAGGTGGTGACACCATTTAAAAAAGAAAAAGTGTTTTACTTCACCTCATAGGACAAAATGACCTAGATTGTGGTTACATGCAAACGTATCTGTGTTCATTATAACTGTGTAACTTGGAATTCATTATAACGTAAGGTTATGTATATAACCAAGTTCTATGAGTTATGGTGACGCTCAGCACCAGTTGCATAATATCTCGGATATTGGATAGTGGATATGCACTGAATACATTTCAAAATGTACCTTTACATACCAACATCCGTCTAACCACACCCCCATCTGCTGCCTACATAAGCAGGGGTGGGGCCACACACTCATCTCCTTCCCAACAAATTTCACCACAATGAAAAATCAAGGGCCGCAGCGGCGTCCTGGTGCTGAGCGTCACCATAACTCATAGAACTTGGTTATATACATAACCTTACGTTCTATTTAGTTAGGGCTTACGCTCAGCACCAGTTGCATAACAGGAGCTGAGCGGGAGCCATAGCTCGACAAATGTACCCCGCTGAGGCCCCCCACAACCATCAGACCGGGGAGGACCGAGCCCCCTGACCCTCCCTAATGGAGGATACCCCCCCTATTGGAGGCTTACGGGAGGGAGACGGATCCGACCGTGCGAAGAGGAACTCAAGCAACCCAACGCACAGGGTGAGCAGACCGTGGCTTGACCCCACGACTACACACACGCACAACCCGCATGCCACCCAGGAACGAACGGAAGGAACAAACCTCGTTACTGCCCCCAAAATCACGGGGTCAAGAGCAACCCAACCCGTGGCAAGGCGGTAGCAGCGGAGCGCGAAGGAAGACCCAGACCCACCAAAGGGACTGGATCCCCTGGAAAAAGGGGGCCCGGAGAGGTCAATGACGCCAGGCATCAAGACCCCACCAGGCGGTCACTTAGTGACACCGCCCCCCACATCGCCAGCGTATTCGGATAAGGCCCCTCCAAGAGCGGGCCCTTTCCCCCCAATAGCACACCGCCTGGCACACTGACTCTGAAACACAGGCAGTCAGCATGGCCATAAGCACTCAAAAAGGTTAACCAACGGAAGCAGGCAGCGCACCGGGGAAACCAGGCAGCAGGCTGTAACCTGAGCCTGGAGCACTGCGGACGAGACAAGCACCAAAGGAGTCAGCTGAAAACAGCCCCCCCGGCGGAAGGGGCGTATGCTGGCGTTGTTGATCACCATGACAAAGCCTCCATTAAAAAAAAAACACCCAGAGCAGTCGAGGCAGAGAAGGCTGACATGATTGGCAGACGTCATGAACGTGCAGGGGCACACTCAACCGGGTAACCCGGGAGTTGACTCTGCTCCAACATACCAGGGAATCAACTACCCTCTCGGTAGTTGTTCCTATAACTCCTCAAGAAAAAACTCCAAAACACACCTGCGGGTATACACTGGCTATACCGCAGTACAAGTGTTTCAGTTTTCAAAAAAGGGTTATCCCAGGCCTACGGTATCAACAAAACTTTACTTCAGACCTGGCACGGCGGCTCGGGAAGCAAACAGGGTTACCAGAGGAGGTCCAGAAGACCACCCCTACAGCCCCCTCTTCGCCATGCGTGAGAGAGGAGCGAAGAAAGTAGAACCAGCCCCTTATGATAGTGCCAGGTACAAAAGAGTACCCAACAAAGGGTCTCCAAAACGCCTAACCCTGTGACACCCGGGCCGACCTGGCATTTTTCCCCCCGAAAAAAGCACAAGTCCCTCAGGGTACCAGAACAGCAGATCTGCATCCCCGGCGGACAACGGGTTTAACTGACCTGGACCAGCACGACCAGACCAGTCCCGTGTCCTAACCACGCCGACATGCCCACTCCAGAAGAGGGGGTAGGTATGCGTGTCGATCTAAAACATGAAAAGAGGGCGCCACCCAGACGGTCCCATTAGGACCGTGCTCAGTGGCCCACCCCAGACATCCCCCAGATATGAACGAGAATTCATCGAGACAACCTAGTAAACTGGCGCTCGGAAGAGACAAAACTCCATCCCAGTTGCCCTATAAAAACGCTGTTTTAAAGGGGAACTATTTTACTATTTCTTTCACTATTTGGGCACTTTTACACAATTCCTGTGAGTCTATGGAACACCTCTGTAATATATATATTTTTTTTATTCATTGTTTTGTATTTCTAATCAAGTCCTCAAAAACAGCATTTTTCTACCTCAAGATTTCGAGCTGTTTTGAGCCTGGGCTCCTAAACCACTGCGCCGGGCCTGCTGAGCGTCGTGTTCGCCTGAACATTAACATGCAGCAGTGACTATATGACATCACATATAGGCACATTTTCAAACGACTCAGTTCAGTGAGGGTGAATATTGTGAGAGGAGAATTGGAAGAATGCACCAATATGAGAATTTTGAGACATAGATCATATTAATATAAGTTCACATAGCTAGGAAACAATGCTAAACACTCAAAAAGGCCATTTATAAGATAGTTCCCCTTTAATAACAAGCAACCAAGGCGCACTTAGCCCCTGCATGATTCTTAACAGAAACACACCGAGCCAGCACTATGTATGCGTCGAGACCCAAACACATCAATGGATAGTCTAGCAAGACACCAAACATTGTTCCTCCAAGTCGCCTGGGAGAACGACACGGAGCCGTCATGCTTCATGTTCCTTCCTCTTTTTATTTAAAAAAGAAAGAAACACAGACTGACATGAATCCTGCTGAGGGTAATTTTTTTTTACATTTTTACATCCCACCACCCTCGCCATAGGGAGGAGACGGAAATCCCCAGAGAGACTTCCCACGCGAGCTGTATAGATTGAAAAGAATATATTGCAAAATTTAGCTATGTAATACTTGGGTTAGGGCTCTCCGAGGAGGAGGCACTGAACCAATACCCACTCAATAATCGAATTGAATCAAATACACACACAATAGAGCAGAACTCCCTTTTGAAGTTCTACTCACCTTGACAATCTGAGGAGGAGGCTCTGAACTCTGAGGAGGCTCCCTCACAGGGAAGGAGAGTCCGAACTCACAGAAGGCCCGAGGAGGAGCTTCGTGAGGAGGAGCTCTGACAACTCCCTGAAACAGATCCATAACATGGACCTGAACAACTCACGGAAGTCATACCAACAGAGACGCGCTCAGTGACGTACTCTATGGCGGGGGGATTTCCGCGGTGCACACGCCCAATCTTCCAGGGCGTGGGACCAGGAAACTCCCTACCCCCCGCCCCCCCTCTTACTCTGTAACGTGCCGAACAGCAACGTAACAGGAACCTTGAAGGACAGGAGGTTTTAACCCCTGACCAATCAGAAAAGGGGAGGAAAAGATTACCAGTTCACCCCTTTATGACCCCACACCCATGATACGATGTAATGACAAATAGAGCATGACACAGTCATAGTCTGCTACATGAAGTATCTAATAGCTTCACATAGCTCATGTGCTAACCTGATATCTGATTTTTACTAAGGAAAAAACACAGAATAGAGAGGGCCCCCTTAAAGAGCCCCGGTACCAGACTTACACATGTGCTTCTGTGGCCAAACCTAACCCAGTTGTAGATCACAAGACACTCAACATCCCCTCCAAATTCCTCAGAGACTCAGCAGCCGCCATCACCCCAGTCATCACACACATAATAAACCTCTCCATAAAACAGGGACACGTCCCCAAGGACTTCAAAATTGCGAGAGTGACCCCTCTGCACAAAAAAGGCAGTAAATTAGACCCAGGCAACTACCGCCATGTTTCTATCCTTACCTCCATCTCGAAAGTCATGGAAAAAATTGTATACGAACAGGTCGAAAAATACCTTGCGGAAAAAAATCGAATCTACGAATTCCAATCTGGCTTCAGAACATCCCACTCCACTGACACATGCCTTCTCTATTTAAACGACCACATCATACAAGAGGTGGACGCGGGCAAATACTGCGGCATGGTCATGCTGGACCTACAAAAGGCCTTCGACACTGTCAATCACACCATTCTGATTGACAAGCTAAAAGCAATTGGTTTTGATAGTCTATCAATGAGCTGGATGCAATCCTACCTGGAGGGGAGAGAGCAGATGGTGGAGGTAAACGGTACCCTATCCCCCCCCCTCACAGTAAGCTGTGGTGTTCCACAAGGAAGCATACTAGGTCCGCTACTGTTCCTAATTTATGCAAATGACATGTCGTCAGCTTGTGACTGCAACTTGTTCCTGTTTGCGGACGACTCAGCCCTGCTGGTCTCTGACAAGAACAAGTTACAGGTTGAAAAAACCCTCAGCTCAGAACTAGGCAAAATCTGCATATGGCTTGCTGATAACAAACTATCATTACACATGGGCAAAACAGAGTCCATTCTCTTCGGTTCAAATAACAAACTCAGCAAGACCGACGGCTTCTCAGTTACAGTGGGTGACAATATTGTCACAAGGAAAGAAGATATTACCTACCTGGGTTCCATCCTAGAGGCAAATCTTTCCTGTGACAAAATGGCATCCAATGTAATAAAAAAAGTCAACCAACGAACTCGATTCTTGTACCGGATCTCCTCACTGGTAAACAAGAATACCCTGAAGACTCTAGCAGGAGCACTCATTCAAGGGTACTACGACTATGCTTGCACCTCATGGTACCAAAGCACCTCAAAGGCGCTAAAAACAAAATTACAAACATCTCAAAACAAACTGGTCAGACTACTGCTTGACCTTACTCCTAGAACCCACCTCACCCCTGCCCACTTTGACAACCTAGGATGGCTTAGAGTAGACGACAGAGTACAGCAACTTGCAATGGGCCTGGTCTACAAGATACACTACACGACCAAGGTACCCATGTACATGTCAAAATACTTCCCAAAGGTCAGTGAATACCACGATCACAACACCAGAGGGAGCTCCACAAATCATGTTAAACCCAGATTCGGCTAAAACAAGGGACTAAACACGTTTCGCAATTATGCCACATCAATGTGGAACGCCCTACCCAAAGCTGTAAAGGAATGTGAATCACTACCCACTTTCAAAAACACTCTCAAAAAACACCTAAGGGAGACTGCAACTCGAAACTGGCCCCTGTAAATGTCCGAACACAACCCCCTCCAATGTACAGTAAATTACCAAGTATGGTCTTGTCAATAATCCAATGTACAGTTTTGTTTGTACAGTTGTACAGTGTCGCCCACCCACCCCTCCTACCCAACCCCCCCCCCCCCCCCACTCCTACCCAACCCCCCCCCCCCCACCCACCCAACCACCTCCAATGTACAGTCCCCCCCCACCCCCACCTACCCAATCCAATGTACAGTTTCTACGTCAAATGTATATACTTTTTTTTTCTGGACTCTTTTTGTATCACAAACAGTACTGTAATTGCAAATCTGATATGTCATAAATGTATAGATGTAGCAGTTCTGTCTATCTGTATGTCATGTATGTCATATATGTTACGATGAATTAAAAATGGGGGACCCTGATGTAAACAAGACGAAAGTCTTTCTCTGGTCTGCATCCCCTTAACAATTGTATGTATTGAGCTGTACTGTACTGTACCCATTCTGCAATCTGTTAATAAAGTTTTCAATCAATCAATCAAAACTCACAACCCTTCATCACAACAAAAAATGGCAAAAGTACACTCTTGCTACAGAGGAACGCCGTTTTTCATAACGAGAGAATACAGAATCCTGTACCAGATCATTTTTACACATGTAAACAACAACCCGATTTCTATGGAGAGAGAAGCTATACCAGTGACAAGACAATTCACACACAACACACGTCGTATCCTCAATGTATTGCAGCAACACCCGTTTTGGAAAACATCGTTATTACAAAACATTTAGAAGGGAAGGAAAGAAGAAGTGTTTAAAGTCCGGTCGGGAACTTCCTACCCTGAGCGCAGGCCAAGAGAACTGCAATCTGGCTAACGGGACACTGAAGTCGAACACAGCATCTCCTGTGCCGGCGACGAGGGTAGCGTCGCTGCGCCACCCAGCAGCTACGTTTCTCCATGTTGACGCAGTCCTCGCTGGCTGGGCTCCCGATGTAGGTTCGACTAACATCCTCTGTCAAAGATGACGTCGTAGTCAGAGTGTTTAAGGCATGTTATAGTCATAGAAAACATTCAACAGTGTAGCATTAAGCTAACAGCCGTCCGACTGATAGCAACAAGCTAACGTTTACTAGCCTGGTAAACACAGCGAGCTAACGCCGCAGCTAACAGCTGACTGGCTAACACAGTAGGCCACAACTAGCACGCCAGCTAGGCAGCTATCCGACTGATAGCAACAACCTAACGTTTACTAGCCTGGTAACACAGCAGGCTAGCGCCGCAGCTAACAGCTGACTGGCTAACACAGTAGGCCACAACTAGCACGCCAGCTAAGCAGCTATCACCTGAACTGTACACAACGACATAACAAGCCACACTTCAGACAGGCCGCTGTCCAAGTCCCTCCCCTAAGAGGGAAAAGAAAAAGAATGTCAAAACACAGTTTACCATGGTGATCCAGACATACAGCGGGGCCAGCACAGTTCCCATTTCGGGCTGCAGCCGACTTTGAGCATGGAACTCCCGATAAAGAAGATCCTATGCCCACATTTCCTCATTTAGGGTGTACTTTAATTTTTATATGAAAGATGGGGCCTGCACGGGACAGAGAAGCATCCGCTCGAGGATCCTGGGATCACCAGGTCCTGGTCGCGGCCCACTAGATTGACCATCATGGGCGTCAGACCAAGATCCTCCGACCGCCGTTAAGCCGAGCAGAGGACCCCAATCTGGAGTCGGCGTTTCGTAAAATTGTCAGTTAACCCCCACAGCATCAACAACAACCAGAGCTCGCAAGCAAAACAGTACTTACCCCACCCTGGAATACAACCGCTTCCCACAAGTCGGTGTTTCCCACAGTCCAGCTGTATGGCTGGAGGGCCAAACCCATCTAGCCGCAGCAAGGAGGACTGTAGATGGGGAGCATGTCAGCGGCGTGAGCCCCTAATACGAAAAGCTGGTGGAGGTCACACAGAATGATCATCATCCTCCAGACACTCCAGTGACGAAGACAATATCGCCGTATTTTCTCAAAAATAGTGAGAGAGAAAATAAAGATATAATGTCAACGTATCTCCTTGTTTTTCTTGTTTTCCTTTCCTCAGACTAATATTTTATCCACGTTAAGTGGTGTATACAGGCACTTCCTTGTGGATGAAATTTGAGAAGGAGATGAGTGTGTGGCCCCACCCCTGCTTATGTAGGCAGCAGATGGGGGTGTGGTCAGACGGATGTTGGTATGTAAAGGTACATTTTGAAATTTATTCAGTGCATATCCACTGAAGCGAGATATTATGCAACTGGTGCTGAGCGTAAGCCCTAACGAAATAGAACTGTTACTTTGTGTTCATTATAACTGTAACTTTGTGTTTATTATAACTGTAACTTTGTGTTCATTATAACTGTTACTTTGTGTTCATTATAACTGTGTAACTTGGAATTCATTATAACTGTTACTTTGTGTTCATTATAACTGTGTTACTTTCTGTTCATTATAACTGTGTTACTTTGTGTTCATTATAACTGTGTAACTTTGTGTTCATTATAACTGTTACATTGTGTTCATTATAACTGTTACTTTGTGTTCATTATAACTGTTACTTTGTGTTCATTATAACTGTTACTTTGTGTTCATTATAACTGTAACTTTGTGTTCATTATAACTGTAACTTTGTGTTCATTATAACTGTAACTTTGTGTTCATTATAACTGTTACTTTGTGTTCATTATAACTGTGTTACTTTGTGTTGATTATAACTGTTACTTTGTATTCATTATAACTGTTACTTTGTGTTCATTATAACTGTTACTTTGTGTTCATAACTGTTACTTTCTGTTCATTATAACTGTGTTACTTTGTGTTCATTATAACTGTGTAACTTTGTGTTCATTATAACTGTGTTACTTTGTGTTCATTATAACTGTGTCACTTTGTGTTCATTATAACTGTGTTACTTTGTGTTCATTATAACTGTGTAACTTTGTGTTCATTATAACTGTGTTACTTTGTGTTCATTATAACGGTTACTTTGTGTTCATTATAACTGTGTAACTTTGTGTTCATTATAACTGTTACTTTGTGTTCATTATAACTGTTACTTTGTGTTCATTATAACTGTGTAACTTTGTGTTCATTATAACTGTAACTCTGTGTTCATTATAACTGTGTAACTTTGTGTTCATTATAACTGTGTAACTTTGTGTTCATTATAACTGTAACTTTGTGTTCATTATAACTGTTACTTTGTGTTCATTATAACTGTGTTACATTGTGTTCATTATAACTGTAACTTTGTGTTCATTATAACTGTTACTTTGTGTTCATTATAACTGTGTTACGTTGTGTTCATTATAACTGTGTTACGTTGTGTTCATTATAACTGTAACTTTGTGTTCATTATAACTGTTACTTTGTGTTCATTATAACTGTTACTTTGTGTTCATTATAACTGTTACTTTGTGTTCATTATAACTGTTACTTTGTGTTCATTATAACTGTTACTTTGTGTTCATTATAACTGTGTTACATTGTGTTCATTATAACTGTAACTCTGTGTTCATTATAACTGTTACTTTGTGTTCATTATAACTGTGTTACGTTGTGTTCATTATAACTGTGTTACGTTGTGTTCATTATAACTGTAACTTTGTGTTCATTATAACTGTTACTTTGTGTTCATTATAACTGTTACTTTGTGTTCATTATAACTGTTACTTTGTGTTCATTATAACTGTTACTTTGTGTTCATTATAACTGTAACTTTGTGTTCATTATAACTGTGTTACGTTGTGTTCATTATAACTGTAACTTAGTGTTCATTATAACTGTAACTTTGTGTTCATTATAACTGTGTTACGTTGTGTTCATTATAACTGTAACTTTGTGTTCATTATAACTGTAACTTTGTGTTCATTATAACTGTGTTACGTTGTGTTCATTATAGCTGTTACTTTGTGTTCATTATAACTGTGTTACTTTGTGTTCATTATAACTGTGTTACGTTGTGTTCATTATAACTGTGTTACGTTGTGTTCATTATAACTGTAACTTTGTGTTCATTATAACTGTTACTTTGTGTTCATTATAACTGTTACTTTGTGTTCATTATAACTGTTACTTTGTGTTCATTATAACTGTTACTTTGTGTTCATTATAACTGTGTTACGTTGTGTTCATTATAACTGTAACTCTGTGTTCATTATAACTGTTACTTTGTGTTCATTATAACTGTGTTACGTTGTGTTCATTATAACTGTGTTATGTTGTGTTCATTATAACTGTAACTTTGTGTTCATTATAACTGTTACTTTGTGTTCATTATAACTGTTACTTTGTGTTCATTATAACTGTTACTTTGTGTTCATTATAACTGTTACTTTGTGTTCATTATAACTGTAACTTTGTGTTCATTATAACTGTGTTACGTTGTGTTCATTATAACTGTAACTTAGTGTTCATTATAACTGTAACTTTGTGTTCATTATAACTGTGTTACGTTGTGTTCATTATAACTGTAACTTTGTGTTCATTATAACTGTAACTTTGTGTTCATTATAACTGTGTTACGTTGTGTTCATTATAGCTGTTACTTTGTGTTCATTATAACTGTGTTACATTGTGTTCATTATAACTGTAACTTTGTGTTCATTATAACTGTTACTTTGTGTTCATTATAACTGTAACTTTGTGTTCATTATAACTGTTACTTTGTGTTCATTATAACTGTAACTTTGTGTTCATTATAACTGTTACTTTGTGTTCATTATAACTGTAACTTTGTGTTCATTATAACTGTAACTTTGTGTTCATTATAACTGTTACATTGTGTTCATTATAACTGTTACATTGTGTTCATTATAACTGTAACTTTGTGTTCATTATAACTGTTACTTTGTGTTCATTATAACTGTGTTACGTTGTGTTCATTATAACTGTGTTACGTTGTGTTCATTATAACTGTTACTTTGTGTTCATTATAACTGTAACTTTGTGTTCATTATAACTGTTACTTTGTGTTCATTATAACTGTAACTTTGTGTTCATTATAACTGTTACTTTGTGTTCATTATAACTGTAACTTTGTGTTCATTATAACTGTAACTTTGTGTTCATTATAACTGTTACATTGTGTTCATTATAACTGTTACATTGTGTTCATTATAACTGTAACTTTGTGTTCATTATAACTGTTACTTTGTGTTCATTATAACTGTGTTACGTTGTGTTCATTATAACTGTGTTATGTTGTGTTCATTATAACTGTAACTTTGTGTTCATTATAACTGTTACTTTGTGTTCATTATAACTGTTACTTTGTGTTCATTATAACTGTTACTTTGTGTTCATTATAACTGTTACTTTGTGTTCATTATAACTGTTACTTTGTGTTCATTATAACTGTAACTTTGTGTTCATTATAACTGTGTTACTTTGTGTTCATTATAACTGTAACTTTGTGTTCATTATAGCTGTTACTTTGTGTTCATTATAACTGTGTTACATTGTGTTCATTATAACTGTAACTTTGTGTTCATTATAACTGTTACTTTGTGTTCATTATAACTGTAACTTTGTGTTCATTATAACTGTGTAACTTTGTGTTCATTATAACTGTGTAACTTTGTGTTCATTATAACTGTAACTTTGTGTTCATTATAACTGTTACTTTGTGTTCATTATAACTGTGTTACGTTGTGTTCATTATAACTGTAACTTTGTGTTCATTATAACTGTTACTTTGTGTTCATTATAACTGTGTTACGTTGTGTTCATTATAACTGTAACTTTGTGTTCATTATAACTGTTACTTTGTGTTCATTATAACTGTTACTTTGTGTTCATTATAACTGTTACTTTGTGTTCATTATAACTGTTACTTTGTGTTCATTATAACTGTTACTTTGTGTTCATTATAACTGTGTTACGTTGTGTTCATTATAACTGTGTTACGTTGTGTTCATTATAACTGTAACTTAGTGTTCATTATAACTGTAACTTTGTGTTCATTATAACTGTGTTATGTTGTGTTCATTATAGCTGTTACTTTGTGTTCATTATAACTGTGTTACGTTGTGTTCATTATAACTGTTACTTTGTGTTCATTATAACTGTAACTTTGTGTTCATTATAACTGTTACTTTGTGTTCATTATAACTGTAACTTTGTGTTCATTATAACTGTGCTGTTATGTATGTGTGCCTCCAACTTCCTGACACGTGGTTTAGTGACAGAACACACACATTCTCTCACCTTTTCTCTCTCTCACACATACACACATGCATGCACACACACACACATGCATGCACACGCGAGTGTGCACACACATACACACACACACATGCATGCACACACGTGAGTGAGCGCACACACACACACACACACACATGTGTACACATTTCCTGTACAGTATGTACCCACAACATGCTGGTGTCACAATTGCCTTTTGACATACATGTACCAAGCCATGTCGATATAGCCAGTCAATAAAGCCAGAGCTTACTAAAACAAAAATTAACAAAACTGATGCTTTCAAAACATGCATGGTACTCGCAGTGTGTGTGTGTGTCTATGTGTGTGTGTCTATATCTGTGCGTGTGTGTGTGTGTGTGTGTGTGTGTGTGTGTGTGTGTGTGTGTGACGTGTGTGTGTGTGTGTGTGTGTGTGTGTGTGTGTGTGTGTGTGTGTGTGTGTGTGTGTGTGTGTGTGTGTGTGTGTGTGTGTGTCTGCGTGCGTGCGTGCGTGCGTGCGTGCGTGCGTGTGGGTGGGTGGCGGAGGTGCAGGACGCAGGAATGTTCAGCAGCATATTCGAGAGAAGAAAAGATAGATTCTATGAAAACAAGCGATACAATCTGAGGTTATCTGAGTCTCTGTGGGTCTGCGTGGAGCTGCGTGTGGTTGGAGGTGCACAGCCCAGCAGTGAAGCTGATGGCAGATTAGAAGGAAACAGAACTGTCACTGGTGGAAATGTCACAGTCCTGTGATGTCGATGAATCACACCTCGGTCTCAACCGCCAACCATAAGGAAAAGACACCCTCTACTCACCAAGGATTGTTCTGAGAATACCGCTTTTCTGAGACACACGTGTCTTTCTATTAGTGCTGTCAATCGATTAAAATATTTAACTCGATTAATCGCATGATTGCCCATAGTTAACTCGCGATTAATAGCAAATTAATCGCATTTTTTTTTTATACATTAAACAGATATTTTTCAAGTTCCAAGTTTTAATACTCTTATCATGCGAGTCAACAAATGCTTGCTTTATGCAGCCATTTAACACAAAAGGATGACCCTCATGCATTGCAAATTTGCATCAAATTCAACACAGAGTGATGCACAAAATAACTTAAAAGAAAATAATAATTTGAAACAATGAATAAAGTGTGCATGAAATAATAGGGGAAAGAAAACGTTAGGAACTTACATTCACCCACACAAGGGCTGATTAATCACACACCCCCCCTCTCTCTCTCTCTCACACACACACACTCTCCCAGCTCTCTTTCTCTCTTGCCCCTTCCTCATCTCTCTCAACCCCCTCTCTCTCTATATCTCTCACACACACACACACACACACACACACACACACACACACACACACACACACACACACACACACACACACACACACACACACACACACACACACACACACACACACACACACACACACACACACACACACACACACACACACACACACACACACACTTCAGAAACAAACATAGTATCAATGAGAGCATCAATAATACACCTGAGTGAAGTCTAGTAAAAAAATTTAAAAAGTTACATCTTTTTTTTATTTTATTTTTTAAATAAATAGTCTTCAGGTAAAGGTACTTGCCTCTCATGTGGGCGTCATGTGTGGTTCCCCAGCAGGGGAGCTTGAATGTTTTCTGAAAACGTTAAAAAAAACTCTCTAAGTAAACCTTTTTCCTGTGGTCGATTAGTAGTTTATTTACATATTTTAAGTGAGTCCAGGCTGTTCTATAGCACAGTGTCACACATTCACTTTACTTGAGTTATAATGTCTCAAACATTCTCATTCTCAAGATCAAGTTTCAGTTTTTTAAGTTCAACCGTGTGAACAGCATAAAGCACACGGAATCTGACCTTTTCTATTCTGCTTTGGGCCACGTTCACAATATGAAAGTTTGCACATTACTGTATGTGGCCCTAATCAGATACAGGTCTGATATTCTTTTCATAATTTTTTTTTAATACAATGCAACCTCAATCTGAACAGTCATACCGGAATTCATGTGACTTTTATGTCTGCGCTGGCGGGAGCCACTCTGTGAACACAAACATCGAAGACAGCTGTGATGGAGGTGGTCAGTGGAGGGACAGTGAGGTGTTTACCTTATATGGGGTGATACTTCTGGACAAGCAAAACTCGAGGGGACTTTTCATAACCGGTCTGTGTATGAAAGCCTTATTGAAAGAAGAATCTCTTTCACCTCCTCCTCGCCCCAGTTATCATCTGCTCATGAACTAGCTGGCCTCCACTGCATATCAACTTGTAAATTAATTAAACCATAACTATGACTTCAAGGTCCTTCATGTTTACATCCATCTTTGTTATTGTTCATTTGCGCATGCGGGTCACTTTAGGAGCTGGACCAGTTCACACTGGAATCTAATAATGTGAACAGCCAAGCAAAACAAGTAATACAACGAGTAATAAATCCGAATTGAGCACATTGATACTTTTGCTCTGTAAACTTGGTCTTGTTTATTTTCTGAACCTGTAACTGACCAATGCCATCGAAGAAAGATGTGGGAAATGTCTACATCTGTTGGTAAAAGAAAATATGGTCAAAAAAAGAACTACAATTAAAAAAATAAGGAATATTTGCATTAAGTTCTCTTTTACCTGTTTTTTATTGTATTCACTTTTCATTACATTTTAGCTACTGTTTATATTGTACATAGTCCTGTATATTGTGTGTTGTATATTGTGTCCTATATGTTACTTTTGTGTTTTCTATTGTCTAGATCTTTTTATATACTGTACACTGTGGGAAGGGGGAACGCAACTAAAATGTTCTGTATGTCTTGCACAAATGGAAAACTGATAATAAAGTTGACTTTGACTTTGAATTTGAATCAACTGTAATCACAATGTGGGCCTGGCTGCATCTGTTCAGGCTATTATTTAGGCAACATTGTACATCAGAAAGAAGACCAGACACGTCTCATCCGAAAATAAAGTACTACTCAACCGCAGGAAACAAGGTACATAATGTATGTTATGTTATAGCCATAAGTAATATATCGATGTGTTGTATGAGTAATATATTTCCGTTTTGCATTGGCAAAAGTCCAAAACAAACACTGCGACCAGGAACTCGAACCAACAACGATTGTGGTCGAGGGCGAGTGCTCTCACCACTAGATCAAGCCACCCTGATACGTACACAGCAATGCTATGATTATCGTTAAAGTTGAGGTTTGTTTGTATTAATGGTTACGGTTAAGATATAAGGTTAGGGTTTGTTATATTGACGAGGCTTAACCCGAGGTTCAATAAGATTCCTTTATTGACTCGTTCGTATATCCATTCATCCATTCATGTCGCTCACGTCTGTCACGTTCAACTCGTGTGTGTCGCCTTCCTGGTGACGTCACAATAACAACGACAATCAAAGAGGTTCAAACCCGAACCTAATACATCACATCCTTCTCTTTAACATATTTAAAAAAAAAATTCAAACAGAACTTAGTATTCTACCTTTGTTTAGCTTGAACTCTTGCTAATGTCGCGGGTGGGGGTATAGGGGTATCTGTATGCGGGTGTGTATGTACCTGCGGGAGCCTAAGAGGAGGACGTGTCCCGGGATGGTCTGGAAGTGGACCTAAAGGCTTACCTGGCTGATGGAACAGGCAAGTGAATATCAGCTGATGATGATATGTGAAGTGCCGTCACTGTACTGCACCATGCTGTCCCTGTTGTTTGTTTAGACGGAGTCCAGGAAGTCCTGACGGGAGCGGCAGGGTTTCCGTTAGAAAAAATTGTTGCCGGTCTCCGTGACCTGCAAGATTTCAATCTACCGGACAAATGAGATTAATTCCGGTCATAGTTTATTGAGCTTTAAAATAATTTATAGGCAGACTATATAAAGAATGTCATCCTCAAGGCATGTAGATTTATAATATTATTATTTAAAACTAGGCTACTTTTGCGTATACAGTCATTAATATATTCCAAATAAAATAAGTCCCTCGATACTCCGTGCTGCTGCTGACTTGAAATAAAATAGACCGCGTATGTGGGCAGTCGGTCCGACACTAAACAGCAGTCTGTTATAATCACATTTTTATGAGCTAACGAATTCCGTTATATTGGACATTTGTATTAATTATATCAAGCGAAGAACTGAGAAATTTTGCAGAGAGAGACGGCAACATTATCGTGGCCGGGTTTGCGTGATATATATCTCCACCTCCCAACGACTTGGTGCTGGTCATAATGTCCGGTGAAAACAACTCCCTCCAAGCACAACTTGACCACCCGAACCGTACCAAAACAGGCCAAAATTAAATAGCCCATGCGACGAACGATTCATTACATTCGTTTCATCGTTGCTCCACCAAGCAGCCGGTCCAACAATGAAAGCTGTTATCAGCGCGAGCCGGCCGCAGTTAGTTTGCAAGAAGCATCCAGCTGCAGACCCGCAGAGCAGCTTTCCAGGTCTGGGGACCGCACTGTGCCAGCAAAGCTGGTGGGTTCTGTGGGTCTGCAGCTGCATGCCTTCCGCAAATCCAGCAGCAAGCTCTCGCTGAGCGAAGCAACGACAACAAACGCAATGATTGTTTCGTTCATCGCATAGGCCACCCAACTCCAGCCCATCCAAATACAATTCAAATAATCAAACTGTGCCCAGAGGGAACTATTTTCACCGGACACTATGACCGGAGAGATTAAATATGTCGGACTTCAACAGATTTTGCCAGTCAAATACCGGTAATTACCGGCTAACGGAAACGCTGGGGAGCGGAGAGAGCCATCTTGGGAGGATGGTGATTTTGTGCAGAGGACAGCTACAACAGGCGAGTGCAGGACCACCAGGGGGGGGTAGCGTATGTAAACGTCATACAGGCTACACATGTGTGCCCTCTTCTTCTTACGCAGCTGGGGAGCGTCGTTGGAGGGAGCGAGAGGTGATTGGCTGGCTGGCGTGACGGAGGCGGTGCCCGGAAGTGCTGGCGCTGCTGAAAGGAGAATCAATGACGGACAGTAGCAGAACGAAAACGGGAGTCGAGAGGACGGTAACAGAGGACGCGGGGCTGTAGGAGTACGAGGACACGCGACTCTTTTGTGTTTGTACTTTTCCTCCAGTGGAACCAGTTCATATCGGCGACTGCGGTGTTTCCCCCCCGCAGTGGAAACGGGTGGAGCTTCAGACCGGAGAGACATTATCGCCACACCGGGCGCCGTGAGTAAAGAACGCAAGACAGTGGAATACGTGCCTGACAAGCGAACTGTTTCCCGAGTGGTAAATGAAGACATAGACGAACAGTGACTGCATTGGAATTAGGAATATTATTAGTAGCGTGAAGCTGAAGATTATCGGAACGGCATGCAGTAAAGCCAGTAAAAACTGTCGAAGACTTGAACCTAGTATTTTGGATTCTCCATCCTCTGTGAACTACCTTTCTCTCTTTTCTAAATCATATGGAGGATATCTAATCCATTGTGCATTGTGACGAACCCGTGAACTGGGGGACCTTGCTCTTACTGACTGTGCCTTTCATTGCAGGCGGGAGGACATTATTACAAGCCTGGTGCTTGGAGTGCCTAAAACGCCCCAGTACAGACAGAACAGTTTTTAGCCCGAAGGCGGGAGGGGCTACGGGAGCGGAAGGGAGTGGCGTCCTTCCGGCCCTCACCTTCGGGCCCCGGTCATACTTAAAACTTTTTTTTTTGTGTTTGTCAACTCAGCGCTTCCACTGCCCAAACCTAGGCTAGGGTATGAGAGGAGTATTCTAGGCCTAGGCCCTACCCCTAGCGGTGAGCAGCCCGTGCTATTTTATCCCAGCCCCCTTAGTTACTGTGTGAACACTTAGTGTGTATTTATCTACCTATATTCTCCCTAATTATTTGCCGTGGCTCCCCGAGGGATGGTGTGATATCGATGCCTATTTTAGGCTGTTTACAATGAACCGTGTGGTGTAGTGTGATTTTAAATTAACGTTTGATAGTCATAGACCCGTGTGCAGGGCAGACCCTTTTTCCTTCACGTGTGTAGTGTCTCAGGGGCGGGGATAGGTGGCGTGGGTGGGAGTAACAGTCTGGGGGTGGGTTTACGGGGCATTGAGCGCCTCCTCCTTTTAACTACCCTAGGCTTAAGAGGCGTGGGTCTTTTAAATAGGCTAACCGACCAATTATTTATATAGAAATATAACCTTGTATTAAATATCTATTTTCATGCAATAAAAGCTTTCTTACTGTTTCTCGGCGCATTCTCCCGTGTCTGTTTGTGGTCCTGGGGAAATTCATGGTGGTAGGTCAGCTGGCCCCTTTGGGAAGAGTATCCGTGCATGTGCACACCTTAGCCTTAGACCTGGATGCTTCCCGTGTGGGTCAGGTGACACTAACACGTCCTATTTCCCAAAAACAAACGTAACAAACATTTCCCAACTTAAATGTTTACTCAGAGCATCCACCTGCTGTAAATGAAATAACAATGTTAGTCACGGACAACTTTCACTTTAAAGGATCCTGTAACTTAAACCCACTTGAACCATGACATAATGCAAAGCACTTAATGCGAAAACTTGAATATGAAATTACTCCAACAACATGCATATGAAAACACTCCAGTTACTCTCTGTATCTAGGAGGTAGTTTAACTGGTCTACCAGACCTAGTCTGATACGGCTGCGTTTCAGATTGTCCATCATGTGTCTCTGTTTGGTCTGCAACACCTGTGTTCTCTGCTGAACGTGTGCGTGTTGCCAGATTTGCTCTCGTGTCACAGTCCATGTTCTGGTAAGCATCCTGTTCATTTGTAGATGGAAAAGTTCTCTCCTCCGTTTGTCTCAGGTATTTTCTGTTTGTCCTGTACTGTCTCCCATCCGGTGTGCCAACCACATATGAACGCGGTTGGTCATGTTTGTGCAGGACCACGGCCGGCTGCCTTGTTTCACCTCTTTGAACCCTGACGTTTTCTCCTGCTTGTAGGTCAGGCTGTCTTTATGTTTGCCTGTCGAAGTAGAGTTTTTGTTTCTCCTGTTTGTCACTCAACTGCCTACGCACGTATGTAGTTCCTTCTGGAGTGAGCAGTGATGTCGAGGAGGGCAGTTTTCCTTTCAGCCGCCGTCCCATGAGCAACTGTGCCGGTGATAGTCTTACACCTTCCAGTGGTGTGTTGCGATACTCCAATAGCGATATGTAGGGGTCGCCATTACTTCCTTCTGATTTCTTCAGCATATTTTTGATAGTCTGTACTGTTCTTTCTGCTTGCCCATTTGACTGGGCGTGACCGGGACTCGACGTGGTGTGGATGAATTCCCAGCTTTCTGCAAAGTCCTTGAACTCAGCACTGGAATACTGAGGACCATTATCCGTGAAGATAACATCAGGAATGCCATGTCTGGCAAATATTGATTTCAGTCCGACAATGACACTGCCACTGGTAGTGTCTCTCAGTTTTATGATTTCCGGGAACTTTGAGAAATAGTCCACACACAGCAGGAACTCAGATCCCTTATAATGAAAGAGATCACTCCCTACTTTTGACCACGGTCTGTCTGGTACTGGGTGTGGGAGCAACGGTTCTCTCTGATTGTTGTTCCTGTTCTCATTACATATGGCACACTGAGATACCATCTCCTCAATTTGTGAAGACATGCATGGCCAATATAAAATGTCTCTGGCTCTTTCCTTGCACTTAACAATTCCTAAGAGTGACTCATGGATTTTGTTAGTCATTTCTTGTCTCAACTGCTGCGGAACAATGAGCTTAGCTCCCTTGAACATCAGACCATCTGCGTGTGAGATTTCTTCTTTAAATGTCCAATAGGGTTGAATTTCATTTTGTACAGCACTTCTGTCTTTCAGCCATCCCTTGAGTGTGGTTTCTTTTAGTAGCTGCATTTCGGGGTCTTCTGCCGTTGCTGTTCTGAATGTGTGCAGTTTCTCCTCTGATATCGGCAGCTGCAGAATTTTTCACATCCATAGACTATAGCAAGTAGCTCTTTTTCTATCTGGGCATACCTGCGCTGACAGTCAGTGAGAGACCTAGACCCAAAAGCTACAGGTTGCTCATCTTGTAGTAGGACCGCTCTGAGGCCTTCTGAGCTGGCATCTACTGACATAGTCACTAGTTTGTTTGATGTCATAAAACTTCAGGGTTGGAGCACTAGTGACCAGCTGTTTGATCATTTAAGTCCTTAGGATCCATGCAGATTCTGATTTTATTTGGTTTGACCACAGTCGCCATACTGTTAACCCACTCAGTTGGCTCAATCTGCCTTGTTATTACCCCCAATTTCTCCATCCGCTGTAGTTCCTCAACTACCCTGTCTCTGAGTGCGACTGGAACCCTCCTGGGAGCATGCACTACAGGTGTAACAGTGGGGTCAACTTGAATATGATGCTGACCGGGTAAGCAGCCCAGTCCACTGAACAGATCATCATAATCCTTAAGAATGTCACTTTCCTTGGAAATGTCATGCATTCTCTTTACTAAACCTAGTTTCTCACAAGTGGCTCCGCCTAGTGTAGCTGGTACATCCTGCTGTGTAATTTCAAACTCTATATTATGCTTTTGGCCTTTGTACTCACATGTCAGTGCTCTCTTGCCCAGTGGTGAAATCTTTTGCCCAAAGAAAGCAACTAGTTTGCATTTGCTCACCCCGAGTCTGCCTCTAACGTCGAGTTCATTCAGCGTTTTCACTGACATGGCGTTGCAGTCAGCGCCTGTATCCAGTTTGAAAGTCACTGCTTTTCTGTTTATCCTCACTGTTTCATTCCACAGATTTTTCTTGAATTTTGTCTCCATCAGTCTGATGTGTTTTTCCTGCTCCACTTCGACTGTGCCGATGAACATTTCCTCCTCATCACTCTCACTCTGCTCAATTGCATGCAGCTTTTTTTTATATTGGTGCTGTGGTGGGCCCTGTGCTCTACACACCTTGGCAAAGTGATTTCTCTTGTGGCATGATTTACATGTTTGCCCAATTGCCGGACATGTCCTTGTTCCATGTCTGTAACCACATCTGTAGCAACTTGACTCATCTGGTTCAGTATGACCTGTGCTATCTGCAACATTACTGTCTTTTGGCCTGACTGTTCTCAGTCTGTTCACATCCACCTCTTCTGTCAGTGCTTTTTTGGTATCCATAATCGTACAATCTAATACTCCATGCAAAAATGTTACACATTGGTCAGATACAGACCTTGAGTAGAATTAGCTGGGAAAACCCTGAAGGACAGATCAGTTTGTCTAAAGTAAACAGGACACTCACTTTAGAAACTTAGAGCAGATACTAAGACAGATTGTGAAACCACTTTAAAGTAGGTTCTGTCTGGTTGACCTCGATAGAGTGTGATGGATAAGTTCGGTTGCCATGGAGACATGCTGGGAAGAGGGGTTTATGACCAGCCTCAAACGAGACTCTAAGAAACAGACACTGCTAAAAACCACATGTAGATTTTCCCTCCATTTTTGGGAGACAAAGAGAAAGGCTGAATATTGGATCAAACGCTGGCATACCCACTAAAAAACATTAATAAAATAGGAGAACCATATCATTGTTAAAGAAATAAGATTCTAGTTCATTTAGAACTAATATTTAAGACTATTACTAGCGGGGAAACCAAGTTAAGCAAAATAGTGTGTTTAGAACTTAAAACAGACTGCAAAAGTAGTTTAGCCTACACCTAGAAAAAGGACAAATAAAGTAAGCAATAGATTGGAATATTCAAATACTTCTTATATTAAATTAAGGACTCAATTAGGATAAATCATGTTTAAAACGTACTAGGAACATTTTGTAAAGGCTGAAATAGGAGATTTGGATAAACTAGAAAGTATTATGTAGTTTTTAAGATACCAAAAAGGCTTTAATTAGAAAACTATAATATTAGAGAAATTACTATAGGAATTACTATAGGGAGGATCTTCTTTCGGACAGAGGCCAGAGACAGCCTCAGGAGTGTTTTGATTGGTTGAGGGTGGGTGTCCTTCATGCAGGGGGGCGCAGGTCTGAAAAGGTTTAAATGTCTGTGCCCGGGGGAACACACACACACAACAGACACAAGGCAGATGAGGCCAGATGGAGATGAAGATGAAGATGACGAGGAGAAATGGCCATGGAACACGGGATGAAGGCCCTCTCTGCTCTGCCATGCCAATGATGACTACGACTATGCAAAATGCCAAACGAAGACCAAACCTGCTGAAATAATGATTTTGTAAACTGGAAACCATCCAGAGAGAGTGTGTATTATGATATCTCAGAGAGCTTCAAAGATGACCACATTCAGGGACTCTTTTTAAATAAAAGCTCTATAGTATACCACTCCAACTGGCTTGTGTGGACTCAGATTCTTCTGCACTACACCTGCACCAGACCGGTGGTCAAACCAGACACGTAGCCATAGAAGAAGCAGAGTACTGACCCAGAATATACGACAATAATGGTGCGGTGACCAGCGACGTCTTTGAACGCGACGGACCATTGCAAGCTGGCCAGAAGATCTTCAAACTCAGGTGAGTATGAGATGCCTGGGGTGGGAGGCCAGCCGTGGTGGGGGGACTGTTGCGCGGACGAAAAAGACCGGGGAAGCTGGGCGACGTAACGCTGTAGTCTAATATGGAATCACGGGGCCAATATGGAAATCAACAGGGGGGACAGAATGCATACCAGCCACAGTCGAGGTACCAGCAAGCCAGTAGCCAATACAATGCTGGAATTGTGGAGGACGAGCACATATAGCCAGAAGCTGTCCCCAAGAATATACCGGCCCCTACCAAGGGAATCAGTTCCAAGGACAGAGAGGGTATTTCGGGGGTCAGTATCAAGCCCCTGATCAAGGCCCCGGGGATGTAAGGTCCAACAGCCCTACTGCGTTGGGAGACAGGGCCAGGACTGTGGTCAGGATGGAGAGGCCAAGCAAGGACGATACGAGAGAGGGGGGCTGCAGTGCCACGACCCCAAATGCCAGGGCATCCGAAGGGGTGACCTCCTCCACCACCCGGTGGGATGGCTGACAGGCCGCCCAATCACGGACAGAGGAGCCTCAGCATGGAAAGGAGTGTCATTTTGTGGGCTATTATAGATGTGGGACTGGAAAACGAGGTCTCTAACGCCGGTAGCAAGCTAGACGCCGATTGTTGACGCAAGATGACGTCAGCTGACGCTGCTCTGCCTGGTTCAACCAGTAGGGGGAGTCGAGTTACACGGTGGAGAGAGGGGGCTATTGTACAATCTGTGTGTGTGTGTGTGTGTGCATGCGACACTAGTCTTGGACATATTATTTTGCAATGTAATGCTTTTCTGTTGATTATTTGACTGTCATGGGTACAGTAATGGTGTGGTATTTTCGATTAACATGCGTTTTTTAAGGATAATCAGCTAGATACAGTGCAGTATTATTTTTTACGAGACAACCCAACTTGCTGGCACCGAAGACCCGCCCTACTCTGCCTCTGATTCGCAGACTGTGGCTCTAGTTACGCTCTGGGGGAATGTAACTGGATTGAGCAGGCTGGTGGATCATCATGGTAAGATAACTTAGATTTACCATTCGTTTGTTTACTGCAGTTATGTCAGAACGACAATCAACTAACACTAGCAACTGCTCAAATAAAGCATACCCACATTTGCTGTCAAGTTAACGTTATGGTTATGGTCCCTCGAAAAATAGAATACGACCGCAAGGCTGGCCGTAACATTAGCTAACGTTCATTTAGCTGGATAGATGTACAGTAGCAGTACTGTCTATCTGTATGTCGTGTATGTCATATTATGTTATGATGAATTGAAAATACAAGGCATTTATCTATGTTAAAATGTAAACTGGACCGTCGACTCTTGTGATCAGGCTGTCCTGTGGATCGAATAATCATATTTTCCTATTCACTTGATTGATTGATTGATTGATTGATTGAAAAGTTTATTAACAGATTGCAGAATGGGTACAGTACAGTACAGCTCAATACATACAATTGCTAAGAGGATGCAGACCTGAGAAAGACTTTCGTCTTGTTTCCATCAGGGTCCCCCATTTTCAATTCATCATATGACACACATGACATACAGATAGACAGTACTGCTACATAGATACATTTATGACATACCAGATTTTCAAATACAGTACTGTTTGTGATACTAAAAAAATCCAGAAGAAGAGTATATACATTTGACATAGAAACTGTGCATTGGGGGAGGTTGGGTAGGTGGGGTGGGGCTGTACATTGGAGGTGTGGGGGGGGGGGGGGGGTTGGGTAGGGGGGGGGACACTGTACATTGGAATACTGACATACATTTGCCATGGAAACTGTACATTGGAGGAGGTTGGGTAGGTGGGGTGGGGTTGGGTGGGGCTGTACATTGGAATACTGACAAAGCCATGCTTGGTCTTTATTGTACAACTGGGTTAGGACATTTGTAGGGGCCAGTTTTGAATTGCAGTCTCCCGTAGGTGTTCTTTGAGAGTGTTTTTGAAGGTGGGTAGTGATTTACATTCCTTTACAGCTTTGGGTAGGGCGTTCCACATTGTTGTGGCATAATTGCGAAACGTGTTTAGTCCCTTGTTTGAGCCGAATCTGGGTTTTACATGATTTGTGGAGCTCCCTCTGGTGTTGTGATCGTGGTATTCACTGACCTTTGGGAAGTATTTTGACATGTACATGGGTACCTTGGTCGTGTAGTGTATCTTGTAGACCAGGCCCATTGCAAGTTGCTGTACTCTGTTGTCTACTCTAAGCCATCCTAGGTTGGCAAAGTGTGCAGGGGTGAGGTGGGTTCTAGGAGTCAGGTCAAGCAGTAGTCTGACTCAGGGACGTGCACAGGACTTTAGAGGGGCAGGTGCTCAAAGGCTAAAAAGGGCACTATACCTGTGTGTGTTTTAACTGAGCAAGCCCGATTTTTAAGGGCCCTTTTTGGGCGGGGGGGCCCCCTTTTTATGCTTTTTGGGGGGTTTTGGTGATCAAATATTGAATATTGAACTAATAATCAGTGCAGGAGCTCACTTATCCTTGAAAGACACTTTTATCACTGACTTAAAAGGCCCATCTCCATAAATGTTCAGGGGGGAGGGAATAAGTGCTTACCCTACAGACCCCAAGAAGTGCTGTATATTCTGTATTGTTTAATATAAATGCATTTTTTATTCCAATCCCGATTTGTATTTGAGATTCCCAAATCCCATCAGACTTGACTTCTTCGTGTCCCTCAATGCGTGTAATACCAGCATTCAACTGTATGCGCCACAGCGGTTTCTATCATCATCATCATCACCACCCACGCTATGCATAAAATATATAGGTCCGCGGAGAGGCACGCTGAGGATGCCGTGCAAACTGCAATGGAATATGGGGCATCTCTCTCTCTTTACCTAATATTTTGATTCTATCCTGACATTTTTCAGTTGGAAGGGCAGTCTATATGCGTAACGGTAAAAAAAATAAAAATAATAATATATTTTTATTTTATTAAATTTTTTCCAAAAAGGGCACTTTTTTAATGAGGCTCAAAAAGGCAGGTGCTCAAGCACCCCTTGGCCTCTATGTGTGCACGTGCCTGCATACCACTCTTCATACTGTTCATTCTGTTAAATGTTCATACTGTATACATCTTAGCACATTCATACCTACCTTTACTGTTTATTGTATTTATATATTATACATAATATGTAAGTTAAATTACACTGCACTTTACTGCTTCTTTTGCACTTCTGGTTCGATCCTAAACTGCATTTCGTTGTCTCAGTACTTGTAGTCTGTGCAAATGACAATAAAGTTGAATCTAATCTAATCTAAATATCAATCATGCCAGAAACTACTCAATTAAGCCAAGAAAAGAAGTTTGGTCAACAGTAGAAAATATACAAGGCAAGCAATTGCATTCCACAATTCTTTTTTGCATTATAGGCCTATAATATGTCCAGGTAGAGGGTAAAGGTCCAGTCTTCCACTCGTGTTGTTGGTAGTGCTAGATTCGGGCCTTGCTGTCATGACTGCTGCTCACAAACCTCAGACTGGACGCACGCACGTCATTATAGTGGTAATTTATCCTAGAAAACAAAACGGAGATAGAGTTATGGAGTTGCACATGTACTCTACAACAACACGCATCTTGTATCTCTTCTCATCTCGAACATTTCCATTCCACAGCATGCAAGCATCCTGCTTCAAGAGGTGTATGATTGTGTATGTGACAATAAAACTATTTGATTTGATTTCAATATTTTAGAGGGTTTAGAGTTCACCCACCAGTTTCTGCTGTGGGAAACTTGGTATTTTAGTATACATATTTTGTTTGCTTAATCATAACATCTAACTTTTATAGATCGACGTCTTACCATGGTTAGCTGTGCAGCATTTGGATGTACCAATCGGTCCGAGAAAGGGATCCGGATGTATGGCTTATTGGCTTCCCAAAAGACACAGACAGGAGAAGAAAAAGGTTGACTAGTTTATATAGTTTAACTAGTATACAGCTCAGACAACAACTTAAAGGTCAGGCCAGCTTGACTTAGATATGACATGGCCAAGTAAATCACATCTTGTTCTTTTTCTCGTTGTCTTCATATCAATCTTGTGACAGATACGACAAAACCCATAATCTCACCTTTGTTTACCTTTCTTGTCATTATCTGTTATTAATTTGTCATCTTAATTTGTCATATTTTAAACTGTGCATAATCTTTCTATGGCCATAGAAACGGATAATAAACTATATTCTATTTTTGATACAATTTGACTCATCTGAATTTCTACAGTTTCACTGTTTGGCTAATTTAAAATATTCCACAACAGGTTCAATGTGTTTTACTGTAATATGTACATGACTACAATGAATTTGTGATTGACAATTATGGGGTAAAGTCTGGAATGATTCTGCAGGCACATTTTGAGGGAGAGCAATTCACAGCAAACTAAAAGGGCCAACTAAAATTGAAGGCTGATGCTGTTCCAACCATATTTGTGCATCGCCCTAAGCCCAAGAGGAGGAATAGTCCCGCTGTGAGAGCCAGCCCAAAACCTCCAGCACATGTTCATGCAGTGGCCAATGACCACACATATCCATATAAAGATGGAACCATGAGTATTAGGGGAGGTGTTTGACATGCTGAAGGTAGATGGCCTGACAGAGATGGAGAGGGAGTGTGTGCTGACTCTGGACGAGATGTCAATGTGACGTTACCCGGCCACACAGGAGAGGCAACACATGCATGTCTTTTTATGTTGGCAAGGGAGCACGACACGATGGAAACAAGTAGTGGCTTACCACTACAGTGGCAATTCCACTAATGGGGCAATTTATAAAGCAATCATCCTGGACATTATTGACAGAGCAGCTTTCATAGGGCTACATGTAATTAACGTCACCACACACATGGGCAGCCCTAATCTGGCAATGTGGAAGTGGACCTTTGGAGTGAACCACAACAAAACATCTGTCCCACATCCAGCAAGACCAGACAGTAGGCTATACTTCCTGCCAGACGTCCCACATCTGGTGAAGAAGCCGAGGAGTGCCCTGGTCCATGGACAGACGTTTACAATTCCACCAGATTCCATAGAGAAGGAGAACCTCTCATCCAATGAAGTTTCAATTGGTCCATTGAAAGATTTTGGTGGATTTTCAAGAGGGGATGGTAATGAAAGAATTTGGGGTGAACAGGCAGCTAACTTATTTAATATATAATATATTGGCTTGACAAACCTTATAGTGCAGCTGTAGTTTCAAACCATTGGTCTATCATTGCCAGATTTCTTGGTCTGCTTTGTAAATCAGAAATATAGATCTGTTTTGCAAGATGCAAGCTAACCATGTTAGTTGAGCAACTTATTATGCATTGTAATCAGATGTGCTAATACGGTCGAAACTATGTGTTGCTCACTAACAATAAATCGAATAAACGAAGTATATATAAATAATTTGAGGTAAATGTAACGTTAGGCCAATGCATTGGTTATGGTAACGTTAGCTAACTGCATTTAGAATCTAACAAGCTATTAACTTACGATAAACATTAACTAAAGCTGGCTACATAAAATACCACTATTGACTAAATCCATGAGTGGTCTGCTAATGCGTTAAAAATGTAAAAAAAAATGCAGTAAGTAAAGTAAACTTACTTACCAGCGAGTGCCCCTCGGAAAACAATGAAAAGTAATGGCGTTCAAGGCTGGAAAACGTTCACTGCTTGGAACTACGGACCGCCCATGAGGCGCTTCACTTCCACATTCCACGATAACAATGAAAGCCTATGAGAGTGTCACAACTCTTATTATATGGCTCTGATTGTACCCATTCTGCAATCTGTTAAATAAAGTTTTCTTTCATTCATTCATGATGGCAGACCGATCCAGGGCGGAGGTCTCACATCGACATGCTGTCCGTTTCACCTGTTTTCTAAGGCGTTAGATTCTTTTTTTTTTTAAACTTTGGCCATTTCCCTGGCTCTTTTATACGTTTATCGCATTTATACTTGGTCAAGTTCGACCGACAGAAGCAGGCTGAAAGGGTTCAGATGGGGGGGAAGACACTCTGGGAAAGGCACGGCTGCAGTCCGGGATTCGAACTCGCTCAGCCCCAGATCCGTGACGAGCACGGTTGTCCACGGCGCTGAAATAGCACTCGTGGTACGTGGTGAGCTACTGGAGCTCCCCGGCGTTAGATTCTTAACACATTGACTGCCACGCTTCTATCCATCAATGTATGATCACTGCCACCAGTCTAAGCCTATGGAGATGTTCACCTTCTTTGCAGGGCTATAACTTTTTTAATTGTATTGCTAAATTGACATTACTATGGCCCATTCAACATCGATTATCTATCATTCAGGATGTAGGAACGTTATACTTTTTCATTAATAGATTCTTCCAAAAATACCGTCTAGAATATAATTATGTTTTTATCGTTTTCTGCAGTAATTCCTAGAATGTGAGTTATAGGCATAAACGCATATATAGATTATCAACTGCTGTTTATTGCCGATACACGCTATATTAAAAATTTCAACTGTACATGATCCTAAACGTTATGACTCATCATGCGCGGATGAACGGGGGGGGGGTCGTTTATAATTCCGTGATCGTCAGTAAATGCTTTATGTAGTATGGGTTGATTTATTGATCAGATGGTTTGTAAATAAAGAAATGTACAATCGCCTTGAAAATAACGTTACTGTCCTCTTACCGTTCACCGATGAGACTGGAGGAAAAAGATCCCACTTATTTGACGTCGATCGACTAGATCCATTTCCGGTTTGTGTGGCGCAATAAACGCCCAAATCATATCAATTATTGAGTTATGGCAGCGATCCATATACACGGATGTGTGTCTAGAGTCCCGCAACAATATGTGACTGCCGGACGGATTTCCCAGATGCACCGAGATCACCAGATCCATTTCTGGTTGTAACTCGCCCGATCATCCACCAGGCGGCTGTATTGAAGCGTTGCACTGTTGTGCAGAGTCCCACTGTCTCAGCAGAGGCTGGGTGGCGGAATTATGAATAACATGGCGAAAAAATGAAATATGATCTCAATAACGTCGTACGCCGTGCTTTGGCAGAATTCGCATGACCAGCAAACCCGTCGTACAACGTGATTGGCGGTCAATGTGTTAACCATCTGCAGCCTGACATCCACCAGGGTTATTTTCTCCTCCTGTACTGCTACCGCCTGTCACCTAGAGGGCCCTCCAACCTGGTGGGAGAGCTGTACAAAAGACGGCAGAACCATTGACTGCTCTTCCCACCACCTGAAAATGAGACATGGACCCATGTTTTTGTACTTGTGTTGATGTGTTATTGTATTATTATAGCTATTGTGTCTGCCCAGAACGCAGCCGCCCGTCTGATCTCCAACTTACCAAAGTCAGCCCATGTTACCCCACTTCTTAGGGACCTGGCTCCCCATCGCCGCAACGAATTTGCTTCAAGGTCCTCGACCTGGCATATCGTGCAGCGAAGGGAACGACTCCCTCCTGCCTCCGGTCAATGGTCTCTAACTACACACCCTCAAGACCCCTCCGCTCTACATCTTCTGGCCGCCTCAGACCCACTCCTATCCGAGCTCCGGGGTGGGCCACAATGGTGGAACGAACATCCCACCACAGTTAGGACAGCCGAAACATGATCAATCTTTCGCCGTCAACTAAAAACACACTTCTTCAATCAATAACTGAAATTAAAAAAATTATAATAACACTCTTACTGTCTTATACTATCATGCACTCCTCCTACTATACTAATATGTCTTTACTACTATGCACTCATCACTGCAGCACCCAAGTTTCAGCACTGTTTGATGAACATTGTTACTCAGTTGTAAGAGTCGTACCCTTCCTGCTGACTTGTCGTACAGAACCTGTAAGTCGCTTTGGATAAAAGCGTCAGCTAAATGACTAAATGTAAATGTATTCTTGTCTGGGAACCTACCTTCTTTTACGCCCAGGTCAATTTAGGTAGACATTTGAGCTTTTGCCATGATATGACTAATACGTCTTGGATGGGACTATACGACACTAGGTGGAACTAGGCTTGAATACGTCTCAGATGGCACTATACAACACTAGGTGGAACTAGAATTGAATACGTCTCGGGCGACTACGACACTAGGTGGAACTAGAATTGAATACGTCTCGGGCAACTACGACACTACAGTAGGTGGAGTTGAATACGTCTCGGGCGACTACGACACTAGGTGGAACTAGGTTTGAATACATCTCAGGGGGGACTATGATGCTAGGTGGAACTAGAGTTGAATACATCTCAGGGGAGACTATATGACTAGGGTTGAATACGTCTAAGGGGACTATATGACACTAGGTGGAACTAGGGTTGAATACGTCTCGGGACTATACGACACGAGATGGAACTAGGGTTGAATACGTCTCGGGACTATATGACACGAGATGGAACTAGGGTTGAATACGTCTCAGGGGAGACTATAGACACGGTAGAACTAGGGTTGAATATGTCTCAAGGGGGACCATACAACACTAGGTGGACATGGGTTGCACATTTTACAAAATTATGCTCAATATCTGTAGAGGCTTACTTTGATCTTTAATGTTGAATATTAAGCTTGTACTGCCAAATTCAGATGATAAATAAATCATTGAAGCTTGGCATCAAGCATTAAAGGCATGATGACAAGCGGACGGAGCAACTTAACCATGCACTCTGCACTGGGCTGTTTCTCCCCATCTCCTCCCCTCCCCTTTACTACAGATGTCCCTGAAACAAAACCATGAGTGAATGAACAGCAGGGTCATTACAATAGGCTGATCCTGTTGTACTCAAACCGTGACCCCAAAACCGAGGTACGTACCGAACCGTAGCTTCTGTGTACCGTTACACCCCTATTGAGTAGAATTCAGTGAGCTCCAATGGGCACAAGGAGCAGTCCAGTCCAATAGGCAAAGCAAGACACGTTAACACACACCATATAACTAGAGTTATGATAATAACTCGTTATATTGAGCCCATTTTAATTTAGTTATATTAAGGTCAGAGGTCAAGGAACGACTTTGACTTTGGTATTAAGGTCTCCACAGATTATCACTCATTCCTCACGACCGACAATGGGATCAAAATGGGGGACCCTGATGTAAACAGGACGAAAGTCTTTCTCTGGTCTGCATCCCCTTAAACAATTGTGTGTATTGAGCCGTTGCCCGTTTGATTGAATGATTGATTGAAAAGTTTATTAACAGATTGCAGAATGGGTACAGTACAGTACAGCTCAATACATACAATTGTTAAGGGGATGCAGACCAGAGAAAGACTTTCGTCTTATTTACATCAGGGTCCCCCATTTTCAATTCATCATAACATATATGACATACATGACATACAGATAGACAGTACTGCTATATCTATACATTTATGACATATCAGATTTGCAAATACAGTACTGTTTGTGATACAAAAGTGTCCAGAAAAAGAGTGTATATACATTTGACGTAGAAACTGTACATTGGAGGAGGTTGGGTGGGTGGGGGCTGTACATTGGAGGTGGGGGGGGGGTTGGGTAGGGGGGGAACACACATTGTACACTGTACATTGGAATACTGACAAAGCCATACTTGGTCATTTACAGTACAACTAGGTTAGGACATTTCAAGTTCAAGTTTCTTTAATAGTTGTTATACAAAATGCGTCTTACTGTTACGCTCCAGAGACTGTGCTAGACAAGATAAGTATGAAATAACATAGTATAGCATGTAAATTAGAAGTAAAAAATTAGGTCACAGTGTTCAGTATAGACATATGTACAATGTTCGATGCAGAATAGACGTAACTGAGTTACCATATAATATACAATATACTATGCAGTGTACTAATATACAATACTATATAGTGCAAAGCAGAAATGGGATGAGGTACAATTTAGGTACAATTTACAGTAAGGTGTAGTTGTAGTGCAAATCCTTTATCAATAAATATAAAGTGTGTTTAGGTGATCTAAAGTGTCGAGAGTGGGTGCTGCAGTGTGTTGTTTGTTTAAAGTGAGTGTGCGTGTGGATGTGTGTGCTGTGTGCATTTGATGGTTGTTGTATAGTGTTTATTGTTCGTTGAGCAGCCTGATGGCCTGGGGATAGAAGCTTCTTCTGAGTCTTTCTGTGCTCGCCTTGAGACTCCGGTATCGCTTGCCTGACCGCAGCAGTTCAAAGAGGCAGTTGTTCGGGTGGCTGGAGTCCTTAATGATTCTCTTAGCCTTACCCCTGCACCGCTTGTTGTAAATGTTCTGGAGGGTGGGGAGCCCCCCTCCAATTGTACGTTCGGCTGAACGTGTCACTCTTTGTAGTCTGCTTCGGTCTTGTGCAGTGCTATTCCCAAACCAGGAGGTGATGTTGCCAGTCAGGATGCTCTCTATTGTACATGAGTAGAAGTTCTTAAGGATCTTCTGACTGACTTGGAACTTCCTTAGGCGCCTGAGGAAGTAGAGGCGTTGTCGTGCCTTCTTCACAACACTGTCAATGTGTGTGGTCCATGTCAAGTCCTCGGATATGTGGGCTCCGAGGTACTTAAAGCCGTTCACTCTCTCAACCGGTGCCCCGTCGATGCTGAGGGGGCTGTAGTCCTTGACCCCCGACCTCCTGAAGTCCACAATCATCTCCTTTGTTTTGCTGACGTTCAGGGAGAGGCTGTTTTCCTGGCACCATCCCGCCAGGACCCTGACCTCTTCCAGGTAGGCCCTCTCGTCGTTTGCAGAGATCAGGCCCACCACTACTGTGTCGTCAGCAAATTTGATGATTGTGTTGTTACTCCGCTGAGCCACACAGTCGTGTGTGTACAGGGAGTAGAGGAGGGGACTCAGAACACAGCCCTGGGGGGCCCCTATGTTGAGGGTGATGGATGAGGAGGTGCAGTTGCCTGCTCTCACCACCTGGGGTCTGCCCGTCAGGAAGTCCAAGACCCACTGGCAGAGGTCATAGTTCAAGCCCAGGTCCCTGAGCTTGGCTATGAGTTTGGAGGGGACTATGGTATTGAATGCCGAGCTGTAGTCGATGAATAGCATTCTCACATAGTTCCCCTTCCTCTTGTCCAGGTGTGATGCTGCTGTGTGCAGCACATGGGCTATGGCGTCCTCCGTGGACCTGTTGGGGCGGTATGCAAATTGCAGGGGGTCCAGGTTGATGGGGAGGGAGGAGCAGATGTAGCCCTTTACTAGCTTCTCAAAGCACTTCATGGCTATGGAGGTGAGAGCTACAGGGGCCAGTTTCGAATTGCAGTCTCCCGTAGGTGTTTTTTGAGAGTGTTTTTGAAAGTGGGTAGTGATTCACATTCCTTTACAGCTTTGGGTAGGGCGTTCCACATTGATGTGGCATAATTGCGAAACGTGTTTAGTCCCTTGTTTGAGCCGAATCTGGGTTTAACATGATTTGTGGAGCTCCCTCTGGTGTTGTGATCGTGGTATTCACTGACCTTTGGGAAGTATTTTGACATGTACATGGGTACCTTGGTCGCGTAGTGTATCTTGTAGACCAGGCCCATTGCAAGTTACTGTACTCTGTCGTCTACTCTAAGCCATCCTAGGTTGTCAAAGTGGGCAGGGGTGAGGTGGGTTCTAGGAGTCAGGTCAAGCAGTAGTCTGACTAGCTTGTTTTGAGATGTTTGTAATTTGTTTTTTAGTGCCTTTGAGGTGCTTTGGTACCATGAGGTGCAAGCATAGTCGTAGTACCCTTGAATGAGTGCTCCTGCTAGAGTCTTCAGGGTATTCTTGTTTACCAGAGAGGAGATCCGGTACAAGAATCGAGTTTGTTGTTTGACTTTTTTTTATTACATTGGATGCCATTTTGTCACAGGAAAGATTAGCCTCTAGGATGGAACCCAGGTAGGTAATTTCATCTTTCCTTGTAACAATATTGTCACCCACTGTAACCAAGAAGCCGTCGGTCTTGCTGAGTTTGTTATTTGAACCGAAGAGAATGGACTCTGTTTTGCCCATGTGTAATGATAGTTTGTTGTCGGCGAGCCATATGCAGATTTTGCCTAGTTCCGAGCTGAGGGCTTTTTCAACCTGTACCCTGTTCTTGTCAGAGACCAGCAGGGCTGAGTCGTCCGCAAACAGGAACAAGTTGCAGTCACAAGCTGACGACATGTCATTTGCATAAATTAGGAATAGTAGCGGTCCTAGTATGCTTCCTTGTGGAACACCACAGCTCACTGTGGGGGGGGGGGGCGGGGGGGGGGGGGGGGTAGGGTACCGTTTACCTCCACCATCTGTTCTCTCCCCTCCAGGTAGGATTGTATCCAGCTCACTGATAGACTATCAAAACCAATTGCTTTTAGCTTGTCAATCAGAATGGTGTGATTGACAGTGTCGAAGGCCTTTTGTAGGTCCAGCATGACCATGCCGCAGTATTTGCCCGCGTCCACCTCTTGTTTGATGTGGTCGTTCAAATAGAGAAGGCATGTGTCAGTGGAGTGGGATGTTCTTTTTTTTTTTGATCCACTTTTTCTCTCATTTTTCTATATTTTCTCCCATCCCAATTTCGTATCATCCAATTCAACCCTCCCCTGTCACGAACGCTGTTTCTTGCCTCCCACAAGCCGGCTGCAATGTGGACTAAGGTCGCTTTAACACAGGGGCTGTTTGGTCCGGACTTTCGGACCAGAATTCGATAGTCCTGTTTTTCGGGTTTGTGTGAATGCGCGTCAAACTCGGTTCGCGGACCAAACAGGCGAACTCTGGTCCGCCTGAAAACGTAGGTCTCGGTTCGGCTTCAGCGGACCAAACGCGAACCAAATATAGGAAGTGATTATTATTACCACTGCTCGCAGCACTCACTGCAAAACAAGCACACTGCATCTAATCTCTCTATCTATCTATCTATCTATCTATCTATCTATCTATCTATCTATCTATCTATCTATCTATCTATCTATCTATCTATCTATCTATCTATCTATCTATCTATCTATCTATCTATCTATCTATCTATCTATCTATCTATCTATCTATCTATCTATCTATCTATCTATCTATCTATCTATCTATCTATCTATCTATCTATCTATCTATCTATCTATCTATCTATCTATCTATCTATCTATCTATCTATCTATCTATCTATCTATCTATCTATCTATCTATCTATCTATCTATCTATCTATCTATCTATCTATCTATCTATCTATCTATCTATCTCTATATCTATCTATCTATCTATCTATCTATCTATCTATCTATCTATCTATCTATCTATCTATCTATCTATCTATCTATCTATCTATCTATCTATCTATCTATCTATCTATCTATCTATCTATCTATCTATCTATCTATCTATCTATCTATCTATCTATCTATCTATCTATCTATCTATCTATCTATCTATCTATCTATCTATCTATCTATCTATATCTCTCTCTCTCTCTCTCTCTCTCTCTCTCTCTCTCTCTCTCTCTCTATCTCTCTCTCTCTCTCTCTCTCTCTCTCTCTCTCTCTCTCTCTCTCTCTATCTCTATCTATCTATCTATCTATCTATCTATCTATCTATCTATCTATCTATCTATCTATCTATCTATCTATCTATCTATCTATCTATCTATCTATCTATCTATCTATCTATCTATCTATCTATCTATCTATCTATCTATCTAATCTATCTATATATCTAACTGTGCATCTTGGGAAGAAGGAAGAAAAAACGCGGCTTATTATTATTACCGAGGCGCACGGCATTGGATCAATGCCACGCCAATACTATTATTACCTTACCACTGCTCGCAGCATTCATTCACTGCAAAACAAGCACACTGCATCTATCTCTCTATCTATCTATCTAGTATATATCTGTGCATCTTGGGAATGTGCTTCAATAGAACAATGGATCAATGCCATGTCAAAATTCGCCTCCACTGATCTGGAGGGCTCGCAGACAGTCCACACACAGACACACACACGCGCGCGCGCACACACGGGCTCGCAGCCACACACACATTTCCACTGTCCAATAGACAAGCGCCCTTTTCGACCGCGTGACATTGTTCAGAAGGTCTCGGTCCGCCTCACAGATTTCTATGTGAACGCAGGCGAACCAAATGAAGAATGCAACAATGTTGCAACTTCACCCCCAGAACCGCACCGAGTCCACCAAAACTATATGTGAAAGCGACCGTCATACATAGCACAAGTTCCCTCCGGTACTTGAGGTAACAGCAGTCGCATCTTTTCACCTGCGCAGCTCGATCTCTCAGTGGCGAGGAGTAACGCGTGGGAGGCTCACGCTGCCCCCGACACTTCCTGATTCTACTGCGCAGGCGCACCAACCGACCTGTAGGAGTCGCTGTCCACAACGCCCGATCCCCACCCATCAGTTTCCCACCCCCTAATACGGCCAATGTGTATTAGTATGAACCACCAGCTAAACTGAAAGCAATGTGGAGAGGCGAGCCCAGCGTCTCCGCATTCGTGGCGAGCGCCTTGCCCACTACGCCACGTAGCCGCCCTGGAGTGGGATGTTCTGAAGCCAGATTGGAATTCGTAGATTAGATTTTTTTCTGCAAGGTACTTTTCGATCTGTTCGTATACTATTTTTTCCATGACTTTCGAGATGGATGTAAGGATAGAAACAGGGCGGTAGTTGCCCGGGTCTAATTTGCTGCCCTTTTTGTGCAGGGGTGTTACTCTCGCAATTTTGAAGTCCTTGGGGACGTGTCCCTGTTTTATGGAGAGGTTTATTATGTGTGTGATGACTGGGGTGATGGCGGCTGCTGAGTCTCTGAGGAATTTGGAGGGGATGTTGTCATGGCCAGTGGCCTTGTTTGGTTGGAGGGTGCTCAGTTTTTTGAGTACCTCATCTGTAGTTACCATTTCCAGTTTGAAGTCGTCTTTGTGGACGCCTAGGTTCTTGTAGTATGCTACTATATTGCGTACTGTATTGTACCCATTCTGCAATCTGTTAATAAACATTTCAATCAATCAATCAATCAATCACTGAATACGACCAAACCGGAAATACTATACTACGGCTCACTAAGCTTACTTAAGTAACTTCTCCCTTGTCTCTGCTTAATTAACGCACATCTGAAATCTCTTTTGCCATCGGAAGACTCGCCTCTTCTTCCAGACCGCCCGCCCTCTGGGCGGACCAATGTCGGGTCTATGTCAAATGTATATACACTCTTTTTCTGGATTTTTTTTTAGTATCACAAACAGTACTGTATTTGAAAATCTGGTATGTCATAAATGTATAGATGTAGCAGTAGCTACTGTCTATCTGTATGTCGTGTGTGTGTGTCATATGATGAATTGAAAATGGGGGACCCTGATGGAAACAAGACGAAAGTCTTTCTCAGGTCTGCATTGATTGATTGATTGAAAAGTTTATTAACAGATTGCAGAATGGGTACAGTACAGTACAGCTCAATACATACAATTGTTAAGAGGATGCAGACCTGAGAAAGACTTTCGTCTTGTTTCCATCAGGGTCCCCCATTTTCAATTCATCATGCATCCTCTTAACAATTGTATGTATTGAGCTGTACTGTACCCATTCTGCAATCTGTTAATAAACTTTTCAATCAATCAATCAAACCAACATTTGTCTATCTCTATAACAAACATAAAATTTCTGGACTCTTTTTGTATCACAAATACAGTACTGTAATTGCAAATCTGGTATGTCATAAATGTATAGATGTAGCAGTACTGTCTATCTGTATGTCATGTATGTCATATATGTTACGATGAATTGGAAATGGGGGACCCTGGTGTAAACAAGACGAAAGTCTTTCTCTGGTCTGCATCCCCTTAACAATTGTATGTATTGAGCTGTACTGCACTGTACCCATTCTGCAATCTGTTAATAAAGTTTTCATTCATTCATTCATTCATTTATTCATTCATTCATTCATTCATTCATTCATTCATAAGTTTGAACTGACACCAGTTGTGTTGACCGACAGCGCGGAGTAGGGTATATCTGCAGAGCCGTAAGCCCAACGTCTGGGCGGGGCTTCGGGGCTTCGGGGCTTGTACTCGGTTACTCGGTTGGGCTTTGGCTCTGCAGATATCCCCTATTGGCTGACAAACTGCACCAGTGGAGCTCACGCGCCGTCGCGCGCAACAGATGGAACTTCAATCAAAGATGTCTCCACCATAGATATATAGCTATGGTCTCCACAACAACCAGGGCGCCGAGCAGCACGTCGAAGATAAAGCGACGTACACCTGGCAGGTCTGTGTGCTTCCTCGTTCACTCTCACGTATGAAAGACTATCCATTTCTCTCTCTCTGGGACATTGAGGCGGAACGGTGAGGATTTGCTCGAAGAAGGAGAACAGTAGCAACTTAAAGGTAACGCAAGACCACAGGAAGCAGTCTCACGGACTCTAGCTAACCTAGCTAACAATAGCTAACCGTTAGCTAATTAACGTTAGTTAGCTAAGCCTAAACCGGTGCTTGGTTACAGTTCCAGCTGTCAGGAATAACAGTGTTATCATCACATTGCTGTTGACTGTGAAGATAACGCTACGTTATGTTGCTATGCGCTGATGATGACGACGATGAGCATTCCAAGTATTGTTTGAGCAATCGAAAGGGGATAGAGCAACCTATTCATTCATGATGAATTGAAAATGGGGGACCCTGATGTAAACAAGACGAAAGTCTTTCTCTGGTCTGCATCCCCTTAACAATTGTGTGTATTGAGCCGTACTGTATTGTACCCATTCTGCAATCTGTTAAATACAAATTCCAATCAATCAAAAACCTTACTGTCCGATATGCCATGGGTCTTGTTCTCCGTGTGGGTTTGATTGATTGATTGCAAACTTTATTAACAGATTGCAGAATGGGTACAGTACAGTACAGCTCAATACATGATACAATTGTTAAGGGGATGCAGACCAGAGAAAGACTTTCGTCTTGTTTACATCAGGGTCCCCCATTTTCAATTCATCGTAACATATATGACATACATGACATACAGATAGACAGTAGGCTACTGCTACATCTATACATTTATGACATACCAAATACAGTACTGTTTGTGATACAAAAAGAGTTCAGAAAAAAGAGTATATACATTGGGTAGGTGGGGGTGGGGGGGACTGTACATTGGAGGTGGTTGGGTGGGTGGGTGGGCGGGGGGGGGGGGGGGGTTGGGTAGGAGTGGGGGGAGGTTGGGTTGGAGGGGTGGGTGGGGGACACTGTACAACTGTACAAACAAACCTGTACATTTGAATATTGACAAGACCATACTTGGTAATTTACTGTACATTGGGGGGGTTGTGTTCGGACATTTACAGGGGCCAGTTTCGAGTTGCAGTCTCCCTTAGGTGTTTTTTGAGAGTGTTTTTGAAAGTGGGTAGTGATTCACATTCCTTTACAGCTTTGGGTAGGGCATTCCACATTGATGTGGCATAATTGCGAAACGTGTTTAGTCCCTTGTTTGAGCCGAATCTGGGTTTAACATGATTTGTGGAGCTCCCTCTGGTGTTGTGATCGTGGTATTCACTGACCTTTGGGAAGTATTTTGACATGTACATGGGTACCTTGGTCGTGTAGTGTATCTTGTAGACCAGGCCCATTGCAAGTTGCTGTACTCTGTCGTCTACTCTAAGCCATCCTAGGTTGTCAAAGTGGGCAGGGGTGAGGTGGGTTCTAGAAGTAAGGTCAAGCATTAGTCTGACCAGTTTGTTTTGAGATGTTTGTAATTTTGTTTTTAGCGCCTTTGAGGTGCTTTGGTACCATGAGGTGCAAGCATAGTCGTAGTACCCTTGAATGAGTGCTCCTGCCAGAGTCTTCAGGGTATTCTTGTTTACCAGTGAGGAGATCCGGTACAAGAATCGAGTTCGTTGGTTGACTTTTTTTATTACATTGGATGCCATTTTGTCACAGGAAAGATTTGCCTCTAGGATGGAACCCAGGTAGGTAATATCTTCTTTCCTTGTGACAATATTGTCACCCACTGTAACTGAGAAGCCGTCGGTCCTGCTGAGTTTGTTATTTGAACCGAAGAGAATGGACTCTGTTTTGCCCATGTGTAATGATAGTTTGTTATCAGCGAGCCATATGCAGATTTTGCCTAGTTCTGAGCTGAGGGTTTTTTCAACCTGCAACTTGTTCTTGTCAGAGACCAGCAGGGCTGAGTCGTCCGCAAACAGGAACAAGTTGCAGTCACAAGCTGACGACATGTCATTTGCATAAATTAGGAACAGTAGCGGACCTAGTATGCTTCCTTGTGGAACACCACAGCTTACTGTGAGGGGGGGGGGGGATAGGGTACCGTTTACCTCCACCATCTGCTCTCTCCCCTCCAGGTAGGATTGCATCCAGCTCACTGATAGACTATCAAAACCAATTGCTTTGGGAAGCATGTTTAGTTGTTTACCACTACATATACAATAAAGTAATGTGTGAATAGCTAGCCAATGTTATCGATTTGTACAGTCTTCGGACAACAATCGTATTGTTTCTCTATCTGGTATAATGATCGGGTCCTCAATCTTCAAGTTCAAGTTTCACGTTTCTTTTATTAATCATGTATGGTCAACGGTACAGTAGGAGCAGCACTAGATGCATTGGAGTACTAGTCATATAATGGTACACCAAGTAAGATAAAAAAAGTAAATAAACATGGAATAACACAAGTAAGAGATATAACACTATGTACATATATGAAAATGGGGATTTGTGTGTACAAGTGAGAGTGCATACAACAGTATGTGTGACGGAGCGGCTCACACAGACACTACACATTCACCATTTCCCTTCGGATTGGACTGAGAACTGCACCCCCCCCCCCCCCCCCCCATCATTCATTTCATATAATTATTACATATTATCATACCTACAAACATTCATTCATAGTATCATACATACCTTCACATCCCTCCAAACATCTGTAGTGCTACTGTATTTATGAACATCACTCTCTCCTAAAGCTAGAGAGAACAGAGGGAGAACCCTTTGGAATGCAGCTGATCCTATGCTGAGGAAATCTCCATCTCTGCTTATTTTTAAAGCAAACTACAATTTGCTCAAAATTCTCATCCAAAAGTAGTAGATAGATAATGGGTCATACATGTAGGTATGCATTTGGTTATGTGGGTGGGTAGGTTTGTAGGCAGGTGGGTGGGTTGTTATATATTATTATGTACACAGTATATGCATGTATGTACTGTGTGTATGTATGTTTGTATTAACACAAATCTTTTTAATGTATTCTGGTATTTTATAATATGCATATTTTTGTATTTTTGTATGTTTGATTTTATAAAACAGGGGAAGTTCTTGATACGCCTCTAGGCTTCTAACTTCTCCTTCACAATCGTTATAACTTATTATGTATTGTTTTTACTTCTGTTTAACTGTGTTAATAAACAAACAAACAAACAAACAAACCCTCCAATCAGTGATGTCACTGGGATGTCAAATCAGGGGCTGCTCCATAGACAATGAATGGGGCTCTAACTTAGTTAGAGCTCTAACACTCTAATAAGATGATCTCAGATTCAATCTATTGTCATTGTACAAGTACAGGCACAGAGTACAACGAAATGAAGTTGGCAGCTAACCAGAGCGCAAAGGAGCAGTAAAGTGCACTGCAGTATACAGTATAATGTGAATATGTGGAGTATATATGATGAAGCTACTTAGTATTATGTGTGCTAAGCTAATGTACACTATTACATACAGTGGTATGAGTATGAATACACAATGTTAGTAATCCATACTAGCCAGTTGTTTAAATAATACGGGTAGGTATGGATATATAATATATATACAGATAAATGTGTGTACAGTTTGTATGTTATGCATATGTATATTAGGGCTGTCAAAGTTAATAACGTTAACGCAAATGTGTATTAGCGCCATTCATTTCTTTGACGCATAATGCACATGTTTCATCGTCTATGGGTATTGGGTAAGCCCCCTGATTTTAAAATCAGAATCGGCCTTTATTTGTCATTGTATAGTATACTAAATGAATGTACTTGCCACTCTAATGGTGTATAAAATACATTATAAAAACACAGGACACAGTTAAAAACAGCAGTGTAAACATGTAGTTAAAAAAATAAAGACTGGGTATAAAAATCATTAAATTAAATATTTCACGTAATTGTAAAGTGCCCGGTGGATAGCAGCATATGGTTCTCAATGTCTTCATGTATTGAGTGCAAATTGCTTTAAATCCCAGTTACATCACTAAATAGCTGATTTGAGAGTGGTGCATGTTCATAAATACTGACTGAATACTGTCCTGGGACACGGGAAGAAACGTGTGTGAATTATTAAAATGGGTGACATTCCTCGTTTCATGCATTATATTCTAACATTGCTCTTCACAACTTGGAAGATTAACACCCAGTCCTGGTCTTCCTGTGTGCTTCTCCCTCAGACATGGAGGCAGGGGCCGCTGTGAGCATATGGCCCCGCATGGAGCCCTTCCTCCTGGGAGCGCTGCAGGTGAACATCCAGCACTCTGGTTGATATCTCTGGCGCACCGACTTTGTAGCATAATCGTTTGATTCGATAAAGGTTAAAAAAACAAGACGACGATAATCTTTCGTTTTTAATATTTCATAACATTCCCTGAGAGCAACTATCTATAGTTGCTCAGTTCTGTATTTGTTTATCTGTGTTTTCTTTTCTATTTCTGAACTATTTTGAGTATTGCTAGATAACGCTGGTATAACGGTCCTAGGTGCAGGGTTCGCACAAGGTCCATGAAGTGCTTAAAGTGCTTGATTTTCTTTACAAAAAGAAGTCTAGCTCTGAAATACTTTGAAAATAGCAATTTTTTTACAAGGTGCTTAAAAAGTACTTGCAATTCAAATCAACCATTCACATTGAATGTTTTGTTCATCCATGATCAAATTGTTCTGAATCAAGAAATCAATATTTTGTTCCGTTTTAAAAACATATCTGACGAGTCGCTGTCTCGCTCCAACTGCTTTTCCTCATTTCTTCGCATGTGATGCTCTAGCTGGCAAGCAGGCCAAGAAGATGCTTAAAAAAACAGCATTTAAAAGTGAATTGTATCCTTCGAGTGACATCATTGAAAAATAGTGCTTGGAAAAGTACTTAAAAGTCCTTGGAATTTCATTTTGCAATGTCTGTGGGAACCCGGTAGGTGGCTCCCCACACCAAGCTTGGCCTGCACTACCTGCGTAAGATGGCGGTCTACGTGCGCACGCGGGACGGCTGCTTCCCCAGGCTGTGCTGGGTCATGTGGAGACACATCGCCTGTGAGAAGCTACAGCTGCCGGAGGACCTCGCGTGGCTCTACTTCGAGACCTTTGACCTCCTCATAGGCCACACCCCCGAGGAGAGGCTGGAGTGGGCAGAGTCGCTATCCCTGTGCTCCTCCCCTAAAGAGCTGGACCACCAAAGGAGCAAGGTGAGGAAAAACGATAGAACGTGGGTCAAAGAGAAGGCTGAGAATTAGCTGCTCTAATACTATCCCATTGTGTTGTTCATTCGCTTGTGTGTGTCTGTGTGGAGAAAATTAGACTGGTATGGTCCTGTTAAGACGAGTTTCTTTTGACATGCAATGGAGCAAAATCCCAAATGACTGACTTTAAATGCTGAGAAAACTCCAATTAACACTTTGATTGCCTAAGGCTAAATTCATGATATACCATAGGTTGCCAGCTCTATTTGTCTATGGATAAGTACCCCTTCTTTGCAGGGCTATAACTTTTTAAATTCTATTGCTAAATTGCCATTATTATGGCCCATTCAAAGTCCTATATGTATTGTTCATTGTGTAGCAACGTTAAACTTTTTCATTCACATATTCATAGTAAAATATGGTCTAATGTATAAGTATGTTTTCATCTCATTCTGCAGCTTTCTCCAGAACGTGATCTATAGCCCCAAATGCATTATATTGATGATGAAATACAGTTTGATGGCAATCGGCGTGATATAAAAAATGTCAACTGGACGTACTTCTAGAATGATCTACGTATGATCTGATGATGACCGGATGGGCGGGGGATCGTTTATAATTCCGTGGGCAGCGTTATATCATTCATCTAGTGTGGGTCATATGTTCATCAGAGCAGTTTATATCGAACACGTTCAAAAATAACGCTGAATCTTACCGTATCTTCCTTGCGCCGTTGGACAATCAGCGTGGTGTAGACCGTTTTCGATTATGGGATTTCCAGGTTGTATACTACTATATACGTCCAAATAACGTTGTTTATTGAGTTAGGGCGAGCGATTGATCATCCAGTGTGTTGAGATGGAGTCCGGCTACCGATCGCGAGTGCCCGGAGCACATAGGATGAGCACTTCCTGTTTGGCGAGCCCCTCCCTGCCGATCGGCCACCAGATGGCGCTCTCGAACCGTTAAACAGTTGATGGGAGCTCACCAGTACATCTCAGGGCTCCGGAAAGAAAATATGATTTCGATCACAGATTTTTGAAATATTGATATCAAAGACGAGTTACGGCGTCTTCGGCAACTTGAGCATGGCGGGGAAGGACGCCTAAAAACGTCTTCCGGCAGCCAAAGTGTTAAGAGTCCTCGTCTGATTTAAGGTGTACGTATTTTTTATTTATTTTTTAAAATCTTTCCCCCCTCCTTTTTCCGCTTTTCTCCCATCCCAATGTTAGTCGTTATGCCAATTCCCAATCCCCTGGTCGTTGCGCACTTTGGTCCGGGAGCGCGGAGACTACCACTGCTTCTTTTCACCTGGCAGCGCGGACTCTCACTGGGAGAGTGTAATGTGTGGAAGGTCACACTACCTCCCCCAGATCCTTCCCTCGCTGTGCAGGCGCCCCGACCGAACTGTAGGAGTCTCTGTTTTACAACGACCAAGACCCACCCTCACCGGCTTCCCACCCACTGACACTGCCAATTGTGTCAGCACGGACGCCCGACCAAGCCGGTACCACTGGCAGTTGGATTCGATCCCACTGTCTCTGCGGTGGTAGACAGACGCTTAGTCCGCTGCGTTACCCGGCCGCCCATACTCCACATGTTTTAACCGGAAAATGCTCATTGTGCGATTACGACCTTGTTTACCGTGTACCCCTCCTGGTTGTTTCACAATTTGTACGGTAAGTCGCTTTGGATAAAAGCGTCAGCTGAATGTAAAATGTAAATTAATGTACTACCTACTTTGCTACTATGTCTATACTACTATCTACTATGTACTATGTTACTATGCCTATACTACTATCTACTATGCTACCTACTATGTCTATACTACTATGCACTACTGAAGCACTCGAGTGCTAAATGACTCGATGTAATTGCAGCGCATGTAACGGCAGCCTCTCGCCTCTGCTCTCCTCCAGCTGAGTGTGGACACCATGCAGTTCCTCCTCTTCCTCCACATACAGCAGTTGAACCATGTGTCTCTGCGCACCTCTCTGATCGGTGAGGAGTGGCCCAGCCCCCGCGCTCGCTCCCCCTCCTCCTGCTCGGAGCGCGAGGCCAAGACCAGCTCCCTGAACAAGGTCTGACCCGCTCGCATACAGCGAGGTTCTGTCTCATGTCGACGATGGCAGACTAGGCTTGAGACGGAGAGCACAGCACATTCAATTAATTAAATTAATATTAAATTCATAATTCTCTATTTAAGTAAAGATTAATTTTAGGGCTGTCAGTTTATCGCGTTAATTAGATTAATTAATTACATAGCAAATTATCGCGGTATGAAAATTAACTCAAAAAGAATTACAAAAAATGTATTGGTGCGGCTAGGTGGTGCAGTGGGCAAGGCGCTCACCACCAATGCAGGAGACGCTGGGTTCGAGCCCAGCTCTCCGCATTGCTATCAGCTTGGCTGGTCGTTCATACTAATACAATTGGCAGTATTAGGGGGTGGGAAGCTGATGGGTGGGGATCGGACGTTGTGGACAGCGACTCCTACAGGTCGGTTGGTGCGCCTGCGCAGCAGAATCAGGAAGCGACGGGGGCGGCGTGCCCTCCAAACGCAGACCCCCCGACGCTGAGAGATCGCGCTGTGCAGGTGAAAAGATGCGACGGCTGCTTCCTCGAGTACCGGAGGGGACACGTGATGTAAGGCTTCGTCCACATTGCAGCCGGCTTGTGGGAGGCATGGCCTAACAGCGTTCGAGACAGGGGAGGGTAGAATTGGCCCATAGGAAATTGGGATGGGAGAAAAATAGAAAATGGGAGATTTTTTTTTCTTTTTTTAATATAAATCTCATTCATTCCATAAGAACGTAGAATTTTTATATTGTCCATTTGCATGTTCTTGGTATCTGATTCTAGGGACATCTATGGATCTCAGGGAATGTATTCCCAGTGTCAGAAATACTGTGTCTGTTACTAGGCTTGAGTAAATTGTAATGAACCAAATGAGAATATCAATTGCATTTCTTTTTATCTTTGACTGTGAATAACACTATGCTCAAATTGACCAGACCTGAAAAATCTAAGCAAATTAATAGATGGAAGATGATTAAACAGAAGGTTTTGTAGATACAGTACTGAATTCTGCCATCCGGACACATGCAATTTGAAATATGATTATAGAATATCAGGCATAAAATGGTTATGCGATTAAAATGCGATTAATTTGATTAATTAATTACAAATCCTGTAATTAATTACATTCATTTTTTTAATCGCCTGACGGCACTATTTATAAAGCACCTTTCATACATGTCATGCAGCTCAAAGTGCTGTACACAAACATACGCATATGTAAAACATCACATTAATTCGACAACAGTAATAAAAGTACCGCAAATAGGCAAAGCACAGTAAAATAACACATTTCAGTAAAAGATCAATACATACAATTAAAAACATATAATAATAAAGGCCTTAAAAGGTATTAGAAAGTCTTAAATTTCATTTGCACAGGTACTAAATTTTTGGGGGGGGCAGCCTGGCTGTCGGGAGATTAAATAATATTAAATATATGAAATGTTTTTGTATTCAAGTCGTTGTTTTTTGTGGGGCTACCGGGAGCTTGGTGCGTCTGGTGAGAGCTTGTATGGAACGTGCAAGAAATTAATTTGGCGCACAAGTGCAGCCGCCAGTTCAATGTTGCTATGTGGGGTTTTCTTGTGCTTGTGAAATTGGTATTAAATTCAGCTCCGTAAAAGGTATACTCTGAATGGCAGACTAGACGGAGAGCAACCATTTTTGCAAATGGATGCTTAAGTTACTATTCTATAATTCAAACCATTATCTGTTGCTGAGGACCAGTATCTCTTAACACTTTCAGTGCCCGGCCATTAACATGGGAAACATGGTTAAATGCTAGGACCCACTTCAATGATAGCGTTGTGAACGCATAATCTGTCTTAAATTATGGCTGTGTCTAATCTGCCTGTCGCTTATCAATGACTTGTTTGCAGTCAACATTGTCGAAACAGATTGTTTTTTGTTTATTATACTTTTTTTGAGGACATAGAAATCGAAGTATATGTCTGCATATATACATTATTGTATTGTCATTGTCCACATAGAACAGATAACAACATTAAACAGAAAAAAAAACTAAAAAAAACACAGAGTTCAAAAGTAAATAATAAGTCAAACAAACACTGACTTGGTCGCACGACAGTCGTCTCAAAAGTATATACATAGTATATCAAATATATAGCACATGTTCAGGTACCCAAATATGCTTCTCCAATGTATATAAGGTATATCAAATAACTCGCGTTGAATTAACGTTCACACAGATGAATACCAGCAAGCAGCATACAAATTGCAGAAACAGATTGTTTTTTAATCTGTTCATTTTCGTTTTATAGCATTTTGAAAAGCCCTAGTTTTTCAGGAAAATATATAGATTCCGTGATAAAAGGCATTTACTGGAATATTCGAGCATACACAAAAACGTTGTAATTTTTCGGCCTATTTATGAATCGTTTTCAAATAAACGCTAGATTATCGATAGTATAATGTACTTATGCACGCTATAGAGGCGGGCTGAAATATCGATTCTCTCATTTCCTGATCGCGCACACACAGACACACACACACGCATAGGGCAAACGCTTATATCTCTGTGAAAACAGCTCTGATTATCCTAAGACTGGTAAAATAAATTCCTTACCTGAGATCAGATGTTATCCAAAAAGATTATTCCAATTCCTGATCGCCATTCCAAATATCGATCACGCTTATTGATTACAGTGTTAGGTCCTGTAAATACATAATCCACACGTTTTCCGGGCCGGTGAGCACAATCGATCCTTCAGTTGGCTTGAGGGAAAAGTAAAATGAGCAAACTGGCCACCCCCCCTTCAGCAGTGTAAAGTAATGGGGTGCAGTACCACAAGGAGAGACGATAGGGGGCGGTATCTTCCCAATTGAGCTCAGAGAGACTCTGCAGCACTAAATCGAGGCTCGATTGATGAAATATAAATTAAAATCGCCAATAAATAAAAGAAAAACGACAAACAAACGCTATATAGCGTCGAGGGCACTCAAAGGTCGGCATGAACTAACGACAAAACGCGTCCGTGGCACTGAAATATCTATTATTAATATCCGGTAATGACGTTTGTTCTCACCTATTAGTAATCTGTGACAGCCACCCCATACTGGCCTCTTACGGTCCCCTCTCTCTCTGTCTGGCTGTGTTGGCTCAGCAGAACTGGGACGACCAGGCCCACCTGTCCTTTGTTCAGACCCACCTGTGTGACCTAGTGGAGCTGCTAGTGGAACCGGGCCAGTTGTCGCGTTCTGGACAGGCCACCCGAGACAGCCAGGTCTGTAGATCACGGATCCACTGCAATTCTGTAGCGACAAACGGAATGCATACATACAGTATATAAATGTTCAATCACTAAGTGTGTCTGACTTTTGCCACCTAAACTGCACGGACCTACAACGTAGTATACTGCACCTGTGTAGTGTGTGTACTGTGTATACGTCACTTACTCATAGTATACAGTGCATCCGGAAAGTATTCATACCCCTTAATTTTTTCCACATTTTGTTATGTTACAGCCTTATTCCAAAATGGATTAAATATTTTTTCCCCTTCAAAAAATCTACACACAATTAGGGATGGGTACCTTTCACATTTGAACCGATACCGGTACCTGTGAATCGATACCGGTACCCAACGGTACCTTTTTTCGGTACTTTAGTCTCAAGAAATTTAATTTACCTACCTCAGTCGTAAAAAAAAAAATCCAAACTTCAAATAACTACAATTTCGACAGTTTTCGGCTTGCCATTGCTCCGACTGCTTTGTTGTTGAATCAAGTCAAATCCTAGGTAAGCATATATTGTGCGTGTGAACGTTGACATGAAAAGAAAAAAGTAAAAAAAAAAAAAAAAAGTAAAAAAAAAATAATAAAAATTTTTTTTTATTTTTTTTTAAAAAAAAATTCGGTTTCTCACTTGATTCGATACTCGGTAGTACCGACGTATTTCGGTTCGGTACCTCAAAAGTACCGAATTCGGTACCCATCCCTACACACAATACCCAATAATGACAAAGTGAAAAAGGTTTTTTAGAATTTTTTGCAAATGTATAATATTTTTTTTTAAAGTATAAACAGATAAGTACATAAGTATTCACACCCTTTACTCAATACTTTGTTGAAGCACCTTTGGCAGCAATTACAGCCTCAAGTCTTCTTGAGTATGATGCTACAAGTTTGGCACACCTATTTTGGGCAGTTTCTCCCATTCTTCTTTGCAGATTGTCTCAAGCTCCATCAGGTTGGATGGGGAGCGTCGGTGCACAGCCATTTTCAGATCTTTCCAGAGATGTTCAATCGGGTTCAAGTCTGGGCTCTGGCTGGGACACTCAAGGACATTCACAGACTTGTCCCGAAGCCACTCCTTTGTTATCCTGGCTGTGTGCTTAGTCATTGTCCTGTTGGAAGGTGAACCTTCGCCCCAGTCTGAGGTCCAGAGCACTCTGGAAGAGGTTTTCATCAAGGATCTCTCTGTACATTGCTGCATTCATCTTTCCCTTGATCCTGACTAGTCTCCCAGTTCCTTCCGCTGAAAAACATCCCTACAGCATGATGCTGCCACCACCATGCTTCATTGTAGGGATGGTATTGACCAGGTGATAAGCGGTGCCTGATTTCCTCCAAACATGGTGCTTGGCATTCGGGGGCAAAGAGTTAAATCTTGGTTTCATCAGACCAGACAATTTTGTTTCTCATGGTCTGAGAGTCCTTTAGGTGCCTTTTGGAAAACTCCATGCGGGCTGTCATGTGCCTTTTACTGGGGAGTGGCTTCCGTCTGGCCACTCTACCATAAAGGCCTGATTGGTGGAGTGCTGCAGAGATGGTTGTCCTTCTGGAAGGTTCTCCCATCTCCACAGAGGAACACTGGAGCTCTGTCAGAGTGACCATCGGGTTCTTGGTCACCTCCCTGACCAAGGCCCTTCTCCCCCGATGGCTCAGTTTGGCCGAGCGGCCAGCTCTAGGAAGAGTCCTGGTGGTTCCAAACTTCTTCCATTTGCGAATTATGTAGACGACTGTGCTCGTTGGGACCTTCAATGCTGCAGCAATTTTTTTGTACCCTTCCCCAGATCTGTGCCTCGATACAATCCTGTCTTGGAGGTCTACAGACCATTCATTGGACTTCATGGCTTGGTTTGTGCTCTGACATGCACCGTCAACTGTGGGACCTAATATAGACTGGTTGTGTGCCTTTACAAATTATGCCCATCAATTGAATTTACCACAGGTGGACTCTAATCACGTTGTAGAAACATCTCAAGGATGATCAGAATTTTGAGTGTCATAGCAAAGGGTGTGAATACTTATGTACATGTGATTATTAAATCTTTTTATTTTTAATACATTTGCAAAAAATTCTAAATCTTTTTTCATTTAGTCATTATGGGGTATTGTTAGGGATGGGTACCTTTCACATTTGAACCGGTACCTGTGAATCGATACCGGTACCCAACGGTACCCTTTTTCGGTACTTTAGTCTCAAGAAATTTAATTTACCTACCTCAGTCGTAAAAAAAAAAATCCAAACTTCAAATAACTACAATTTCGACAGTTTTCGGCTTGCCATTGCTCCGACTGCTTTGTTGTTGAATCAAGTCAAATCCTAGGTAAGCATATATTGTGTGTGTGAACGTTGACATGAAAAAAAAAGTTAAAATACTTTCCGGATGCACTGTATATTCAGTGTTTTTTGGCCATATTTATTGTAACGTATATTATAACTGATAGGGCGGGCATACATACCCTCATCTGCACCTTTGATTACACTGCTTACTTGCTCATATGCTTATAGTTAATTATCTTGTTTGCACTGCTTATTTGTATCTTTACTAAAATTGTATTGCCTATATTTATGTCCGTGATTACCCTGCCCATACCTGTACCTCCCCTCCCCCATACTGCTATGACGCATGCATTTCCCCATGGGGATCAATAAAGGAATATCTTATCTTAGCTTAGTTTATTTTAGCTTCGTTTATTTTAGCTTAGCTTATTTTAGCTTAGCTTATCTTATTTTAGCTTAGCTTGCTATAGTGAGGCTGACTGTGCTGTGGTTACTGTGCAGGTGTCCCTGGAGGCGCTGCAGGGGCTCAGCCTGCTCCTGGAGGGCACGATGAGCCGCTGCAGGACCATCCACCCGCTCCACTGGCTGCTGTCCAGGGCCCCGCTGCAGGCCGAGGCCGGCTATTCCAAACTCCGCTGCTCCTTCCCCGTGCAGCAGCTCCTCGCCTGGCTCCTGAGCAGCCTCACGCTCAACCCTTTTGGCATTCTGCGCACGGGCAAGAAGCTGGCCTGGGCCCAGCAAGGTATGCTAATTCCTAGAATTTGGATCGGATGAATCCCCCCTCATTAAAGATGCTGTAAGTGGTATTTCTTTGTTAAGATAATTGTTAAATAGCTCTATATTCTGACAGTCCCTCCACTCTGCAGTAAACACAAAATACATTTCCTGGTATCCCTTCCCACTTTAACCAATCAGGAGAGCAAACACTAGATATTTGTACTTATTTCAAGAAATAGAATAGAATATAAGTACTTTATTGATCCAGAGGGAAATTCAGCACCACAGATCACTCACAATAAACATTTAGGTAGTCAAAAACAAGAATACCCAGTTAAAAGAGGTAAGGTAATGGCTCATTTAAAAAGCCTGAAAGCTGATGTTATAATCTTCAAGAGACACATATTAAGAATATAGCCAGGAACAAGTTACGCATGGGATGGGGATCACAAATATTTCAATCAAACTTCGGGGCCAGGGCCAGAGGGGTCGCTATTATTATCAAGAGGGGTGTGTCGTTTGATCATGAGTGCACAATCGCGGATCCGAATGGTAGATTTGTAATTGTATCAGGGACACTTAATTGTGTTCTTGTAACATTGATAAACGTGTATGGTCAAAATTTTGATGATCCAAATTTTTCTGAGACAGTTCTGAATAGAATTCCTGATGTCGGTAATACAAATATTATATTGGGTGGCGACTTCAATTGTATAATTGATCCTGTGTTGGATAAAAAGTCATCAAAGGTATCCGTGAACAGCAAAGCCAGTGAGGTGTTAAAAAGTGCCATGCACAATCTAAATCTGGTTGACATATGGAGGCTACGCAATCCTACCAACAGAGACTACTCTTTTTTTCTCTCCAGTGCATAAATCCTATTCTAGGATTGATTTCATGCTGTTAGACTCTAAACTGATATCCAATGTTGTGTCCACACAATACCATACTATCCTGATAAGTGATCATGCTCCCATGTCACTGGATGTTAGGTTCACTAGACATAGAAAGGAACGCACCTGGAGATTTGACAACACAATCTTAAAAGAGAAGAGTTTCTTAAAATACATGTCAGCTAGGCTACCTGACATTATAGACACAAATGATACAGGGGATGTGGATGACTCAACACTGTGGGAAGCCATCAAGGCAGTGCTTAGAGGTAGCATCATATCATACGTGGCAGGTAGGAGAAAACAAATGTCAAAAAGACTAGTGGAGTTGGATGATTCTGTGTCTCAACTAGAACACCTGTACAGGGTCTCTGCGGATCCCGACATCCTGAATTCTATAGTCTCTCAAAGAGATGAGTACAATACTATTTTATCTACACAGGTCAATAAGCAATTGAATATGATAAAACAGATACAATTTGAAATGGGTGACAAACCTCAGAAACTGCTGGCACGTCAATTAAGACAGGCGCAAGCTTCCCGTGCAATACTAAAAATAAAATCAGACACAGGCACTGTTCTTACAGACCCTAAAGAGATAAATGCACGTTTTATGGAGTTCTATTCAAAATTGTATACATCAAATGGCAACCATGACATTGATGCTATTAAGGCATTTCTCTCTGAATTAAACCTACCTCAGCTTGATGGCGAGGCAGAAGCTGCATTGGAAAGGGACATCTCCATAGGAGAAATAGTAGAGGCAATTACAGAATTCCCGAACAATAAAGCACCTGGCCCTGATGGCTTTACGGCAGAATTCTACAAGCACTACTCTAAGGAACTATCTCCGCTGCTGCTTCGTATGTTTAAACATGCCGCATCGGATGGTAGACTACCTCAAACACTGTATAATGCAAATATTTGACAAAGCTGCTTAGCAAGATTCTGGCCAAGCGGCTAAAAGCTCACATTCAGAAGATAGTGCACCCGGATCAAACAGGCTTTATTCCTAATAGACATATTTATTACAACTTAAGACGGTTATTCAATATACTTTATACGAAACACAATACAGAGACCGTGGTGATTTCAGTGGATGCTCAGAAGGCCTTCGATCAGGTCGAGAGTATGTATGAGACCCTAGAGGCATTTGGTTTTGGAAGGTGTTTATTGACTGGATACAGATTTTGTATGCTCATCCCACAGCAAGTGTAGTTACTAACCAGGATATTTCTTCTCAGTTTCCACTATACCGTGGGACAAGGCAAGGAGATCCATGCTCCTTATCTTTTCGATTTAGTCATAGAAACACTAGCTACAAAAATTCGACAACATCCTAGAATATCACCTGTCTCCATTAAAGGGCAAAAGCATCATTTATCAATGTATGCAGACGACATTTTGTTATACGTATCTAACCCACAGGAGTCCCTTCCTCCAATTATGGAATTGTTTAATTATTTTGGCTCTCTTTCAGGTTTTCAAATTAATTGGGATAAAAGTGAATTAATGCCAATACAATTAAATAAGGATAGCTCCTCATTGAACTCTGTCCCCTTTAAGATGACCAAAGATAGATTTACTTACCTAGGAGTGACCGTTACTAAAAAACCTGAACTCTTACTTGAAGAGAATTGGAAATTAAAAATAAAACAGTTGAAACAGAATATAGATTTTTGGAAGACCCTCCCACTGTCACTGGTTGGGAGAGTAAACGCTATTAAAATGGTGGTTCTTCCGAGATTTACATACATCTTTCAGTCAATTCCAGTATTCATACCACAGCGGTATTTCAAAAAGTTAGACTCTATTATAATCCCCTTTATTTGGCAGAATAAAGCTGCACGTATTAGCAAAAAACACTTATGTAAAACAAAAAATGAGGGTGGCTTTGGTCTTCCAGACTTCAAATGTTACTACTGGTCTGCACATTTAAAACAATATGGCTTTCTGGAGAAGTGCTAACCTTACGGAGGGCATGGAGGAGGTCACTCCTGCATGGCTCTCAATGGAGCAAGCAGCTTGTCAGGGAACCTCTCTCCTAGCCCTTTTGAATAGCCCTGTCAAGATAAACAAATCACTATATGAAGGGAATTCTATAGTACATAGCTCCTTGAAGGTATGGAAACAGATTAAAGCATACTTGAAAGCTCCAAATATGTATACAGACACTCCAATCGGTAATAACCATGCCTTTAAGCCATCCACTATGGATCAAGGGTTTGCACAGTGGAAGGTGAAGGGTATAGGGAGCTTGAAGGACTTGTACCAAGAGGGCCAGTTTCTATCATTCGAGCAACTGAAGGTCAAACACGATTTACCGCCAACAAATTTTTTCCGCTATCTACAGATACGGAACTTCGTAAGGACTCATGTAGATACATGGTCAGACATTCCTCAGCATCAAGCACTGGAAAATATAATTAATGTTAGACCAGGTAGTAAAGAGGCGGTGTCAAAAATATACCAGACACTTTTCAATCAGGTAATAGTTAGCACAGAAAGATATAGGACTGAGTGGGAGTCAGAACTGGGGATACCCCTCAATGAGGAATTCTGGGAAACGTGTCTTACAAATATTCACCGGTGCTCTGTAAATGTTAGAATCAACTTGATTCAATTTAAAGTGATACACAGGTTGCACTACTCAAAGGTGAAAGTGAATAAGATGTATCCTAGCATATCAGCACTGTGTAACAAATGTAAAAATCAAGATGGTACCCTTACACATCAACTCTGGTCTTGTCCCAACTTACACACGTTCTGGTCTGATATATTTGACTTTTATTCAAAAGCTTTTAATAAACAGTGGGAACCCTGCCCCTTAGTGGCCATTTTGGGCTATAGCGACGATGTCACTAAGTACTCTGACAATGAAAAAAGGCCGATATATTTAGGTGCTGTGTTGGCTAAAAAGCTCATTCTGAGACGTTGGAAGTCTGATGCAGCACCCTCATTTGAAATGTGGATGTGAGCGCTGGGTGAGACCCTCTACTTAGAGAGGCTTAGATTTAAAAATACAGGACGGAGAAAGGTGTTTGATACGACATGGGGACCGGTGTTGGACTACTTAAAGGGTCTGAGGGAGGATGAAGAGGATATATAAGTTCAAAATGTCACTCATATTACAGTAATGTCTGAACTGAAGGTATATTCGCTGTTGTGTCTTGGCTTTTGGCCTTTTTCTAATGCTCGGATTTTTATTTATTTTTTTGGTCTCTTTTTTATTTCCCAGCAAAAATCTAACTTATTTAACTATCCTGTTTATATGTATGTATGGACCCGCCAAAGGAAAGAAAGAATGTTTATTTTGAACAAGAAAAAAATAAGATTGCATGTGTGCATCAATATGGAATGTAACTAAAGTAATGTGCAATAAAAATACATATATATATTAAAAAAAAAAAAAAAAAAAAAAAATACGTCTTACCAAGCCAAATTAGCTTACTGCACTGGCAGATAATTGTACTTGTTTCAAGCACATTTGCTTTTAAAACAATTTTTTTTTATTTCTTATTTTTGTCAAGACCATTTTTGCAGTGTGGAGTTATCTCTCCTGATTGGATAAAGTAGGAACGGAATACCAGCAAATGTACTTTGTGTTTACTGCAGAGCAGGAGGGACTGGGAGACCCATGTTACAAACACTCTATATCAGTGATGGCTGTCAGAATGTAGAGCTATTATTTTAACATGCATTTAAAATGTATAAATAAAATGCCACTTCCACCTTTAACCTGACCTGCCAGATGGTCTATTACACAGAACCATCTGGGAAGTCATCCTCTGAAACTGTTGGTCCAAACCACTGTGTGCATAACCTGAAGCCGGACCAGATCGATTCACGCTTGATCTCATGAAGCCACCTGCCATGCAAGGTTATCCCCCCATGAGCAGAGCAAGTTGGGATTTGATGTATTCCTGTGGTTCAGACTGTATAGTCAGCAGCTAGTATGGTTTAGTCATTTCAAGACAGTATAGCCATTGTCCCTGGTGGAATGAGAGCAGTCCGGAATGTGGCTTTGTACGCGTGTCCATGTCTCCAGAAACGGAAAGGTCTTTATTGCCAAGTAGTTTTCACATACAAGGAATTTGATTTGGTCGTTTTCGGTGCAACATTAACAGACGGACAACAACGGACAGATAAGGAAATAAAAGGTGGAATAAAATAAGATGGAATATAAACTAAATTAAAATAGAGGTATAATATAATTATAGAAAAAAAATAACAATCGGCCAGGGCTGTACAACTGCATGATGTGGTCAAGTATATACACTAATTAGAATAAAAATATCAATACAGTGGGATGGAATATTTAGCAGGGCTGTGCAATCGGGCAGTTATGTGCAAATAGTATGAACAGTGAAGTATTGTATATAAAATTATATCCATTATCCAGCCATTACCTGTCTTGTCTCCAGCTGTCCCCTGTGTCTGTCTCCAACTATCACCTGTCTGTCTCCAGCTGTCCCCTGTCTGTCTCCAGCTATCCCCTGTCTGTCTCCAACTATCCCCTGTCTGTCTCCAACTGTCCCCTGTCTGTCTCCAGCTGTCCCCTGTCTGTCTCCAACTATCACCTGTCTGTCTCCAGCTGTCCCCTGTCTGTCTCCAACTATCACCTGTCTGTCTCCAGCTGTCCCCTGTCTGTCTCCAACTATCACCTGTCTGTCTCCAGCTGTCCCGTCTGTCTCCAGCTGTCCCCTGTCTGTCTCCAGCTGTCCCCTGTCTGTCTCCAACTATCCCCTGTCTGTCTCCAACTATCGCCTGTCTGTCTCCAGCTGTCCCCTGTCTGTCTCCAGCTGTCCCCTGTCTGTCTCCAACTATCACCTGTCTGTCTCCAGCTGTCCCCTGTCTGTCTCCAGCTGTCCCCTGTCTGTCTCCAACTATCACCTGTCTGTCTCCAGCTGTCCCCTGTCTGTCTCCAGCTGTCCCCTGTCTGTCTCCAACTATCACCTGTCTGTCTCCAACTGTCTCCTGTCTGTCTCCAACTATCACCTGTCTGTCTCCAGCTGTCCCCTGTCTGTCTCCAGCTGTCTCCTGTCTGTCTCCAGCTGTCCCCTGTCTGTCTCCAGCTGTCCCCTGTCTGTCTCCAGCTGTCCCCTGTCTACCTGTCTGTCTCCAGCTGTCCCCTGTCTGTCTCCAACTATCCCGTCTACCTGTCTGTCTCCAGCTGTCCCCTGTCTGTCTCCAGCTGTCCCCTGTCTGTCTCCAACTATCACCTGTCTGTCTTCAGCTGTCCCCTGTCTGTCTCCAGCTGTCCCCTGTCTGTCTCCAACTATCACCTGTCTGTCTCCAGCTGTCCCCTGTCTGTCTCCAGCTGTCCCCTGTCTACCTGTCTGTCTCCAGCTGTCCCCTGTCTGTCTCCAACTATCCCGTCTACCTGTCTGTCTCCAGCTGTCCCCTGTCTGTCTCCAGCTGTCCCCTGTCTGTCTCCAACTATCACCTGTCTGTCTTCAGCTGTCCCCTGTCTGTCTCCAGCTGTCCCCTGTCTGTCTCCAACTATCACCTGTCTGTCTCCAGCTGTCCCCTGTCTGTCTCCAACTATCACCTGTCTGTCTCCAACTATCACCTGTCTGTCTCCAGCTGTCCCCTGTCTGTCTCCAGCTGTCTCCTGTCTGTCTCCAGCTGTCCCCTGTCTGTCTCCAGCTGACCCCTGTCTGTCTCCAGCTGTCCCCTGTCTGTCTCCAACTATCACCTGTCTGTCTCCAACTATCACCTGTCTGTCTCCAGCTGTCCCCTGTCTGTCTCCAGCTGTCCCCTGTCTGTCTCCAACTATCACCTGTCTGTCTCTAGCTGTCCCCTGTCTGTCTCCAGCTGTCCCCTGTCTGTCTCCAGCTGTCCCCTGTCTGTCTCCAACTATCACCTGTCTGTCTCCAGCTGTCCCCTGTCTGTCTCCAGCTGTCCCCTGTCTGTCTCCAGCTGTCCCCTGTCTGTCTCCAACTATCACCTGTCTGTCTCCAACTATCACCTGTCTGTCTCCAGCTGTCCCCTGTCTGTCTCCAACTATCACCTGTCTGTCTCCAACTATCACCTGTCTGTCTCCAGCTGTCCCCTGTCTGTCTCCAACTATCACCTGTCTGTCTCCAGCTGTCCCCTGTCTGTCTCCAGCTGTCCCCTGTCTGTCTCCAACTATCCCGTCTACCTGTCTGTCTCCAGCTGTCCCCTGTCTGTCTCCAGCTGTCCCCTGTCTGTCTCCAGCTGTCCCCTGTCTGTCTCCAGCTGTCCCCTGTCTGTCTCCAGCTGTCCCCTGTCTGTCTCCAACTATCCCCTGTCTGTCTCCAACTATCCCCTGTCTGTCTCCAGCTGTCCCCTGTCTGTCTCCAGCTGTCCCCTGTGTCTGTCTCCAACTATCACCTGTCTGTCTCCAACTATCACCTGTCTGTCTCCAGCTGTCCCCTGTCTGTCTCCAACTATCACCTGTCTGTCTCCAGCTATCACCTGTCTGTCTCCAGCTGTCCCCTGTCTGTCTCCAGCTGTCCCCTGTCTGTCTCCAGCTGTCCCCTGTCTGTCTCCAGCTGTCCCCTGTGTCTGTCTCCAACTATCACCTGTCTGTCTCCAACTATCACCTGTCTGTCTCCAGCTGTCCCCTGTCTGTCTCCAACTATCACCTGTCTGTCTCCAGCTGTCCCCTGTCTGTCTCCAACTATCACCTGTCTGTCTCCAGCTGTCCCCTGTCTGTCTCCAGCTGTCCCCTGTCTGTCTCCAACTATCACCTGTCTGTCTCCAGCTGTCCCCTGTCTGTCTCCAGCTGTCCCCTGTCTGTCTCCAACTATCACCTGTCTGTCTCCAACTATCACCTGTCTGTCTCCAGCTGTCCCCTGTCTGTCTCCAACTATCACCTGTCTGTCTCCAGCTGTCCCCTGTCTGTCTCCAGCTGTCCCCTGTCTGTCTCCAGCTGTCCCCTGTCTGTCTCCAGCTGTCCCCTGTCTGTCTCCAGCTGTCCCCTGTCTGTCTCCAACTATCACCTGTCTGTCTCCAGCTGTCCCCTGTCTGTCTCCAACTGTCCCCTGTCTGTCTCCAGCTGTCCCCTGTCTGTCTCCAACTATCACCTGTCTGTCTCCAACTATCACCTGTCTGTCTCCAGCTGTCCCCTGTCTGTCTCCAGCTGTCCCCTGTCTGTCTCCAACTATCACCTGTCTGTCTCCAGCTGTCCCCTGTCTGTCTCCAGCTGTCCCCTGTCTGTCTCCAACTATCACCTGTCTGTCTCCAACTATCACCTGTCTGTCTCCAGCTGTCACCTGTCTGTCTCCAGCTGTCCCCTGTCTGTCTCCAACTATCACCTGTCTGTCTCCAACTATCACCTGTCTGTCTCCAGCTGTCCCCTGTCTGTCTCCAACTATCACCTGTCTGTCTCCAGCTGTCCCCTGTCTGTCTCCAGCTGTCCCCTGTCTGTCTCCAACTATCACCTGTCTGTCTCCAGCTGTCCCCTGTCTGTCTCCAGCTGTCCCCTGTCTGTCTCCAGCTGTCTCCTGTCTGTCTCCAACTGTCCCCTGTCTGTCTCCAGCTGTCCCCTGTCTGTCTCCAACTATCCCGTCTACCTGTCTGTCTCCAGCTGTCCCCTGTCTGTCTCCAGCTGTCCCCTGTCTGTCTCCAACTATCTCGTCTACCTGTCTGTCTCCAGCTGTCCCCTGTCTGTCTCCAGCTGTCCCCTGTCTGTCTCCAGCTGTCCTCTGTCTGTCTCCAACTATCCCGTCTACCTGTCTGTCTCCAGCTGTCCCCTGTCTGTCTCCAGCTGTCCTCTGTCTGTCTCCAACTATCCCCTGTGTCTGTCTCCAGCTGTCCCCTGTCTGTCTCCAGCTGTCCTCTGTCTGTCTCCAACTATCCCCTGTGTCTGTCTCCAGCTGTCTCCTGTCTGTCTCCAACTATCACCTGTCTGTCTCCAGCTGTCCCCTGTCTGTCTCCAGCTGTCCCCTGTCTGTCTCCAACTATCCCGTCTACCTGTCTGTCTCCAGCTGTCCCCTGTCTGTCTCCAGCTGTCCCCTGTCTGTCTCCAACTATCCCGTCTACCTGTCTGTCTCCAACTATCACCTGTCTGTCTCCAGCTGTCCCCTGTCTGTCTCCAACTATCACCTGTCTGTCTCCAACTATCACCTGTCTGTCTCCAGCTGTCCCCTGTCTGTCTCCAGCTGTCCCCTGTCTGTCTCCAACTATCACCTGTCTGTCTCCAGCTGTCTCCTGTCTGTCTCCAACTGTCCCCTGTCTGTCTCCAGCTGTCCCCTGTCTGTCTCCAACTATCACCTGTCTGTCTCCAACTATCCCGTCTACCTGTCTGTCTCCAGATGTCCCCTGTCTGTCTCCAACTATCCCGTCTACCTGTCTGTCTCCAGCTGTCCCCTGTCTGTCTCCAGCTGTCCTCTGTCTGTCTCCAACTATCACCTGTCTGTCTCCAGCTGTCTCCTGTCTGTCTCCAACTATCACCTGTCTGTCTCCAGCTGTCCCCTGTCTGTCTCCAGCTGTCCCCTGTCTGTGTCCAACTATCCCGTCTACCTGTCTGTCTCCAGCTGTCCCCTGTCTGTCTCCAGCTGTCCCCTGTCTGTCTCCAACTATCCCGTCTACCTGTCTGTCTCCAGCTGTCCCCTGTCTGTCTCCAGCTGTCCCCTGTCTGTCTCCAACTATCCCGTCTACCTGTCTGTCTCCAGCTGTCCCCTGTCTGTCTCCAGCTGTCCTCTGTCTGTCTCCAACTATCACCTGTCTGTCTCCAGCTGTCCCCTGTCTGTCTCCAACTATCCCGTCTACCTGTCTGTCTCCAGCTGTCCCCTGTCTGTCTCCAGCTGTCCTCTGTCTGTCTCCAGCTGTCCCCTGTCTGTCTCCAGCTGTCCTCTGTCTGTCTCCAGCTGTCCTCTGTCTGTCTCCAACTATCCCCTGTCTGTCTCCAGCTGTCCCCTGTCTGTCTCCAGCTGTCCCCTGTCTGTCTCCAGCTGTCTCCTGTCTGTCACCAGCTGTTCCCTGTCTGTCTCCAGCTGTTCCCTGTCTGTCTCCAACTATCACCTGTCTGTCTCCAACTATCACCTGTCTGTCTCCAGCTGTCCCCTGTCTGTCTTCAGCTGTCCCCTGTCTGTCTCCAGCTGTCCCCTGTCTGTCTCCAACTATCACCTGTCTGTCTCCAGCTGTCCCCTGTCTGTCTCCAACTATCCCGTCTACCTGTCTGTCTCCAGCTGTCCCCTGTCTGTCTCCAGCTGTCCCCTGTCTGTCTCCAACTATCACCTGTCTGTCTCCAGCTGTCCCCTGTCTGTCTCCAACTATCACCTGTCTGTCTCCAGCTGTCCCCTGTCTGTCTCCAGCTGTCCCCTGTCTGTCTCCAGCTGTCCCCTGTCTGTCTCCAGCTGTCCCCTGTCTGTCTCCAGCTCCCTGTCTGTCTCCAGCTGTCCCCTGTCTGTCTCCAGCTGTCCCCTGTCTGTCTCCAGCTGTCCCCTGTCTGTCTCCAACTATCACCTGTCTGTCTCCAGCTGTCCTCTGTCTGTCTCCAACTATCACCTGTCTGTCTCCAGCTATCACCTGTCTGTCTCCAGCTGTCCCCTGTCTGTCTCCAGCTGTCCCCTGTCTGTCTCCAACTATCACCTGTCTGTCTCCAGCTGTCCCCTGTCTGTCTCCAACTATCACCTGTCTGTCTCCAGCTGTCCCCTGTCTGTCTCCAGCTGTCCCCTGTCTGTCTCCAACTATCACCTGTCTGTCTCCAGCTGTCCCCTGTCTGTCTCCAGCTGTCCCCTGTCTGTCTCCAACTATCACCTGTCTGTCTCCAGCTGTCCCCTGTCTGTCTCCAGCTGTCCCCTGTCTGTCTCCAACTATCACCTGTCTGTCTCCAACTGTCTCCTGTCTGTCTCCAACTATCACCTGTCTGTCTCCAGCTGTCCCCTGTCTGTCTCCAGCTGTCTCCTGTCTGTCTCCAGCTGTCCCCTGTCTGTCTCCAGCTGTCCCCTGTCTACCTGTCTGTCTCCAGCTGTCCCCTGTCTGTCTCCAACTATCCCGTCTACCTGTCTGTCTCCAGCTGTCCCCTGTCTGTCTCCAGCTGTCCCCTGTCTGTCTCCAACTATCCCCTGTCTGTCTCCAACTATCACCTGTCTGTCTCCAGCTGTCCCCGGTCTGTCTCCAGCTGTCCCCTGTCTACCTGTCTGTCTCCAGCTGTCCCCGGTCTGTCTCCAGCTGTCCCCTGTCTACCTGTCTGTCTCCAACTATCCCCTGTCTGTCTCCAGCTGTCCCCTGTCTACCTGTCTGTCTCCAACTGTCTACCTGTCTGTCTCCAACTATCCCCCGTCTACCTGTCTGTCTCCAGCTATCCCCTGTCTACCCGTCTGTCTCCGTTATGTTTCTGACGGTCCTCTCGTCCTGTCTCTGTGCCCTCCAGTGGAGGGAGCCATGAAGAGGGCGAGGATCGCCAGGAACACACACATGGCTCCCGCCGGCAGCAGGATTGTGTTGATGACGCAGGTCTACAAACAGACTCTGGCTATAGACTCCGACAAGTTGGCCGGTGCCAACATCAGAGTACACCGATGCTCCGACGCCTTCATATACCTGCTCTCGCCTCTCCGGTAAGAGTCGCTCTCAGATGGGTTGTGATACAGATAATTGTCAAATGTTGTAGCTTTCATCTGCTGTTTTGTCTGAAAACCTGTGATTGACACACACCGATCCCCGCTGGGCACGGTGTTGTCATGCTCTTTATAATCTTTGATTTGATTTCAAACCTTTTATTTTGACTCGTAAGACACTGAGGTTACCCTCATTTACAGCAACGACGAGCTTACAAAACAAGTTTCATACATATAGGCACAGTGAATAAGAATAAACAATAGAATCTGCTAAGATGGTTACAAGTCGACACACAGTGGTCGGAGATCATACTTTTAAATGCAGCAAGAGAAGGAAGAACCTTCAGCTTCACAGTCAGTTGGAGGACATTCCAGGTGTTTAAAGCATCAAAGGAAAAAGCATTTTTCAGTCAAACCAGTCTTGCCCCAACTAATCGGACTTCCCAACACCAATGCCTTCCTAAACCATGTAGAATCTCCAGAATATATCTGCCTCCTGTATGTATAATTTAATTTGTGTATTCAAATAAAGCATTCAAAATATATATGTGTGTGTGTGTGTGTAGATCGGTGAGCGTGGAGAAGTGCCGCAACAGCACGGTGGTCCTGGGGCCCGTGGAGACCAGTGTCCACATCCACGGCTGTGAGAACGTGCGGGTGGTGTGCGTCGCCGGCCGCGTCGCCATAGGAGCCTCGTCCCGCTGCACTGTCTACGCCCTGACGCCCACCCGCCCTCTCCTCCTACCCGGGAACACGGACCTCACCCTGGGCCCCTTCCACACGCACTACCCCAACCTGGAGGATCACATGGCCAGCGTAGGCTTAGCCGTGGTCCCCAACATCTGGGATCAGCCCTTACTGCTGGGGACCGAGGGCCTCGTCAACACCTCCGCCTCCTCCAGCCCGGGCTGCTACCGCCTGCTGCCACCGGCGGAGTTCCACACCCTGGTGGTGCCGTTTCAGATGGAGGGGGACACGTGCGAGGTGCCCGGGGGGCTGCCGCCGATCTACCAGGCCGCCGTGAAGGAGGGGGAGCAGAGGATGCAGACCTTGATGAAGACCTTGAAGGAGGCGCGCCTCAACGAGTGAGTAGCGGGTCCTGCTGTAGCCCTGCATGCGAGTGAATACACAGTCCCTTATACGATGATGTAAAAATCCTACAATTAAGGGGGCTTTCTCACTAGCCATCCGGGGTTGAATCCACGATCGCACCAAAATAAGTGTGATGAGAACGCTCCCCCCCCCCCGTCACCGGGGACGCTGATTCGCTCCAAGACGGGACCGCTTGAAAAGGTGGTTTCGGGTGCGAACCAGTGTCCCAACGGAACGGAACGGAGTGTGGTGTGCAAGCAAACCTGTAATGCTTTCATGCTTGCTTGAATTTTGGGCAGATAAAAACATACAGCAACAACTGGACAATACCCACAAAAACGACAATATTTATAATATACAACTCCGTTGTTTAATCACTACCCACAGTAACGTGGCCGATGACGGAGCGATCGCAGGTGTACCAAACTGTACCAAACACGGAGGAGGCTTGCTGTAACAAGTGGTTCTGTTGGTGCTAACCTGCTTGCCCAGAATAGAGTTGTATTCATACTTCAATTTTTAAATATTATTTAGGTCCGTTTGGGATTGTAGTGTAAAACCTGCTCCAACGAGGGAAGCTGTGTTGCAATTTAGCCGAGCGCTTATGTCTCTCTCTCTCTATCAAGACACGCACGCATGAAAACACACAGACACGCACGCAGAGAGAGAGACAGACAGACACACAGACAGACACACAGACAGACAGACAGACAGACACACAGACACAGACAGACAGACAGACAGACAGACAGACAGACCTTCCTTCCTGGCGTACAGGTGTCGTAAAGAAATTTCAAAGGTACTCACAGTTGCACAAGGGTTTCGGACAGACGAACGCTAGGGTTTGAAAGCTTGGCGTTGCTAATAAACATTAAAAAAATATATATATATAAACTGCTCAACACGGCTTTATTTCCGCCTTTGGGTGCCGTGATCATCAGAGCTGTGATCATCAGAGCCGTGTTGACCAGTTTATACAAATGATTACATCGCTTGAAACATTTGTTATGTCAAGCAATTACTTTCCAACACTGGCTGCCATTGAATGTTTGTGCTCATGTGAAAAGAGGTAATGACTATTTTTGGGCCTTGATGGTCTTCTGTGGGATTTATATCTGTATATATATATATATATATATATATATATATATATATATACACATATATGTTTTGTCCTAAAGTTGTAGTTTTATAAACAAACATCATCTATTATACAGGCCAAATACAATAGGCATCAATAGGAGTCTCTGTTTTCCTAACGAAGTAGGCGCAGCCGGGAGAAAAGCCAAAGAACCAGACAATACATCACAACCAGCGTTTCCGTTAGCCGGTAATTACCGGTATTTGACCGGCAAAATCTGTTGAAGTCCGACATATTTAATCTCTCCGGTCTTAATGTCCGGTGAAAATAATTCCCTGAGTCTAAGCACAATTTGATTATTTGAATTGTATTAAAATAGGCTAAAATTAAATAGCCTATGCGATGAACGAAACAATCATTACATTTGTTTCATCGTTGCTTCTAATAATGACAACGACGTTGTCAGCGAGAGCTTAGTGCTGGGTGTGCAAACTTTTGTGAAGCTGCAGAGCCGGAGCAGCAGCAGCACAATGCAGTACTCCAGCAGTACTCCAATTCAGCCATTTTCAATTCAATGTTGGGTGGGGGGCGCTGCTGTGCGGTCCCCAGAAAAGAGCCAATAACAGCTGAATCTGCTGCTCTGCATCGACATACTCTCGCAAATAAGTCATTGGGAGGTGGAGAGAGCGAGAGTCGTCACGCAAACCCACGATAATGTTGCCGTCTCTCTGTCAAATTTCTCAGTTCTTCGCTTGATATAATTAATACAAATGTCCAATATAACGGAATTCGTTAGCTCATAAAAATGTGATTATAACAGACTGTTGTTTATTAATGTCGGGCGACTGCCCACAGACACCTATTTGATTTAAAGTCGGCAGCAGCACGAGTCTCGGGACTTATTTTATTTGGAATATAATGACTTTATACGCAAAAGTAGCCTAGTTTTAAGTAAAAATATTATAAATCTACATGCCTTGATGATGTCATTCTTTTGTTTTGTTGTCATTCTTTTGCCTATCAATTGTTTTTAAGCTCAATGAACTCTGACCGGAATTTCTCTCATTTGACCGGTAGATTGAAATCTACCGGACACTGAGGCCGGCAACAATTTTTTCTAACGGAAACCCTGATCACAACATAGCGTGGTGCTACCATTTGGGGTCGTGACATACAGTCACAGAGTGCCAAAACCAGAGCTCACGCAGCGCCGAAACCATTGTCTCACTCAGCCGTCCAGTAGGCTGCTGCGTCAGCAGTGGAACGTCATGGTGGAACCATATAATGTGGAGCGGTCAGCTGGTGAGACGTCGTGGTGAGACCAACACCCCAGACGGAGCTGACCTCTGCTCTGTGTTCTGACTGACCTGCGGGTGGGACAGCTGAACCCGCTCTGTGTTCTGCCTGATTGATTGATTGATTGAAACAGATTAACAGAATGGGTACAATACAGTACGGCTCAATACAAAACAACTGCTAAGAGGATGCAGACCAGAAAAAGACTTTCGTCTTGTTTACATCGGGACCCCCCATTTTCAATTCATCAGGCCATTTATGACATACAAGATATACAGAACTATGTAGTAAAAAGAGACCATAAAAAAATATATACCGGTACATCCGAAGGGGAAGAAACTGTACATTGGTTTGGGGGGGTTGGACATTTACAGGGCCTGACCTGCAGGGTTGGACAGCTGACCCCGCTCTGTGTTCTGGCTGACCTGCGGGTTGGAGATGAGTGGAACGTGCTCAGACTGAAGCAAAATACATGTATTTACAGGTGGAACGGCTATATTTTACAGTTGACCTGAGATCACAAAATATAGCCTTAAACTAGAAAAAAAAGAGTCTTAAAAAGGATAAATAAAGTATAAAAATAATATAGATATCTATAAATAAAAATTATATATAATAATAGAGTAACAGTATTGCGCATTCAGTTCACACAGTGTAGTGGTAGAAGGATGTAAAGTACACTAACACTATGCATTGTTGTAATGTAGTGGAGTTGATGGTGAAGTCACAGCAGCATTGAGAGTGTGTAGCGTTCACAGTTTGATCAGTCAGTGATGTGGGGGGGAGGGGTTGAGCATTGAGGTGTCTGTGTCTTCCTACCTGGCCTTGCACTAGAAGTCTGTACACCGCTAACAGGCCTGTTGTATTGCCCCCCCCCCCCCCCCCAGGGAGCAGAAGCAGCAGTTCCAGACCTTGGTGGAGGAGAAGTTCATGGAGTGGCTGCTGAAGACGGGACACAAGGCGGAGATGGACAGCCTCATCCCCCCTACCCTGCCCTCCGCGGACCCCTCCCCGTAATTGTATAAGGGCATAGAACATTATGATGGAAGTGTACGGTGGCCATGTCGCAGAAGTTGTTGTTGCAGCATTTCCTGGGTTGAGGCCATTTGTTACAGATTTGGTGCAAAATTGGGGCGGCTACGTGGTGCAGTGGGCAAGGCGCTCACCACGAATGCTGGAAACGCTGGGTTCGCCTGTTCGAGCCCAGCGCTCCACATTGCTCTCAGTTTAGCTGGTCGTCCGTACTAATACACATTGGCAGTATTAGGGGGTGGGAAACTGATGGGTGGGGATCGGGCGTTGTGGACAGCGACTCCTACAGGTCGGTTGGTGCGCCTGCGCAGTAGAATCAGGAAGCGATGGGGGCGGCGCCCCTCCAAAGCGCAGACCCCTGACGCTGAAAGATCGCGCCGCGCAGGTGAAAAGATGCGACTGCTGTTACCTCGAGTATCGGAGGGGACTCGTGCTATGTATGACTTAGTCCACATTGCAGCCGGCTTGTGGGAGGCAAGAAACAGCGTTCGAGACAGGGGAGGGTTGAATTGGACAATATGAAATTGGGATGGGAGAAAAATAGAAAATGGGAGAAAAAGTGGATAAAAAAAAGATTTGGTGCAAAATTTAACCCGTTCTTGGGCCACTCTGGAATTGATAAACATGGTCAAAAATCCCTCCAAAATACCACATTAACACTTTCAGTGCCCATCACGTCATATGATGTTTTATCAGCCCAATGCATCAATGCCCACGACGACAATTATCGTTTTATTTTTTTATTGGCGATCTGAATTCATATTTCATCAACCGAGTCTCCCGTTGGTACACCAGCCCCATCAGCAGCTCAGAATGGAAAAAAGCGCCCCCCCTATCGTCTATCCCTGAGTAACTGCGCGTCAGTCGCTTAGACTGACCTGGGATCAGTCGATATGTAGAGGCGGGGCCAGCTGGCTCCCTGAGCTGGCAAGCCGTCTGATGAACATGGAAGTCATCGCGGGACGGGAATCAGCCTGGAATATATATTCACAGTAGCCAATCGATAGTAGACGGTAGTGATCGATTTTTGGAATGGCGATCAGGAATTGGAATGATCTTTTTGGAGAACATCTGATCTGAGGTAAGGAATCTATTTGACCAGTCTTGGGATAATCAGAGTTGTATTCGCTGAGATATCAACGTGTCCCCTATGTATGTGTGTGTGTGTGTGCGCGATCGCTGATGAGGAACTCGATAATCGATTTTCAGCTTGCGGCCCCAGCGTGCATACGTACACATATACTATCGATAATCTAGCATTTATTTTAAAACTATTCATAAATAGGCCGAAAAATGACAGTTTTTGTGTATTCTAGAATATTCCATTAAACGTCTATCATGGAATCTTTAAATTTCCCTTGAAAACGAGGGCTTTTCAAAATGCTATAAAACGAAAATGAACCGATAAAAAAACAAATCCGCTTCGACAATGTTGACTGGAAAACGAGTCATTGATAAGCGACGGGCAGATTAGACACATAGCCATAATTTAAAACATAGATTAGGCGTTATTAACGCTAACATTGAAGTGGATGGTGGGCATTCAAGCACTAAATCGTGCGCCCCCTGCTGGCACTGAAAGTGTTAAGATAAGTGATGGGATGTGAAGATTGGATGGTGACCACTTCTGTTCTGGGACCCCCCACCCCCTGCCCCCCTTATGGTCAATAAACATAGGAAAGCCATATCCTCTGAATGCCCTACGTCTCTAGGTTGTGGCTGTACAGTTTCACGAGGCTATGATTATCCTAGAGATCACAATAGGTAATTTTATACAGTAAGGTCAAGTAAAAAAAAAAAAAAAAAACTCGCCTACCACTGCAGAGACTCTGGGATCGAATCCAGCTGTAAGCGGTACCTCCGGCTTGGTAAGTCGTCCCTACTAACACAATTGGCAGTGTTAGCGGGTGGGAGGCCGGTGGGGTATGTGTCCTGGTCGTTGTAAACTGCGACTCCTACTGGTCGGTCGGGGCGCCTGTTCAGCAGGGAGGGGATCGGGGGGAAATAGCGTGAACCTCTGCATGCGTTACATTCCCCCAGTGAGAGTCCTCGCTGTCAGGTGAAAAGAAGCGGCTGGCTGACTCCACATGTATCGGAGGAGGCATGTGGTAGTTCTACACCCTCCCTAGGCCGACAGTGGGACAATGCGCGCAACGACCAGGAAGGGAATTGGCATAACGACTCAATTGGGATGGGAGCAAAAATACAGAAAAAGTGAGAAAAAAAAGAAAAGAAAAAATAAATAAATACAATAGAAAAAAAATAGTTTTACTACAATGAAATGGCTTCTATGGGGAGTAACACATGAATACAATTGGGCTCATTGGATCCACAAGAGTGTCAGATTTCCAGTCGTACCCCTGCTATGCAATTCCCAGATTGTATGCAGAAATGATCAAATACACCATTTTTTGAATAGGTGAAAATAACCCATCTTTATTTAGCATGCAAAAAAACTGCACGGTTCTTGCCTCAAACTGCATGTGTTTAGCATAAAGTGGGCATGTCTGTAAAGGGGAGACTCGTGGCTACCCATAGAAGCCATTTTCATTCAGACATCCTGGGGTCAGAGGTCATGGAACCCCTTTGGAATATGTTTCCCCCCAAAAAACAAAACTTTGCCCAACTTTGGAGCCTTATTTAGTCTGTAGTTTAATATACCAGTATCTTCACTAGACAGTCTCACCTGCAGGTCTCGAGGGGTTAACACAGGAGACTGATATTAAAGGAATGTTATTGTACTGTATTTCTCACAGGGTGAGGTGAGGAAAAAACAAGCAACATGCTACAATATAAGCAATGGATTCAGTGCAAATGTGCCAAGTGAACCTAAATAATCCCAAGTTTGCCGTTTGGACACATTACTACCCATGTCTTTATGAATGTGAATGTATATTTTGTATGAATATGCCTTTTTCCGTTAGCATTTGATTGTGGTCATTTGCCGAGGCCTGCTGTGCCTTGTAATCGACCTTGGCATTTATGAGCTCTTCCGGTACTTCAGGCCTGTAGACCTCCTTCACTTCATGGCCATGTTGGTGGACCTTGGTGCCTGGCTGGTGGAATTGGCCGTTTGCTCAAATGTTAAAACGTTTCTATAAAAAAATAAATGCCACTTCAAGAAGCAAAATAACAACAGGCTGAATACACCATCAGAATTTCAAACTCCTGATTACCCGATTCCCGCTGCCTTGGTTGTTGTGTTTTGAAATAGTATATGGAAGTGAATTAGTCACCTGCTCATTGAAATGCATTCATCTATCTTTTATCTTTTATCTTAAAAACATAACGATGGCTGTGAAGTGAAGAGGTTGAATGGCTTCATGCAATTTGTATTCTGTTGAAATCCGGTCCACTCGTTAGAACAGCTTGAAGGAGGTAAAGTCCAAACGGAACAGGACCGTTGCAATACACACCTCTGAAAGGGACGCCTCCCAAGGCAGTATTTCTCTTATATAGGTCAATGTACACCTATATAATAGGTATAGGTACTGTACACCTGGACCCATATTCACAAGGCTTCCCAGAGTAGCAGTGCTGATCTGAGGTCTGTGACAAGGAGCCCTCGTCTTTAATAACCTTATTCAATCTCAACCGATCAGTGCTCCTGCTTCCGAGAGGCTTTATGCAAAATATGGTCCCATCTAAGTTACATTATTAATGTCGTAGAGAATATTTATGTATGTAAACTATCCAGAATGCTGTCAGTTCTTGTCCTTGTTTCAATAAAAGGCCAGTGAAGGATATTATGTATAGATTATGCTGTTATGTCTTACTGCAATAGCTTAGTCGCCAAACATCCCTTTCTGTTTAATTGCACTATGCCCACTACAGTTACGAGATGCAATCAAGCAATATTTTTTTAAGAGCACATGTTTGTTTTGTTCCCATTTTAATTGTAACAAACTGAATAAACTTGTAAAAGAAATACATGTACAAAGACTTCCTTTCATCTGTATCTGCCGCAAACGCTACTGCTGCACACTATTCCAGCTAAATAACATTTCAATCAATACATACTGTTGTGGAATATTTTAAAAAGGAGCCTAACAGTGAAACTAGAAATTCAGATGAGTCAAGTATCAAAAGAACAGAGTTTATTTTCTGTGGCCACAGAAAAGTATCCTCAGTTTTCAATCAGAGCCAAGTGAAACACGAGCATCTGACCACAAAGTGAGAAAGAACTCTGGTCAGACTTACCATTAAATACACCAGCTGGGAATGACTAATAAAAACAAAGATGAAAAAATTTAAACAAATATGGGTTTAGGGGTTTTGTCATGTCTCACACAAGATTGATATGAAAATGAAAACGAAAAAACAACAAGATGTGATTTTCTTGGACATGTCATATCTAAGTCAAGCTGTCCTGGGCATCGGCCGTTGTTTTAAGAACACTGTTAAGACCTAGTGGAGAAATATGTATTTAAACGGCTATGAACATTCCCAGTAAGCTGTACAAATGATGTAATAGAATGAAACATCATATTTTCTATAACAATACACAGTTAGGTAATGTAAGATTATAAAATACAAGTTCTAAGGCTTGTAGAATAGTTACGCATTTGGACTCCAATTGTACCTTTGGCAAAAAGGAGTACATTCACACACAAACCTGCATGGTGTGCGCGCTACACATCTATCTGGGCTCAAACCTGCATGGTGTGCGCGCTACACATCTATCTGGGCTCAAACCTGCATGGTGTGCGCGCTACACAGCTGTATCTGGGCTCACACAAACCTGCATGGTGTGCGCGCTACACAGCTGTATCTGGGCTCACACAAACCTGCATGGTGTGCGCGCTACACGGCTGTATCTGGGCTCACACAAACCTGCATGGTGTGCGCGCTACACAGCTGTATCTGGGCTCACACAAAGAAGATAGAATCAAAAGAAGAAAACAACATTGTGCAGTAACAGGTAGCAGGTAACATGGAGTGACAAAAATGTTCTCGGTATCTGTACATAGTTATTTACAGAGCATGTGGGACATGCTAGTTAGCTTTGGTAGTGCAATACACTGTTCCTGTTATTCTAATTTAAAGTGTCCTTTCCTTTGGCCATAAGTGTGCGTGTGTGCGACATGAGTGTGTGCCCGCTCATGTTAAAGTGTTAAGTGGCTGCTCGTGTGTGAGCGTGCACAGTGTGCGTGTCGTGTGTGTGTTCATGTGTGCTTGTGTGTGGACAGTTCAATGTTCTGAGCACTCAATGTTCATTGTTCATGGCTCTGATGGCCTGGGGGAAGAAGCTGAGCCTAAGCCGCTCTGTCCTAGTAGCTGGGGTTCGCAGGCGTCTGCCTGACCTCAGCAGCTGAAACAGGCTGTTATTGGGGTGGTGAGGGTCTTTCATTATCCTGCAGGCTCTGGATTTGCACCTCTTGTTGTATAGAACCTGCAGGGGGGGTAGTGCAATACCCGTGGTACGCTCGGCTGAGCGCACCACTCTCTGTAGGGCCTTCTTGTCCTGTGCCGTGCTGTTTCCATACCAGGCAGTGATGTTTCCGGTCAGGATGCTCTCTACAGCTCCTGAGTAGAAGGACTGGAGTATCTTCCCCGATACTCTGAACTTCCTTAACTGTCTCAGGTGGTAGAGACGCTGTTTCGCCTTCTTTACTACTGTTTCTATGTGTGTTGACCATGTCAGGTCCTCTGAGATGTGGACCCCCAGGTACTTGAAGCTGCTCACCCTGTCCACGGTAGCCCCGTTTATCATCAGTGGTGTGTGCGTCTCCTGCTGTCCTCTCCTATAATCCACGATCAGAGTCGAGTCCCCATACCCGAGTCCGAGTCATCAAGGTTGAGTCCACTCCACTCTGGCAGTCAAAGAGCTGACCTACAAATAAAAAAGGTCTACATTAAACATAAATGACACAGCGGTCACCATTTCAAAGGGAATTTATTTACTTTGTGACACAATAGCCAAACAAATGCACTAGCCATCAATATCTTATGCCAAATGATTAGGGCCTATTACAAAAAATATAATAAATAAATAAATAAAACGTATCAATTAACAAGTCTTGAGTCTGCACTTTCCCAGTCTGAATGCAGTCAATGCCCGAGTCCAAGTCCGAGTCATCAGTGCTCAAGTCCAAGTCGAGTCACGAGTCCTGAAAATCAGTCCAGGACTCTGACTCGAGTACTAGTACAACACTGCTGCGCATGTACTTCAACTGTGGAATCAGTGTCTGACAGCAGTGCGCACTTGAGCCTTATCCACTGGGACGTCTGTGTTTTTAAACCATAACGACACACCTGATAATTCACCACATACAATTCTACTTCTACAGCGTGACTGGTGTCTTAAATCATATTAGTATTTCACTTCTAAAGCAAGTTAAAAACAAGACTAGCCTTGCTTAGTAAAGAGAGAGAGTGTATGTGTTAATGCCTCCCGTTCACAATCATTTAATTAACCCTGGGTCCACTTAAGATCGGTTAGCTCCACATCAGATATCAGAATTAATAGAGTTCTTCAGCCTGCCACCATCTGACCAAATGGCACGCAAATGGGTGCGACTTATGTGGATAGATTCGAGGGGAAAAAACAATTGTGTTTTCGAGAGTTACGGTTTAAAGGTTACAGGCTGAAACGTCATTATTATAGCGCCAGCATCTGACCAAAAGGCCCCAAATTCAACACTGCAGTCCCCTGGGTCCTCATCAATGAGCGTGAGAATGTTCCAGCATGTCGTCCTTGTGTGTGTGTGTGAGAGAGAGAATGGGAGGCATGTTAACCCATTGAAACCGGGAAACACATTTGTGTGTATATGCAGGCTATAAAATGCATTATTAGCAGGCGTTTTAGGTCTAAATGGGTTAAGATAAGATAAGATAAGATATTCCTTTATTGATCCCCTTGGGGAAATTCAGGCATCATAACGGCATGGGGGAGGGGAGGTACAGGTATGGGCATGGTAATAGTAGAAAGACATCAATACAGGCAATACAAATTATAGTACAGTAGAAAAGTTAAAATAGGCAATGTAAATAATAGGGGTGGAACGGTTCACAAAATCTACGGTTCGGTTCGTATCACGGTTTTAGGTTTACGGTGTTCGGTTCGGTATATGTTGTTTTCTTATTTAAAAAAAAATTAACACTCCAAAAATACCATAAATCAACATAAGATATATAGCCTAAAAATAATCCTACTTTTCAGTTACTCTCAAGGACGTAGTCATGCAAAAACTGAAAGAATGAGGCCATTTGACATCAGGCACATTATTTTGACAGTGACGTTTAAGTGGTCCGCATACGGCGAGCGACCGTTTTTTCACTGAAGCCGCTGTTCTGTTCTCAACCATCATTTTCTTTGGACAATAAACCTTATAAACCACATCAGCTGCAGCCTGGACATTAAACTCTGTCAACATCCACAACTTCTTTTGTTACTAGAGTATAAAAACATCTAGTAGGTAGGTGCATCGTGGCGCATTGTTAATTTATTAGTTAATGACAAGCGGCCACTATAGCTTCTCCAACTAACGTTATTTATTTAAATTGTTCCTGTTAATAATAATGAACATAAGTAGCATGGTAATAATACATAGGTTATTGATCAATGAATGTATTGATAAATTAATGGTGTACAAATGATACACCAGTAGAACTTCTGTACTACTTCTACTGTAGAAGTCATGTTATTTCCTCATTGTCCTTGCTGTGTCGCCTGCCGTCGCCTCAAAAAATAGGATCGAGGCGATTTTTTGCCAGGCGACAGAAATTGCTGCGCGACCGTCGCTTCAAAATCTCCTGCCGCGTGGGTGGTCTCATTCATAACAATGGAGGTGATAGAATTCTGTTGGTCGCCTCGCTTAAAAAATCGGTCGCCTGGCAAAAATCGCCCGCCGTGTGCGCACCACTTTAGAGCTAGGAGAGATTTTGGTACAGCAAGAGGGGAGGCATTGCCGAGTTAAACATGCTTCTCATTTATTTGGTAAAAAAAAAGTTTACCTTTTTTAATAATGTTTGGCACACAAAGACCGAACTGACTGAAAAATATAGGCAACATTTGTCAAAGTATTAACTAAGTTAATATTAATACTAATACTATTAACAAAGTATAAACTAAGTATTAACTTAAGACGCTGCCCGGTCCGATTGGCGCCACCAGTCTGCTCCTGCAGACCAGATGCTCCGCTGTGGTGGATCCGAGTGTCTCCCTCCGCTCCGTAGTGCTGCACGCCGACAGCCACTGAAGACACGCTGGTCCCCTCTGTACAACAGGCTACTGCTAGTGGCTACTACATAGGACTGGTTGTGTCCTTTTACAGAGTCCCTTCGGCACAGACCCTATCTAAATGTCCTCTGGTCTGTGCTATATATCGTCTGATATGTCCAGTATAGAGCAGCTATCAACGCATGAGCATCGGGCTACGTTAGGTATTAGCTCCGAGCTAGCTAGCTTCGGCTAACTGCTAACGATAAATGGGGAATACTATAGTCCGCTGTAATGTGCTAATCCCAGACGTTTACTAAACATCGAATTAGCTGGTTACTAAAACTCACTCTCTCTTGGTGGAATAATGTCCGCTTGGTAAACAACTTTACATCCTTGGTCACCGTCAAACTATAACGTTACGGGACTCTAACGCTGGATGTATTTCTCCCGTCTCGTTCTCTACAAGTCTGGGCAAGTTCAACGTCAGTTCAAGTGTCTTAGAGGAAGTGACACACTTGCGCTAAACACTACCACATCTGGCCCACTAGATGGCAGCACTGTCATATAACCTGAGATGCCAGCAGTAGGCAGACAGTGTAACATTATGTGGTAAATAATAACTTAGCTCCCACATATTAAACAGGTAGGTGAACTTAAAGGGGGGTAATCTTCAGACCCTTCAGCACAGCCGCACCCTGATTTGCGGCGCTAATCAGTACTGAGGTCTGCTGAATGTCTTAGTAGTCACTCATTTAACGACTCTTGCCGTCTTGCCCTTTTACCACACTCTTCACCCCTCCGGTGAGCCAGCGGGCTCGGGGGAGTGCCTGATCCACGATCATGACTGGGGTTCCTGGTTCTAGGTTGCCTCTTTCAGTGATCCACTTGCGGCGGCCTTGCAGCGATGGGAGATATTCGGTGGTGAACCTCTTCCAGAATTGGTCGGCTAAAGCCTGACTATACCTCCATTGTCTTCTGCCGATGATCTCGGTGGAGGCGTAGACCGCAAAGGGAAGGGCCGCGTCTCGCCGCCCCATCAAAAGGCTGTTGGGTGTTATGGGGTCGAGATCGGCCGCGTCGCTACTGACGTACCCCAGTGGCTTGGAATTCAGAATGGCTTCAATCTCCACCAGCACGGTGTTGAAGACCTCTGCCTTAGGAACCTGTCCTCTGAGCGCGGCTGCTAGAGCAGCCTTTACTGACTTGACCTCTCTCTCCCACGTTCCACCGAAGTGGGGTGCATTTGGAGGGTTGTAGGAGAAGGTGACCTGTTGGGAGGCCAGCTCGTCCCTCAACTCCTCACTCATCTGGTGGTAACTCTTGATGAGTTCAGCTTCTCCTCCCTTGAAGTTCGTCCCGTGATCAGACCGGGTATGGGGTCGCCCTCTCCTTCCAGTAAATCGACGGAATGACTGGAGGAAGCTGTCTGTTGTCATTTCAGCCAGCACCTCGAGATGGACTGCTCTTGTGGTGAGGCACTTGAAGATGATTCCCCATCTCTTAGCAGTTGCTCTCCCGATCTCCGCCTTGATGGTGAAGGGCCCGAAGCATGCCCGTGTTGTGGAAGGGCGCTTCTTGGAGACGGATCGGCAGGATGGGAGGTCAGCCATTCGTGGCATGATGGGTTGGAGCTCTTCTAGGGTCTGGCAATCCTCAACCTTGGGACCGTCGGTGGTTGAAGGGTCTTGGAGTCCGGTGAGGCCGCAGAAGATGGACTTCTTAAGTTCCACCTCCACCTCGCCGTTCTCCAAGTTCGGAGGAGAAGGCCACTCTTCTTCTGGCTTGCGTAGGTATTCGGGTCCTCGGGGGTAGAGGTTGGGACGTGCCAATTCCTCGAGGGTCGCACCTCTGGTGATCACGTCCGCCGGGTTGACCTCTGTCGAAACGTATCGCCAGCAGCTGATCCCCACAAGCTCTTGGTTCTCGGTCACCCTTGTTCCCACGAATACTTTATATCTGCACGAAGTCGACTGGATCCACTGGATGACTGTTGTGGAGTCGGACCACATCGACACCGCGTGAAGGGGGAGGTGCAGCTCTTCCTTCAGCATCTTTCCCAACTGGGCTCCACTTAGAGCAGCGCAGAGCTCCAGCCGGGGAATGGATTGCTGCTTCTTGGGTGCAACTCTTGAGCGTGCAAGAATGAAGGACACGCGCAGGTACGCTACTGCACCATATGCCTTCTCAGACGCGTCACAGAATACATGAAGGGAGAGCTGGCTGCCGGTCAGACTGACGCTCGAGGGAGAATAGGCGACTTCTCTTTGATGACCCTCCCGGAGCTTGGATAGGAGTAGGTCTGAGGCGGCCAGAAGATGCAGAGCGTAGGGGTCTAAGCTCGTTAGAATAACAACATGCAACTTGACATTTCTGATTGTCATTTATTGTTGAGCCCCCATGTCAGAAAAATACAAAAACTGTAAAAAATAAAACATTAACTATAGCCTACACTTAAATAAAATAATGTATTTGAGATTCTCTTAAAATGTATTTATTTTTTTATTCTTAAACTAATTTAATCTATTGAATAACGGGTCGTTATTCCTCTGACTTCTGTCTCTCACACACACACACACACACACACACACACACACACACACACACACACACACACACAGAGCTCCCTCCCCGGGCCCCTGTCCTATAAGGTATTGGCTTGTGTTGCTACACGGACACATTTGTATGTTGCACCACCACGGTACTTCCTGGCTTACAGTGGCAGACTAGTAAACAAACACTCCGTCTCTTATTATATGTGAACTAAAGAGTACAAGGTTTACACAACAGCCCACACCTGCTGTTTTATTGTATTTGTACCTGTACTATCCGCTGTCAGCTGTTTATCTCTCTTTGTGAGCTTGATTAAATAGCGTTAGCTAGCATTAGCTCCGCGGCAAATTTTAGCTCACCCTGAACTAAATCAATGACTAGGTTCTAAAGCATTCAAGTAGTTTTCACTGCACATAGAAGTAGCCAAACAGCAGGAGCATTTCGGGAGCATATTACCAAAACCCAGGCAATTTCGAGCCCTTAAGGAATCAAATAGAGTCTGCCATGGCTACATGCTAACGTTATTGCGCAACTGTAGGAAAAACCTGGCAGCGATAAGGGAATCGAAAGTCACTGGAGCCACGGTTCCAGGCATCGGCCAATTAGGAACCGGTTCCCAACGGGAACCGGTTTTCGATTCCCATCCCTAACGATAAATGGGGAATACTATAGTCCGCTGTAATGTGCTAATCCCAGACGTTTACTAAACATCGAATTAGCTGGTTACTAAAACTCACTCTCTCTTGGTGGAATAATGTCTGCTTGGTAAGCAACTTTACATCCTTGGTCACCGTCAAACTATAACGTTACGGGACTCTAACGCTGGATGCATTTCTCCCGTCTCGTTCTCTACAAGTCTGGGCAAGTTCAACGCCAGTTCAAGTGTCCTAGAGGAAGTGACGCACTTGCGCTAAACACTACCACCTCTGGCCCACTAGATTGAAGCACTGTCATATAACCTGAGATGCCAGCAGTAGGCAGACAGTGTAACATTATGTGGTAAATAATAACTTAGCTCCCACATATTAAACAGGTAGGTGAACTTAAAGGGGGGTAATCTTAGGTCTATTTTTACCTAATTCCAGACCCTTCAGCACAAATATAATTAACTGAATATAAGCAGGAGCAAGTAGGCAGTGTGATCAAAGGTGCAGATGAGGGTCTGTGTGCCCCATCAGTTATATTATACATTACAATAAATATGGTTACAAATAAACACTAGAACTAAATATATACTATGAGTAAGTTTATATTTAGATTGTAGTGTTTATTGTAACTATATTTATTGTAATATGGTTGATGAGTTGCAAATCGCTTTTGATAAAGGCTATAGGAATGCAGTCCATTTACCATTTCTTAGAAATAATATTAAATTGATTCCCTGGATAAATAAAGAGTTCCCAACCTAATTCCAGCTGAGTACTGAAACCCATAAAGAGAATGCAGGGTGTGTATCCATTGATATTGACAGAGAAGCATTCTGAAGGCAGGGGGGGGGGGGGGGGTTAGTCTTAGACTAGTGTTTACTGCTGTCGGCTCACAGCAAGAAGGTCCTGGGTTCGATTCCCGCTTGGGGGCCAGGTTGTCAGGTGGGGGTATCTCCCGGGCCTTTCTGTGTGGAGTTTGCATGCAAGGGTTTCTCCCTTAAAAAAAAACAATGTAAAAACATGCAGAACAGATGGCTAACGCTGTTGCGTCCATGACGAAGACAGACATGAGCACTTGGATTGGTGTCCTATGTGTCGTCCATCTCGCATGTGTGTACGCTGCATGATGATGTAGCAATGTGCTACAAATAAAGACTTCTTCAAAGTCCAGTTTCATTCATCTCCACTATTCTTTTATTTAATTTTTCAGGTCGTTTGCCTCGTCTGTGAGAATAAAGTTGAAATCATCAGTTTAGAGAATTGGAATAATAACATCAAGTGAGTAGGAGTACATTCCATCTTCGTACTGTAGTTTGTAATCTGTCCCTCGTACACTTTGTACATACATCTGATTAGCACTGCACTCAGTAGTACTAATTTGTATATTTTGTACACAGTTTAATCACCTGTACATTGTATATTACTATTGCTATTTACTGTTAAATTTGCACTCTGGTTGGATGCCAAACTTCCTTTTGTTGTACTGTACTTGTGCTGTATAATGACAATATACAATACATATAATGTAATCTAATATCAGTGCTTGATCACATTGTGGGTACTGTGTGTTCTTTAGGTTGTACTGTTCAAAACATCGGCCTTCATCCTGGAAAAAGGCCAATGGTAAGTCTTGTTCTGAAGGCAGGGCTCTGCTTTGAGGTGCGACCATAGAGTTCTATACTAACTCTCACACTTCAGGCGCCACAGGTTATCTTATTAGAAATCTTGTGTTTGTGAATGGTAGGTCATGCTGCAGTGGCTGGACCATCCAACCACAGCAGTAATCCATACTCATCCAGTGGTTTCAAGCGCTCCAAGGTACATTTACTGCTAACAATTGAAAGAGTAAAAGTGTCACTACACCTTGCCACGTCATTCCATGACAATTATGTTGAGATTTTAATCACTTTCATTTTTTTGTTGAAACAGAGACATTTGAGTCCCAGTGGCAAGTAAGTATCGTCTGACATCATTTGCATGCTGGAGTTTTACCTTTTCTGTAAGAATTGTTACATTTCACACTTTCATTTGTGATGAGAAAACTCACTCTTGTTAATTGAATTTTTCGCTTGATCCTGAGTCTTTACTCATAATTGGCCATGAGTGGACTCGGAGTGTAGCTATGCCTGTTATCTGCTGTTACACAGCCTGTGGGGCGACAGTGGCTCAGGAGGTAGAGCAGTCTGGTAATCCGGAGGTTCCCGGTTCGATTCCCGCTCCTCCCAGGCAGCGTGTCGATGTGTCCTTGAGCAAGACGCTTAACCCCTAATTGCTCCCGGTGAGCAGGTTGGCACCTTGCATGGTCGCCTCTGCCATCGGTCTGTGAATGTGTGAGTGAATGGGTAAAATGTGAGGAACAAATTGTTTTATTTTGTAAAGCGCTTTGGATAAAAGTGCTATATAAATGCAGCCATTTACCATTTGTTGTCGCTTCTCTATTACAGACGGGAAGGGCCACCTTCCAAACAGAAGTTCAGCTCGAAAACGAGGCTATTAGATTCAGACTCGGGTCAGCTCCTTTCTTCATCTTTGTTAAATAAACTGAATGTAATTCAGTAAACAACATCCTTTGAAAATGTAGGGTAATACAACATCTTGATTTGTGCTATCCATGTTGTACCACAGCTCTCAACTCTGCCGACATGGAGATGTTTGCCCCTATAGAGTTTGACTCGGACGACAACATAAACTCACAATCCGAACAACGGGTAAGTATCGAGGTGGGGTCACGCCGATGGTCATTTTGTGTTTAGATGAGGGAGGCTTTGGCGGCTGAGTTGGGCAGTGGGCAAGGTGCTCGCCACTAACGCAGGAGATGCTGGTATCGAGCCCAGCTCTCGGCGTTGCTACCGGCTTGGCCGGCCGTCATACTAACACAATTGGCAGTGTTAGAGGGTGGGAAAGCCGGTGGGTGGGGATTGGACGTTGTGGACAGCGACTCCTACAGGTCGGTTGGGTGACGCCGGTGCGGCGGAAAACAGGAAGTATCAGGGGCAGCGTGAGCCTCCCACGCGTTACTCCTCGCCACAGAGTTCGAGCTGCTGCGGTGAAAAGATGCGACAGGCTGCCTCCTCGTGTACCGGAGGGGACACGTGATGCAAGGCTTCTATCCTCACTACAGCCGACCAGTGGGAGGCATAGTCTAGCAACGTTCAAGACAGGGGAGGGAAGAATTGGAAATACGAAATTGGGATGGGAGAAAAATAGAAAATGGGGATAAAAAGTTGATTAAAAAAAAAGATGAGGGAGGCTTTAATGAGCACAATGGTTAGGGCTGCTCGGTTACCCATTGATCTGAGAGCATCATATGATGACGACTGAATTCTTTCAGCTTTCTTCTCAACCAAAGGCTGCCTTTCTTTTTTTTTTATCTACTTTTTCTCCCATTTTCAATTTTTCTCCCATCCCAATTTCGTATCGTTCAATTCTACCCTCCCCTGTCTCGAACGTTGTTAGGCCATGCCTCCCACAGGCCGGCTGCAATGTGGACGAAGCCTTACATCACGTGTCCCCTCCGGTACTCGAGGAAGCAGCCGTCTCATCTTTTCACCTGCACAGCGCAATCTCTCAGCGTCGGGGTCTGCGTGGGCGGGCACGCCGCCCCCATCGCTTCCTGATTCTGCTGCGCAGGCGCACCAACCGACCTGTAGGAGTCGCTGTCCACAACGTCCGATCCCCACCCATCAGCTTCCCACCCCCTAATACTGCCAATTGTATTAGTATGAACGACCAGCCAAGCTGATAGCAATGCGGAGAGCTGGGCTCGAACCCAGCGTCTCCTGCATTGGTGGTGAGCGCCTTGCCCACTGCACCACCTAGCCGCCCTCAAAGGCTGCCTTTCTGTAATCTTCTACAAGTTACCAAGTAATAACTGGAGAAACGCGCCGTGGCTCCCTCTTCCCTCTCGACACAAGCTGAAACTACTGTTTGGGTTAGGGGGGTGCGGGGCGCACCACTGTGAAGGAAGGGTGTGCTGCATTTACAACACAAGACAAAATGAGAGCCACGCGGCACTATTAGTTTTATCTCTATTATCTTGGGCTGTTAGTAGGGTCATCTGTGGCACTTCCGTGACCGTGGAGAGCGAAGGTCCGTTTCTCAATGGATTTGTCATCTAGGAGGGTTAATAAACAAATTTAGCCGGGGTGTATTTTTTTAAAAGGCGGGGGAAATTCGTGAGTTGATTAATATACAGTATTAAGTACACAGAAGTAATCTCTGAGGTCAATAAAGTCAATGTTTGTGTGTAAACAACAGTTACTGATTTGCGGTTTTCCATTAAATAGGGTATACTGAGAATATGGTGTCCAGTTCATACCATCACATTTTCATAATGAACCAACAATTATTTTGCACTATAGCCTAACATAAAATAGTATTCTGTATGCTAAAGCTAGCAAGGTTAGTCGCTTGTGCCGAATTTAACCCTTGTGCGCTACTTATTTATTTATCTTACTTTGGTGTTAACAAAAACTCTGGGTCCGAATGTACCACCTCACTGGACAGCGCACTACCACTGCTATCTACCTGGGCGTAAATGTCCATGGCATGACAAGGAGTAAAGATCTGGTAGACACTCTGCACAAGAGTGGTGTCTGCATCAGCTATGCAGATACACTGCTCCTCTATGACCACTGGGCTCTGATGGATGTGGAGCAGAAGTGTACAGAACTGACAAAGGTTTGCCAGTACAGATGCCCCCCTGGTAGCAAGAGTGAGCCACCTGCTCGTCCCAGGGTAGATCCACCAGTGGATGGGTCAGCTCTGCAGCGTGCTCGGAGCGTGATACATGCACTGTCTCGTGTAGACAATCATGGTACAAGACCACCACCTGAAGAGCAGCGAGTTCCAGGATACAGTGGTGCCCAGTCCTGCTGTCATCCACCACCCAACAAGAGCAAGCCTTACTACCACCACACAACATACAATGAACCTCCAAGCAAGTCAGTGGTGAATGACATCATGGTGAAACATGTGGAGGCCATGCGGCTGAAGAATATTCCATTCTCCTTTCTTGTTGGTGACCTGCCCACCTACAAGACGATCACTCGGCTCAAGGCGGAGAATCCAGAAATGTTCAAGGACATCATCCCAATCCTCTGAGCTTTCCACCAGCTGATGTCCTACATCTATGCCATCTACAAGAGATTCAAGGGCTCTGGAATGGCAGACACTCTGGTTACAGCAGGGGTAGTAGTGGAGGGGTCGGTAGACCAAGCACTACGAGGAAAGCACTACAGACGGGGCGTGCGGTGCATCCTGCTCTTGAGAGAGGTTCTTATCCAAAATCAACTGTCAAAGATTCTTGAGCACAAAGAACTATCGGAAGACATCAAGGAGAACCTCAACATTCTGCGGAATGCACTGACTGAAACTCAAGAGGCTCTACAGACGGCTTACTGTGATCTTGAGAATGATGGCGACATGAAGGAGCTGATCAACAGAGTTTATAAGAAGCCTGGTACAGACATGGGGGCCATTAGGCTACTAGTTGATCAATTATTATTTTGGAGTGCTATTTGTTGAAGCACCATAGTTATACAAAAGTTACAAAACATATATTAAGAAAAAAAAGAAAGAAAAAAAAAAAAAACTCCCTTTTGACTGTTCACCTTGTCGTGGTAAGGGAGCTTGAGTACCTCAGTGAACCCTGAGAGCTATGCCAGTAGGAGGAAACTCCTAGCAGGTTTTTACCAACCCGGACAGGTCTAGGGTGAGGGGTCAGACAAAGCTGTCAGACAACCTTGTGGAAACAGCATCTGGGGCCAATAATCCACCCTGCTGAAGCAAACGGGGGTGATCATGTCTCCAACTTTCACAGATGGATGGAGTATGGTGGAAGATAGCCACATATCCCCTCTGTCCATAACTCAACTCATCATGAGCAGAGCTTTCATTAGAGCCTAATATGAAGGCTCTGTGACTATTTTGAAAAAAATCCATTTTGGAGCTAAAATTTGGCAGCCATCTTGCATTTGAAGGTCAACAATAGGTCAAATCATTATATAAACACCAAATATGTATTCCTTGATCAAAATAAGCTCTGAAACCATGTATTGTGCATCATTGTAGGTCAAATCATTAAAAAGTTCATTTCCAGGCGGTTAGGTGGCGTAGCGGAGATTGCGTTCGTCACCAACCCCGGAGCTGTGAGCTGGATTCGCCGGTTCGAATCCAGCTCACAGCTCCGGGGTTGTCACCAGCTTGGCTGGCCGTTCACACTAATACAATTGGCTGTATTAGAGGGTGGGAGAAGCTGGCGGGGTGGGTCCGGGTTGTTGTAAACAGCAACTCCTACAGTTCGGTCGGGGCGCCTGCTAAGCGCGGATAGGACCTGAGTGGGATAGTGTGATCCTTCCACACGCTACGCCCTCTTAGGGAGGATCCGCGCTGCCAGGTGAAAAGAAGCGGTTGATTGGCTGGACGTGTGTCGGAGGAAGCACGTGATAGCCTCCACTCTCCCAGATGATCTGACTGTGGTGCGCAGCGACCAGGAAGGGGACTGGGAATTGGCATACGACTAACATTGGGATGGGAGAAAATCTGAGGAAAATGGAGGGGGAAAAAGATAAAAAAAAAGTTCATTTCCACGGCAGCCATTTTGGATTTTGGTCTCACGAATTTTTCCCGCCTTTTAAAAAAATACACCCCGGCTAAATTTGTTTATTAACCCTCCTAGATGACAAATCCATTGAGAAACGGACCTTAGCTCTCCACGGTCACGGAAGTGCCACAGATGACCCTACTATGTATGAGAAGGGAGCTTCTCACATGGGCAAAACGGTCCATTCTCTTCGGTTCAAATAACAAACTCAGCAAGACCGACGGCTTCTCAGTTACAGTGGGTGACAATATTGTCACAAGGAAAGATGAAATTACATACCTGGGTTCCATCCTAGAGGCTAATTTTTCCTGTGACAAAATGGCATCCAATGTAATAAAAAAAGTCAACCAACGAACTCTATTCTTGTACCGGATCTCCTCACTGGTAAACAAGAATACCCTGAAGACTCTGGCAGGAGCACTCATTCAAGGGTACTACGACTATGCTTGCACCTCATGGTACCAAAGCACCTCAAAGGCACTAAAAGCCAAATTACAAACATCTCAAAACAAACTAGTCAGACTACTGCTTGACCCTGACTCCTAGAACCCACCTCACCCCTGCCCACTTTGACAACCTAGGATGGCTTAGAGTAGAGTACAGCAACTTGCAATGGGCCTGGTCTACAAGATACACTACACGACCAAGGTACCCATGTACATGTCACTTCCCAAAGGTCAGTGAATACCACGATCACAACACCAGAGGGAGCTCCACAAATCATGTTAAACCCAGATTCGGCTCAAACAAGGGACTAAACACGTTTCGCAATTATGCCACATCAATGTGGAACGCCCTACCCAAAGCTGTAAAGGAATGTGAATCACTACCCACTTTCAAAAACACTCTCAAAGAAACTGGCCCCTACAAATGTCCTAACCCAGTTGTACAGTAAATGACCAAGTATGGCTTTGTCAGTATTCCAATGTACAGTGTCCCACCCCCTACCCAACCCGTTAGGTTGTCGTGAAGCGAGCGTATTAGCAGGTAGCTGTGTTGTGCATTACGAGGGCAGCGGTGGCCTAAAGGTTAGAGAAGCGGGTTTGTGACCGGAAGGTTGCCGGTTCGATCCCCGGGACCGGCAGGAACACCAACCGCTGAAGCAAGGCACTTAACCCCCAACTGCTCCAGTGGAGTTGCTCAGTGGCCAATGGTGTCAACTGTGGTTGTACTGGGCAGCTCCCAGGTGTGAATGGAAATGTGTGAATGTGAAGCAGGGCGTTCCTGAAAAAGAGCATCTGTGCTCAGCGAACCTACCCTGGGTAAATAAAGGCGAAAAAAGAAAATAGAAAAAAAAATTAACCTGTAAAACCCATATTGAGCTATATATTAACTGTTCTGTTCTCAACCATAATTTTCGTTGGACAATAAACCTTACAAACTACATCAGCTGCAGCATGGACATTAAACTCTGTCAACATCCACAACTTCTTTTGTTACCAGAGTATAAAAACATCTAGTAGGTGCATTGTGGCGCATTGTCAATTTATTAGTTAATGACAAGCGGCCACTAACGTTATTTAAATTGTTCCTGTTAATAATAATTAACATAAGTAGCATGGTAATAATACGTAGGTTATTGATCAATGAATGTATTGATAAATTAATAGTGTACAAATGATACACCAGTAGAAGTCATGTTATTTGCTCATTGTCCTTGCTGTGTCGCCAGCCGTCGCCTCAAAAAATAGGATTGAGGCGATATTTAGCCAGGCAACAGAAGTTGCTGCGTGATCGTCGCTCGAAAACCTCCTGCCGTGTGGGTTGTCTCATTCATAACAATGGAAGCGTTACAATTCTGTCGGTCGCCTCGCTTAAAAAATCGTTGCCTGGCAAAAATCACCCACTGTGTGCGTTGGGCTTAAGGGAGCCTATTCCATTATCGATCATGATTAACTAAATTGCAAACATGGACAAAATCTGGGCAGAGGAAGTCCGAAAATATAGCTATTCGTACAACATGACGCAGCCACCTACCTAGTGGTTCGGCGGTGTACTGCAACCCACAAACTGACGTGGAAGTATGCCGGTCTAGCTCCCACGCGCAATATATCGGCGACAGCTGACGTTGAAGCATATCTCTGCCTTATCCTGTTAACTGCTATGTCTTAACCCTTTCACTGCCACACTACAGAAGGTTAACCCTTTACTATCACCGTCGGTAGTGTGATAGTAAAGGGTTAACCTTATGTAGTGTGGCAGTGAAAGGGTTAACCTGCTGTTGTGTGACAGTGAAAGGGTTAACCTTCTGTGTATTGTCGCAGTGAAAGGGTTAAGCTGCTGTTGTGTGGCAGTGAAAGGGTTAACTAAATAAACAGCCTCAAAAGAATACGCCTCTTCTTGTATGGTTTAAAGTCAGATTTGTGCGTTACCACCACACATTCTAAGATGGCAGCCTCAGTAAAGGTTGTAACCTTTTGATCATTTACCTATCTCAAGCCACGCCCTCTTTTTTTATCCTCTAATTACAATCAGCCTGAGCGAAGCAACAGCTGTGATTCGAAGATCAAGAAAAGAGGGCGGAGCTTGACATGGGTCAATTCTCTTTCTTTCTCTTTCTTTAGAACCCTGAGCCTGAACCCATCAGGTAGTACAATTGATCAATAATACTGATAATGCAAAAAATAATAATGCTGAGTCATTTGCAACCCTAGAGTATAATGCTATTCATGAACAAATGCGTATTGCAGCATAACTGTTGGGATGGAAAGATTACTTTGACATTTGTGTTTTCTTCACAGAGATGGCTGTGATATTCCTGTTGCTTCCTCCTCAGGTACACTATCACAGGATACACATACAGTACATTACATGTCAAAATCTAACATGAATGTTATTTGAAAACTGCTGCTGTCTGTTTTAGGAAATCACCTGCATCAATGCCAAGAGGTGCACAACAACACAATAGTAACACTAATAGAATCAGTAAGTTTACACTTAACTCAACATTTATGTCAAACACTATGGTGCTGAGTTGCAACTGGAGGGGGGGATGTGATTTCAATAAAGAAATAAATTAGCTGTAATGTCCTGCAACTTAAAAACATAATTTAAATAAAATGGCAAACACAAGGGTAAGTTCCAAATAATAATGTTTATTTGAGTAAAGTGTATAAGGTTGCACAAAAAAAACTGTTTGGGAGCCATTATGGGCCACGTAATACATTCATTGGACCTCATGATCGAATGTGTACATAACTATCTTCGTAAGAAGTTTAAATTTACGAAAATCCTCCGGATGCCTGAACGTGTGAAACGGGCTCGTTGAGTAATGACTATAAATGTAAAACGTAATATCTATTATTATAAATAATTATTTAATTCCGAGGATGTCTGTAGAATCGACGTGAGCGCAAACACCAATGATTTCTCCCAAAGGAAGCTGTTAAGAACACGGGCACACACCAGTCTGTCCGATGTACGTTCGTAAATCCTGCTTGTAGCTACGAACGACTCTCCGAAAAGAAACTGTTCGATCATGCCAAAATTGGCCCGAGAAGTTCGTAAGTGGAGATACGAAGAAATTTGTTTAACTTTCGTGTAAGTCCGTTCGAGCATGGGGTCCATTGTGTGTAGTTCTATAGTATATATAAATATTTGGACAACACAATCTTCATAATTTTGGCTTTGTACACCACCACAATGGAATTCACCAGGTGAATGGTGTAGAAATGTCTTATGTTCCATGGCCAGGTGTGTGTTATTCCCTCATTGTTTAATTTACAAGGAGCATACAAGTTTTAAGAGTTAATTTCAAGTGTGGTATTTGCATTTGGAATCTGTTGCCGTCAACTCTCAATATCGGGTCCAAAGAGCTGTCACTATCAGTAAAGCAAGGCATCATTATGCTGGAAAATCTAAACAAACCCATCGGAGAGATCTAAAAAATTCAAATAAAAGTTGTGTTCATATCCATTGTTTGGTACATTCTTAAAAAGAAAGGAAGTCCTGGTGAGCTCAGCGACGCCAAAAGACCACGCCGTGGAAGACCACGCCACGGAAGACCAGCTGTGGTGTATAATGGAAGATTTCTTTCCCTGGTGGAGAAAAACCCCTTCATAACAGCTGACCAGATGAGGAACACTCTCCTGGATTTAGGCATATCTGTGTCACGGTCAACAATCAGGAGCAGACTGATTGAATACAGAGGATTCGACAGACCATTGGTAAGCCTCTAAAACGGGAAGTTCTGGAACAACATCCTATGTTATCTGAGGAAGAGGAGATACTCAAGTTAATTGAGATACTAGTTGTCTTGCGTTTGCTAAAAATTATGGAGGTTTAACATATATATTTAGATTTCCATCATTGATATTGGATCTGTGTCGTCTCATCACATTGGTGCCCACCACAATTGCTTCTAGAGAGTTGCCACATGGATTAGAATGTAGATTTTGGACCCAGTGACAATTTGGATCTGGCTGCTTTTCTTTCATTTAACCCTTGTGTGGTATTTGTATTTGTTACTCGCCCAATGTTTGGGGGTCTGATGGACCCACAACATTACTGGGATTTTAAAACTGTAAATCCAAAACAATTCATGTAGAAATACTTAACGGATGGTAAACTCTCAATTACAAAGTAATATATTACAGAATGTGTTTTATGCCCTTCACATAATGTGAGCCAATGCCAATGAGTCATGTTAAGAAAAGTATTAATTGTATCATTTCTCTTTTAGTAAACATTGAAAACTGGTCTCACAGACCCGAACACCACACGAGCGTTAAAAAGGAATTACTAATTGAATTGGGTTCCAAAAGCATAGCAGAAAAGGGTCTCCAGGTTATGCTGAGGTCCTCCTAGTGCCTCCCAGAATGCACCTCTGTCAACCCTCTATTGACCATATTGGATGTTATAATTACCAGAGCAGTATTTAATCACTCATACATTATATAAATGTGGGTGTCATGTTCTCTCAAGTTTGTGGAGTCTGCCAGTCTGCTGCAGCCCGTGGCCATCTTTGTGGGGTCTGAGAACGTCTCACAGCTCTTAGAGCCGAAAGGTACCGACAACACAACCCTACAGTATACATGTATATTCATTAACCCACATTCATTAACCACATTTTCAGGAGTGCCCATCCATGTTCAAAATCTAAAAATGTTAAAGGTAAAGACGGCCAAAGTTGGAACACTGGGCCTTCAGATGCTCATGAACCGATGCATAGCAAAGCCTGTTAACACCTAGTTCAAGTTCTTTAATAGTTGTCATACAGAAGTACAGAATACTTTCATACAAAATGCTTCTTACTGTTACGCTCCAGAGACTGTGCTAGACAAGATAGTATCAAATAACATAATAACATAATATAGCATGAATTTAGAAGAAAAAAAATGAGGTCACAGTGTTCGGTATAGACATATGTACAATGTTCTGAGTTACCATATAATATACAATACACAATACTATGCAGTGTACTAATGTACAGTACTATCTAGTGCAAAGCAGAAATGGGATGAGGTACAATTTTAGGTACAATTTACAGTAAGGTGTACGAGTTGTAGTGCAATCCTTCATCCATAAATATAAAGTGTGGGGAGTGGGTGCTACAGTGTGTTTGTTTAAAGTGAGTGTGTGCGTGTGGATGTGTGTGCTATGTGCGTTTGGTGGTTGTTGTTGTGTAGTGTTCATTCATTGTTCGTTTAGCAGCCTGATGGCCTGGGGATAGAAGCTACTTCTGAGTCTTTCTGTGCTCGCCTTGAGACTCCGGTATCGCTTGCCTGACCGCAGCAGTTCAAAGAGGCAGTTGTTCGGGTGACTGGAGTCTTTAATGATTCTCTTAGCCTTGCCCTTGCAACGCTTGTAGTAAATGTTCTGGAGGGTGGGGAGCCCCCCTCCAATTGTGCGTTCGGCTGAACGTGTCACTCTTTGTAGTCTGCTTCGGTCTTTTGCAGTGCTATTCCCAAACCAGGAGGTGATGTTGCCGGTCAAGATGCTCTCTATTGTACATGAGTAGAAGTTCTTAAGGATCTTCTGGCTGACTTGGAACTTCCTTAGGCGCCTGAGGAAGTAGAGGCGTTGTCGTGCCTTCTTCACCACACTGTTAATGTGTGTGGTCCATGTCAAGTCCTCGCTTGTGTTCGCTAGTTTGTGTTTCATGTTTTTCTTTATTATTATTTAAACCGTTCACTTTCAAACTGGAGACTTGATCACGTTGAAGAAAACAAAATATTTGATGTAAAGCATACATGTATGTTTGCTTTTTGTTTATTTAATATTGAAATGAACAACCTCTCCAACAGGATCCAGTCAGGCCAAGCCAGCCAGGAGGGTGAGGATGGATGGATGGATGGATGGATGGATGGATGGATGGATAAATGGATAGCTGCCTTCCTACTTTTCCTTTCTTCTTTCTCTCTGATGGAACACAAGTACACGAGACCTGTCGAATAGGGGATGTGTGGTGTGGGGATGGACTGGTTTAAGCAGCCACACCTGCCCTGGGTCAAGCTAATTAGACCTGGGAGTAGCTGTGGTTGCGCACCTGTTGAGGTAATCAATGTGCACAGGTTGAATCTGCCATCATGCACAGAGCCTTTTGAATATACCTGCATTTAATTATTCTATATACCTATTTATACACCTGCACATAACCCATATAACTATGATGGCATGTACAATAATGCTGTATATATATATATATTTATTCTTACCGTATATATATATCTATCCACATCTGTCTGTACATACCTGCATATAATCCTTTTTACATATCTGTAGATACTATATATCTGTACATATCCCTTACCTACTCTACCCTACCTACTAGTTACACTGCTGGCCAGTATGACTACTACCTATTGTCTTTATACCTGTATCACTGTACATATTAATACAACTATGTACATACATCTGATTAGCACTATACTGAGTAGTACTAATTTATATGTTATACCCAGTTTAATCACCTGTATATTGTATATTACTGTTGCACTTTACTGTTACATTTTCATTTTCACTCTGGTAGGATGCCAAACGTTTTTTCCTTGTGCTGTATAATGATAATACCGGTACATTTGAATCTAATCTAATTGAGATACTAGTTGTCTTGCGTTTGCAAAACATATTATGGAGGTTTAACATATATATTTAGATTTCCACAGTCATATTGATATTGGATCTGTAATACAAATCGAATTAGGTTCCAACAGCACCATAGCAGAAAAGGGTCTCCAGGTTCTGCTAAGTACACGTTGGTCCTCCTAGTGGCTCCCAGAATGCACCTCTGTCAACTAGGGATGTCCGATATTATCGGCCGACCGATATTATCGGCCGATATCGGCAGTAAAATGTGATATCGGAAAATATCGGTATCGGTTTAAAAAAAATAAAAAAAAAAATAACTATTTGTTATATATATATCCAGTGAAATGATTAGTTACCTGAAATTATTCAGTTTTTTGGACAGGGAAACCCTGCATATATCGGTATCGGTTGATATCGGAAATTAAGAGTTGGACAATATCGGTATCGGTAAAAAAGCCAATATCGAGCATCCCTACTGTCAACCCTTTGTCATGTATTTAATCACTCGTACATTAAATACATGTGGGTGTCATGTTCCCTCAGGATGCAGAGTCTGCCAGTCTGCTGCAGCACGTGGCCATCTTTGTGGGGTCTGAGAACGACGAAACGAAAGGTACCGACAACACAACCCTACAGTATACATTAGGGGTGGGAATCGCCAGAGACCTCACGATACGATGCTATTGTGTCACGATACGATATTATCGCGATACGCTGAGTATTGCGAAATAAATTTTTTCCTTTTTTTTTTTTTGGATAACATTTTATTTACTACCTTTTTTCAACTGCAAAGTAAAACTGTCAACATGTTTTATCTAATAAAATAAAGTTCAGTCTGTTCATCTCACTTCAATAATTTTTATTGCAGAACATGGTATTTTCTCAAGCAGACAGATGTAAACACTAGTTGCATGTACCTGACAAACTGAACCGTTTGTATTAGTCATATTCCAACTTAACTGAATGCTCATGTGTGTGTATGAGGACTACTGTACTATTACAGGTATTGCAATGAACAATGCAACTTCCTTATACAAAAGATATTTTTTTCTTTTTTTTATGAATAATTAAATATCGATTCTATCGCCACGCAAAGTATCTCGATACTACTACGTATCGATTTTTCCCCCCACCCCTAGTATACATGTATATTCATAACCCACATTCATTAAAGGAACATGCCAACATTTTGGGAAATTAGCTTACCGTCTTCTCCAGAGAGAGACGAGAAGATGGATACCAGTTTTCTCTCTGTGCATTAGCCTAGCTTAGCACAATGAAGAAGCGGACATGGCCGATTAGCCTTTGGGAGAGGTGTTAGTTGGACAATGCCTAGGCTAACCGGCCATGTCCGCTTCCATTCATTGTGCTAAGCTAGGCCAATGTCCAGCCAGATAGCCTTCTACTGAACGCACAGAGGAGACTGGCATCTATCTTCATGTCTCTCTCTGGAGAAGACGATAAGCTAATTACCCCAAATGTTGGCGTGTTCTTTTAACCACATTTTCCAGAATACCCATCCGTGTTGTGTTCAGTCGGGCTGCAACAACTAATCGATTATAAAAGAAAATAGCCAAGTTGATGGGATGCACCTCTGTGGCCTGTTGTTGGCGCCATTTGATGCATAGCAAACACCTAGTTTGTGTTTCATGTTTTTCTTTTATTATTTAAACCGTTCAGCTCCTTTCAAACTGGAGACTTGATCAGGTTGAAGAAAACAAAACAAAACACTTGATGTAAAGCATACATGTACGTTTTGCTTTTTGTTTATTTAATATTGAAATGAACAACCTCTCCAACAGGATCCAGTCAGGCCAAGCCAGCCAGGAGGGTGAGGATGGATGGGTGGATGGATGGATAAATAGATAGCAGCCTTCCTACTTTTACTTTCTTCTTTCTCTCTGATGGAACACAAGTACACAAGACCTGTCGAATAGGGGATGTGTGGTGTGGGGATGGACTGGTTTAAGCAGCCACACCTGCCCTGGGTCAAGCTAATTAGACCTGGGAGCAGCTGTGGTTGCGCACCTGTTGTGGTAATCAATGTGCACAGGTTGAATCTGCCATCCTCATGCACAGAGAGCCTTTTGAATATACCTGCATTTAATTATTCTATATACCTATTTATACAACGGTATGCAAATTTCTCGATTCTGATTGGCCATTTACACGTCTTTATTGGCAACAATCCACGGTCCTGGGCTCAGGACCCGCCCACAACCGAATCACATATCACTCCCCGGCTCACTCCGGGAGAAAACAAGATCGCGGACAACAAATGGATATGTTGATAGCACCATAACGACTAAATATGAAGCGATTCTGTCAAGGGGAATGTGTTAGTCCTTTAAACAATGTTGGATGATGTAATTGATGGGTCTTGAGTCAATCTAGAACAAAAGAAAAATCGCGGATTGATTGATTGATTAATTGATTGATTTAAATTTCTACTTCCTTCCCACTGACTGCAGCGTTCACTCTCACACTGTCCGACGCTGGCGTACCCACAAACACACACACACACATACACACACACACACACACACTGTGACACACACACACACGCACACACACACACACTCCTGTCTGCAACAGCGGGGGAGTCAGACTGAGAGAGAAGCAGCGCTGTTTTGAGTGAGCATGGTCTATTGAATTGATTGATTGGTTGATTGCTAATTTTATTACTGTACCCCTGGTTTCCAACTGGTTAAGTTTAGGCTAAAAGAAATAAATAAAAAAATAGGGCGAAGAAAACGTTTTTTTCCTATAGGGCAAAGAAAACGTTTTAATTTGTTTTACCTACTTTATATAGAAGCATCTAAGAATGAAGTTCTATGGAAAGTAGGTCTGCATTCCCTTAACAATTGTGTGTATTGAGCCGTACTGTATTGTACCCATTCTGCATCTGGTAATATAATTTTCAATCAATCATTCCAATAATACACAGTTGGATGTGTTAGTTGGTTGGATGCACTTCAAGCTGCTTCCACATGAGGCAACTTCTCTCAATCATTCCAATAATACACAGTTGGATGTGTTAGTTTGGTTGGATGCACTTCAAGCTGCTTCCACATGGAGGCAACTTGTCTTTTTTGTAGTTGTGGGAACTACTTTTTCTGGCGGATGGTTTTTTCAATAAATCTTCGATTAATGTGTGTTTATTGTATAGAAATAAGGTTGGATGAATCTGGCAGTTGTATAAAAGCTTTACACCACTTGTAGTCGTGATTTGTGACCAATAAACCATGCCTAGGGGGGTCTAACGACCCTCGGCTGCGCCTCGGGCCTAACGACCACCCCTAGGCATGGTTTATTGGTCACAAACCACTCCTGCGCGTGATGTAATGCTTAATTATACACCTGCATATAACCCATATATAACTATGATAGCATGTACAATAATGGTGTATATATATATATTTATTCTTACCGTATATATATATATCTATCCACATCTGTCTGTACATACCTGCATATAATCCTTTTTACATATCTGTAGATACTATATATCTGTACATATCCCTTACCTACTCTACCTACTAGTTACACTGCTGGCCAGTATGACTACTACCTATTGTCTTTATACCTGTATCACTGTACATATTAATACAACTATGTACATACATCTGATTAGCACTATACTGAGTACTAATATATATGTTATACCCAGTTTAATTACCTGTACATTGTATATTACTGTTGCACTTTACTGTTACATTTTCACTCTGGTAGGATGCCAATTTTTTTTAAATAGCAAGAATTATCGACTGGCAACTCTGTGCTCGTCAGACATGTTAACACTTTAATCGCCAAGGACGCCTTAACACGTCATTCCCCGCCATGCTAATTCTGCCAATGACGCCGTAACACGTCATTGAGATCAATATTTCAAAAATCTGTGATCGCAATCATATTTCTCCCGCGGAGACTTGAGATCTACTGTTGATCCCCTCTCAACTCGCCAACGGTTCAAGAGCGCCATCTGGTGGCCGATCGGCGGATCGCCCAAACCGGGAAACGGAAACTGGTGCTCATCCAAATTCGGTCCGACCACTCGCTATAGGTCCCGGGACTCGAGCTCGACACAATGGATAGCGATCCAAGTTTCAAGTTCAAGTTTCTTTAATAGTTGTCATACAGAAGTACAGAATACTTTTATACAAAACGCTCCAGAGACTGTGCTAGACAAGATAAGTATGAAATAAAATAGTATGGCATGTAAAATAGAAGTAAAAATAGAGGTCACAGTGTTCAGTATAGACATATGTACAATGTTCGATGCAGAATAGAAGTAACTGAGTTACCATACAATATACTATGCAATGTACTAATACAATACTATATAGTGCAAAGCAGAAATGTGATGAGGTACAATTTAGGTACAATTTACAGTAAGGTGTACGAGTTGTAGTGCAAATCCTTTACCAATAAATATAAAGTGTGTTTAGGTGATCTAAAGTGTGGAGAGTGGGTGCTGCAGTGTGTTGTTTGTTTAAAGTGTGTGGGTGTGTGTGCTGTGTGCATTTGATGGTTGTTGCATAGTGTTTATTGTTCGTTGAGCAGCCTGATGGCCTGGGGATAGAAGCTTCTTCTGAGTCTTTCTGTGCTCGCCTTAAGACTCCGGTATCGCTTGCCTGACTGCAGCAGTTTAAAGAGGCAGTTGTTCGGGTGGCTGGAGTCCTTGATGATTCTCTTAGCCTTACCCCTGCACCGCTTGTTGTAAATGTTCTGGAGGTTGGGAAGCCCCCCTCCAATTGTGCGTTCGGCTGAACGTGTCACTCTTTGTAGTCTGCTACGGCCTTGTGCAGTGCTATTCCTAAACCAGGAGGTGATGTTGCCAGTCAGGATGCTCTCTATTGTACATGAGTAGAAGTTCTTAAGGATCTTCTGACTGACTTGGAACTTCCTTAGGCGCCTGAGGAAGTAGAGGCGTTGTCGTGCCTTCTTCACAACACTGTCAATGTGTGTGGTCCATGTCAAGTCCTCGGATATGTGGGCTCCGAGGTACTTGAAACTGTTCACTCTCTCAACCGGTGCCCCGTCGAAGCTGAGGGGGCTGTAGTCCTTGACCCCCGACCTCCTGAAGTCCACAAGCATCTCTTTTGTTTTGCTGACGTTCAGGGAGAGGCAGTTCTCCTGACACCACTGTGACAGATTCTCTACCTCTTCCAGGTAGGCCCTCTCGTCGTTGGCAGAGATCAGGCCCACCACTACTGTGTCATCAGCAAATTTGATGATTGTGTTGTTGTTCCGCTGTGCCACGCAGTCATGTGTGTACAGGGTTAGTAGAGGAGGGGGCTCAGAACACAGCCCTGGGGGGCCCCTATGTTGAGCGTGAGGAGGTGCAGTTGCCTGCTCTTACCACCTGGGGTCTGCCCGTCAGGAAGTCCAAGACCCACTGGCAGAGTTCAGGCCCAGGTCCCTGAGCTTGGCTATGAGTTTGGAGGGGACTATGGTATTGAATGCTGAGCTGTAGTCGATGAACAGCATTCTCACATAGTTCCCCTGCCTCTTGTCCAGGTGTGATGCTGCTGTGTGCAGCACATGGGCTATGGCGTCCTCCGTGGACCTGTTAGGGCGGTATGCAAATTGCAAGGGGTCCAGGTTGGTGGGGAGGGAGGAACAGATGTAGCCCTTCACTAGCTTCTCAAAGCACTTCATGGCTATGGAGGTGAGAGCTACAGGGCGGTAGTCGTTGAGGCAAGCAGGCGTAGATTTTTTGGGTACAGGGATGATGGTGGACTTCTTCAGACAGGTGGGGATGACAGCCTGTTCTAAGGACAGGTTAAATATGTCAGTGAATACCGGGGCCAGTTGGTCGGCACAGACTTTTAGGACGCGGCCGGGGATGCCGTCCGGTCCTGCTGCCTTCCTGATATTCACTTTTTTAAAGGTCCGCCTCACCTCATGCTCTGTTACCCTGAACACTGAGTCTCCATCAGCAGACTCCCCCCCCCCCCCCCATTGCCGTGGCTTGTAGGCTGGTGTTGTTATTCACAGCCTCAAACCTCGCATAGAAGGTATTGAGATCATTTGCTAAGGAGATGTCACTGTTCAGTTTGAGGGAGGTGCCTTTGTAATCTGTCATTGTTCTGAGGCCCTGCCACATACCTCTAGAGTCAGCCTGTTCAGACTGAAGTTCAACTTTATCCCTATAACGCCGTTTTGCCTCTATTACTGCTCTCCTGACGTTGTATCTTGCCGTCTTGTGTTCATCCATGTTGCCTGTCACAAGCCCGGTGTTGTAGGCTGAGGTGCGCACTTTCAGAGCCTCACGGACGGATTTATCTACCCAGGGCTTTTGATTTGGGTAGATTCTAATTGTGGTAGAGGGGATTGTTTCTTCTACCAGAGTACAGACAAAGTCAAGCACCGTTTCAGTGTATTCGTTAATATTGGCTGTGTTATCACGGAATACATTCCAGTCAGTGCATTCAAGTGCAGCCTGGAGTGTCTCCTCTGACGTCACAGTCCAACGCTTAACCTCTCGCGATACTACCGCTTAAGACTCTGTTTATATTTTGGCAAAAGAAAGATGGCGGCGTGATCGGACTTACCGAATGGGCTAAGAGCCTGTGACTTGTACCCATTCTTAAATTGCGAGTATACATGGTCTAATATGTTCTCGCCTCTGGTGGGACAGGTCACATGCTGATAGAAATTCGGCAACACCTTTTTAAGACGCGCGCTGTTGAAATCGCCCAGAACCAAAATGGCAGCATCAACATTAGCTATCTGTAGTCTGTTTACCTCGTCGTGTAGCTTTGGGCGGCACGGTGGTGTAATGGTTAACACTGTCGCCTCACAGCAAGAAGGTCCAGGGTTATATTCCCGCTTGGGGACCAGGTTTCCATGATGCCAGGTACCCAGGTGGGGTACCTCCCAGGCCTTTCTGTGTGGAGTTTGCATGTTCTCCCCGTGCTCGCAAGGGTTTCCCCCCCGATAAGATAAACCCAATGGAAAAACATGCACAACAACAGATCGCTAGCGCTGTGGCGTCCTTGACGAAGACGGATAGGAGCACTTGGATTGGTCCCCTGGCGCAGCTCACGTTGACGCCTGTCTGCTCCCGGCTGCCCTTGGGGGGGAAGGACGACGGGATGGGTTAATCGCAGAGACGAATCGCATCGGCGATTCTAAAGAGACAATGCATGCGTGTGTGTTCCGGTGTGTGTGCTAAAAAACTAACCGCTGTGTGTACCGCTAAAACATTGAGTGTCGTTGCATGCCGAATAAAGACCTCTGCAACAGGTCCTGCATTATTATATTAAAATTATTTGAAAGTGCGGCCCCAGTGTTCGCTTGTGGTGGGATATATACTCCAATCATGATGATGGACGTTAGCTCCCTCGGGAGAAAGAAGGGTCGGCATTTGATGGTGATATACTCCAGGTCTGGGGAGCAGTGGTTAGACAATTCCTTTGCGTTGCCTATATCGCACCACTCCTTGTTTACCATGAAAGCAATGCCGCCTCCTTTCGTCTTTAGTGATTCTTCTGCCGTTCGGTCCTTGCGGAGAACGAAGAAGTGATCTGCCGGTTCTATTGCATGATTTGAGACGTCTGGAGACAGCCAAGTTTCTGTGAAACAGAGGACGTTGCAGTCCCGAATGTCCCTCTGGAATTGGATCCGTGCTCTGATGTCGTCCAGTTTGTTTCCTATCGATTGCACATTGGCCAACAATATGCTGGGCAATGTGGTTCTGTGGCGCTTGGATCTCAATCTGTTTCGGACGCCGGGTCTTCTACCTCGTCGTCACGCCTTTTCCTTGCGTCGGCCACAACAAAGGATCTCCGCTGGCCACTGTTGTTGTTCAGCAATCCGATCCAGAGAGCAATCCAGTCGGTAAGTTTTCCTTAATCCAATGTCAATGAGTGACTGACGGTCATACACATATAATGCACCAACAGTTGGTGCAAATAAAACTCTTAAAACTATAAAAATTAACAAAAGTAAGCACAGTCTCGACGGAGCTAACAGAAAGGCTAACAGAAAGGCGGCCGATAACTCGATAAACAACATGATTTGGACGTATATACTATTATACAACCTGGAGATGGATCGCATATTTCAACATCCCATAATAGGAATCTTTTTGCTCCATGCTCATCGCCCAACGGCCCGAGGAGACTGGGGTAAGTTTCAGCTTTTATGTTTACCGTGTTCGATACAAACTGCTCTAATGATCATATCACCCACACTACATGAATCATCTAACGTTGGCCACGGAATTATAAACGACCCCCCCCCCCCCCCCCCCATCCGGTCAACATCAGATAAGTAGTAACTTCTAGAAGCACGTCCATTTCAAATTTTTTATCCGGCGCCGATCGCTATCAAACTGTATTTGATCATCAATATAATGCATTTAGGGCTATAAATCACGTTCTGCAGAATGCTGCAGAAAACGATAAAAACATATTTATACTTTAGACCGTATTTTTGTATGAATATGTGAATGAAAAAGTATAACGTTCCTACATCCTGAACGATAGATAATTGACGTTGAATGGGCCATAGTAATGTCAATTTAGCAATACAATTAAAAAAGTTGGGCTTAGTGGCCAATCAGAGGAACCCGGAAACCGAGCGTCGTTGTAGAAGGCATAGACGCCTCCAGGTTATGCTAAGTACTAGTGTTGTCACGATACTGGAATTTCGACTTCAATACAATACCTTGAAAAGTATCAATACTTCGATACCATTTCGATACCAAAAAAAAATATATATATATATTCTTTTTTTATAAACAAATTTAGCTTTTGTTGCTGGTTGATTTTCCTCAGCTTCTCTCTGGTACTATAAGAGAAGATAAATATAACACTTTTAAAACCCTTTGTTTATCTTTAGATCACACATTTAAAAATAACTGTTCATCTCACTTCAATCATTTTTATTGCAGATGCAGAACATGGTATTTTCTCAAGCAGACAGATGTAAACACTAATCTGTGTTGCATGTACCTGACAAACTGAACCGTTTGTATTACAGTTAGTAACAGTTTCGATTTTTATTTAAAGATAACGAGAGAGAGAGAGAGACTATGCTCGGAGCATTTTAGTAACGTTACATTTTCAACAAGATTGCTGCTATTTAAACACTTCATGGAAACGGGGTAACGTTAACCTTATGTCGACTGTAGTATTGTATGACCTCGACATAACGTTTAAACGTTAACGTTACTCCGTTTCCATGCAGTAATTATAAAAGTGGCCAGCTAAGCTAAGGGAGCTAACGGCTAGCAGTAGCTAACGTTAGCTGGTAGCTGTAACGTTACTAACAATGAATCAGCTGTTGATATTATGCGCCATCAGTAGACAACGTATCATGTATTAAACTAGAGTTAATGGTTTAATGCTTCAGTCACAGTGACGTTGAAAGAGCAGCTGTCACGAACCTTTCATTTCTTTATGGAGATCCGCGTTGGCACTGATCTGTAACACCGTTTGCAAATAGCATTGGGGCATCTTCTTTAGCTTGTCCTTCGTTGTTTACACCCGAAGTACCTCCAAACAGCACTTCTGCTGTTTTCTTTATCCACAAGCACAAGTTGCGGATGCTCTGCATTTGCCATCTTCAGCTAAAATGTTTGTCGGCTCTGTGAGGGGGAGGGCTGGAGGAGGCGGAGGGGCAAGCGTGCTCTGAACAGCGTGTCGACAACTTGCGGTAGAACACTCGCCAGCTGGTACCGATAGTGCAGAAAGTATCGGTATTTCGGGAAATGAGTATCGAAACCATTTTAAATATTCCGTATCGATATGTATCGATACTTCGATATTTTTGACAACACTACTAAGTACACGTTGGTCCTCCTAGTGGCTCCCAGAATGCACCTCTGTCAACCCTTTGTCAAGTATTTAATCACTCTTAACCCTTTCAGTGCCATGGACGACATATTTTGTTTTATCAGCCCCCCCATTGAGTGCCCACAACGACAAATATCGTTTTATTTTTTTATTAGCGATCTGAATTCATATTTCATCAACCGAGTCTCCCGTTGGTACACCAGCCCCTACAGGAGCTCAGATTGGAAAAAAGCGCCCCCTATCGTCTATCCCTGTGTAACTGCAGGTCAGTCGCTTAGACTGACCAGGGATCTGTAGATCTCTGGGGGGGGGGCGTCTATATTAATCCCAGCCCAAGAGTGCTTATCGTTTCTCTGATTGGCCACGACGCCCATGTGACCGCGGCGCGCTGAAATAGGCTGCTGCTCTGGCGAAAGAAAGACAGGCATTCTATTGCCATGCTCTGCGACAAACTCTAACCTTAACCAACTCCGAAAGAATGCCTAAACTTAACCCTAACCATAACCAACTCCGAAAGAATGCCTAAACTTAACCCTAACCTTAACCAACTCCGAAAGAATGCCTAAACTTAACCCTAACCTTAACCAACTCCGAAAGAATGCCTAAACTTAACCCTAACCATAACCAACTCCGAAAGAATGCCTAAACTTAACCCTAACCTTAACCAACTCCGAAAGAATGCCTAAACTTAACCCTAACCTTAACCAACTCCGAAAGAATGCCTAAACTTAACCCTAACCTTAAGCAACTCGGAAAGAATGCCTAAACTTAACCGGCGAAAGAAAGACAGGCATTCTATTGCCATGCTCTAAGACAAACTCTAACCTTAACCAACTCCGAAAGAATGCCTAAACTTAACCGGCGAAAGAATGCCTAAACTTAACCGGCGAAAGAAAGACAGACGCTAGTTACGTTTTTTTTAAACTTAATTTTTTAGCGTTTATCGCTTTTTCTGTTCAAGTATGACCGACAGAAACAGGTTGAATGGGATGTAGAGTAGGGGAAGACACTCTGAGAAAATACGGCGGGTCCGGGAATCGAACTCGTGTACCCCAGATCCGTGACGAGCACGGTTGTCCCCGACGCAGAAATGGCGCCGAGATACGCGATGAGCTACGGGAGCTCGCCTGACGCTAGTTACGTTTATATAGAGAGATGATAAATTAATTAAACGTAAAAAATAAAAAAAAATTGAAGTGATTCGAACTTGTCACCAACGCACCGCAGGCTCCACAGCAAGCTGAGGAACGAGTTGAGCTAACCGTCGATGTTAAAACAGGGGGGATTACGGCTGCATAATGCCGCGGCAACCTATGCACCTCTGCCGCTCCGCTCTGCCGCGGGACGTGCTAGGCGTTGTCGCGGCCAATCAGGGAAAATGCGGAAGCACTCTTGGGCTGGGATTAAAGAATAGGCGGGGGGGGGGGGAGCCAACTGGCTCCTTGTATGGAAGCAAATGAGTGACGGAAGTATTTGAATTTTTTCAGACACTGAATTTATAGCATTGAAAATAATTACTTTGAAAACATGTATCTGAATTTTTTCAGACACCGAATTTATAGCATTGAAAATAATTTCTTTGAAAATCATGTATCTGAATTTTTTTTGCTCCGAATTTACCTATGTGAAATAAAAATTCAGTGTTTAAAATTCAATGTTCAAAAAATTCAAATTCAAAAAAATTCAAATGCATAATGCGGTGGATAAAATTCAATGTAAAAAAATTCGATGCATAATTGCGGTGTATAGAATTCTATGTAAAAAAAAACATCATCCGGGCTACCCAGACAGGATAAGCAATCGAGCCTGGATGCAATCGAACTGACTTCTGGCCGATCACTGCACGGCTTTGTCAGTCATGTGATCACACCAGCCCGGGAGAAAGATGGCGGTATATATACATACGGTGGGGAGAGTATATGCTGCCCCTCGGGGACATCATTCCAGACCACAATGTATGCTTCCATAGTTATGCTGATGATACACAACTATATATCTCCGCAGAACCAAATAACACTACAGCCATACAGTCCATTACAAATTGTCTGTTAGCAATAAACAAGTGGATGAACAATAACTTCCTAAAATTAAACGAAAGCAAGACCGAAATCCTATTGATCGGCCCAAAAGCGAAAAGGGAAGTGCTGTGTGAAAACCTGGGGAGTCTGTCATCCTAAAGACTGAGGTTACAAGCCTAGGTGTCATCTTGGACTCAGACCTGACCTTTAAGTCTCATATAAATAAAGCCATGAAAACGTCATTCTTCCACCTAAGAAACATAGCGAAAGTAAGACCTTTCGTAAATAAAAAGGATGCAGAGACACTTATTCATGCTTTTGTATCAAGTCGGCTTGACTATTGTAATGCACTGTTCACTGGTCTTCCCAAAGCAACCATTGGGAAGCTTCAGCTTATCCAAAACTCTGCAGCTCGATTACTAACTCATACAAGGTAGAAGAGAACATATCACTCCAGTCCTAGCCACTCTGCACTGGCTTCCAATAACTCATAGAATTGATTTTAAGGTCCTTTTCCTAACATATAAAGCTCTTAATGAGCAAGGCCCAAAATACATAGCAAATTCCCTAGTTAGTTATCTGCCCTCAAGAACGCTACGGTCATCCACTACAGGTTTACTAGACACGCCCAGAAACCAAAAGAGGATAGGAAGTATGGCATTTGCCAACTATGCCCCAAAACTATGGAACACACTACCAACACACATCAGAAACGCCAGCTCCATACACATTTTTAAAGGAAAATTAAAAACGTACCTATACAGTCTAGCTTACAAATAGTTATGGCTTGGAAAAACCTGATGGATACATGAGGCTAGGATAAGCCTTGTGGACCCAACTTTTTAGATGAAGGAACGGGTACATACGCACACAATACACGACCACTGATGGATCCGTAAGGCTTGGAAAAGTCTTATGGACCCAACTCTTTAGATGAGGGAACGGGTACATACGCACACAATACGCGGCCACTGATGGATCCATGGGGCTTGGATAAGTCCTGTGGACCCAACTCTGGCCACTGACCACATGAGGGAACGGGTACATACGCACACAATACACGGCCACTGATGGATCCATGGGACTTGGATAAGTCCTGTGGACCCAACTCTGACCACTAATAAAAACGTAACTACACTAGCGTTATAAGAGCTAAACATTGCTACCTACCGTACAAGTGCATTGGTTTAGTGCATTTCCTACTTCCGGTTGCTACTGAGCGGACATGTTTGTGCGGACCTGTTCTCCCAAACTGGTAAGCAAATGACTGTTTTCATGTTTTCATTTTTACGTTATTTTCATTTTTACGTTATTATTATTATTATTATTATTATTATTATTATTTTTTTTTTTTAAACATTGATCTTAACTGATCACTGTGACTTTATTGCTTTTATCGTTATATATGCCTATATTTGTGTACAGCACTTTGAGCTACATGACATGTATGAAAGGTGCTTTATAAATACTTACTTACTTACTTACTTACTTACTTACTTACTTACTTGTATGTTTATAGAGAGACATTTATAAAAAACAATATAATAGTTACAGTTGATATAATTGAATAGTTCAGCCTGCATTTGTTAGATGTGATACACTGGTTTTGTAAAACCACTGGCTGGCTGCTCTAATGCTGTGAGCATCATAGACTGTTGCTTTACCATACTTGATGGTACAGAAGCTGAAGCACTAGTTTAACAATTTACGTTATGTGCAGAGAAACAAGTTAAAAACAATTTATGCACTTTCAATAAAGCGTTTAAAAAAAAAACTGTTGTGGGAACGACGACGACTTCGTAACCTAGTTACTTTCAAAGTAACTAAGTTACTCTGATAATCAAGTAATCAGTAAAGTAACTTAGATTACTTTTTAAAGGAGTAATCAGTAATCCGTAATCAGATTACTTTTACAAGTAATCTGTGGCATCACTGATCACCACACTGCCAATGGACCCGCTGACCATCCTCCCTTCCCTGTCCGCTCTGAGCCTCCAAATGTTCCCAGCCTACCTCCTCGCGTGAGCTCGCCTGTCTCAGTGGCGGCCCATGTAGCCAATGTAGCACCTATATCCCCTCCTTCTCCTTCTCCCCCTCCTTTTTCTGTGTCCCTTCCCTCAGCCATGCCCTCAAGCCCAGTCCCAGAACCCAAATATGACTCCGCCACTTTCTGGATGGTGTGCAATGAGGGTGGGTTTACTCACGCCATCTTCTCTGACTTCATCGCTGGAATGAACACCCTCTCCAACAGGATCCAGTCAGGCCAAGCCAGCCAGGAGGGTGAGGATGGATAGATGGCCTTCTTCCTATGTTCCTTGCTTCTTTCTCTCTGCTGGAACACAAGTACACAAACGATAATACACATATTCAGTTATATACAGAGAAAGCATAAAATAAATCTGTATGACAATTTTAACACTTTGAGTGCCAGCCACGAGAAATCTCGTTATTTAATCGTTGTTTTTTTTATTATCGATTTCCATAAATGTTTCATCAATCTAGCCTCACGTTACCAGTGGGGATCTATCTGAGCTCGAACAGGGAAAATACCGCCCCCTATCGTCTCTCCGGATGGTATTGCACCCATTGGATTGGACTGAATGAAATGGATGGGAAAAAAAGAGTCCGGAATCCACATTTTACTTGTCAGGCATGTAACCGGAGACGATCCCATTCATTGCCGAGCCGCAGAACAGTGTGGAATATGTGTTTCCAGTACCCAGCATTGGATCACTAAACGCGATCGATATTTGGAATGGCGATCAGGAATTGGAATAATCTTTTTGGAGAACATCTGATCTGAGGTAAGGAATCTATTTTACCAGTCTTGGGATAATCAAGAGTTTTTTTCACCTATATCTCAGCATGTCCCATATGTGTGTGTGAGAGTGTGTGCGCTGATCAGGAAATAAGAGAATCGATTTTTCAGCCCGCTTCTCTAGCGTGCATAAGTACACACATATACTATCGATAATCTAGCGTTTATTTGAAAACTATTCATAAATAGGCCGAAAAATGACCGTGTTTTGTGTATTCCAGTAAAGCGTGATTCCTGCAGAATCTTATTTTCTTTTAATTAAAAAAAAAATATTAAACAAGCGTTTTTCAAAATGGTATAAAACGGAAATGTAACGAAAACAATCCGTTTTGACAATGTTGACTGCAAACAAGTTATTGATAAGCGACAGGCGTATTAGACAGGCATAATTTAAGATATAGTTTATGCATTCGCAAATGTGCTCGCCCTCCCATTGACTACAGCGTTGGCACTCAAGCGCTAAATCGTGCGCCCCCTGCTGGCACTCAAAGTGTTAAGAACTATACAATTAACATTTCTTTCTGGTAAAATAAACTGATTTCCTCAATTATAATTTCCAGTGATAATTGAATACCAATCCCATGTCAATATCGCAACCTTACCTCTATTCCTTATACTTTTTTATTATTTTAATAAACTAACCTCCACTGTCTTATACTATCATGCACTCTTCCTACTATACTATATGTCTACTACTAATATGTCTTTACTACTATGCACTCATCACTACTATGGACTTCCGGTCAGCTATAGAATGGAGTAAGTCGCATGTGACACAGCTGCTCACCCGTTATTTTTTTTCCGTTTTAAAAACATATTTATAGACCACCAATGCGTTTAAAACTTGACGCATATATCAACTGAGATTATCAACTAACTATATTGACTGAAAGATTCGAGATGCCAACAACAAGGAAAGATCATAAAACGCTTCCAAAACCAAGCGCAGAAGACCCCCCTATGGCCGCGGGACACGTTCGCAAAATCGCAGAGGATATTGACGGGATGTCCACCCCAAGTTCAACCCCTATAATCACCTCCTCAGACTCGGAATATATCATCCGGGAAATGAAAAATGAAATGAAAAAAATGGAGAAGTCAATAACCGAAACAATAACCGAAAAAGTAGATGCTATCAAAGAATCTATCGAAGGCAAAATAGAAGCGCTAAGGGTGGATGCCGAGGCACATATTAAGCGCACCGTGGCACTGGAAATTGGCTTGGAAGCACACCAACAAAATTTCGATCGCATCTACAATGAAGTAGAGGTTAACAAAGTTAACCTAACTGCTGAGATGAAGGGGAACTACAATGAAATCAAGACGGAGCTCAGCGAAATAACGTTGGAGCTCACGCGAATCAATAAAGAACAGAAAGCCAAAATATTCGAGATGGAATATCAAAAACGCAAGCTGAATATTCGTATTGTCGGTCTGGACGAATCAGTGAGATGTGAAAACCCTGAAGAGTTTGCCACAGAATTACAGAAAATCTTGGGAACAGGAATCCTTCCTAAAATACCGGAGGTGGATCAGTGCTTCAGATTGGGACCCCGCTCCATTGGCAATAACGCTAAGCCCAGAGTGATATTAGTTATACTGCGCCAAGTCAGAATAAAATAAATGATTATGCGTGAAACTCGCAGGATGAAAGGCAATCTGAAATACATGGAGGTACCAATACACTGCTTTGAAGATTATTGTCGTGAGGTAGTGGAACTGCGTGCCAAGTTCAAGACGGTGATGTCTCAACTATACCTGGGGAAATACAGACCCCTACTAATATACCCTGCAATACTTCGCATCGTCGACAAACAAGGAGCAAAGGTTCTCCTCAACTCGCCTGAAGATGCAGCCAAATTCCTGTCTGAACAACACGCAGAATAGTGTATAAATGGCCTTTTAAATCTCAGTTATGCAAGGTCACCATATAGTACAACTTTTAATAACCGAGGATTTGGGACAGAGAGACCTACGTGCTCAGAGTTTTTGAATGCTTTCCCCGACGTGTTTATATTATTGCGGACATATTGGATTTAAGATTGGATCACTCCAGAACATACTGGAACATTCAGACAATGTAAAAATGACATATTGGAATAATCTAGAACATCGAAGCATTCTTTGATATATGGAGCATTCTGGAATATCAGCAATACGTGGTCATTCACTCTACCAGAAGCCCCTCGGGGGAATAATCAACAGCTATCTAGATGCAGAACCACAGAGCCATCATAGCCGGCCGGCTGAAAGATCACTCTACACAACGATCATCGCCCACCCCGGTCAGGGGAAATGCTGCATATACGTATTTAAAAACTGTTTTTTATTAATGGGAAATAATTTCACTACTTCTCCAATTTATACTTTAGATGTTTAAGCATAGCAATGCTCTTTTAAGATCTAAGTTAATGTTCTCTTCCTTTTACTTGTTTTTTTTTCTTTTTCATCCGCTCTCTCTGATTTATTGAGGCTCTCTCTTCAGTTCAATACCTTCATATTATTCATATTATTCATGGGTTACTATAAATTACACAAGTTCATATAAAATGTAAGTGATTAGGGCATGACAATTGAAGCTTATTTTTGGTCTTTATTTTTTAGTTTATCATTTAAATTTTTATTTATTTATTTTTTACGGGTAAGTGGCCAAGCCACAGTCGACATTCTACTTATGGTAGAATTTAGAGTGTTAGATCCTATGGTATACATAGGAATGTTAAGGATAATTGGATCATTCTGGGATATCCGGTGGTGCAAGGGAGGGAGTCATACGCAAAGGTTGTGTTCATGGAACACAATCCTGTACGACTCTCGGTGGGAGGGAAGGGTAGGGGATTTTTATTTGTATATATGTATGTTTTTAAGCTCGGCTCTCAACGGGACCTCACTAGTGGGATGTATATTATAGTGAGAAGAGTAATGGACCAAGGCAGCTTCCTTGTGCAACTCCAAAGCTGCTGTCATGTTCCTCGGATACATTGTCTCCAAGCTTAACATAGAACCTTCTCCCCTTAATGTATGTTATGAGCCAATTTAGTACATGATCGGAAAAGCCAACCAGTCTTTCAAGACGACTGATCAAGATATTATGGTCAATCGTATCGAACGCTGCACTAAGGTCCAATAGGACAAGAATTGAGACTTTGCCAGCATCGGAGTTTAGCCTGAGGTCGCTAACTATTTTAGTAAGGGCAGTTTCAGTGCTGTGATTTGTTCTGAAACCTGATTGTAATTCCTCCATGATGTTATTATCTTTGAGAAAGGAGTTTATTTGTACTGAGACTATCTTTTCTAATATCTTGCTGATAAATGGAAGGTTCGATATTGGCCTATAGCTTTTTAGTTCGTTTACATCTAAGTTTGTTTTCTTTAGTAGTGGTTTTACTACAGCCGTTTTAAATGCATCTGGAAAAGTGCCTGTTTGAAGCGACATATTTATGATTTCAAGGACATGATTTGAGACACTATCGAACACCCGCTTGAGAAATGCTGTTGGTATAGGATCGAGGCAGGAGGTGGCGGAATTACACTCAGAGACAATCTTACAGAGGTCAGGTAATGTAATACATGTGAATTTCCCCATAGTTATCTCAGGTGGGTTTTCACTCACAGCCAGATCTATATCAGAGGTAATGCTTGCTCTAATCAATGATATTTTTTCATTAAAGAAAACCTGCGAACTCTTCACATTTTGTGGCTGATTGCTGCGGTATATGGGGGGGTGGTATGTTAATCAGCCGGTCGATGGTGGAAAAAAGTACCCTGGAGTTACCCATATTTTCTGAGATCATTTTGGAAAAATATTCCTTTCTCGCAAGTTGTATTGCCTTATTGTATGCGCCCATGGCGTCTTTGTATAAATTAAAGTGAGCTGTGAGTTTGAATTTCCTCCATTTTCGCTCGGCTATCCTACATTTTCTCTTGTTATCTTTAACATTGGTTTTATTTAACCATGGAGAGATTCTATCAGTTTTTACCTTTTTAACCTTCAGACAATCAGTCTCTCTTTAACATGTAAATTAACTGTAAATCTGGCAAATAAGAGCTTAATTGCTCTGCCACCATCAACCCTCCTGTACCTAGTTGAAGCGTCGGCTAGTGTTGTGATTCCAGATGCTTTTGTTTTGTGGTGGAATTCTCCGACGACGGAGCCCTGCTGTCACACGATTGGCGCATATGTCACATGACGTGCTGTGAAGACCCGCCCTACTCTGCCTCTGATTCGCAGACTGTGGATGGGGAATGTGATTGGACCAAAGCAGAGTCACTCACAGACAGAGGGCCAGTCACGCCGCGGGACACATTCTTGTATTTAACCCTTTCACTGCCACACCACGTCACTCCCAAATAAGAAAAACAGCTCAAAATGTATTTTTGACTGTCGAAAACGAAATAAAATACTGCATTCCGCCTGCATTATGAATTTATGATGAGATAGTAACGAAATAGTAACGCACAGCCACTTGGACAAGTAACTGCAATCAGATTACTGGCTTTTAAAGATTAACGCGTTAGATTACTATTTTCGGGGAAAAGTAATCAGATTACAATAACGTGTTACTTAGGCCCCGTTTAGACGAGCGTTTTGTGAACAGAAACCGCAAAAGTCATCTTGCGGTTTCACTTTTAATTTTACGTTTAGACGAGCGTTTTGGAGTGGAATTCTCCGTGCAGACGACGCTGTAACGACGGAGACCCGCTGTCACACGATTGGCGCATATGTCACATGACGTGCTGTGAAGACCCGCCCTACTCTGCCTCTGATTCGCAGACTGTGGATGGGGAATGTGATTGCACCAAAGCAGAGTCACTCACAGACAGTGGGTCCACTCACGCCGCGGCGGGACAGATTCTTGTGTATTTAACCCTTTCACTGCCACACGACAGCCGGTTGTGTGATAGTAAAGGGGTAACCTTCTGTCGTGTGGCAGTGAAAGGGTTAAAAGTACTGCCAATGTAGCCTTCAAGTGATCTCCGTTGATATAGTCAGACATACTTGCTTTGTTTACGTCTCGGCTACTGGCGCATACCTGCTACCTGTGACGTAAGCAGTACGCGCGACCAGAGCCGTGACAACCCGTTCGTCATCGTTTTAACAGATTTATACGTTTTGATAGTTTAGATGAGATCGCAAAGCTTTTGCGTTTCTAGGAATTCCACCCTGGAAGGTAGTCTCACTTTTTTGCGGTTTCACCCCGTAAAAACGCCGTTTCCGTATAAACGAAAGGCACATCTGCAAAAATATTTTTGCGGATTCACCTGCTAGCGTTTCCGTCTAAACGGGGCCTTAGTAACGCGTTACTGGCATCACTGGTGGTGATCAGGGCCCACAGGGAAGCCAAGACGGGTACCAGGACCATAACCTGAGAGGAGAGACGGCTCCTTACATCATCATCACAATCACTTGGCATCAGTGACATCTTCTCCAATTCAACAGTCTAAATTAAACCAGACGGTTCATAAGCATCTGAAGGCCCAGTGTTCCAACTTTGGCTGTCTTGACCTTTAACATTTTTAGATTTGCACTGAACCCTTAGGGCTGCAACTAATTAAATATTAAATATTTGGATAGTCAATTAATCTATCGATTATTGAAACGATTAATTGATTAGTATAAAAAGAAAAAAGCTAAATTGTATGCAAAGAAAACAATTCCCCATCTTGTACAATGCTCTTTCAAACAACTTGCTAACAAACGTACATGTATGCTGTACAAGTGTACATCAAGAGTTGTTTTGTTTTTTTCAACCTGATCAAGTCTCCAGTTTGAAAGGAGCTGAACGGTTTAAATAATAATAAAGAAAAACATAAAACACAAACTAAGTGTTAACGGAGGTGCATCACATCAACTTGGCAACTATTTTTAATAATCGATTAGTTGATTAGTTGTTGCAGCCCTACTGAACACATAACATGGATGGGCATTCTGGAAAATGTGGTCAAAGGAACATGCCAAGAAGAGAGACAAGAAGATAGATACCAGTTTCCTCTCTGTGCGTTCAGTAGAAAGCTATCTGGCTGCACGTTAGCCTAGCTTAGCACAATGAATAGATAGCCTTCGGGAGAGGTGTTAGTTGGACAATGCCTAGGCTAACCGGCACTGTTCGCTTCCATTTATTGTGCTAAGCTAGGCTAACATGCAGCCAGATAGCGTTCTACTGAACGCAGAGAGGAAACTGGTATCTATCTTCTTGTCTCTCTCTGGAGAAGACTGTAAACTATTTTGTTTTGTTTTCTTCAACCTGATCAAGTCTCCAGTTTGAAAGGAGCTGAACGGTTTAAATAATAAAAGAAAAACATGAAACACAAACTAGGTGTTAACAGGCTTTGCTATGCATCAAATGGCTCCAACAACAGGCCACGGAGGTGCATCCTATCAACTTGGCTATTTTCTTTTATAATCGATTAGTTGTTGCAGCCCTACTGAACACATAACACGGATGGGCATTCTGGAAAATGTGGTTAAAAGAACACGCCAACATTTGGGGTAATTAGCTTATCATCTTCTCCAGAGAGAGACAAGAAGATAGATGCCAGTTTCCTCTGTGCGTTCAGTAGAAGGCTATCTGGCTGCACGTTAGCCTAGCTTAGCACAATGAATGGAAGGCCGGTTAGCCTAGGCATTGTCCAACTAACACCTCTCCCGAAGGCTAATCGGCCATGTCCGCTTCTTCATTGTGCTAAGCTAGGCTAACGCACAGAGAGAAAACTGGTATCTATCTTATTGTCTCTCTTTGGAGAAGACGGTAAGCTAATTTCCCAAAATGTTGGCGTGTTCCTTTAATGAATGTGGGTTAATGAATATACATGTTTATTACATGGCGTTTTAACATTTGCCGAAATGCTTGATTGTGATTGGTCAATAGCCCCTGACAGCAGTGAATTATTTTTCGATAACCACCGGTGATTATTGTTTTTCGCAGCTGGAGCAATCAAGCCCACTGACACACACTGTTTCAGTGCAATCAGACACACCTGCCAGCTGCCGGCGATAATAATAATCACTTTATTTGGGCTGACAGAGCCACAGAACAACTGCGTCTGCATTTGATCTCGTCTCGTCGATGGTGTAAAATGAATTAGGTATATTGTTAGTAAGTTAGCCATGTAATAAGCGGGATAATTATTGTCGCAAAATAATTGACCTTCACTGACGTTTAAACAGGGATTAAAGCAAAAAAAAATCTCCTGACTGAACTTTTTTTCAGGCCAAGTCATATTCTTATTTTAACCTCCACTGTATTTATTTTTAATAGCGTTAGCGTTTTAAGGGAGCCTACTTGTTTCGGTTTCGTCGATAATCCAATGTACAGTTACCCCCCCACCCCACCTACCGAACCCCCCCCCCCCCCCCAACCACCTCCAATGTACAGTCCCCCCCCCTCCACCCAACCTCCTCCAATGTACAGTTTCTTCGTCAAATGTATATACTCTTTTTTAGACTCTTATTGTATCACAAACAATACTGTATTTGTAAATCTGGTATGTCATAAATGTATAGATGTAGCAGTATTATCTATCTGTATGTCAAGTATGTCATATATGTTATGATGAATTGAAAATGGGGGACCCTGATGTAAACAAGAGGAAAGTCTTTCTCTGGTCTGCAACTGCAACCCCTTAACAATTGTGTGTATTGAGATGTATTGTATTGTACCGATTCTGCAATATGTTATAACAATCAATCAATATTTAACAGATTGCAGAATGGGTACAATACAGTACGGCTCAATACACACAATTGTTAAGGGGTTGCAGACCAGAGAAAGACGTTTGTCTTGTTTACATCAGGGTCCCCCATTTTCAATTCATAGTGACATTTATGACATACAACATTTATGGCATAGGGACATACATGACATACTACAGGACAGGTATATAGTAATGTTACATTTGTGACATATACGATATGCAAATATACAGTACCGTTACCCATAGATCCTAACAGAGATTATATACATTATGATGGGGAGGAGACTGTACATTAGGGTGGGTGGGAGAAAAAAAATACATACGATGGGGTGAGAATATACAGTGGGGAGGAGACCGTCTACAGATACACCTGTGTGATGTTGCTACGGAGTTAAGCTAATAAAGGATACTCACAACCACAGCAGAGGACGCACATATTTGTACTGTGAAGTAACACGACAATGACAAATGTGTTGTTTCTGTTTTTCTTTTTGACATAGTTGCGGAACACGGAACAAGTTAACAACTCACCACCGTCTACAGCCCGCGCATCATCATACTGTAGCCTAGCCAGTCTCTTGAAACACTGCCATCTTCAAACTTCCATCCTCTCGTAACTTTCTTTTGTTGGGTGGTGCCGCTCATCCTTCTTTTTAGTGGCCGGCTTACTCCTTCCATTATCGTTATTATGCTGACGTTAGCTAATAACTATGTGTTGGGGATAATGGTTCCGCACGGACCATATTGTTTGTTACATTGCTGTCGGCAAACTCGCTCAGAGTGTCAACATAGTGTTGACGTTGAGTTGATGTTAGCTGCTAGCTGGCTACCCAAATCCACAACAGCCAGGCAGCCAACCGTACAAAATACAGTCTCAGCCAATCACATCGATTTGTACAGTTAGTTAGCTCCACTCCATTGCGAAATAAAAGTTAGCCAGCCAGGACAACCTGTATTAGCAAGCTACAGTTGCTAGGTAGCTAACCGTTAGCCACCCGAAGAACGGTAGCTAGCTAACGTTAGCCACAGCCGCATACGGGTCTGTGACAAGACAGGTCTGTGAGGGGGAGGGCACTGTGAGCAGCGTGTGTGCGTCAAGCTCACGTTTGATTGGTTAGAATGGTCAAAATGCCCTACGCATCTACAAATCATATTATACCAGGTAGCCAATTCCGTCAGACTCCAAATCAAATTGACAGAAAAAAAAAAAAAAAATACTGAAATCCGTCTGGAGACGGAACGCTTTAATGCATGCGTTTAAAACACCTCGGCGAGGCGCCTCGGTGTTCTAAACTCCTTGTCGGTCAATTATTTTGCGACAATGACCTCGTAGCTATACATTAGGGTTGTGTTGTCGGTACCTTTCAGCTCTAAGAGCTGTGAGTCGTTCTCAGACCCCACAAAGATAGCCACGGGCTGCAGCAGACTGGCAGACTCTGCATCCTGAGGGAACATGACACCCACATGTATTTAATGTACGAGTGATTAAATACTTGACAAAGGGTTGACAGGTGCATTCTGGGAGCCACTAGGAGGACCAACATGTACTTAGCATAACCTGGAGACCCTTTTCTGCTATTGTCATCATTATACAGCACAAGGGGAAAAAAATTTGGCATCCTACCAAAGTGAAAATGTAACAGTAAAGTGCAACAGTAATATACAATGTACAGGTGATTAAACTGGGTATAACATATAAATGAGTACTACTCAGTATAGTGCTAATCAGATGTATGTACATAGTTGTATTAATATGTACAGTGATACAGGTATAAAGACAATAGGTAGTAGTCATACTGGACTACTACTAGTAGACTACTACTAGTAGTTACACTGGCCAGCAGTGTAACTAGTAGGTAGGGTAGAATAGGTAAGGAATAGTATCTACAGATATGTAAAAAGGATTATATGCAGGTAATGGTATGTACAGACAGATGTGGATATATATATACATGGTAAGAATAAATATATACAGTATATACAGCATTATTGTACATGCTATCATAGTTATATGGGTTATGTGCAGGTGTATAAATAGGTTTATAGAATAATTAAATGCAGGTATATTCAAAAGGCTGTGCATGAGGATGGCAGATTCAGGCCATGTCCTCACGTACATGGATCTTTTGCCAAACGGATATTCTCAGGCTCCGTTTAAAATAAAATCCCCGTCCACACCACACCAGACACAAACACATAAACGCATATGAATTGCTCCAACAAGAATGCGGGCCAGCAGGTGGCGATAAGCAATATCCCTAATACCATGGTGGTACGAGCGGTCAGGACGACAGAGAAATGATTGGTTCACCCAGCCCACTTCACCACTCCTAGCATTTCCATTGGCTATATTGACATACATACAGTAGATAATAAATAGATAGATATAGCGGTGGATTAGATGCAGTCCAGAGGAAACAACCAATCTAGATATGTCACGATTTAATGCTTTACTTTTGTGCACTGGGCGACGGAGAGATACAATGTCAATGTATTCAACGGATTCTGAAACTAAATATGGCGAGTCCTTATCATATACTAATTACAACAAGACATTCATTAATTGCATTGTACTGTTCACGTGCCGTCGCATATATAAGGCCCCGTTTAGACGGAAACGCTAGCAGGTGAATCCGCAAAAATATTTTTACGGATGTGCCTTTCGTTTATACGGAAACGGCGTTTTTACGGGGTGAAACCGCAAAAAAGTGAGACTACCTTCCAGGGTGGAATTCCTAGAAACGCAAAAGCTTTGCGCTCTCGTCTAAACTGTTAAAACGAATAAATCTGATAAAACGATGACGAAATGGTTGTCACGGCTCTGGTCGCGCGTACTGCTTACGTCACAGGTAGCAGGTATGCGCCAGTAGCCGAGACGTAAACAAAGCAAGTATGTCATGAACGGAGATCACCTGAAGGCTACATTGGCAGTACTTTTAACCCTTTCACTGCCACACGACAGAAGGTTAACCCTTTACTATCACACAACCGGCTGTCGTGTGGCAGTGAAAGGGTTAAATACACAAGAATCTGTCCCGCGGCGTGAGTTCTATAGATATCTATGAGTGGACCCACTGTCTGTGAGTGACGCTGCTTTGGTCCAATCACATTCCCCATCCACAGTCTGCGAATCAGAGGCAGAGTAGGGCGGGTCTTCACAGCACGTCATGTGACATATGAGCCAATCGTGTGACAGCGGGACTCCGTCGTTACAGCGTCGTCTGCACGGAGAATTCCACTCCAAAATGCTCGTCTAAACGTAAAATTAAAAGTGAAACCGCAAGATGACTTTTGCGGTTTCTGTTCACAAAACGCTCGTCTAAACGGGGCCTAAGTAAGGATGGTTTGAATGATATTTCAGCACCAGGCGCTGTCCATCTTATTAAGCTTGTTCAAGATGGGATAGGCGGACGCAGATCTGCGCAGGTTTGACTACTGCCTCGCCAAGCGCGTTGCATGACGGTTAGAATGTTGTCCGATTTGCTCTGAAAATCTGGCGAGGCGAGGCGCGGAACTCCCGCGGGAGCGAGCCACAAGCAGCCTTTAGAGCGAGGCGCCACAGTACCTCTCAGCCGGCTGCTCCCGGCTGGGAAGCGACTTGCTACGGTCGCGCAAAGCGCCTATTGGCTCAGAAAAGTTGTCAGTCACCAGCCATGTGACAGCCAGGGAGTTATGAGACGTTTGATTGATTGAAAACTTTATTATGTTATGCGTTATCATCATATCATCATGATAAACTTCAAGCTGTCAGACACACACACACACACATACACACATGCGTCGTCTGTTTTGCCTCAATACTGTATATATAATTCTGTTTTGCCTCAATATACACAGTATACATATATATATTGCAAAACAGAATTATTCAGCAGTGTGTTGTGTGTGCGTGCGGCCAGGAGCGCGCAACAAGATGGTATATATTATGGTATATATGAATAGTATATTCCACTATAGCAGTATATGGTGTGCTGTACATTTGAATCTGATCTAATTTTGCACACGGCCATCGCATTATAATGAGCTGGACAGGTGTGTAATGTGTGTGTGGTGACGTGAAAGCGTATCTGCCGCGCGAGACTAGGCGAGGGGCTCTCGTGAAATCGGCAGTGTCCGCCCTCTTAACTCCTCCCCCGGCTTCACTCGGCTACTCTCGTCTACTAGTCGAGGCAAACCGAAATCCATCTTGAACAAGCCTATTGCCTCTGTGCGCTTCAAGGCTACGGGCGCCTATTGTATTGCCATGGATGGAACAACAGTCTGAGCATGCGTAGTGAGCTGTGGCGTCATCGTTTATCTAGACTATGCGTTTACAGTGGCTGCACGGATCCACTGAACGGATATTTTGGAAAATCTTCACTTTAAAATGAGTTTAAGAAAATCTCCGTTTATGTCTCTGAAAACACCCTTTACGTGTGGATGAGAGGCCCAATCGTGGAATAAAATGTGCGTTTGGCAAAAGATCCATATACGTGAGGACATGGCCTCAATCTGTGCACATTGATTACCACAACAGGTGCGCAACCACAGCTGCTCCCAGGTCTAATTAGCTTGACCCAGGGCAGGTGTGGCTGCTTAAACCAGTCCATCCCCACACCACACATCCCCTATTCGACAGGTCTTGTGTACTTGTGTTCCATCAGAGACGAAGAAGAAAGGAAAAGTAGGAAGGCTGCTATCTATTTATCCATCCATCCACCCATCCATCCTCACCCTCCTGGCTGGCTTGGCCTGACTGGATCCTGTTGGAGAGGTTGTTCATTTCAATATTAAATAAACAAAAAGCAAACGTACATGTATGCTTTACATCAAGAGTTTTGTTTTGTTTCTTCAACCTGATCAAGTCTCCAGTTTGAAAGGAGCTGAACGGTTTAAATAATAAAAGAAAAACATGAAACACAAACTAGGTGTTAACAGGCTTTGCTATGCATCAAATGGCTCCAACAACAGGCCACGGAGGTGCATCCTATCAACTTGGCTATTTTCTTTTATAATCGATTAGTTGTTGCAGCCCTACTGAACACATAACACGGATGGGCATTCTGGAAAATGTGGTTAAAAGAACACGCCAACATTTGGGGTAATTAGCTTATCATCTTCTCCAGAGAGAGACAAGAAGATAGATGCCAGTTTCCTCTGTGAATTCAGTAGAAGGCTATCTGGCTGCACGTTAGCCTAGCTTAGCACAATGAATGGAAGCGGACATGGCCGGTTAGCCTAGGCATTGTCCAACTAACACCTCTCCCAAAGGCTAATCGGCCATGTCCGCTTCTTCATTGTGCTAAGCTAGGCTAACGCACAGAGAGAAAACTGGTATCTATCTTATTGTCTCTCTTTGGAGAAGACGGTAAGCTAATTTCCCAAAATGTTGGCGTGTGCCTTTAATGAATGTGGGTTAATGAATATACATGTATACTGTAGGGTTGTGTTGTCGGTACCTTTCGGCTCTAAGAGCTGTGAGTCGTTCTCAGACCCCACAAAGATGGCCACGGGCTGCAGCAGACTGGCAGACTCTGCATCCTGAGGGAACATGACACCCACATGTATTTAACACTTTCAGCGCCTTTGATTAACGTTAATTTACCCCGTTGAATGCCACCATCCACTTCAATGTTAGCGTTAAAAACGCCTAATCTATGTTTTAAATTATGGCTATGTGTCTATGTGTGCCCGTCGCTTATCAATGACTCGTTTGCAGTCAACATTGTCGAAACGGATTGTTTTTTTATCGGTTCATTTTCGTTTTATAGCATTTTGAAAATGATAGAAAATAAAGATTCCATGATAAAAGACATTTACTGGAATATTCTAGAATACACAAAAACGTTGTAATTTTTCGGCCTATTTATGAATCGTTTTAAAATAAACGCTAGATTATCGATAGTATATGTGTACGTATGCACGCTAGACGCGAGCTGAAAAATCGATTCTCTTATTTCCTCATCAGCGATCACAGCCAAACCACACATAGGGGACACGTTGTTATCTCAGCAAATACAACTCTGATTATCCCAAGACTGGTAAAATAGATTCCTTACCTCAGATCAGATGTTCTCCAAAAAGATTATTCCAATTCCTGATCGCCATTCCAAATATCGATCACGCTTATTGATTGATTATTGGCTGCTGTAAATATATATTTCAGGCTGATTTCCGTCCCGCGAGCAGATCCCTCTTGAGCAGACTGCTCGCCAGCACAAGGATATGGAAGCAAATGAGTGACAGAAATATTTGAATTTTATCAGACACCGAATTTATAGCATTGAAAATAATTACTTTGAAAACATGTATCTGAATTTTTTTTCAGACACCGAATTTATAGCATTGAAAATAATTACTTTGAAAATCATGTATCTGAAATTTTTTGCTCCTAATTTACCTATGTGAAATAAAAATGCAGTGTTTAAAATTCAATGTAAAAAATTTGAATGCATAATAAAATTCAATGTACATTTTTTATGCATAATTGCGGTGTATAAAATTCAATGTAAAAAATTCGATGCATAATTGCGGTGTATAGAATTCGATGTAAAAAACCATCATCCGGGCTACCCAGACAGGATAAGCAATCGAGCCTGGATGCAATCGAACTGACTTCTGGCCTATCACTGCACGGCTTTGTCAGTCATGTGATCACACCAACCCGGGAGAAAGATGGCGGTATATATACATACGGTGGGGAGGAGACTGTACATTAGGAGGGGGTGGGAGAGAAATATACATATAATAGACCGTCTCCTCCCCACCGTATATATATATTCTCTCCCCACAATATGTATATTTCTCTCCCACCCACCCACCCCCTCCTAATGTACAGTCTCCTCCCCACCGTATGTATATATTCTCTCCCCACCATATGTATATTTCTCTCCCACCCCCTCCTAATGTACAGTCTCCTCCCCACTGTATGTATATATTCTCTCCCCGCCATATGTACATTTATCTCCCACCCACCCCCTCCTAATGTACAGTCTCCTCTCCACCGTATGTATATATTCTCCCCACCATATGTATATTTCTCTCCCACCCCCTCCTAATGTACAGTCTCCTCCCCACCGTATGTATATATTCTTTCCCCACCATATATTTCTCTCCCACCCACCCCCTCCTAATGTAGTCTCCTCCCCACCGTATGTATATATTCTCTCCCCACCATATGTATATTTCTCTCCCACCCAGGGACGTGCACAGGACTTTAGAGGGGCAGGTGCTCAAAGGCTGAAAAGGGCACTACACTTGTGTGTATACATTAACCGAGCGCGCGCAGCGCGCAATTTTTAAGGGCCCTTTTCGGGCGGGGGGCCCCCTTTTTATGCTTTTTGGGGGTTTTTGGTGATCAAATATTGAATTGAACTATAATAATCAGTGCAGGAGCTCACTTATCCTTGAAAGACACTTTTATCACTGACTTAAAAGGCCCATATATCTCCATAAATGTTCAGGGGGGAGGGAATAAGTGCTTACCCTACAGACCCCAAGAAGTGCTGTATATTCTGTATTGTTTAATATAAATGCATTTTTTATTCCAATCCCGATTTGTATTTGAGATTCCCAAATCCCATCGGACTTGACTTCTTCGTGTCCCTCAATGAGTGTAATACCAGCATTCAACAGCGGTTTCTATCATCATCATCATCACCACCCACGCTATGCATAAAATATATAGGTCCGCGGAGAGGCACGCTGAGGAGGCCGTGCAAACTGCAATGGAATATGGGACATCTCTCTCTCTTTACCTAATATTTTAATTCTATCCTGACATTTTTCAGTTGGAAGGGCAGTCTATATGCGTAACGGTAAAAAAAAAAAAAAAAAAAAAAAAGTTAAAAATTTTTTTTTTTTTTCAAAAAGGGCACTTTTTTTATGAGGCTCAAAAAGGCAGGTGCTCAGGCACCCCTTGGCCTCTATGTGTGCACGTGCCTGGATCTGACTAGTTTGTTTTGAGATGTTTGTAATTTGGTTTTTAGTGCCTTTGAGGTGCTTTGGTACCATGAGGTGCAAGCATAGTCGTAGTACCCTTGAATGAGTGCTCCTGCCAGAGTCTTCAGGGTATTCTTGTTTACCAGGGAGGAGATCCGGATGCCATTTTGTCACAGGAAAGATTAGCCTCTAGGATGGAACCCAGGTAGGTAATTTCATCTTTCCTTGTGACAATATTGTCACCCACTGTAACTGAGAAGCCGTCTGTTTTGCTGAGTTTGTTATTTGAACCGAAGAGAATGGACTCTGTTTTGCCCATGTGTAATGTAATGTAATGTAATGTAATAAGTATTTAAATTATTAGACGGAATGCCTATTTTTTAACAGACACAGCTACTGTACCAAGCAAGTCATACAATCACTAGTTTTGTCACATCTGGACATTAATAAATACAAAAGTGTATTGTTATTGTTGTCATGTATTGTTGTCATGAACTGAATAGATTCCAGAAGTCATAATCCACTTAGTCCTGCTCCCAAAACTATTTGAATATGTTGTAAAATAAATGCAACTACTGCAGAAGTAGGAATATCATTAGAATACAGTACAGTATGTATTACTATCTACTACTACTATGCTGCTATGTCTATACTACTATGTATCACAAACAGTACTGTATTTGCAAATCTGGTATGTCATAAATGTATAGATGTAGCAGTACTGTCTATCTGTATGTCGTGTATGTCATATATGTTACGATGAATTGAAAATGGGGGACCCTGATGTAAACAACCAGTATGGCCACTACCATTTTTTGTAGTTTGCTTTAAAAAATAAGCAGAGATGGAGATTTGTACATTTAAATTTTTAATTTTTTTCTTGCAGGCAGACTGACAACCCCCATCAGGACTCAGAAACTGGAACATTTTGTAAGTAAGATAAAATAGACAGAGTAAAATAGTGCAGTGCAATAAAATAGTAGAATAGAATAGATACAACTTATTTTTTTACAATGAGAATTTTATTACCATTGCAGAATGGGTAAACTACAGTCAATACACACAATTGTTAAGGGGATGCAGACCAGAGAAAGACGTTTGTACATTGCAAAGTTCATCCTTCCTCTGCAGAGTTCAAATAAAGCTGACTTGACCTGACATGAAAAAAACAGTGTTGAGACAACCCCCCCCCCCCCCACCATCAATGTACAGCCCCCCCCCCCCCCCCCCACCCCACCTACCCACCTATTAACACCTCATCAAGGAGAGGGGGCAGGGAGGTGTCAAATTCCTCTGGTTGATACAGTACGGTCACAGTTCCATCCTAGAGGCTAATCTTTCCTGTGACAAAATGGCATCCAATGTAATATATTCCATAGTATATTCCACTACAATGGGTACAATACTGACCAGAGAAAGACTTTCGTCTTGTTTACATCTACTATTTTTATTATTGTCTATTTAAAACTTTAAAAAAGGGGTGAAACGATACAGCATTCACTTTACGGCCTATAGGGATATTTTATTTCAATTCTCTTGCAGTATATTAAGACCTTCTCTGTGCTGGGTCCCTTAAGCATGAGTTCTTTACAGAGCCATGAGAATGTCTTGACTGGATCCGACACCACCCTCTTTGATGCCAGCCTGATATTGGCCCGATCTGGCCCTCGCCCCTGTTAGAAAAGAGAAATATTAAGCCCTGTGCAAGGAATAATATGAAAATGTGCCATTGAATAGCCTGTAGCTAGATATTACATTTGGACATGACATGTTTGTCCTCCATAGATACAGTAATTGAATGGAAATTGTATTAACAGATTGCAAAATGGGTACAATACAGTACAGCTCAATACACACAATTGTTAAGGGGATGCAGACCAGAGGAAGACTTTCGTCTTGTTTACATCAGGGTCCCCCATTTTCAATTCATCATAACATATATGACAGACAGACAGTACTGCTACATCTATGACATACCAGATTTACAAATACAGTACTTTGTGATACAAAAATAGTCTAAAAAAGAGAGTATATTATACTTATATTGAAAATGAACTTAGTTTAAAGGGGAACTATTTTACTATTTCTTTCACTATTTGGGCACTTTTACACAATTCCTGTGAGTCTATGGAACACCTCTGTAATATATATATTTTTTTTATTCATTGTTTTGTATTTCTAATCAAGTCCTCAAAAACAGCATTTTTCTACCTCAAGATTTCGAGCTGTTTTGAGCCTGGGCTCCTAAACCACTGTGTGGCCTGCGCCGCCTGCTGAACATTAACATGCAGCAGTGACTATATGACATCACATATAGGCACATTTTCAAACGACTCAGTTCAGTGAGGGTGAATATTGTGAGAGGAGAATTGGAAGAATGCGCCAATATGAGAATTTTGAGACATAGATCATATTAATATAAGTTCACATAGCTAGGAAACAATGCTAAACACTCAAAAAGGCCATTTATAAGATAGTTCCCCTTTAACAGTTTTTGTCCATTTCCATAACATCCATAACGCTGTGTATTTTGTCACCTATCTCAAAAGGTGAAAACATTTCTTACTGCAGGCTCATCTTTATCTCAATAAGTGTAACTAAAATGTGTAAATTATACTTCCAATTCAAATTGATGCCATCATGTCAATGTTAAGTTTTCCAATTTTCTCTCTGAATGTAACATCCATAACGCTGGTGCGGCACCGCTCAACACAACTCTTTGTACAGGACTAGGAGGTGCCTCCAACCGAGGTGGGCCCACACGCTATACAAGGATTTATACAGTCCGGTGCCCTCACTGTTTGAGAATGTGTGGCTGGAAGTTTGAGAGCACGCTCACCACATACCAGATCTGACTTATATTCCCCAACCTAGTATTGGGAATTCGGTCTGACACCATTTTGAATTTCTTTATCTTAGCGATGGCCCTTTCAACATGAACACGGTGCTTTGCGATGCGCTTAGTTGTGAGCACATCTCCAGATGGCATTTTCCTCTTAGACCTCGCAAAGGGTGGCAGGTTTAACTGCAGTCCGACAGACTTGATATCGTCGTCTATCAAACCATTAGGCCATCACCTCTTTGCAGATGGCCAATTTCTATCAGTTTCTCCAGTAGTGGGATGAGACCACTCTCTCTGACTATCTCCTTGTCAGACATAGAGCCTGTGAAAAGTGCAGAAGAGAAAATCACAGCACCACGGGGGTCACAGGCAACTAACGATTTAAGAGTTGTAATGGGAATTATTAAAGGACAAACGATGAGCCGTTTACATTAATCATTCTGAGTCATTATTAATAATAATAAGAAGGTTTATTTAATAAAGAAAGTTCATGACAGCGTGGCCACGCTGCCAGGCCAGTCACCCGCCAGAGACAGACATGTTTACCCCCTAGCGTCTGACAGGGACTGACCTAGAGGCCTGGTCAGACATACAATTGAATACATGAAATGACGTAGAAGAAAACAAAATGGCTGGTTAGAGAAATTAATAATACGACTATGTTATGGCTAAGCCTGGAAGGAAAAACAGCTCCATCTTACAGTTCCCATGACCTTGGGTTATGGCTCTATGGCTGGTAGAAACAGCAACTTCGTTACGACTGAGAGAGAATGATAGAGTAATCTTAAAGAGACATACACACATTAACCAGTAAATCTGGTCAGACTGAAACTCAAGCTGTATGACATGATAAAACAACACAGATCCATAATGACATGATAATATTTCCACGACAGAGTGTTTGTGCTTTTGTAACTGGAATAGCTCTGACTTTGCAACACCAGTGAGGTAGGCCGTTCCATTTTTAGTTCAGTGCAATCCAATATTGCAAATGTTGATGGATAATCCGTTTTGTAGGTGTCTGGCATATTTGCCATAATGACATCTCTGTGAGGCCAAATTGGTATTGCACCCAAAACATCGAACATATAATGAATCCAGGAGTTGAAAAGATTACTTGCACTTTGCACGGTTATGCTGAATCTAAAGGCAAGGTTTTTCAAGTCTTCATTGTTGCGTAGTTTCATTAAAACAAATAACAGCTGGCTACGCAGGGGCATTTCAACAACTTGCCAATCATTCCGCTGGTATTTTAAGGGGACATTTATTTGAGTGGCACATGGATCACTTGGAATGCCAAATATTGTGCACAGGTGGTTGAAGCGTTCATATGTGAACCCAGTACTGTATGCTAACATTTGGCGGATGTCACTGTTTTGGAGAAGTTCCGGCGTGAGAGTTCCTTTTCTAAATGTGCCATTGTCTGCTTTCAGCCTTTCTACCTCCGTTTCCTTTAAAGCCAGCATCTCTTTCAGGTTACCATTTTCTAATTCTAATTTCTTCTCTCTTTCTGTGGACTGCTCTTCTTCTGGTCCCCCTTCCAGTTGACCTTGTTCAGAAAGGAGGGGTGGCACCACCGTCTCTGAAAAACACACATATTTACATGTTAATAGCATTTTGATCCCATCTTTTCTTTTTTACAGCTTCCCCTATTAAACAAGGGAGCCCCTTCTGCTGAAGCGCCGCCTGTCAGTCAACCAGATGACTTCCCTGGGTTTCCTCTACCATCCCAGCCGACAACTCTATGCACAGTCTTGGATGAAAATGGCACGCGTAGTTACAACAGAGTGGCCATTTCCCTACCCGAATCTATAGCCCTAGAATGTGACACCAGAGAACAAAACGCAAACAACCTGTGGTTTACTGCACGATCTGATCGGTTAACATCAAGCACCTTTAAAAGAATCTGCTCCAGGAGAGCAGACCATGAAACACTTGCTGTAAGCCTCAAGTACAAAGGATCAGTACAAACCAAGGCCATGAAAAGGGGCACAGCACTAGAGCCCATAGCAGCAACACAATACACAAAGCTAACAGGAAACCAAGTGTATCCATGTGGTTTTGTTGTGAATCCGCAGGCACCACACCTCGGTACATCACCTGACCGTAAGGTCTTAGAAATAGGAGAGAGTCCAAGCTATGGGCTTAGAAATTAAGTGTCCATCCAAGGAAAGCTTCACTGAGTGTGCTTACCTCTTAAGATAACAGGGCAGCTCGGGCTCACTGGTATGTCATGGTGTGATTTCTATGTTCACTGTGCAGCAGACTACCACAAAGAATACACTTTAATGTAGCTAAATGGGAGCAGATGAAGAGCAAGCTTGATGCTTTTTACTTTGATTTTTACAATCCAGCGTAAAATGTAAATTACACTATGTAAATAAAAAAAATAACTAGGGATGTCCCGATCCGATCACGTGATCGGAGCGGGGCCGATCACATGATTTTCAGAGGATTGGAATCAGGATTTTTTTTTTTTTTTTAACTAGACTAGTTCATAGTCTAGAATTATTCTGCACTAAACCAATTTGATATTTTATTATTTATGACTGAATGTAACTGAACTTGTGAAGTTAGTCAAGCTACCTGTTACTGCACTACCTTTGTTATTGCACTATTCTGCACATCATTTGTTTTAGTTTATTAGTTTATTTATTTTGTGGTGCACCACTGATAAGCTTTATTTTTATTTAGTTTTGAATTTTGATCCAATGCTGCAATAAGTGAAAAAAAGAAGCTATATATCCATGTTGGATATAATGGATTGTTGGATACTGTTAAATAATTAAAAAAAAAAACCTTAAGGGTCAACTTGATTGCATTTTTTTCTTTTCTTTTTTCTTAATGCATTGCCAAAAGATCGGATCGGGAAAAATTATGCACACTCGATGCAGGCATTATGTTAATTTAGTTGTTTTCTCCCCACGTAGCTTTATGACACTTTTAATGTATTACTTGCTAAATTGCTGCTTAAGCAAACAGGGCATGAAAAACACACACACTTCTCATTCACTCTGTATTGTATATATGTATACAACAACTTGAAACTTGAAAATCATTACTCACCATTGAAAATCACACACAGAGTCTCTTCTGGGGTTTCCTCAATGGTCCTGGAGGTGGATGCCTCTTGCAACGTTTTCATGAGTCTGTACAACCATAATTTGTGTTATTTTGGGATAAAACAATACAATCACAAGAGGTATTAAATGTTGTAGTTTGTCTAAAGTTAACTACCGTTTCCTTGGTGACTTTCTGCATCCACCTTGTTGTTCCTTTGTGGGGGTTGGGTTGCCCACTTGTGAAACAGGATTAGGGAAGTCGGCAGTAGGCTTTCCATGCACAAAATGCTACAAAGATGACAGCAAAATATAAATGAGTGATTGCCTGTTGGCTTTCTTGTTTGTACTTTGACCACAGGTAGACTAATACAGGGGCTCAGCTGTTCAGACATTATTATGCATCAAGTGATATACATGGTCAACACGACCTAGAAGCACACAGCTTACAGTTGTAGTCGTGTGATTTTAGCTAACGTTAGTAGTACCCAAGTTAGCCAGGTGAACACAACAACCTTACCTAGCTAACGTGAGTACCCAAGTTAGCCAGGTGAACACAACAACCATACCTAGCTAACGTTAGTACCAAAGTTAGCCAGGTGAACACAACAACCTTACCTAACTAACGTTAGTACCCAAGTTAGCCAGGTGAACACAACAACCTATACAGTACAGCTCAATACACACAATTGTTAAGGGGATGCAGACCAGAGAAAGACTTTCGTCTTGTTTACATCAGGGTCCCCCATTTTCAATTAATCATGACACTGCGGTGGCCAGGAGCGCGCAACAAGATGGTATACATTATGGTATATGATTTATGAATAGTATATTCCACTATAGCAGTATATGGTGTGCTGTACATTTGAATCTAATCTAATTTTGAGAGTGCAAATGTAACAGTAAAGTGCAATAGTGATATACAATGAACAGGTGATTAAACTCTGTGTAAAATATATAAATTAGTACTACTGAGTAATAGTGCTAATCACTACTCAGATGTATGTATAGAGTTGTAGTATAATACAGTGATACTCACTTTGGTTGAATGGAATCATTGACACAGATACCATCCAAATAGTAATCTTGACTTTAATGTGGGTCTAACTTAAAAACACATGAACACACAGTGCACTCGCTCACACCATAGGTCACTTTAAACACAAAGGACACTTTAAGAAAATAACTTGTTGTGATTAATGCATAATATAGTTAGTAATAGCAATTATAGCATAGGGGCATAGCAGTAAAACTATATATTGTACATAGGACCCAGTGCCTTTAAGTAGTAGCTCAAAACCCCACTCTGTAGCTGATGGCGATGGAGTGGAAATAGTCTCCAGTTTGACAGGTACCTGCAACATAAAAAGAAAATAGCCATTAGAGAAGAGAACTGGGTATGGAAAATGACGTGAAAATAGACACAGACTATAAATAGCTAATGCATATCACTCCTAGTTACGCAGTCCTCATATCCCTCCTAGTTACACACAGTCCTCATATCCCACATACACACAGTTGCGAGAGTGAGAGCAGCACATCACCAGAGTTATCAAGTGTATACAGTATGAAACATTAGTATTAGCTATCACGTTAGCTACCGGTGTGCGGCTAGCTAACGTTAGCTCTTGGTGAGTTATAGTTATTTTGCACTTACCTATAAACGCCCCTCCACGAAATCCACTTGAGTACAGCTCTTTAACAAAGTCCAATATGCCCTCGTTCATTAGATCCAAAGCATCAATTGCTTTTCCTCGACTTAAACGCTAGTTTAGCAGCTAATGGCTAATGGCCAAACAGCTGATTTTGTAAACATGAGGCAGAGTAGGGGCGGGTCTTCGGTGCGCTGGATGGATATAATTCCAACTTGACTTTGCGCCTCCTGGCGGCACAAAACAGAAGCCGCACCCACCCTAATAAAACCATTTGACAAGGGCCGTTAACGGGCGGCAGAGGGCGTTGGAACGGCGGTAGGAGGGACCTCAATTTGCAATGCTGTAACTGTAGGTCATTTCTACCGGGCCTGCCCCGGACTACGGTTCTCTAGGGCGGGAGGAAGGAGGGGGTCTTGCACCACAGACAAGGGGTAGCAAGTCTATAAAAAAAAATTATAAAAACATAAGAATAACTAAATGAATAGATTACGTATAAAAATTTATAAGAAAAAATATTTTTGTAGATTAAATTTAGAGAATGAATAAAAATGTGTCCATAGAAAAATTGGCCGATTATTTTATGCATGCCAGGGATTAAAAGAAAGAAAAAATAAATAAATAAATAATTAAATGAAAATGTGCGATACTAACAATAATGAGGGAAATGAGGGGGACTGACTGGGAATGCATGTTCGGATATTACTGACATAATTAGAGTTACAGGATAATACAACATTTGTGTTATTAAAAAAGAAATATATAAAATATGTAGTAATAATAATGATATATGTAAGATGGTGTTACAAGCCGTTTAGTTGGAATTTAATAGTGATTGTCCATTCTTGAGCAGTGAAGACAACAAACATTGTTCTAGAGGGTGGAATGCAAAATAAAAAATAGGTGTTTTCTTTTTATTTCCTATAGGTTTTCTTTACATTTTTTACCTAGTTGTTGCCGGGAGGATTACACGTGTCTCTCGAGTGATGTTTGCTTATTGATAGTGTGTTGCATGTTATTTGGCATGATAAAGGGATATTGTTTTGTTTGTTTTTGAATTTTTTTTCTTTCCTTTTTCTTTTTCTTAGATTACCGACGCTGGGGGCGTTCTCGCCTCTCGGATAGGTTGTATTTGTGACACACCCGGATGGTTAGGAGAGTCTGGGGAATGACCTGGGAAGAGATGTGGGATAGGTCGTATCTCTTTCCCGTTCATTTGTGTGTTGCAATGGTGTGGAAGTTGGCAGTAGCAAGACTCTCTGTGTTGTATGAGCTGATGGGGGTGATTGGGATGTGCCCTCGTGAGTGACTTGGCTGAGATTGGCCAGGTGGGACGCGGTAAAAGCAGGACTGTGAAATGTGTGACTGTCTTGTGGATGTACGTTGACACAGGTTGACCCGTCTGTCTTTAAAATGTGTACAGATGGACCATGGGCGGTACAGTGTCAGATCTCCGCCTCTCCAGACTGGGGACCTCGGAGGGGGACAAGGTGACCGTGTTGAGTGTACACGGCCAAGGGTGGAGGTGAGAATGAATGAAAACTTTATTTAACAGATTGCAGAATGGGTACAATACAGTACGGCTCAATACATACAATTGTTAAGGGGATGCAGACCTGAGAAAGACGTTTGTCTTGTTTCCATCAGGGTCCCCCATTTTCAATTCATATAGATATTTATGACATACACAACATACATGATATTTATGGCATAGGGACATATAGGTATTTTGTACTGATACATTTGTGACATAAACGGTATTCCAATATACAGTACTGTTACCCCTAGATCCTGACATAGTATATACATATGATGGGGAGGGGACTGTACATTAGGAGGGGGTGGGCGGGTGGGAGAGAAATATACATACGGCGGGGAGGGAATATATACATGCGGTGGGGAGGAGACTGTCTATTAGGAGGTGGTGGGGGTTTTGGGCATTTACGGTGGCCAGTTTCGAATTGCAGCCTCCCGTAGGTGCTCTTTAAGAGCGGTTTTGAATGTGGGCAGGGATTCACATTCCTTTACAGCTTTGGGTAGGGCGTTCCACATTGTTTTTTTTCTCCACTTTTTCTCCAATTTTTTCTATATTTTTCTCCCATCCCAATTTCGTATCATCCAATTCAACCCTCCCCTGTCACGAACACTGTTTCTTGCCTCCCACAAGCCGGCTGCAATGTGGACTAAGTCATACATAGCACAAGTCCCCTCCGGTACTTGAGGTAACAGCAGTCGCATCTTTTCACCTGCGCAGCTCGATCTCTCAGTGTCGAGGAGTAACGCGTGGGAGGCTCACGCTGCCCCCGACACTTCCTGATTCTACTGCGCAGGCGCACCAACCGACTTGTAGGAGTCGCTTGTTCACAACGCCCGATCCCCACCCTTCAGTTTCCCTCCCCGTAATACGGCCAATGTGTATTACTGCGGACGACCAGCTAAACTGAAAACAATGTGGAGAGCTGGATTCGAACACGCGAATCCTAGCGTCTCCACACTGGTGGCGAGTGCCTTGCCCACTACACCACCTAGACGCCCCGGCGTTCCACATTGTTGTGGCATAATTGCGAAGCGTGTTTAGTCCCTTGTTTGAGCCGAATCTGGGTTTAAAGCCCAACCTCCAGGTTAAACCCTACTGATCAATTATGGGTAGTTTACATCATTGGTATATAATTTCATTATTTATTTTTTTCCATTTGACACCGGAAATGCCACTCCGAAAGAGTTAAAAAGGTCCACGCACGAATAACATGCACGCGCGAATCAAAAAAGCTTATCAAACGCCGACGTCACTACAGGTGTATATTAATGAGCCGAATCTAAAAGCTTATCAGACGCTAGCACGGCCGTGATGTCACTTCAGGAAACGTATGCCTTGCCCGTCCGGGTCATAGTACTACTTGATATATGGCGCTGGCTAACGTTAGCATTATGTCTACTGTCGTGAACCATTTGAGATCGGGGCATGTAGAGGAGTTTGGGGAACGAGTAAAATCATGTGCAGGTCCTCTTCTCAGACCTGTGTGGTGGTTCTCTCCTCTTTGTGTGCCCCCGTCCTCGCGGGTGTCCTGCCGGGGAGCTTGTGGACGCGACGGCGGCGGCGGCCGTAGGGTGTTTGAGCCTGTAGCGTTAGTTAGCTCATAGCTATCGTGTACCACTAGCCTTTGCGGGCTCGAGCACCCTGCGGCTGCCGCTGTTGTCGCGTCCGTGGGCTCCCCGGCGGGGTACCCGTGGGGACGGGGGTGTACAGAGAGGAGAGAACCATTTTGGGTCGGCCGTTCATGCCGGCCAGCGAGCCGGATGTCGGGATATGTTGTTAGCACAATAGCTACCAAGCTAAGCTATGTTAGCTTCTAATGGTGTATACACAAACACAATATGTACAACGACACAATGATTTACATTATTACAAATATGGTAACGTGGTTGTGGCTTTTTTCAAATAGTGGTTAGCTTTAGAGATGGATGGCTATGACCACGGAGCAATAATGTTGTTAGGTGAAACAGATACATTTTCATTCGGCTAGTACTAGTAGTAGCAAGGCTCTCTGCCTGCAGTGCCTGCCACTAGCTGTGTGTGACTCTCAGCGCCCCCTGGTGAGCCCCCTGGTGCCCTGCACCTCCTGTGACGACATCATTTCGATTACACGCGCACGTTATGAACCATTGATTAAAATATGCACGTGCGTGGTGATTGTGTTGGGCAGACAAAATGTTTGATAAAAACGCTAAAACTGCGTCAATTTCAATACTTTTTTTTCCCTTCTTCATGAAAGTCACCGTTGGCCTAGTCCACATTGTATATTGAACAAAAATACAACATAAAGGTTGGCCTTTAACATGATTTGTTGAGCTTCCTCTGGTGTAGTGGTTGTGGTATTCACTGACCTTTGGGAAGTATTTTGACATGTACATGGGCACCCCGGTCGTATAGTGTATCTTGTAGACCAGGCCCATTGCAAGTTGCTGTACTCTGTCGTCTACTCTAAGCCATCCTAGTTTGTCAAAGTGGGCAGGGGTGAGGTGGGTTCTGGGGTTCAGGTCAAGTAGTAGTCTGACCAGTTTGTTTTGTGATGTTTGTAATTTTGTTTTAAGCGCCTTTGAGGTGCTTTGGTACCATGCGGTGCACGCATAGTCATAGTACCCTTGAATGAGTGCTCCTGCCAGAGTCTTCAGGGTATTCTTGTTTACCAGAGAGGAGATCCGGTACAAGAATCTAGTTCGTTGTTTGACTTTTTTTATTACATTGGATGCCATTTTGTCACAGGAAAGATTTGCCTCTAGGATGGAACCCAGGTAGGTAATTTCGTCTTTCCTTGTGACAATATTGTCACCCACTGTAACTGAGAAGCCGTCGGTCTTGCTGAGTTTGTTATTTGAACCGAAGAGAATGGACTCTGTTTTGCCCATGTGGAATGATAGTTTGTTATCAGCGAGCCATATGCAGATTTTGCCTAGTTCCGAGCTGAGGGTTTTTTCAACCTGCAACTTGTTCTTGTCAGAGACCAGCAGGGCTGAGTCGTCCGCAAACAGGAACAAGTTGCAGTCACAGGCTGACGACATGTCATTTGCATAAATTAGGAAGAGTAGCGGTCCTAGAATGCTTCCTTGTGGAACACCACAGCTCACTGTGAGGGGGGGATAGAGTACCGTTTACCTCTACCATCTGTTCTCTCCCCTCCAGGTAGGATTGCATCCAGCTCACTGATAAGCTATCAAAACCAATTGCTTTTAGCTTGTCCATTAGAATGGAGTGATTGACAGTGTCGAAGGCCTTTTGTAGGTCCAGCATGACCATGCCGCAGTATTTGCCCGCGTCCACCTCTTGTTTGATGTGGTCGTTCAAATAGAGGAGGCATGTGTCAGTGGAGTGGGACGTTCTGAAGCCAGATTGGAATTCGTAGATTAGATTTTTTTCCGCCAGGTACTTTTCGACCTGTTCGTAGACTATTTTCTCCATGACTTTCGAGATGGAGGTAAGAATAGAAACAGGGCGGTAGTTGCCTGGGTCTAATTTGCTGCCCTTTTCGTGCAGAGGGGTCACTCTCGCAATTTTGAAGTCCTTGGGGACGTGCCCCTGTTTTATAGAGAGGTTTATTATGTGTGTGATGACTGGGGTGATGGCGGCTGCTGCGTCTCTGAGGAATTTGGAGGGGATGTTGTCATGGCCAGTGGCCTTGTTAGGTTGGAGGGCGCAAAATTTTTTGAGTACCTCATCGGTTGTTACCATTTCAAGTTTGAAGTCGTCTTTGTGGACCCCTAGGTTTTTGTAGTATGCTACTATGTGTTCTACCCCATAATGCCCTGAGTGGGATGGTAGTTTGTTTACCAGTGTTGTGGCTATGTTTGTGAAGAAGATGTTTAAGTAATTGGCTACATCCAGCTTGTCTGTGATGAGCGTGTTGTCGGTCTTTATGTTTATGTTTGAGAATCTGGTTTTCATTTTTTTACTGAAAAAAAAATTTCTTTTTGCGGTTCTGATCATGGCGTTTACGTAATTTCTTAGTCTGTTTCTTTGAATTTTTTGTTCAACCACGTGGGCTTGGAGTTCACTGTTTGAGCTTTTGGAAAGCTTTGTCTGACTTTTATGAAGTTCAGAGCATTTTTTGTCTCTGGTTTTCATAGCGGCCAGTATTTCAGTGTGCATCCATGGCTCAGCGCGATTTTTAACCCTGGTGGTTCTTATGGGTGCCATGTTGTTGAGTATTGCTGTGAATTTGGTTTTAAATCCAAGCCATGTTTCTTCAACCTGTGTACCACTGAGTTCATCTGGCCAGTCCAAGCTCCCCAGTTCTAGGTTAAAGGCCTCTCTAGAGTAAGTTTTGAGGTCTCTAGATGTGACTGAAGGGATGTGATTTGATTGTGTAAAGGGCATGTTGAAGCCAAGAAAATGATAGGATAAAACAGAACATAATGATTTGGAAAAACGCTTAAAAGAGGATGCTGTAAGTGAAAGCACTCTGTAGATAAGTGGAAATTTGTACTGTAATCACCTGTTGTGTATGTACTGTATAAACCTGCATTGTCCAATTGTAGAGTCAAAATACTGTTCATAAATCATTAATGTGTTTTCCTAATATACTGGAGGAAATTACATTAGACTGTCTAAGGCAAGTTATAAAAATAGAAGGTTTAAAGTCAATAATAATGTAAATAACCACTAATGATTGTACTCCCAAAAATGTCCCTTCTTTTATAAAGTTCTTTGTAGAAAATATAACAATTTTGTAGGCTCAAGACTGAGTATAGGCCTTCTACAAGCACATGTACACTTGAAGGAATACAATAAGGGAGAATGGAGCATTCCTGAGAGAAAGAAGGAAATTGCTTTTAGAGTGTCTTTTAATACTGATATCAATATTATTAAAAAAGGTTATTGTTTACTGTTATGATGCAAGTGCTTTGATGTTGTGGGATGGAGAAAGCTAAGGTTAAAGTGGGAGAGGCCCATAGTTAGTCTTACAGGGATTCTGTGTTTTAAAGGTTTTACAAGAGTAAAGGGTGGGGGTAGTTTTTTTCAATGGAATACGATTACTGGACTGTTTATTCGATAATTGTGAATTACCGAAGGGTGGACTTTGGTATAATAATAATAATAATAATTCATTTAATTTATATAGCGCTTCTCAGTAACCCGAAGTCGCTGACAGTAGTCGGGAGCAGGGGTACAAACAAAGAGGCGAAAGCAAAGAAACAAAACAAAACAACAAAGAAACAAAAACAAAGGAACATGAGACCATGGGGGGAACGGGGGAGACAGCCTGATGGCACAAAAAAAAAAAACTAGAGACATATCGATCAGGTTGGAGGGGAGGGGGGGGTTTAGGGGTGGGGGGGGTTGAAGGCAAGGGAGAACAGGTGGGTTTTGAGGCGAGCTTTGAAGGTGGAGAGTGTAGGGGAGTCTCTGATGGACTGGGGGAGGGAGTTCCAGAGTCGGGGTGCAGTGCGAGAGAAGGCCCGATCTCCGAAGTTTTTAAGCTTGGATGTCGGGACGGTGAGGGAGGCAGTGGAGGAGGACCGGAGGGAACGGGTTGGGCGGTAGGGGAGAAGGAGATCAGTCAGGTAGGGGGGGGCCAGGCTGTGGAGGGCTTTGAAGGTGAGGAGTAGTGTTTTAAAGTTAATGCGGTGTTTGATCGGGAGCCAGTGGAGGGAGTGGAGGACAGGAGTGATGTGTTCGCGGGACCGGGTGTTAGTGAGGAGGCGGGCGGCTGAATTTTGGACCATTTGCAGTTTATGGAGGGAGCGGGAGGTGATACCAGTGAGGAGGGAGTTGCAGTAGTCCAGGCGGGAGGAGATGAAGGCGTGAATGAGGGATTCAGCAGCGGGGGGGGAGAGGCAGTGACGGATTTTTGCGATGTTGCGGAGGTGAAAGTAGGATGTTTTGACGATGGAGCGGACGTGGGGGTCAAATGAGAGGGTGGGGTCAAATGAGAGGGTGGTATCCGTAATCGTACAATCTAATACTCCATGCAAAAATGTTACACATTGGTCAGATACAGACCTTGAGTAGAATTAGCTGGGAAAACCCTGAAGGACAGATCAGTTTGTCTAAAGTAAACAGGACACTCACTTTAGAAACTTAGAGCAGATACTAAGACAGATTGTGAAATCACTTTAAAGTAGGTTCTGTCAGGTTGACCTCGATAGAGTGTGATGGATAAGTTCGGTTGCCATGGAGACATGCTGGGAAGAGGGGTTTATGACCAGCCTCAAACGAGACTCTAAGAAACAGACACTGCTAAAAACCACATGTAGATTTTCCCTCCATTTTTGGGAGACAAAGAGAAAGGCTGAATATTGGATCAAACGCTGGCATACCCACTAAAAAACATTAATAAAATAGGAGAACCATATCATTGTTAAAGAAATAAGATTCTAGTTAATTTAGAACTAATATTTAAGACTATTTGTTATGGTTTGTAACCGACCTCAAACGCAACGGCACAGACAGGAAGTTCAGAGTTAGCCAAATGCTAGGGTGTATTTATTTACAGAGTCAAAAGATGGAATAGGTACAGTAATCAAACAAATGGGGAGACTGCCTCCGGCAGAGTCATCAGCCGCTCTGCAGAATCCTCCTGGCGACAGTGGTGGGAATTTGGCATATGATGTTGTAGCGGCTCTGCAGATACTCCCAGCTCTTCCTCGAGGTGGGAAACGGAGAAAGAGATAGGTATCAGTGTTTTCCCCAACACACAATTAGCAGAGTCAGTGCAAACAAAAGATGTCTTCAGTGCTTCTTCTATAACACACAATCCGGCTGAGTCCAGTGCAAACAAAATGATATCTTCAGTGCTTCTTCAATAACACACAATCAGAATTATCCAGAGCAAACAAAATGATCTCTTCAGTGCTTCTTCAATAACACACAATCAGAACTTATCCAGAGCAAACAAAAGGATATCTTCTGTGTTTCTTCAATAACACACAATCCAAATTATCCAGAGGGGTTTGATTCCACTCACCCAAGTGCAACGCGTAACGGGTAACAAGGCGCAGCTCCAAACAGTTCTCCACAGAAAGGTCCTGGAGAGAATATAGACCAGGAAACAGCAACAGGAAAAAAGCAGGCAAAGCAGTTGTATTCCAGAACGACCCGACAACGATAGCAAGAAGGTCTGTGTATATAAAGCCTTCAGGGGCGCTAATTACAAACTGTGACAGCTGCGTGATGAGATCGATACTTGCTCCAAAAGCGTGTGGCGGGCACCAATCAACACGGCACCTTAAAGGAACGGAGCGCGTGGCGGGAAATGCATCAATCAACATAGTACCTTAAAGGAACGGAGCGTGTGGCGGGGAACGGACCAAACCTCACAGTAACCCCCCCTCCACGGGAGCCACCCGGCGACCAGCCCGACTCGGCTCGCCCGGATGGGCACGATGGAAGTCGGTGATCAGGCCGGGATCCACGATGAGCTGGCGGGAGACCCAGCTCCGTTCCTCCGGGCCGTACCCCTCCCAGTCCACCAGGTACTGGAACCCCCGACCCCGCCGTCGAACGCCCATCAACCGGCGGACCTGCCACTGGGGGTGACCGTCCACCATCTCGGGAGGAGGTGGTTCCGGAGCAGGAGGCATCAGGGGACTGAGAGAGACAGGCTTAACCCGGGACACATGGAAAACGGGGTGAATGTGCATGGACGCAGGAAGCTTAAGACTCACCGCCGCCGGACTGAGTACCTTCAGAACCTCAAAAGGACCGACGAACCGGGGGTTAAGCTTCTTGGCCGAGGACCGAAGTGGAAGGTCCCTTGCGGAAAGCCACACCCTCTGCCCAGGGTGGTACGTCGGCGCAGGGACCCGGCGTCGGTCAGCCCCACGACTGGCGCGCTCCGATGACCGGAGCAGCGCAGTCCTGGTGATCTCCCAGACCCGACGGCACCGGTTGAGGTGGTCCTGTACGGAGGGAACTGCCACCTCCGACATCTGTGCAGGGAAAAGAGGGGGTTGGTAGCCCAGGGATACCTCAAAGGGTGAGAGGCCGGTGGCGGAACTGACCATGGAGTACTCGACCCAGGGAAGGAAACGGCTCCAAGAAGCGGGTCTCTCGGCAGCCACACACCGAAGAGCAGACTCCACACTCTGGTTCATCCTCTCCGTTTGTCCGTTAGTCTGGGGATGATAACCAGAGGAAAGACTGACCGTTGCCCCCAATCCCTTGCAAAAAGCCCGCCATACCTGGGAAGTGAACTGGGGCCCCCGGTCCGAGACGACGTCCTGGGGAAAACCATGGAGGCGAAACACGTGGCGTGTCAGGAGGTCCGCCGTTTCGGCCGCCGAGGGAAGCTTGGGAAGGGCCACGAGGTGAACCCCCTTGCTGAACCGATCCACCACGGTCAGTAGGCACGTGTTCCCCTGGGAAGAAGGAAGACCCGTGACGAAGTCCAACGCCACATGGGACCAAGGACGGCTCGGAATGGGAAGCGGCTGCAATAGCACGGAGGGTGCCTGGTGGGAGGCCTTGCTGCGGGCGCAGACTGCGCAGGCCAGTACGAACTCCTTGACGTCGTTCCTCATGGTGGGCCACCAGAATCGACGAGCCAGGAAGGAGAACGTGCAATGAACGCCCGGGTGGCAGGCGAACCGGCTGGTATGGCCCCACTGGAGGACCCGGGACCGGACCGAGTCGGGGACGAAGAGACGATGAACCGGTACATTGCCTGGAGCGCGATGGAAGCGCAGGGCATGCCTTACCACCCCCTCGATGCCCAAGGTGACTACTCCTACCACCCTGGCCTCTGGGAGGATGGGAGTCGGGTCCTCAGTGGTTGGAGCCCCCTTGGAGTGTAACCGGGACAGGGAGTCGGCCTTCGTGTTGCGGGAACCAGGGCGAAACGTCAGCGAGAAGTCGAACCGACTGAGGAAGCTGGCCCATCTTGCCTGCCGGTCATTGAGGCGCTTGGAAGCACGGATGTACGTCAGGTTCTTGTGGTCCGTCCAAATGGTAAATGGCTCCTCGGCCCCCTCTAGCCAATGACGCCACTCCTCCAAGGCAGCCACAACCGCCAGCAGCTCCCGATTGCCGATGTCATAGTTCCTCTCGGCAGGGAGGAAACGACGCGAGTAGAAGGCGCACGGATGTACCTTCTGGTCCATTGCCGACCGCTGGGATAAGATAGCTCCTAGTCCAGTATCCGAGGCGTCCACCTCTACGATGAACTGTCTCTTGGGGTCTGGATGGAGCAAGATCGGGGCGGAAGTGAACCTCTTCTTGAGGGAGCGGAACGCAGCACACGCCGCTGGGGACCAGTCGAACGGCAGGGCGGTAGAGGTCAGCCTGGTAAGCGGTTCTGCCACTTGACTGTAGTTCCGGATGAATCTTCGGTAGAAGTTGGCGAACCCGAGGAAGCTCTGTAACTCCTTCCGAGAGGTGGGTTCCGGCCACTTCTCCACGGCCCGGATCTTGCGAGGGTCAGCTCGGGTCAAGCCTCTCTCCACGATGAAGCCCAGGTAATCGACGGAGTCGGAGTGGAATCGGCACTTCTCTGCCTTGACGAAGAGCCGATTGTGGAGGAGGCGCTCCAGCACACGGCGGACATGCTGGATGTGTTCCTCGAGGGTCTTGGAGAAAATGAGGATGTCGTCTAGGTATACTACCACAAACTCCTCCAGCATGTCACGAAGGACGACGTTCATGAGCGCCTGGAATACCGCCGGAGCGGTGGTGAGGCCGAACGGCATTACCAGGTACTCGTAGTGGCCCCTGGGAGTCTTGAAGGCGGTCTTCCACTCATCGCCCTCTCGGATACGGACTAGATGGTATGCACTCCGGAGGTCCAGCTTGGTAAAGACGGTAGCCTGGGTGAGAGGCTCGAAGGTGGAGTTCATGAGTGGAAGAGGGTACTTGTTCTTAATGGTGATTTTGTTGAGCTGGCGATAGTCGATGCAGGGTCGAAGGTCTCCGTCCTTCTTCCCAACAAAGAAGAAACCGGCCGCCACAGGAGAGGAGGAAGGCCGAATGAGTCCTGCTTCCAAGGACTCAGAGATATATTGATCCATCGCTGCCTTCTCAGGGACGGTCAGACTGTAGAGGCGGCTGCCGGGAAGGGGGGCCCCTGAGCGGAGGTCGATGGCACAGTTGTAAGGCCGGTGAGGCGGAAGGGCCTGAGCCCTGGACTTACTGAAAACCTCCTCGAGGTCGTGGTACTCGGGGGGTATGGTCGAGAGGTCCGGAGGCGGCTCACAAACGGATCTCCGGGGCGAGGGACAGGACGCCGCCTGAAGACACTGGGCATGACAGGAGGAGCTCCACCCCCTGATGGTACCGGAGGACCAGGCGATGTGGGGCTCGTGCAGCGCGAGCCAGGGCCGGCCCAGGACTACTGGGACAGGAGGGGATCTGGTGATAAAAAACTGGAGTCTCTCAACGTGGTTACCAGCAATGGTGAGCAGGACAGGACAGGTGCGTTGAGTGATGTCAGCCAGGCGGTGTTGGTCCAATGCGAACACCTCCAATGGCCTCACGAGGTCCTCTAGTGGAATGTTGGCCCGGGTAGCAAACTCGAAGTCTAGGAAACTCTCGTCAGCACCCGAGTCAATGAGTGCCTCCACCGTGGCCCGTTGGTCCGCCCAGGCCAGGGTGACGCTCATCAGACGGCTAGGTGGTGCACGGCTCTGGGAACAAGAAAAACGGCTCACCAGGATCTCCTGGGGTCCCGGCGAGCCTGGTATTTTGGCCGGGTGGGGCAGTTGGCGATACGGTGTCCATCCCGACCGCAGTAGAGGCAAAGGCCAGACCTGAACCTCGCCTCCCGTTCAGCTTGGCTAAGATGTGAACGTCCCAGCTGCATGGGTTCCTCCCCGGGCACCGAACGGGAGGGGAAAGAACCACCAGTCGTGTTGGGAGCAGGGCGGACCGCAGTACAATTGAAATCATGAATTCTTTAAAAACGTCTTAATGTTCACACAATTGCTGTGTAATATAATTTTGTATTGCTATTTTAAGTTAATACTGTGTGAGGAATCAACTGGAGTTCAAATATTGATGTTTTGAATATTCTGGTATGGCAAGAATCAAAGATGGCTGCAATTTCTGTATTTATTTCGAATTACGCTTCATAACTTTTATTCTATTGAACCTAGAATGGTGATGTTGGTGCCTGTACCTAGGTTTTCATGAATGAGTAATTGAATACAAATAAAATAAACATGATTGGAGCATATATTATATCATATTTCACACAAATGAGACAATACATATGTGGAGAACTAGAGTTAGATATGAGAACTGTAAACAACAGTTGATTGTGAAGAACAAACGATGATTGTGAAGAACGTCCTCATCACAAGAAAGGATCAGCATCTCAGCACCAATGTCAACGCCATGCCAAAGACCTGATGGAGGTGTTGCTGAGCAATGGGAATCCCTTTGAGGAGGGCAGTAAAGACCTCGTTACATTAGACCAGTGTTTCTCAACTGGTGGGTCGCGACCCAAAAGTGGGTCGCGGGGCCATTTTAAGTGGGTGTGTAAGCGGATGTGTAAAAAAAAATTAAAAATTCACTTTTTTTTTTACTACCTATCTTTGTGAAAGTGGCTTCTCAGCTCTGGTCCAGCTGAAGACAAAGCAGAGGAACAGATTGGACATTGAGCATGACCTCAGAGTTGCTTTGTCTACCATCACCCCAGACTTTGAGACTCTTGTCAGGAGCAAACAACATCCCCAGTTATCCCATTAGTTCCCTGGGATGTTAAGCTAAGAAGTCTGCTAAGAAGCATATATTATTTATTATTATTATTTAATTTCATTGGGTTTTTAGCCCTAGTTGCACTTTTGTTGCAACCCCAGTTATCCCATTAGTTCCCCCAAACTTAGGTCTGTTATGTTAAGCTAAGAAATCTGCTAAGAAGCATATTATTTATTATTATTTTATTTCATTGGGTTGTTAGCCCTAGTTGCACTTTTGTTGAAAGTTTTTGTGTTTATTTCATGTTTTTAACAGTGCATAAAAGATTGTATATTACTGCAAAAAAAAGATTTTGAAATAATAATAATAATAAATCATAGTGGTTCAAAAATTTGGGTCGCGACTTAATGACTAAGGAAAATGTTGGGTCCCGAGGCTAGACCAGTTGAGAACCACTGCATTAGACAATAAGGTGTGTGAGTCTGCGGCTGCTGCCCTATCTGTCCATCAACTCGAGTCTACGGGACAAGAGCAGTACAACAATTTCAGGAAGAGTGCTTGAATCAAATGACAGAATTCTGACAGCACCGATCAAGCGAAATAACTTACTGTTGTACCATGAGAAGCCTGATTTTTGGGGCGGGGGGGCCCCCTTTTTATGCTCTTTGGGGGGTTTTGGTGATCAAATATTGAATATTGAACTATAATAATCAGTGCAGGAGCTCACTTATCCTTGAAAGACACTTTTATCACTGACTTAAAAGGCCCATACATCTCCATAAATGTTCAGGGGGGAGGGACGTCCCAAACCATGCAATAGAACCGGCAGATCACTTCTTCGTTCTCCGCAAGGACCGAACGGCAGAAGAATCACTAAAGACGATAGGAGGCGGCATAGCTTTCATGGTAAACAAGGAGTGGTGCGATATAGGCAACGCAAAGGAATTGTCTAACCACTGCTCCCCAGACCTGGAGTATATCACCATCAAATGCCGACCCTTCTTTCTCCCGAGGGAGTTAATGTCCATCATCATGATCGGAGTGTACATCCTACCACAAGCAAACACTGGGGCCGCACTTTCAAAACTACACGACGAGGTAAACAAACTACAGATAGCTAACGTTGACGCTGCCATTTTGGTTCTGGGCGATTTCAACACTGAGCGTCTTAAAAAGGTGTTGCCGAATTTCTATCAGCATGTGACCTGTCCCATCAGAGGCGAGAACATATTAGACCATGTATACTCGCAATTTAAGAACAGGTACAAGTCACAGGCTCTTAGTCCATTCGGTAAGTCCGATCACATCACACCCCCTGCAATTTGCATACCGCCCTAACAGGTCCACGGAGGACGCCATAGCCCATGTGCTGCACACAGCAGCATCACACCTGGACAAGAGGCAGGGAAACTATGTGAGAATGCTGTTCATCGACTACAGCTCAGCATTCAATACCATAGTCCCCTCCAAACTCATAGCCAAGCTCAGGGACCTGGGCTTGAACTATGACCTCTGCCAGTGGGTCTTGGACTTCCTGACGGGCAGACCCCAGGTGGTAAGAGCAGGCAACTGCACCATTTCATCCATCACCCTTAACATAGGGGCCCCCTAGGGCTGTGTTCTGAGCCCCCTCCTCTACTCCCTGTACACACATGACTGCGTGGCACAGCGGAACAACAACACAATCATCAAATTTGCTGATGACACAGTAGTGGTGGGCCTGATCTCTGCCAACGACGAGAGGGCCTACTTCAGCCCCCTCAGCATTGACGGGGCACCGGTTGAGAAAGTTTTAAGTACCTCGGAGCCCACATATCCGAGGACTTGACATGGACCACACACATTGACAGTGTTGTGAAGAAGGCACGACAACGCCTCTACTTCCTCAGGCGCCTAAGGAAGTTCCAAGACAGTCAGAAGATCCTTAAGAACTTCTACTCATGTACAATAGAGAGCATCCTGACTGGCAACATCACCTTCTGGTTTGGGAATAGCACTGCACAAGACCGTAGCAGACTACAAAGAGTGACACGTTCAGCCAAACGCACAATTGGAGAGGGGCTTCCCACCCTCCAGAACATTTACAACAAGCGGTGCAGGGGTAAGGCTAAGAGAATCATCAAGGACTCCAGCCACCCGAACAACTGCCTCTTTGAACTGCTGCGGTCAGGCAAGCGATACCGGAGTCTCAAGGCGAGCACAGAAAGACTAAGAAGAAGCTTCTATCCCCAGGCCATCAGGCTGCTCAACGAACAATAAACACTATGCAACAACCATCAAATGCACACAGCACACACACCCACACACTTTAAACAAACAACACACTGCAGCACCCACTCTCCACACTTTAGATCACCTAAACACACTTTATATTTATTGGTAAAGGATTTGCACTACAACTCGTACACCTTACTGTAAATTGTACCTAAATTGTACCTCATCACATTTCTGCTTTGCACTATATAGAATTGTATATTAGTACATTGCATAGTATATTGTATATTGTATGGTAACTCAGTTACTTCTATTCTGCATCGAACATTGTACATATGTCTATACTGAACACTGTGACCTCTATTTTTACTTCTATTTTACATGCTATACTATTTTATTTCATACTTATCTTGTCTAGCACAGTCTCTGGAGCGTAACAGTAAGAAGCATTTTGTATAAAAATATTCTGTACTTCTGTATGACAACTATTAAAGAAACTTGAAACTTGGAATAAGTGCTTACCCTACAGACCCCAAGAAGTGCTGTATATTCTGTATTGTTTAATATAAATGCATTTTTTATTCCAATCCCGATTTGTATTTTAGATTCCCAAATCCCATCGGACTTGACTTCTTCGTGTCCCTCAATGAGTGTAATACCAGCCTTCAACTGTATGCGCCACAGCGGTTTCTATCATCATCATCATCATCACCACCCACGCTATGCATAAAATATATAGGTCCACGGAGAGGCACGCTGAGGAGGCCGTGCAAACTGCAATGGAATATGGGGCATCTCTCTCTCTTTACCTAATATTTTGATTCTATCCTGACATTTTTCAGTTGGAAGGGCAGTCTATATGCATAACGGTTTTTTATTTATTTATTTATTATTTTCAAAAAGGGCTCTTTTTTTACGAGGCTCAAAAAGGCAGGTGTTCAAGCACCCCTTGGGCTCTATGTGTGCATGTGCCTGGACACCACATATACTGTAGACACCACATATACTGTAGACACCACATAAACTGTAGACACCACATATACTATATAGACACCATATATACTGTAGACACCACATATACTGTAGACACCACATATACTGTAGACACCACATATACTGTAGACACCACATATACTGTAGACACCACATATACTGTAGACACCACATATACTGTATAGACACCACATATACTGTAGACACCACATATACTGTAGACACCACATATACTGTAGACACCACATATACTGTATAGACACCACATATACTGTAGACACTACATATACTATAGACACCACATATACTGTATATAGACACTACATATACTGTATAGACACACATATACTGTATAGACACCACATATACTGTATATACACCACATATACTGTATAGACACCACATATACTGTATAGACACCATATATACTGTAGACACCACATATACTGTAGACACCACATATACTGTGGACACCACATATACTGTAGACACCACATATACTGTAGACACCACATATACTGTATACACCACATATACTGTATAGACACCACATATACTGTAGACACCACATATACTGTATAGACACCACATATACTGTAGACACCACATACTGTAGACACCACATATACTGTAGACACCACATATACTGTATAGACACCACATATACTCTAGACACCACATATACTGTAGACACCATATATACTGTAGACACCACATATACTGTAGACACCACATATACTGTAGACACCACATATACTGTAGACACCACATATACTGTAGACACCACATATACTGTAGACACCACATATACTGTAGACACCACATATACTGTAGACACCACATATACTGTAGACACCACATATACTGTAGACACCATATATACTGTAGACACCACATATACTGTAGACACCACATATACTGTATAGACACCACATATACTGTATATACACCACATATACTGTATAGACACCACATATACTGTATAGACACCATATATACTGTAGACACCACATATACTGTAGACACCACATATACTGTGGACACCACATAAACTGTAGACACCACATATACTGTAGACACCACATATACTGTATACACCACATATACTGTATAGACACCACATATACTGTAGACACCACATATACTGTATAGACACCACATATACTGTAGACACCACATACTGTAGACACCACATATACTGTAGACACCACATATACTGTATAGACACCACATATACTCTAGACACCACATATACTGTAGACACCATATATACTGTAGACACCACATATACTGTAGACACCACATATACTGTAGACACCACATATACTGTAGACACCACATATACTGTAGACACCACATATACTGTAGACACCACATATACTGTAGACACCACATATACTGTAGACACCACATATACTGTAGACACCATATATACTGTAGACACCACATATACTGTAGACACCACATATACTGTAGACACCATATATACTGTAGACACCACATATACTGTAGACACCACATATACTGTATAGACACCACATATACTGTAGACACCATATATACTGTAGACACCACATATACTGTAGACACCATGTATACTGTCAACGTCGTCTCATCAGAAAACATAAATAAAGTACTAATCGACCACAGGGAAAAAGGTACATAATGTATGTTATGTTATAGCCATAAGTAATATATTTACTTATTGTATAAGTAATATATTTACATTTTGCATCAGCGGGGAAAAAACAAACAAAAAACAGTGTGATCGGAACCCACCCGCCCACCATGATATAAACACAGCAATACTATGAGGATGATGACAGTTCATTTTAACGTTTAACGGTTATGGTTAAGATAGAAAGTTATGGTTAAGGTTGGGGTTAAAGTTATGGTAAGTTTAAGGTTAGGATAGGGTTAGGGCTATAAAGGTATGGTTAGCAAGGCTATCAGAAAAGTGTGTCTTGAGGTAAAGGCACTTTCTTCCCATGCGAGTGTCCTGGGTTTGTTCCTCAGCCGAGGAACTCAAATGTTTTCTGAAAACGTTAAAAGTTCAAATGTAACATATGTACTTATTTGTACATACTTAAATACGTCAATATTTTACTTATTTGTAATATCTACATGTTCTACATTTTCGTACTTTACTTACATAATTGAAGCGAGATCGAGCTGCTACTGTAGACACTCTTAAAGGTTGGTGATACTAATAATAATAATAAAATAATGGATTGGATTTATATAGCGATCTTCACTGACCCAGAGCGCTTCACAGAGTCCATTATTCATTCATACACATGGTAAGCTACAATTGCAGCCAGAGCTGCCCTGAGGCAGACTCACGGAAGCGTGGCGAATAATAATCGCCTACGGCCCCTCCGACTACCACCAACATTCATTCACATGCATACACATTCATACGAGGCAAGTAGGTTAAGTGTCTTGCCCAAGGACACAACGGCAATGGGATGGACATGGGCTTGAGCGGGATTCGAACCACCAACCCTTCAATCAGTGGACGCCCCGCTCTACCCCTGAGCCACGCCGCCCCACAAGACACTCTTAGGCTGCTGATACTGTAGACACTCTTAGGCTGCTGGTACTGTAGACACTCTTAAAGGCTGCTGATACTGTAGACACTCTTAAAGGGTGCTGATACTGTAGACCAGGGGTGACCAACCTTTTTCGAACCAAGATCTACTTTTTAATTTACCACCTAGCCGAGAGCTACCAGCCAAAATTGTACCTACTCTCGGCTAGTATTAGTATTAATAGCATTAGTAATACCCATTCAATATGCACATGACAGAACATATTATATGGCATATCATATTTTCTGTCATGTGCATATTGAATGGATATATAATATAATGATATTTTATATATCATTGTAACGGTGTAGTAGAATGACGAGACTAACTTCTCACGTTGGGCATGCAGGCAGCATGACCCATTTATTTCACACTCTGCATACACAGACAACACACACACTCAATTCAATGGGCATGAGAAAACATGAGTTTACATTGCTAAAGCAAAGGTGGAACAATACAATCAAAACAAAAATGATGTATGTACAATTAAAAGGGAATAGGAATGATGTGTAAACAGAGCTGTGTAGTGCCGAGAGATGGGAGTCGGAGACGGTGGCTCGAGGCAGAGCGAATAGTATTTATTGAGTACACCTACACGATACAGTACGTTACTGAAAAGCTAGAATGCCTGCCACAAACCGGCCACGGTGAGTGCGGAAAGCCAGGGGCGGGGAGGGAGGGGCGGCGCACGCGCCCGCGTCCTCCCCGACACCCGGGGGCACAGACCCGAAAAAGGTTGACATTGCCACCCAAGACAGCACAGTTCAGACCCTGACTCAACCGTCCCACAGTTCCGACCCTGACTCAACCGTCCCACAGTTCAGTGGATCTTGTCTTGTGGTTTCCCCTCCGGTCTCTCGTGCTGATGATCCGGTGGCGGCGGCTCCGTCGGGGTGGGTTCCGCGGTGCCCGTCCTGACCCCCGGCGTCTCCCCCGGCACCTTGGTCCTGGCCCGGCGTGTCTCCATGTACTCCGCCAGGTACTCCGAGCTCTGGTAGATAAGCATGCCGGACAGGGTGAGAACCACGCCGAGACAGCTGAGCGTGGACAGCTCGCTGCCGAACAGCAGCTGAGAGAGCAGCAGGTTGCCGACCACGCTGAGGTTCCCCAGGATGTGCAGCGTGACGGCGGAGGTCAGGGTGATGACGCAACAGCTGGCCAGGTTGTGCATGACGGAGCCCAGGCAGCTCAGCAGGATCAAGAGCCAGAGCTGGTAGTCATAGTGGAGCGGGGACTCCAGCAGCGCCCAGTTCTCCAGGGCCAGGGTGGCCACGGCCAGGATGACGAAGCTGGGGATGGACATCAGGTAGAGCAGGAAGACGGAGTTGATTTTCTCCTCCTGGAGCAGGATGCTCTGTTGGATAGTTTTGACACCTCTCAGCATGGTGGCAGCGAACACAAAGAAACAACCCGTCTGGTCAAACTGGACCTCGCCCATGATGCTGAAGGAGGCCCCCAGGCAGATGGGCATTATGGCTGTGTACTTCAGGATGTGGTGCTGCTTGCCCAGGATCAGAGTGGAGATGGCCAGGGTGAACAGAGGCGTGGTGGAGTATATCATTTGGGCAAACGACAGCTGGACATAGTTCAGACCCACATTGCCAAAAGCGATGCTGGCACAGAAGGTCAAGCTCAGTAGGAACACCTTACATTTGGCGGAGTTGGTCAGGACCGGTTCCCTGGCTCCTTTGTCGTGAATCACCCTCAGTTTCATCAGCCCATAGTCCACCACGATAGCCGTCAGCATGTGCAGGGCCGACAGCAACAGAGGGTACCTGAAGTTGTATACGGCGAAGATCCATTTGTTGAGACTGGAGATAGTGGTGCCCGTCACCAGCCACACGATGGCGGCGGACAGCAGATGGAACATCTCTGCCGGTGGTCTTCTCCTGGGGCCTTGCACGGGCCCTTTGCAGGTCGCCTCGCATTTAGAGAAGCCATCGGAGCTAATCATGTTCTCATCTTCATCCCCGGTCCTTGGTCTCCGTATATCTGGCGTGACAGCAGCATCCTCCTCCGTCATCAGAGCTCAGCGAGGCGAATGGCTCTTTCTACAGCAAAACGGTAGGCAAGGCACCCGGGTCTAGAAATGCAGGCTTCAATCTATGTTGTTTAGTCTATCTGTTCAGTACTGCTCAGCACTGTTTCAAGATGCACACTATCACGAACGTTCCAGAATGATCGGGCAGCACTAAGGTTCTAGAATGTTCTGCCATGACATCATCACGAACGTTCCAGGATGTTCGGGCGAACCTAATGTTCTAGAATGTTCCTAACAATAGTTCGGTGGGTGAATTCTGTACCATTACAATCACTACAGCTGTCACATTGCAACTGACAACAGTGTTGTCATGATACTGGAATTTTGAACTTCGATAAGATACCTTGAAAAGTATCGATATTCAATACCATTTTCGATACCACAGGGGAAAATGGTAAATCTTAAAATGTAAAAAAATAAAAAATAAAGATAATATATATATATATATATATATATATATATATATATATATATATATTTAACAAAATGTTGCTTTTGTTGCTGGTCAATTCTCCTCAGCTTCTCTCTGGTACTATAAGAGAAAATAAATATAACACTTTTAAAGCCCTTTGTGTATCTTTAGATCAGACATTTAAAATTAACTAAATGATCTAATCTTAGAAATTAAGTAAAGTTAATAGTACTGCATGTTAAGCATAACAGATTGATTGATTGATTGAACATTTTATTAACAGATTGCAGAATGGGTACAATACAGTACGGCTCAATACACACAATTGTTAAGGGGAGGCAGACCAGAGAAAGACTTTCGTCTTATTTACATCAGGGTCCCCCATTTTCAATTCATCATAACATTTGACATACAGATAAACAGTACTGTTACATCCAGCCATTTATGACATACAAGATATACAGTACTGTTTAAGAGACAGAGTTTCTAAAAGAGAGTATATACAGTTAATTTACTTCTGACCATTATAGTCAAAGTATTTTCCTATGAACTGAAACTCATAAGACCACATAAGGCTAGCATCATTCAGTTACAGCTATATTGGCCAACATTAGCCAGCTATGTAGCCAGCTACTGCACCACGAACTGCCAGCCAGCCAGCTGGCTACCTTAACCCACAATACAACAGCTATCCAGCCAGCTACTGCACTACAAACTGCCAGCTTGATTGATTGAAAAGCTAGCCAGCTGGCCACCCCCAATCCAGCCAACCATACAAATTACGGTCTCAGCCAATCACATCGATTTGTACATTTAGTTAGCTAGTCTTTGCGAATTAAAAGGTAGGCCAGTATTAGCTAGCTAGTAGCTAACGTTAGCCAACTGAGAACGATAGCTAGCTAACCAAGAGCTGCAAGCCTGCAAACAACAACGCTGTTGATAATAATGAGCTATCCGTAGTAGGGCTGACCTTCTAATTTTTTTTGGGAATTTGAAGCTTTGGGGCCGAGATTCGATTTTAATTCGAAGCTTCGAGATACTTTTTTTTTTTTTTTTTTTTTATGTTGTGGGACTTGTACAGCACTTTTTTTCAACTGTGCTGTAAAGTTTAAACCTTTTTAAATCTTAGACAAACAAAACACTTCGCTTTCATGAAATATTGTAAGCCGTCATTTGATGCTTTATAAAAGCAGCATAATGAACACATCTGTCAGTGCCGAGTCCGACCTCATCTTAAATAACAAACAGCATGCTTGTTGTAGTTAACAACAGAGTTGATTTTGCACCAATTCTTTTTATTTAATTTTTTTTATCAAATTTTATTAATCGAGATCTACTTGAAATCAGTCGATCTACCTGTCGATCGCGATCGACTGGTTGGGCACCACTGCAGTGTAGACACTCTTAAAGGCTGCTGATACTGTAGACACTCTTAAAGGCTGGTGATACTGTAGAGTCGACACTCTTAGGGCTCGCGTCCACCTGCCTCATATTTATGACCGCACGCGTCTTTTTTCAATGTATTCCAATGGGGAGGGGCCGTATGCGGCCGTATGCGGCCGCCTATAGGAAGTGCGCTGCAGTCGGCTTCTTTTTTCAGCGCCTTTCAGCTTTATTGTGCGGCCGCACCAGCGTTTAAAGTTTAAACTTGCTGAACTTTTTTTCTCACCACATGCGCCCGCCCCAGTACTACCGGGCGCACTGCCAGCGTTTTTCAGGTGAAAATGTGAGATAGGTGGACCCGGGCCCTAAGGCTGCTGATACTGTAGACACTCTTAGCCTGCTGAGTCTAGACACTCTTAGGCTGCTGATACTGTAGACACTCTTAATTAAAGGCTGGTGATACTCACTCTTAGGCTGCTGATACTGTAGACACTCTTAAAGGCTGGTGATACTGTAGACACTCTTAGGCTGCTGAATTGATACTGTGGAGACACTCTTAGGCTGCTGATACTGTAGACACTCTTAAAGGCTGCTGATACTGTAGACACTCTTAAAGGCTGCTGATACTGTAGACACTCTTAAAGGCTGCTGGGGGGGGGGGGGGCATGTTGCAGACAACTTACAATCAATTGATCGACTATTCAATACTATTAATACATATATAAATACAGTAGTAATCCATTTTACATACAACAAAAGAACAAAAGGAGAGACACATAATATAATCCCTTTGTTATCTACTCTCAGCTTCTGCTACTCATGATCCACCTCTTTATAGACGATTTAAAAGTGGAGAAGGGGCGCTTATGGACATCAACTCCATTGGTAGGCTATTCCATAGTACTGCTGCTGAATACAGGAATGAGTTTTGGCCTATTACTCGGTTGCATCTTACTGGGACGAGGTATGTAGGGCTCCCCCTGGTGGCGTGACCGTATACATCCCTAACCCTGTTAAAATATCCACTGAGGTACTGAGGGACAGTATTCCAGAATATCTTGTGTACCATGCAGAGTTTTAATTGAGAGACCCTCTCCTCAACCCTGAGCCACTTGAGGCTGTTAAAATGTGTCTGTGAAAGGTGAGTCCTGGGTTGGAGTTTTAATATCAGTCTAGCTAATTTGTTCTGAACTGTCTGTAGCATACCTTTCAGTGCTACTGTGGTTCTAGTGTACCAGGAGGAGCACGTGTAGTCATAATAACATTGAATCAGGGCCCCTGACAGGACTTCTAAGGCTGACCTGTTAAAAATAGGTGGACACTCTGCAGAGAAATTTTATTATCTGGTTGATCTTTGAGACCACCTTTTGTGCTCACCCCTGATAAGTTGTTGTCCAAAACACATCCTAGGTATGTGACTTCCTCCTTAGCTGTAACCTCGGTATCTCCTACCACTACTTTTAATCCAGGAGACCTCTTAAGTCGAATGGCAGAGCCAAAAAGGATAGCTTCGGTTTTACCCAGGTGGAGGGATAACCTATTTTCAACCAGCCAATGACTAATCTTGTCAAGCTCAAAACTGAGTGACCTCTCAACTTCTCTTTTTTCCTGATGGGAGACCACGAGTGCAGCATCGTCTGCAAATAAAAACAAGTACATTTTACATTGACATATAAAAGAAATAAAAGTGGTCCTAAAATACTTCCTTGTGGCACTACTTGTTTCCTGCCTTTCAGATATGACTCCGTCCTGTTAAAACCCATAGACTTCAGTTTATATTAAATTATGTCGTGGTTAACGGTGTCGAAGGCTTTTTGTAAATCTTTTTTTTTTTCTCGATTTAAACTTTTTTTTATTGCATTTTCCATTATTCATACAATCTTTTTACATGTTTTCCACATCATATTCAAGATTCAAGATTCAAGATTCAAGAGTTTTAATTGTCACGGCATACAGGTATACAATGAAATGCGGCTGGTCTTGCCCGCGACGATGTGCAATACGGTGGTACAACATATAATAGAATCCAATAAAAATACAGTGGTACAACATATTAATAGAATCCAATAAAACAGTGCAATAAACAGGTACATGGTGTGCCATCTCGGTATCTGTACATTAGTATTTACAGAGCATATAGGACATGCTAGTTAGCTTTAGTAGTGCAATACACTGTTCCTGATGTTATACTACTTTAAGTGGCCTTTCCTCTGGCCATAAGTGTGCGTGTGTGCGGCATGAGTGTTAAAGTGGCTGCTAGTGTGTGAGCGTGCTCAGCGTGCGTGTCGTGTATGTACTTGTGTGTGGATAGTTCAGTTTCTGTGTCTCTCAATGTTCATTGTTCAAGGCTCTGATGGCCTGGGGGAAGAAGCTTAGCCTAAGCCTCTCCGTCTTAGTCTCTAGAATTCGCAGGCGTCTGCCTGACCTCAGCAGCTGGAACAGGCTGTTATTGGGGTGGTGGGGGTCTTTCATTATCCTGCAGGCTCTGGATTTGCACCTCTTGTTGTATAGAGCCTGCAGGGGAGGTAGCGCAATACCCGTGGTACGCTCGGCTGAGCGCACCACACTCTGTAGGGCCTTCTTGTCCTGTGCCGTGCTGTTCCCATACCAGGCAGTGATGTTTCCGGTCAAGATGCTCTCTACAGCTCCTGAGTAGAAGGACTGGAGTATCTTCCCCGATACTCTGAACTTCCTTAACTGTCTCAGGTGGTAGAGGCGCTGCTTCGCTTTCTTTACTACTGTGCCTATGTGTGTTGACCATGTCAGGTCCTCTGAGATGTGGACCCCCAGGTACTTGAAGCTGCTCACCCTGTCCACGGTAGCCCCGTTAATCCTCAGTGGTGTGTGTGTCTCCCGCTGTCCTCTCCTATAATCCACGATCAGCTCCTTGGTTTTACCAATGTTCAGGAGCAGGCTGTTGTCCTGGCACCAACGTTCCAGTACCTCAACCTCCTCCCGGTAGGCCTTCTCGTCGTTGTCCGAGATCAGCCCCACCACCACCGTGTCGTCGGCGAACTTCACAATGGAGTTGGAGCTGAACTTGGCCACACAGTCGTGTGTGTAGAGTGAGTACAGCAGGGGGCTTAGAACACAGCCCTGGGGGGACCCGATGCTCAGGGTGATGGTGTTGGAGGTCTGACCCCCCACCCTGACCGCCTGGGGTCTTTCACTCAGAAAGTCCAGTACCCAGGCGCTCAGGGCGGAGCTCAGGCCTAGCTCGATCAGCTTGTCCACCAGTCTGGTGGGGACTATGGTGTTGAACGCTGAGCTGTAGTCAATGAACAACAGTCTCACATAGCCCCCCTTCTGACGGTCAAGGTGGGAGAGAGTGCTGTGCAGTACCTGGGAGACCGCGTCATCAGTGGACCTGTTTGTCCTGTATGCAAATTGCATAGGGTCCATATCACTGGGGAGAGAGGCACAAATGTGGTCCTTGACCAGCCTCTCGAAACATTTCATGACCACAGAGGTGAGTGCCACCGGTCTGTAATCATTTGGACATGTTGGGGAGGGTTTCTTCGGTACAGGGATGATGGTAGACATCTTGAAGCAGGCAGGGACTACTGACTCCGCCAGGGATTGATTAAATATGGCGGTGAACACCGGGGCAAGCTGGTTTGCACAGGACTTAAGTATGCGTCCTGTTATACCATCTGGGCCTGCAGCCTTCCTGGTGTTCACCTGCATAAATGCTCTTCTCACATATGATACAAAAACAAAACTATACGGATTATTCATACCGTCTTTTTATATGTTTTCTACATCACATCATTGTGATTCAAAACTAAAAGGGTAGGAAAACAAAAAAAAAAAAAATATATATATCATATATGAAATAATAATAAATAACAATTAAAAATAAAAATACAACCCCCAAAAAAATTATAAAAAGAAATAAATAAACACAAATAAAGTTACAGTCTAGCACAGGGGTGGGCAACTTTGTATATGGTGAGGGCCACAAAATGTCCACAATCAATCTGGGGGGCCGCATTGTTTATCGGCAGTCCCGCCAGTAGTACCCCATCACTCAAATAGCCCTAATAGTCACAAGGTATATAAACAATTATAATTTGTTGTAACTTTGTTTTTATTCCATTTCAAATGCATTTAGTAATGCAATTTCAACTTTATGAATTTATAAACAGCTGAATTTAAAAGTATTGCTGTGTAACCCCAAATATATACAAAAATGATCAATTATAATTAAGGCTTCTAATAAAATAAATGTATGAACTTAAAGCCCACTGCTCAACAACCACAAAGCAGCATTCCTGCTGCATTTCACTACAACAGTAAATCAAAAGTGCAATAATAAATGATTTTGTTAAATGTATAAACTTTTATCCTGCTACTAAACAAAACATTATAACACTGAAATGCATGTTATGGATATGAAGCACTCAGGAATGTTTTGTTTAGTAGCAGGATAAAAGTGTATACATTTAACAAAATCATTTATTATTGCACTTTTGATTTACTGTTGTAGTGAAATGCAGCAGGAATGCTGCTTTGTGTTTGTGTTATTAGTGTTATCTGAACACTACAAAAGTAAACAAGTAAAGTGCAAGTAAAGTAAAGTGCAATACTACATGCCTCCCATTGACCCTTTATCAAACTGGCATGACATTCACCCTCGCCCCACAGTGGGTCAATAATGGTTATAATAATAATAATAATAATAATAATAATAATAATAATAATAATAATAATAATAATAATAATAATAATAATAATAATAATAATAATAATAATAATAATAATAATAATAATAATAATAATAATAATAATAATAATAATAATAATAATAATGGTCCCCTCTCTACACCTCTCCATCATCCCCCCCCCCCCCTCTCTACATCTCTTCATCATCTCTTCCCCCCTCTCTACACCTCTTCATCATCTCCTTCCCCCCCTCTACACCTCTTCATCATCTCCTCCTCCCCCCTGTCTTTAATTGAGACACTTGTGGTCTCTCCATTTGGCGCACAATAGCAGGAATGTCAACTTCAATGTTTGTGCAAGCAATCTGCATCAGATGAAATAATGTTTCATCCGACAGCCTGTTTCTCTCCTTTGACTTGATGTGCTTCATGTTTGAGAAATTGCTCTCACATATGTATGTGCTCCCAAACATACTGGCCATAGAGAGGGCAAAGTCCCTGAGGAGTGGGAAGCGGGGCTCAGGTAGCAGTTTCCAAAACGAAATTCCCCTCTCATTTCTCTTTGCTTGAAAAAAAAGGATCTGACTGTAGCTCGCACAGTTCAAGCTGCAACGGTGGGGGCTGCTCTGACACTGTAGCGGTGAGGGGGCCGGCAAACAGCGCTATCCGTGACGCGTGTAGCTTAATCCCAGCGGAAGAGTGCGTCGCGTTTCTCTGATTGGCTATGATGCCCATGTGACCGCGGCAGCGCGAGAGAGCGGCAGTGCGGAAATAGGCTGCATCCTCCACGTCAAGAAAGATAGACAGGCATTCTCTGTGACAAACCCTAACCTTAACCAACTCCCTAACCTTAACTTAACCCTAACCTTAACCAACTCCGAAATAATGCCTAACCTTAACTTAACCCTAACCTTAACCAACTCCGAAAGAATGCCTAACCTTAACCCTCCCTAACCTTAACTTAACCCTAACCTTAACCAACTCCGAAATAATGCCTAACCTTAACTTAACCCTAACCTTAACCAACTCCGAAAGAATGCCTAAACTTAACCAGCGGAAGAATGCACGTTTATAGCGAGAGATGATACCCGTAAAAAATTAAAAAAAATAAATTGAAGTGATTTAAACTTGTGACCAACCGCACCGCAGGCTCCACAGCACGGCGGCATACCAGTTGAGCTAAGCGTCGAATGAAAAACATTGGGGATTACGGCTACATAATGCCGCAAGCTCTGCTGCTCCGCTCCGCGGCAGAGCTCTGCTCTGCGGCTGCCGCGCTGCCGCGGGGCGTGTCGCAGCCAATCAGGGAAAACGCGGAAGCGTGTGGCAGCACTCTTCGGCTCCAATTAATGAATAGGCATCCGTGACTGCATGCCGTTGAAATCTTCAAACCGATCATTGAATTGCATTTGCTCCTGTACTTTCCGACGGCTCAGCCATCGGATTTCTGTGTGTAGCTGCAAGTCGCCATAATCAGTGTCCATCTCTTCCAAAAAGGAGACAAACTTTCTATGGTTTAGTGACCTGTTGCCTCCACGAATTAGATTGGTAACCTTGGTAACCAAATCCATAACATGGCTGTAGTAGTCAAGCTTCTTGGCACAGAGAGCCTCCTAAATATATCAGATAAAAAAAAAGAAAAACGATTTAACAACTCTCGCATATAATTTGACTACACTCGACTCGCATTGGTCATTATAGTGACCCACAATAGATGGAAATTATGTTAGCGAACTTACCTGATGTATAATGCAGTGCAGCATTGGACACTCAACGCCACTCTGCCTTAGAAGCCCGGCGAATCCTGTGCGTTTTCCTTTCATTGCCGGTGCTCCATCGGTAACAACAGCCGACAGTTTATCAAAACCCCCATATTGCTGCACGGCACTTTCAACAGCGTTTCATATGTCCACACTAGGGCTGACCCCTATTAGTCAAATAGTCGACTAATCAATCGAAAGGAGCCATAGTCGACTGCCAACTCTTCTTAGTCGAATACAATACAAAAAAATAAAAAAATAAAAAAATAAAAAAATAATATAATTATTTTTTATTTATTTTTAATATTGGCCTGGGGCCGCATGGAACGTCGGTGAGGGCCGCATGCGGCCCGCGGGCCGCCAGTTGCCCCTCCCTGGTCTAGCACATCCCTCACCCTGATCATATAATCAGTCGTTACATGTTACGGTTATCTATGGCCTATCTACTGTATAATTATAAAATGTACAGAGAGTATATGTCGGACCTAAGATATCCTGACTTTTATTTACCTATCTTTCTCAAAAATGGACCCCAGGTATTTTTGAACATATGTACACTATTATTAATTTTGTGTATAAATTGCTCAAAAGAGGCTAATCTAGCAATCTCATCATTCCACTCTCTAAAGCAGAGCTGCGTCTGTAGGGAAGGTTCTGTGATGTGGTTATTAAAGTCAACAGCACTGAGTTGAATGCCCACAAGGCCCTCCTGTGTGACTGCAGTGGCTATTTCAGGTAAGTTTAGCTTGGTTCAGGTTAGCTTGGTTCAGGTTAGCTTGGTTCAGCTTAGCTTGGTTCAGGTTAGTTTGGTTCAGGTTAGCTTGGTTAGTAAACAGATACCATACTGTACTTTTACTGTAAACAGATACTATACTGTACTTCTACTGTAAAAATATACTATACTGTACTTCTACTGTAAACAGATACGATACTGTACTTATACTGTAAACAGATACTATACTGTATTTCTACTGTAAAAATATACTATACTGCACTTCTACTGTAAACAGATACTATACTTCTACAGTGAAAATATATTACTACACAGGACAGAATGTTGCTTACTGTTTACTCATCAGATATCTCTATACTCTGCATCCCACAGAGCCCTCTTCACTCGCTGGAGCGACTCAGAGAAGGCAGTCTACAGTATCCCTGGGGTGTCCCCGGGTATGATGCAGCTCATCATAGAGTACGCCTACACACGCTTTGTGCTGGTGACAGCAGAGAACGTGGAAGAGCTTCTGGTGGCTGCAGACCAGCTTCTCGTCACTGGCATAGTTGGAGCGTGCTCTCATTTCCTAGAAGGCCAGCTGTCTCTAGAAAACTGTGTCGGCATCTGGAGGTTGGCGGACATCTACTGCTGCCCTGACCTGAGGCGCAAGGCCCATCTTTTCATCATGTGCCACTTTGAGGAGATGTTGCACGTCTCACAGGAGTTTGTGGAGCTGTCCCCGCAGCAACTGGTGGACATCATCGAGAGGGATGACCTGAACGTGAAGAACGAGGAGACGGTGTTCGATGCCGTCCTCCGTTGGATCGACCACTCCCGCGAGGAGCGTAAAACACACATCCCTTTGCTGCTGCCCAAGGTAACTAATTGTATTACTGTGCATACATTAAAACAACACTAGGTTCCCTAGTACAGTGGTTCTCAAACATTTGGGTCCAAACTGTTCCCTAGCAACAGAAACCGTCTACAACCGATGTCTAAGTTGTACCCGCTGTCTGCTTGTCTCTTCCCAGGTTCGCATTGGGCTTGATGAGGCCTGACTACTTGCTGAACAACGTCCAGAACAACCCTGTGGTGAGGGACAGCCACGACTGCAGGCCCCTCATCCTCAGCGTCCTAAACCCCCCTGGCTCCGACAGGCTCCCAAACCCCCTGACGCGCCCACGCCTGCCCCAGGAGGTCCTAATGGCCATCGGAGGCTGGAGTCAGTCTAATACATGTATGTACATGGAGGCTTACGATATCCGAGCTGGTGGATGGATGGACGTGAGCGTTGAGGCAGAGACGCCGGAGAGTCCCCGGGTTGGCCACGGCACCGCTTATCTCCACGGTCTGGTCTACTGCGTCGGCGGCTGGGACTGCGTTGAGCGTCTCAGCAGTGTGCGCAGGTTCAACCCCGTCACTCACAGCTGGCTGCAGGTGGCTCCCATGCACTCACGCCGCTGTTGGGTCAGCGTGGTCACGTTGGGCGGCTGTATCTATGCCATGGGAGGGTTCGACGGACATGTGAACCTGAACACCGCCGAGCGCTACGAGACTGAAACCAACCAGTGGACACTGATCCCACCCATGCACGATCACAGGAGCATCGCCGGGGCAGCAGCCCTCCAGGGCAAGGTGGGTGGAACTGAGGGACACAGGGTGCTAGATGAACACAAGGAACGTTAGATCAGAAATCATAAATGTCTTTATTGCCAAGTAAGCTTGCACATACAAAAGATGTGTCTGGGTCCTTTGGTGCATCAACATTAACAGACAATTAAAGTAGAATGAAATCAAATGGAATATATAAACTAAATTAGAATATTCTTTCTTATTACAGGTTTACATCTGTGGTGGCTTCAACGGGGCAGAGCGTCTGCTCACAGCTGAGTGCTACAGCCCAGACACCGACCAGTGGACTCTGATCGCCCCCATGAGCAGCAGGCGTAGCGAAGTGGGAGTCGCTGCATACGGAGGACAAGTCTATGTGGTAGGTGCACACGGAGACAAATGCCTTATACTAGATATTTTTATAGATGTGTATCATTTGACTTTCAATGCTTCTGTGAAGCCCTCATTTCCCTAAATGGATTAATACAGTGTCTGTCTGCCTGCCTGCCTTAACCACACACTAAAACATTCCTCTCATGTGTCCTGTCCTCAGGTGGGAGGGTTTGACGGTGGAAACTACCTGCGTAGCGCGGAGGCCTACAGCCCCTTGACTGACTCCTGGAGCGCCCTGCCCAACATGCTCACCCCCCGCATCAGCTTTGGCATTGCGGTGCTGGACGACCTCCTCTTCGTGGTCAGAGGCTTCAATGGCTTCTTCACCAATGGCTTCACCACCGCTATCTCCAACGTGGAGCGCTATGACCAGAGCAGCGACAGGTGGACTGTAGCCAAGGACATGAAGATCCATTGCGCTGGCCTAAGCTGCTGCATAATGCATGGCCTGCCTAACATGAGCCAGTACGCTGCTCCCCGTGGAGGAGGAGGAGGAGCAGGAGGAGGAGGAGCAGGAGGAGGATGAGGAGCAGGAGGATGAGGAGCAGGAGGAGCAGGAGGAGGAGGAGGAGCAGGAGGAGGAGGAGGAGGAGGAGGAGCAGGAGGATGAGGAGCAGGAGGATGAGGAGCAGGAGGAGCAGGAGGAGGAGGAGCAGGAGGAGGAGGAGGAGGAAGAGGAGGATTAGGAGGAGGAGGAGGAGGAGGAGGAGGAGGAGGAGGAGGAGGAGGAGGAAGAGGAGGAGCAGGAGGAGGAAGAGGAGGATTAGGAGCAGGAGGAGGAGGAGGAAGAGGAGGATTAGGAGTAGGAGGAAGAGGAAGAGGAGGAAAAGGAGGAGGAGGAGGATGAGGAAGAGTAGGAGGAGGAGGAGGAGGAAGAGGAGGAGGAAGAGGAGGAGGAGGAGGAGGAAGAGGAGGGGGATGCAGCAGGGGATCCATCTAAGAACCTTAAACATTTATTAGACCAAAAGAAATCCTAAGAAGGTGGTGCATTTTTTTCTTCTAGTAATTCAGACAATATCGGTTTTTAGTTTGTGTACTGTAATGTAATATCTGTTTTTAGTTTGTGTAATGTAGTGTAATATCGGTTTTTAGTTTGTGTAATGTAATGTAATATCTGTTTTTAGTTTGTGTAATGTAATGTAATATCTGTTTTTAGTTTGTGTAATGCACATAATATGGGAACTTTTATCCATATGGTTGAGCCTGTTAGGAATTGCACCCCCAACCCAAGCAGATTGCTGATCACTCTCTCTATATGAAGGTAAAAAAGAAAATATGGTAAAAATAATTGGCATAAAAAGGGCACCCATTGGGCTCTATGTGTGCACGTGCCTGCTAGCTGTGCCCTCGAGCAAGGCACCTCAGCTTTAACCGCTCCAGTGTTAGCTGCTCAGGGGCCAGTAGTAGTGCCTGACCATAGTGTCTTTATACCTGTATCACTGGACATATAAATGCATATTAAATCAAATCAAATTGATTTGTAAAGCCCGAAATCACAAGTTAATGTCCCCATGGGCCGGACAAGTCTTCTTTAAACTATTCAAGAAGAAACATCCCAATAAATCAAGAACAAAAAACCCACCATGAAATCCAAAATAAATGTAAAATAAATAAATGCAACACTCCCAGACATACCCCAGCAAAGGTAAGTAAAACCTAGCAATAGGAAAAAAGCACCACAGGCGATGTGGAGGAGAGAAAACTTAGAAGGGCCGTTCAAGGGGGGATCCCCCTTCTTAGATGTCGGTGATAATAGTGTTGCTAAGGATGGGAGGAGAATAAAACAGGCGAATAGTTGGTATGTATGTACATATACGTGTAATAAAACACAAATATGTGCACGCAATAGCAACTTGGGTACATAAGAACATTTTTGAAACATTTAAATATATTACAACTCTGTACATACATGTGATTAGCATTATACTCAGTAGAACACATGTATATATCGTATACCCAGCTTAATCACTATATTAATATTACTATTGCACTTTACTGTTACATTTGCACTGGGGTTGGATGCCACCCTTATTTTCATTGTAATGTACTTATGCTGTATGATGACAATACATTTCAATGTAATCTAATCTAACTGGTACTATGATGTTGGGGAAAATGTGTATATGAAGTGAACTAGTTTAATATGGGTCAACTAAGCAGTACTGAAAGACGGTCTGGCTGATGTTCTTAAAACAACTTGGAGATAGGCAGATAGACATTTCAGTACATCACGTCGTGTGCTTTTAATCTTGTACATCATATCGTGTGCTTTAATCTTGTACATCATATCTTGTCCTTTTCTCTCTTTCATACACACACATATACACACACACATCTCACTAATCTTTTCTCTCTTTCATACACACACATATACACACACACATCTCACTAATCTTGACTCTCTCTTTCACACACATACATATACACACACACATCTCACTCAATCGCATCTCTCTTCGATGTTAAATCTATGTGTCATTTTAATGTACGTCATGTCATATCTGATATAATATGTCACGTCATCATATCTGTCATGGGGGGGCAGGGCTGAGAAGGGATTTATGGGACAAGCAGAGGGATTGAGAAGTCAGAGTGTTTTTCTTCAACTGTGGTGACCGTCTGCTGATCCATAGCTTCTGCTGTTAAACCTTCTGTCCTTAAATAAATTGCCTGTTGAAACTGGAAATAACGTCTCCTGCTGTGTTAAACGACTACTCAGCCACAACATTTGGTGACCCTGACGTGATAGATTGCTCCACCAGGCCTTTCATACGGCCAGTTCCTGGAATCTCCCGTAGACATTCTGGCGGTTGTCGACAAAAAAGGTGAGCGTTGTGCTTTTTATTATAATATCCGTCAGAGATTCTGCGGGAGGAAAAAGTGAGCTGGCTGTGTGACTGGTTTTTGGATGGACGACTAGAAAACGAACACGAGTGGTGAGGTGTTGACACTAGGGCGAATCCTCTTTTAACAGGCTATAAATGCGCCACTAATCAATTTTAATTGCATGTTTTCGACCTGTCTGGTCAAACTTTTCTCTCTGGTCAAACTTTTCTCTGACCCTTTACAAAACACTCTCCCCATTCCCCACTTCCTTGTTATAACTGTGGTTGGCTGGTCATGGTTGTTTTGTAGGTTCCGGCCCTCTCATACACACACATATACCGACACACGTACACACATAACTCTCTCAGAGACACATACACACTCATTCTCATCTAGGAGAGACAGCGCTCCGAGAGGGATGTGAGTTCACTCTGATCTTTTTAAGAACGAAGATAGTAGATAGTGCATCCGTGGGTGGGTAGCTACAGAGAGGCTAGCTGTGATAATATGAGCAGAGAGTGAAAAACAATTTGGGCAGCGTTTGACGAGACTCTAGTTTGTTTCCACTGTTGGGCCTTGACACACACTGACACACAGACACACACACACACATTCCTGTGTCACAATACACACATACAATACACACACACGTCTGTGCAAAGACACACAGACACAAACACACACACACAGACATACACACACACTCACCACACACAGACACACACACACACACACACACACACACACACACAGTCACACACACACACACACACACACAGTCAGCACAGACACACACAGACGCACACACACACAGTCACACAGACACACACACCGACACACACACACACACACACACACACACACACATTCCTGTGTCCCGGTAGACAGCGGGTTGTGAGGCAGGCGGGTGGAGTTAAACCTGCTGATTACATACATACACACATACAATACACACATACAATACACACACGTCTGTGCAAAGACACACAGACACACACAGACGCACACACACACACACACAGACACACACACACACCGACATACACACATACACACACACACACACACACACACACAGTCACACACACACACACACACAGTCACACACCGACACACACACACACACACAGTCACCACACACAGACACACACACACACACACACACACACACACACACAGTCACACACACACACACACACAGTCAGCACAGACACACACAGACGCACACACACACAGTCACACAGACACACACACCGACACACACACACACACACATTCCTGTGTCCCGGTAGACAGCGGGTTGTGAGGCAGGCGGGTGGAGTTAAACCTGCTGATTACATACATACACACATACAATACACACATACAATACACACACACGTCTGTGCAAAGACACACAGACACACACACACACACACAGACATACACACACACTCACCACACACAGACACACACACACACACACCGACACACACACACAGTCACACACACACACAGTCACACAGACACACACACAGACACACACACACACACACACACACACACACACATTCCTGTGTCCCGGTAGACAGCGGGTTGTGAGGCAGGCGGGTGGAGTTAAACCTGCTGATTACATACATACACACATACAATACACACATACAATACACACACGTATGTGCAAAGACACACAGACACACACAGACACACACAGACACACACACACACATTCCTGTGTACACACACCGACACACACACACACACACACACACATTCCTGTGACACACAGACACACACACACACACACACACACACACCGACACACACACACCCACACACATTCCTGTGTCCCGGTAGACAGCGGGTTGTGCAGGCGGGTGGAGTTAAACCTGCTGATTACATACATACACACATACAATACACACATACAATACACACACGTCTGTGCAAAGACACACAGACACACACAGACACACACAGACGCACACACACACAGACACACACACACACACACACACAAACACACACACACACACACACATACACAGACAAACACAGTCACACACACACACACACACACAGTCACACACAGACAAACAGACGCACACACACACACACACACAGACACACACACACACACCGACATACACACATACACACACACACACACACACACACACACACACAGTCACACACAGACACAAACAGACGCACACACACACAGTCACACACAGACACACACACCGCATTGTACAACCAGGTTAACCGTGTCCTGGCTGTAAGTAGAGTAGTAGCATTGTACAACCAGGTTAACCGTGTCCTGGCTGTCGTACAACCAGGTTAACCGTGTCCTGGCTGTAAGTAGCATTGTACAACCAGGTTAACCGTGTCCTGGCTGTCGTACAACCAGGTTAACCGTGTCCTGGCTGTAAGTAGCTGTAAGTAGAACCAGGTTAACCGTGTCCTGGCTGGAGTAGTAGAACCAGGTTAACCGTGTCCTGGCTGTAGTACAACCACACACACACACACACAACACAATAAGCACACACACACACTAAACAACGATGCATACAGCAGAAGACATACTGTTAGACCGGAACCCGCTCCTAAAAAACCTAATTCTCAAGGTAGGTGTCCGTTGGCAGAGGCGTACAAAGGCCGGGGACACAAAATGGCCTTCCAGAGGTACTTTTGATCTCGACCTATGCGAAGAGATGAATGTAATGATTCGTAACCACAAGCCAGGCGACAACAGCAAAAAGAGGTTGAAAAAGAGGACAGAAGAGTTGGGGGTAATGAAGCTCTACGCCCAGAAGGGGAGAGCATACAGGCAGGAAGCTTTAGCGCTAAATCAGAGAGAGACGGATATAGGGAAACCAACATCCCCACCTTATGTCACGCAATTGCCGGTGGGCACTGTGACAATAAGAGGAGAATATGAGGAGACGGAATTAGGGACCCCCGCTAGGTCAGAAACCCCCGCTAGATCAGAGACCTCCCTTAGGCGAGATACCCCCCCCCAAACTGACCCCGCAGGATCTCTATCCGAAAGACCTGGCGGCATATGGCGAGACAGTACGTCGGAAGTTGTATACTGCAGAGGAAGAGGAGGTAGAGAACCTGGGCAGGCAGAGGGAGGGAGTCGGGAGGAAGATAGAGGAAGAGCCCCGTCAAAATGTGGCACAGCAGACATCAGAGAAACACGGAGCGTGTGGCCACACTAAACTGTTGACTGAGGAGGAAGATGAGAATGACACGAAACCACGACAGGAGAAAGGAAACATTACAGGAACCCTGACTTTTGCCCCTACATTCGTGGGAAGTGTGACAAGCACAGGCCAGTTTCCCCTGCTAATAAAGGGGAACGATATCTTTCACATGCCATGGTCACCTCTAGACATCGATGGTTTAATAGTAAGACTACCGGACCTTTCAGAAGGAGCCTCCAGGTGGATCACGCAGTTTGAGGAAAATACGTCATCTTTTCTGCTAGCAGTGGGTGACGTCAAATCCCTGTTGACGCGTTTGCTAGGAGTTGGTGCCTGCCGGGACATCATGGGTGATACATCGATGCGAGTGGCATGCGATACGCAGGCCCATGATGGAGACATATTCAACGCGCATAGAGCGGCGTTGTGGTACAAACTCAGGAATCGTATTAATCCGGCAAAACTGGCAGGCAACCCCATAATGGAGACGGAAGGGCCTGGCGCCTATGTGAACAAAGTACTGAAGGAGTGGAGAGGTGAGCTAGGACACAACCCAGAAATTGACCCGTTGCAGAGAGCGATGTTTAGAGAAAGTGTGATGAGAGGGCTTCCAGAGGTGGTTAAGAATAGACTGGAAGACGTGGTGGGGTTAATGGACATGACTTATCCTTTGTTCTGTGCACATGTAACACATAGTGTGGAGAAGCAAAGGGCTCAGGAGCAGAAAGTCAGGGATCAGGATAGAAATGACGCAAGGAAGTTAACTCAGCAACAACTGCAGCCCCAAAGGAGGCTGCAGGCAGTAATGGTGTCATCTGCTACCTCTCCACCCATGCAGGACCAGGGACCCCCGCCTGCACCTCAGGTAGTGAGAAGCTATGGCTATAGTTCACAGAACCAGGCGTCCAGGCGGCAGGCAGGGAATGGGCAATCAGGCCCACGGTTTACACAGGGACCGGGGAACGAACAACAGTTTCCCCGTCTCCACTGTTGGAAATGCGGCATGCAGGGACACAGGGAAATGAGATGTGGGCAACCATACCGTCCCGGCTCGGAGTATGGAAGACCCGTGCGCCAGGGGGAGTCACAAGGGCCCTACAACCAGGGGGAGACAGGAGGGCCCCGAAACCAGGGGGGTAATCACTAGGGGTGCCCAGAGAATGCGACGGGGGGAAATCAAATGATTGTGGTTTCCAAGGGAGCTGAGCAAGAACCTATTCTGCAGGTCCTAGTGGAGGGCAAATTAACAGAGATGATGGCAGACACTGGAGCAGGTTTTTCCTGCATAAAGCAAAAATACGCCGCTCACTTACCCCAGTCTGGACAGTATGTTCGGACGGTCGGATTCTCGGGAAAAACACAATTAATACCCACGTCAGATCCAATCTCTATGACGTATAACAACAAGACCATAACAATACCTGTATTAATTTCGGACAGCACCCCGCGCAATCTCTTGGGACGAGATGCAATGTGTAAACTAGGCTGTAAAATCCTATGTACGCCTGAGGGGATTCAAATTGAACAAGACGTGTACCAAATGATGTTACAAGGGACAGGGGAGAAAGAGGCCACTGTGTTCTGGCTGGGCAACATAGATGCAGAGCTGCAAAGGGTCTGTGACCCCTGGGAGCCATTTCTGAAAACCCAACTGCCTCAGTCTAGACAAACAAACATGGAGGCACATTGCACACTACAGTATTTGACGAATAGTGACCTAGTTAGGAACAAGGCATGGTTGCAGGGACAGCCCGAGCAGGTGCAGATTAACTCATCTACGATAATTGTAGGGAGACAGGGCGCGGCGTTGAGGGTTAACACAAGTAAGTATCTACGGGAACAACATAGACTAAGAGACGCCGCCCCACACATCACTCTGAGAATAAATCCTGGTTACGAATCCGAACATCTAGGTTCAATGATACAGGAATCCGAGACTCAAAGGTGGGTCTCCACGGAATCTCCGCTAATTTGGAACAGCGCAGATGGGAGTTTCATAAAAATAATGATTTCCTTTTCAGTTTTGGCAAAACCGCAAGTAATCAGATTACCAGGAGACCCTTGCGTTATTCCAGAGGCGGATGCTTTGCTGGAACAGGACATGTTGGCGCGCACCCCAGAACGGTTGTGGTCAAAACACGACACAGATGTGGGTCTAATATTGTCGGCACAGCCAGTGAAGGTCAGGTTAAAGAAGGGTTGTAGACCACCCTTTATCAGACAGTATACAATGAAGCCAGAGTCGGAGGAAGCTATATCACATCAGATTGAGGGACTGTTAAAGGGGGGAGTGCTCGTCCCTTTCAAATCCAGATGTAATACACCTATCCACCCAGTGCTAAAGGCGGACAGGGCTAGGTACAGACTGGTACACGATTTGAGGGCGGTGAACGACGTGGTGTCTGGACCAGAGGCGGAAGTCGCTAATCCACACACCCTCCTGACAAACATCCCGAGTAGCTCGCAGTACTATACGGTCATTGATCTCACGCAGGCATTCTTCAGTGTTCCATTGGAAAAAGAGTCTCAGTATCTGTTTGCTTTTACCCACAGGGGGAAACAATACTCTTACACCCGGTTGCCACAAGGGTTCGCGCACTCGCCACATTACTTCTCGAAGGCGCTCAAGGAAGACTTGCAAGGAGTGTGCGACACACTACTCAGCACGGTCTTACTGTATGCAGATGACATTCTAATCTGCTCGGATACACGTCAGCAGTGCCATGAGGACTCCATCAAAGTTTTGAGTGGATTGGCCGTGGGAGGCCACAAGGCATCCCGTTCAAAACTGCAGTACTGCCAGCCAAAAGTTGAGTACTTGTCTCGCGTCATTCAAAAGGGCATAAAAAACATCTCACCCACGCAGCTCGAAGCTGTATCCAAGGCACCTAGGCCATTGACGGTCCGACAGATGATGACGTTTTTAGGGATGACTGGGTACAGCTCTGAGTGGGTGGAGGACTATACGATAGCGACAGCGCCGTTGAGGATGATGATAAAAGAGGCGGGTACAGACAAGCTTCGCGCTCCCTTGACATGGACCGAGGAGGGGGAGGACGCGTTCATAAACATTAAGCGTCTGTTGTTACAGGCCCCTGCCCTGGCGCTGCCGGATTATGAGAAGTGTTTCCACCTATTCGTCTCACATAGAGCGCAGCATGCGACAGCTGTCCTGACTCAAACACAGGGGGGGAGTGGGAAAAAACAACCGATAGCATATTACTCTAGAGCTCTTTCGCCGGTAGAGCAGGGTCTGCCACCTTGTTATCAGGCCCTGGCCGCAGCACATTTGATGTATGAGAAAGCAACGGCCGTGACAATGGGATATGACATTTGCATTTGGACACATCACAAATTGGCAAACTTGATTGAAAGAGGCAAATTTGTTCTGACCAGCCAACGGCAACAGCTTACATGAGGCTCCTGCAGTACTCGGATGTTACGATAAAAACATGCCACGGCAGTAACCCGGCGGATCTGGTACCACTCCCGAGCGAGGGTCAACCGCATGAGTGCGAGGTGGAGGTACAGGCTTTCGTGAAACTCCGTCCTGATTTGGGAGTCGACCCGCTCGCGATAGCAGAACTCTCGCTTTTTGTGGATGGGTCCTGCTATCGGGAGGGGGAAAATTTAAGGTCAGGATACGCCGTCGTACAGTGCAAACCTAACGGAGAGGCCGGACAATGCATGCAACCATGTTCGGCCCAGCTTGCAGAACTAATAGCACTAACAGAAGCATGCATAATAGCTAAAGATCGCACGGTTAACATCTTTACAGACTCTGCTTATGCGCATGGCGTATGCCACCTATTCGCGGCCATTTGGAAGGCAAGAGGCTTTAAGAAATCGGACGGCTCAGCGATCCTTCACCACAAGCAGGTTGTGGCGCTTATTCAGGCTGTAAAGTTGCCCAAAAGCATTGCTATCGTAAAGTGCCAGGCACACAGAAAAGACCTGTCCTTTGTGACGACGGGAAACAACGCGGCGGACGAGGCCGCGAAGGCGGCGGCTGCGGTGCCGTCCATGGCTGTTCTGATGTTTGCGGCCGAACTGACGACTGAGGTAACTGAGGATAATTTGAGTGATCTTCAGGACTCAGCCACGCAGGCCGAGAAACAGTCGTGGACGGAGAGGGGGGCTGTAAGGGGGGCAGATGGTCTGTGGAGGAGTCATAACGGTTTGATAGTCGCCTCCATCGATCTTCTGTCCTTGGTGATACCTGAGGCTCATGGTGTTGATCACTGTGGAAGAGCAGAGACCCTGAGACGAATCACGAAAATGGGATTTTGGTCCCCAAAGCTTCAGGCACAAATTGACGTTACACTAGCCAGGTGTTTAACATGCTTACAGGGCAATGTGCGCAAAGGAGTACCGACAGTGGCGGCTTACACACCCCTCCCTGAGGGACCATTCAGACACCTGATTATGGACTACACGGATATGATAACGCCAGTACAGGGCAAACGATACCTCCTGGTAGTAGAGGACTGCTTTAGTCGCTGGATTGAGGCCATTCCATCTAAACACAAGAACGCGGACACAGTGATCAAGTTCCTGTGTCGCGAGGTCGTTCCGAGATTTGGAATTCCCACGATATTACAAAGCGATAATGGCCGCGAGTTCATCGACAAGGTGGTTAAAGGGCTGATGCAGAAATTAGGTATAAGACAGCGCCTTTCCTGTGTCTATAGTCCCGGGTCGCAGGGAAAGGTGGAAAGGGCCAATCTGGTCATTAAAAACAAACTGTTGAAAATCTGTATGCAAACTAAGCTTAACTGGATTGATGCTTTGCCACTTGCTCTGATGGCTATTAGAAGCAGCGTAAACCGCCAAACACAGCTAACACCGCATGAAATGCTTACAGGCCGCAGCATGCCAACACCGCCATTTAGACACCTGGCTAGGGGCCCGGCATTAGATATTTTTGAGCAAGATCTGAAAAAATATCTTCAGCAAGTGACTAAAATACATGAAGCTGTGTTTCGACAGGAGCAGAGAAAGGAGAAAAAGGGGGTGAAGGAGGCGGAGAAGGAAGCCACCAAACCGAGGCTGATCCCTGGGGACCTGGTCTTCGTAAATGTCCACAAGAGAAAGTGGTCATCACCCCGGAGAGAGGGCCCGTACGAGGTGATCCGATCGACTGGAACGGCAGTCCAAGTCAAAGGATCAGCGACCTGGTTCCACTTCAATCACTGCATAAAGGCCAGCGGCGATCTCTTGGGGGATACAATCGATCGCAGTTATGCAGAACCCGACATGGAGGGCCCGAGACGGCAACTGGAAGGTGCAGTGCCTGCTGATGCTCCCGCAGATGTTGGCAGCAGTGTGCGGACGGTCGGCCGGGGGCAACGACGTCATTGAGAACCGTCACGGTCGACCCGTCCTTGAGGATGACGGGTTTGAGTGGGTAGGAGTCCCACGGGGTCCCGCTCAGGCTCAAGTACCGGCAGGCTTTCATGACCAGGCTCAGAATCAGGCGCCCCCTCTGCCCTCCATCGAGGAAGGGGGGGAGAAGATAAGACTACAACCAAAAGGGGTGTTTCCCGGAGGACCGCAAGGGCATGTTTTTGATTTTGACCATTCCCCCGTTACAGGCGGGGATACTTACCACTATACTAACGAGGATCGGGTTGTGGGGGTAGATAGGAGGGTTGAGCCTGTCCCGAACCAAGCACAGGGGACAGGGGTGAGGGGAAAAAGGGAGGTCAAGGACACTGAGTCGGAAGAGGTGGGGGGACAGGATATGTTCCAGAGGACAGCCGGAACGTTGAGGGACTCAGTGGGCTCACTCTGGGCCAGGTTGAGGGGTTTGCTTCCTTCCGGGGAACAAGATGGGGGCGACTATGACTATGACGAGGAAGACCCGGAGGCTGACCCCATTTATAGGGCGGCTTTAGGGAATGAGTGGTTTAAGTGGGTCCAGTACACGAGCGCGCAGAATCAGATAGAGGATTGTTTTGTCTGCTCCAAGGCACGTCCGGATAGGCTGCTGGTGAAGGGCACGAAGTTCAGTTGGGCTCAGTGTGACAGGGACGCAGAGGCATGGGAGGGGCCCCATAATAGTCGCCCTTGGTGCGAGGCAGAGTGTTTGGGGTTTCTCGGCTCTAGTCGTTTTAAGGCGGCAGGAAACGTCACGGATTTCAAGGATGTCACTATGCGGGATTGTTGTAGGAAATTGGATGTACGTGTGCAGGGGGTAGCGACGGGGTTGCCAATACCCAGAGGTGTCAAACTATGGCTGACCAAGGATTTCGAGTGCTTGCAAAAGGAGGGGACCCGGGACGTAGGGGAGGTGGCAGAGGGGCGGTGCACTACTATTTGGAGCATCACGACTAACTGCACGAAAGAAGGAAAGTGTGGACACGGGGTCGTGTTAAAGGGAGTGGATACCAACCCACGGCCTGTAGCTTGCCCTTTTCATGTCCAGGATATAGCACTGGCGGACCAATACTGGCTCTGCGGCGGTAGGAGGTTGAGGAATACACTTCCTTTAGATTGGTCAGGTAGATGTGCCCGGGTTCAGGCGATCATGCCAATGGTGGTCCTACCATTATCAGTGACGGAAGGACCTTCTGAGTCTCCTATCTCTCGAACGAAGCGTAGCTACAAGGCAGACCCAAGGGTGTATCTGGACAGCATAGGACAGCCAAGGGGCATTCCAGCCGAGTTCATGGCTAAGAATGAGATTGCGGCAGGGTTTGAGTCTATTCTGCCATGGATATCGGTCAATAAGAACACCGGGTGGATCAACTATTTGTTTTACAATCAGCAGCGGTATCTCAACTACACCGAGGAGGCGTTGGATGCAATGGGGGACCAGATGCACGCGACCAGTACGGTGGCGTGGCAGAATAGACAGGCTCTGAACTGGTTAATGGCGGAGAAGGGTGGAGTCTGTTCCATGTTTGGACAGTACTGCTGCACATTCATTCCGACGAATGTGGGGCCAGGGGGAAAGTTCTCCGAGGCCATGGCTAAGCTGAAGGATTTGAGGGAGGAGTTGAGGGGGAATTCTGGCCGGAATGAAGAATGGTGGGGGAGTGGGGTGTTGGAAAGATTGGGACAGTGGGGAAGCATAGTGATGCAGACGGGGATATCCATTGGGGTGGCAGGGTTGATATTGGTTCTCCTTTTCTGTTGTGGTATGCCTCTCTTGGGTAGGCTGGTAACTTCACACGTAACGAGCCGAATGCTGATGGTGGGGCAGAAAGAGATTGAGCCACAAATCGGGCCATGCCCTCAGCTTTATGCTGCCTTAGAGGGAGACGAGGGGATAGAGGATTAGGGGTATGGTGAGGTAGGGACATTTTCTTTCTGTTTGGTTCAGTTTTGTTTGTTTTATTCCTTTAACTAGGCGTATGGTGAGGAAGGGACATTTTCTTTCTGTTTGGTTCAGTTTTGTTTGTTTTATTCCTTTTACTTCAAAGAAAAAATAAATAAAAAAAAAAAGGTTTTTTGAAGACATTTTGTATTGGTTCTTTCCTTTAAGAGTGACAGGGGATGGTCTGAGTGATGGTTTATTTTTTATTATTTTTGTTTATTTTACTCATGGTCCTGGTCAAACCGGAATGGGAAGGGGCATCGGTATGGAATGGTACGGAGTGTCGGTTCTGAGCCTGAGGAAGCATTGAGAAGAAGTGTTCTGGGGATCGGTTCTGGGGACTGAAGGGACAAAGGGGGGGGCTAACGCAGTGGGCAAGATGGGCACCTCCCGTCGAAAATGGGGGGACACGTGGTGAGGTCGGGACCAGCGCCTCCCGTCCAGGCATGGGGACATGCTTCTACGGGGACTGGAGGTGTGGCGTGGTGGTTGCTGTATTGGCAAAATGTGACTTTTGGCAATACGGTGAGGAGACTATGGCGTGGGCATGGAAGGGGGGCTGAGCGATGGACACTAGGACTCAATGTTATGGAAGAGACAATGTCATTTTTTTTTGGGGGAGGGATGTTCTATGTTTAGTTCTGACGGTCAACTTCTCCTTTTCCCTGATGAGAGTCGCGGTTTCCGGCCGGAACTGTGGCTCATTTGGTAAGCGGTGGAGGTTGGGGGGATTTGTCTGTCAGGTTAGGATTATAAGTTGGGGTGTTTTTTTTTGATGTTTTATTATTACTCTTGTTTTGAGCGGTTTTGTGTTTATTGTGAGAACGGTAGTCAGCCTTTGTTGGTCCGTTAGGGGTCCAGTGAATGAAGTAAGCGTTCTTGTTTAGTTAGACATTTAAAATGTATTAGGTTTCTTGTTTAGATTAGGCATTTAAACTTTTATTATGTAAATATGGTTTCTCGTTTAGTTAGACGTTCACATTTTCTTGTTTATATGATTTGGGTGGGACTAGGGATAGCCCCAAATGGGGGAATGTTGGGGAAAATGTGTATATGAAGTGAACTAGTTTAATATGGGTCAACTAAGCAGTACTGAAAGACGGTCTGGCTGATGTTCTTAAAACAACTTGGAGATAGGCAGATAGACTTTTCAGTACATCACGTCGTGTGCTTTTAATCTTGTACATCATATCGTGTGCTTTAATCTTGTACATCATATCTTGTCCTTTTCTCTCTTTCATACACACACATATACACACACACATCTCACTAATCTTTTCTCTCTTTCATACACACACATATACACACACACATCTCACTAATCTTGACTCTCTCTTTCACACACATACATATACACACACACATCTCACTCAATCGCATCTCTCTTCGATGTTAAATCTATGTGTCATTTTAATGTACGTCATGTCATATCTGATATAATATGTCACGTCATCATATCTGTCATGGGGGGGCAGGGCTGAGAAGGGATTTATGGGACAAGCAGAGGGATTGAGAAGTCAGAGTGTTTTTCTTCAACTGTGGTGACTGTCTGCTGATCCATAGCTTCTGCTGTTAAACCTTCTGTCCTTAAATAAATTGCTTGTTGAAACTGGAAATAACGTCTCCTGCTGTGTTAAACGACTACTCAGCCACAACAATGACCTGAATGATGGTCCTAGAGGTTAGTGATTTGATGCTCTTTTGGTGTTTTGGCGATGGTGGCGTAAGAGTGGCGTCTTAACAGGTCATGGAAAATCTCCCATATAGGCATTGGATTGAGTGGAGAGCTGGTAACTGCATGTGAATGCCCTCGTATGCCCTGTGTATGGGGACATGGCACCCATATATAAACACACCTCTTCAATCAATATCTGAGATGCAAATACATAAATAACCTTAATAAATATAATATTTATATTGTAGTGGGTTCTATAGAGACATAATTCCCCATGGTATTGTTTTGATGTGTTGATGGGGCACTGTCACTTTAAGGAGGTTGGTTTTGGGGTTGGGCTGAGAGGAGATGCTCTGTGTGGGGTTTCATTGATAAATGTTTGATTACTACGAGCTGTCAGAAGCTAGCCCGGCATAGTTCTGACAGCTGTCACTTGTGCTACTGCAAAATAAATGACACACAGCTTTGTGTTGTCAACTGATAGAAATTGAAGATTTCTACAATATAATATATATATATAAATAACTGTCTTTTACTAGTACCTTACTACTATGTACTATGTTACTATCCGTATACTACTACCTACCATGCTAATATGTCTATTATACTATGTACTCAGGGTGTAACACTCAAGTTCAACACTATTTGACGAACAATGCTACTGACCATAAGCTGCCAGAGATGCACATCTCCTGCTGACCAGAAAACCACACAGTTTTCTGATAGTGGGGTGCCTGGACACTCAGTAATTTAAAATGTATATGCGAAAGTTTCGTTTTCACATCTAATTTGAAGATAAGGATCTATAAAACAATTTTGGCTTGAGTGTCAAAAAACCAGTTGAATTTAATAAAAATGTATCCAAAATGGCCACAATCGAAATCATGAATTCTTTAAAAACGTCTTAATGTTCACACAATTGCTGTGTAATATACTTTTGTATTGCTATTTTAAGTTAATACTGTGTGAGGAATCAACTGGAGTTCAAATATTGATGTTTTGAATATTCTGGTATGGCAAAAATCAAAGATGGCTGCAATTTCTGTATTTATTTCGAATTACGCTTCATAACTTTTATTCTATTGAACCTAGAATGGTGATGTTGGTGCCTGTACCTAGGTTTTCATGAATGAGTAATTGAATAAAAATAAAATAAACATGATTGGAGCATATATTATATCATATTTCACACAAATGAGACAATAAATATGTGGAGAACTAGAGTTAGATATGAGAACTGTAAACAACAGTTGATTGTGAAGAACAAACGATGATTGTGAAGAACGTCCTCATCACAAGAAAGGATCGGCATCTCAGCACCAATGTCAACGCCATGCCAAAGACCTGATGGAGGTGTTGCTGAGCAATGGGAATCCCTTTGAGGAGGGCAGTAAAGACCTGGTTACATGATTAGACAATAAGGTGTGTGAGTCTGCGGCTGCTGCCCTATCTGTCCATCAACTCGAGTCTACGGGACAAGAGCAGTACAACAATTTCAGGAAGAGTGCTTGAATCAAATGACAGACTTCTGACAGCACCGATCAAGCAAAATAACTTACTGTTCCTCCATGAGAAGAAAACACAGAAGAAGACAGCAAATGAGCTGAGAATGCAGCACTTCAAACATCATGCAGAGCGCTATGGGAAAGCTTTTATTGTGCTAGACACAATACACGTCAAGTAGAGATATTTCTGTTGACGAGGAGGTAGTTGCGCCAGGTGTAACAAGACATTTTCTCATTCCTGTCAAATAAGTTGTTAACAGATGGTCACTTCCCAGATGACAAGGATGTCTACATCACTGCAGGTGATCAAGTCCACCATGTTGGAAACAGTCCACCAATGGATCAATGCAACCATGAGGAAGCTGACACTCCTGTGTCCTATAATACATCTCCTCCACACCCTCCAAACATCATCACTTGGGAGCATGCATACTGGAGATACAGATGTTTGTTGTAATCCTTCTGACTAATTTCCATCACATCAAGCCACTAACAGATACACACCCACTCAGGGACGTGCACAGGACTTTAGAGGGGCAGGTGCTCAAAGGCTGAAAAGGGCACTATACCTGTGTGTGTTTTAACCGAGCGAGCGTAGCGCACAAGCCCGATTTTTAAGCGCCCTTTTTGGACGGGGGGGCCCCCTTTTTATGCTTTTTGGGGGGTTTTGGTGATCAAATATTGAATATTGAACTATAATAATCAGTGCAAGAGCTCACTTATCCTTGAAAGACACTTTTATCACTGACTTAAAAGGCCCATACATCTCCATAAATGTTCAGGGGGGAGGGAATAAGTGCTTACCCTACAGACCCCAAGAAGTGCTGTATATTCTGTATTGTTTAATATAAATGCTTTTTTTATTCCAATCGCGATTTGTATTTGTCCCTCAATGAGTGTAATACCAGCATTCAACTGTATGCGCCACAGCGGTTTCTATCATCATCACCACCCACGCTATGCATAAAATATATAGGTCCGTGGAGAGGCACGCTGAGGAGGCCGTGCAAACTGCAATGGAATATGGGGCATCTCTCTCTCTTTACCTAATATTTTGATTCTATCCTGACATTTTTCAGTTGGAAGGGCAGTCTATATGCGTAACGGTAAAAATAAAAAAAATATTTATTATTATTTTCTTTTTCAAAAAGGGCACTTTTTTTATGAGGCTCAAAAAGGCAGGTGCTCAAGCACCCCTTGGGCTCTATGTGTGTACATGCCTGGTAGAAACCACATATACTGTAGACACCACATATACTGTATAGACACCATATATACTGTAGACACCACATATACTGTAGAGACCACATATACTGTAGACACCACATATACTGTAGACACCACATATACTGTATAGACACCACATATACTGTAGACACCACATATACTGTAGACACCACATATACTGTATAGACACCTATATATACTGTAGACACCATATATACTGTATAGACACCACATATACTGTAGACACCACATATACAGTAGACACCACATATACTGTAGACACCACATATACTGTAGACTAGACACCACACATACTGTAGACACCAGAGAGGTCGCCATTTCGCAGCAGCAACAGGTTCCCAGCACTTTTGCAAACATTTGCTTGTTTCTATCGCATAAAACCATTTTGAGAGAAATTAAACATCTTACTATCAGACTGGATTTGTTAGTGGATGAAACTATCGACGATTTGGAAGCGTTTATTGACGTGTTTTATGATAATATGTCGGCCAAAAAGGCAGCTGGACGGGAAAGAAAACGCAGCAGGACTCAGCTGGGCTCTAGCGATACGGAGTTTTCACTTCTTGCAGAACTAAAAGTAATGCGTGAGTCTATGTCAACCATGCAAAAGCAGCTGGAGAAGTTGGATCTTTTGAAGAAGCTAAGTGACGACGTGGAGGAGTTAAAGCAATCAGTGGAATTCAACAACTCCCTAATCGAAATCCTAAAGAAGGACAACGCTTCTCTCAGGGCTGAAGTTATAAGACTAAAGAAAGTCACAATTGAGCTCTAAAGGCGCTTTTCCACTGCATGGTACCTACTCTACTCTACTCTACTCTACTCGGTATTTTCGGTTTTCCATTACCAAAGTACCTGGTACCAGGTACTTTATCGGTACTTTTTGGGTACTTTTTTAGTCCCTGCTCTGTCTTGGTTCCAAGCGCGAGCCAAGCGGGTAGAACTGGTACTAGAAAAGTCACGTGAAACACTGCAGACCACTGATTGGTCAGAAGAGAGACGCGTCACTCGTTGGAGAGTCTGAACGAAAACAGAAAGCCGCCATCTTTAATGTCTCGCATAGGATTTCATTATGGTTGCAGCAGGCACAAGTTCAATAAACAAACGATACAGTCACTGTGTATTCTGCCTCATTTATTGATTAAACAAAACCGACATCAACACAATTTGCCACCGAGCGGAGAGTTTAGTCTAGCAAAAAGATCGCTGACTTGTTAAGGCTTAAGCTTGTTGTGCTAATGTTGTGCTAGCGTTTTAGCATGGCTATCGTACATAGCGTGATCAATATAACTCGCTATTGATTGTTTGTATGAGTAACGTTAATGCTAGTAGAATAGACACAACGTGAGGTAATCACCATCCATTTTAAACCGGTTATTACCTAATGCTAACGTTAGCAAATAGACGCGACTGGTAACGTTACAGCTTGTTAGCCTAATGCTAACGCTAACGTTAGCATAGACAGCCTAGCTAACGTTAACGCTTGTAGAATAGACACAATGAGAGGTAACGTTAGCGTTAGCAGAATAGACACAACGAGAGTCTCGTTAATGTTGTTATTGATTGATTGATTGAAAACTGTGTTTTACTCTGGCTTGCGCCTACTAGCTCACAGACATAGCTATGATGGAGCTCTCACAGAGCTATGGAGCTCTCAGCTGTACACCAGCAGCCCCACCTCCCCACACGGAGACAAACTGAGTACTTTATTTTAGTACCTGCAGTGGAAAAGGAGCGAAGTACCAGGTACCTAAAGCGAGTAGAGTAGAGTAGAGTAGAGTAGAGTAGGTACCATGCAGTGGAAAAGCGCCATAAGAAGACAACTACAAAACGGCGAATGATGTCCTGGATCTTCAGAACCGAAGCATGAGAGACAATATAATTATACATGGGCAGGGCCGCCTCAGGGGGTGTGCGAGAAGTGCAGTCGCACAGGGCCTCGCGGGAAGGGGGGCCTCGCAAAAAAAAATATATATATATATATATATATATATTATTTTTTTTAATTATTTTTAAATTTTTTGCGAGGCCCCCCTTCCCGCGAGGCCCCTTTTCATCACAGACCTAAAATCTAGTTTTGCTTATATGCTTATATATTTCACATTAGACACGTTTGTAGAATGTATCTGAATTGTTCCTCTGCGGCTCTGCAGCAGACATACTCACTATTGGAGCTCTGGGGCTCTGCAGCAGACATACTATTGGTTTCAACGAAGGGAGGGGTTACAACTTACATGTGTACAGTCGGCACTCGGCCGGCGTGCGTCAGCTGCGTTTGACTATTTCGCGCGTGCAGCATTGGAGGTTATTATGCTTATGCCAGCCAAGACAAAGAGGACGGTCAGATGGACTGAAGATGAACGTTGTTGCATGTTAGACAGTTCAGTCAGGCTAGCCATGTCGGCTTAACTAAAGGCAGGGACAGCTAGTTAGCTTTAGCTACGTTATAATATCGAGTGCTAACGTGTGGTTCAGACAGTCGGGATAGCCATGTCACAAACATAGCCACAACACTGGTAAACAAACTACCCTCCCACTCAGGGCATTATGGGGTAGAACACATAGTAGCATACTACAAAAACCTAGGGGTCCACAAAGACGACTTCAAACTTGAAATGGTAACAACTGATGAGGTACTCAAAAAATTGAGCGCCCTCCAACCTAACAAGGCCACTGGCCATGACAACATCCCCTCCAAATTCCTCAGAGACGCAGCAGCCGCCATCACCCCAGTCATCACACACATAATAAACCTCTCTATAAAACAGGGGCACGTCCCCAAGGACTTCAAAATTGCGAGAGTGACCCCTCTACACCAAAAAGGGCAGCAAATTAGACCCAGGCAACTACCGCCCTGTTTCTATTCTTACCTCCATCTCGAAAGTCATGGAGAAAATAGTCTACGAACAGGTCGAAAAGTACCTGGCGGAAAAAAATCTAATCTACGAATTCCAATCTGGCTTCAGAACGTCCCACTCCACTGACACATGCCTCCTCTATTTGAACGACCACATCAAACAAGAGGTGGACGCGGGCAAATACTGCGGCATGGTCATGCTGGACCTACAAAAGGCCTTCGACACTGTCAATCACTCCATTCTAATGGACAAGCTAAAAGCAATTGGTTTTGATAGCTTATCAGTGAGCTGGATGCAATCCTACCTGGAGGGGAGAGAACAGATGGTAGAGGTAAACGGTACTCTATCCCCCCCTCACAGTGAGCTGTGGTGTTCCACAAGGAAGCATTCTAGGACCGCTACTCTTCCTAATTTATGCAAATGACATGTCGTCAGCCTGTGACTGCAACTTGTTCCTGTTTGCGGACGACTCAGCCCTGCTGGTCTCTGACAAGAACAAATTGCAGGTTAAAAAAACCCTCAGCACGGAACTAGGCAAAATCTGCATATGGCTCGCTGATAACAAACTATCATTACACATGGGCAAAACAGAGTCCATTCTCTTCGGTTCAAATAACAAACTCAGCAAGACCGACAGATTCTCAGTTACAGTGGGTGACAATATTGTCACAAGGAAAGACGAAATTACCTACCTGGGTTCCATCCTAGAGGCAAATCTTTCCTGTGACAAAATGGCATTCAATGTAATAAAAAAAAGTCAACCAACGAACTAGATTGTTGTACCGGATCTCCTCTCTGGTAAACAAGAATACCCTGAAGACTCTGGCAGGAGCACTCATTCAAGGGGACTATGACTATGCGTGCACCTCATGGTACCAAAGCACCTCAAAGGCGCTTAAAACAAAATTACAAACATCACAAAACAAACTGGTCAGACTACTACTTGACCTGAACCCCAGAACCCACCTCACCCCTGCCCACTTTGACAACCTAGGATGGCTTAGAGTAGACGACAGAGTACAGCAACTTGCAATGGGCCTGGTCTACAAGATACACTATACGACCGGGGTGCCCATGTACATGTCAAAATACTTCCCAAAGGTCAGTGAATACCACAACCACTACACCAGAGGAAGCTCAACAAATCATGTTAAACCCAGATTCGGCTCAAACAAGGGACTAAACACGTTTTGCAATTATGCCACAACAATGTGGAACGCCCTACCCAAAGCTGTAAAGGAATGTGAATCCCTGCCCACATTCAAAACCGCTCTTAAAGAGCACCTACGGGAGGCTGCATTTCGAAACTGGCCACCGTAAATGCCCAAAACCCCCACCACCTCCTAATAGACAGTATCCTCCCCACCGCATGTATATATTCCCTCCCCGCCGTATGTATATTTCTCTCCCACCCACCCACCCCCTCCTAATGTACAGTCCCCTCCCCATCATATGTATATACTCTGTCAGGATCTAGGGGTAACAGTAATGTATATTTGAATACCGTTTATGTCACAAATGTATCAGTACTAAATACCTATATGTCCCTATGCCATAAATGTCATGTATGTTGTGTATGTCATAAATGTCTATATGAATTGAAAATGGGGGACCCTGATGGAAACAAGACAAACGTCTTTCTCAGGTCTGCATCCCCTTAACAATTGTATGTATTGAGCCGTACTGTATTGTATCCATTCTGCAATCTGTTAAATAAAGTTTTCATTCATTCATTCATTCATTCATTCATTCATTCATTCATTCATTCATTCATTCATTCATTCATAGCTAGCTTAGCTAAAGGCTAACTAGCGTTAGCTAACCTAGAGACAGCGCGTGCAGCATTGTTATGCCAAGATGAAGAGGACAGATTCGGCAGATGAACTTTGTCAACTCCACGCGGTTGTCTCCATCCTCTTGGACGTTTGGTGAGTTTTTAATGCACTCTATTCTATTCCCGCCATGGATATATCTCTCTCTCTCTCGGGCCGGCTAGCTATCGTGGCTAAGGCTAACGTTATGTTGGCTAACGTTATGTTGAGCCAGACATGCTCTCTCTCTCTAACACACAAACACACATGCTCTCTCTCTCTCCCTCTCTCTCTCTCTCTCTCTCTCTCTCTCTCTCTCTCTCTCTCTCTCTCTCTCTCTCTCTCTCTCTCTCTCTCTCTCTCTCTCTCTCTCTCTCTCTCTCTCTCTCTCTCTCTCTCTCTCTCTCTCTCTTTTTTTTTTTTTTTTTTTTTGATCTTTTTCCCCCTCCATTTTCCTCCGATTTTCTCCCATCCCAATGTTAGTCGTATGCCAATTCCCAATCCCTTCCTGGTCGCTGCGCACTTACCCCCCACAGTCAGATCATCTGGGAGAGTGGAGGCTATCACGATCACGTGCTTCCTCCGACACACGTCCAGCCAATCAACCGCTTCTTTTCACCTGGCAGCGCGGATCCTCCCCGAGAGGGCGTAGCGTGTGGAAGGATCACACGTCTATTCTGCATCGAACATTGTACATATGTCTATACTGAACACTGTGACCTCATTTTCTACTTCTAAATTACATGCTATACTATGTTATTTGATACTATCTTGTCTAGCACAGTCTCTGGAGCGTAACAGTAAGAAGCATTTTGTATGAAAGTATTCTGTACTTCTGTATGACAACTATTAAAGAAACTATCCCACTCAGGTCCTATCCGCGCTTAGCAGGCGCCACGACCGAACTGTAGGAGTCGCTGTTTACAACGACCCGGACCCACCCCGCCAGCTTCTCCCACCCTCTAATACAGCCAATTGTATTAGTGTGAACGGCCAGCCAAGCTGGTGACAACCCCGGAGCTGTGAGCTGGATTCAGCTTCGGGGTTGGTGACGAACGCAATCTCCGCTACGCCACCTAACCGCCTTCTCTCTCTCTCTTTCTAACACACACAGACATGCTCTATATCTCTCTCTAACACACAAAATTACATGCTCTCTCTCTATATTTCTTTCTCTTTCTAACACACATGCAGGGACAGCTAGTTAGCTTTAGCTACGTTATAATATCGAGTGCTAACGTGTGGTTCAGACAGTCGGGATAGCCATGTCGGCTAGTAGCTAGCTTAGCTAAAGGCTAACTAGCGTAAGCTAACCTAGAGACAGCGCATGCAGCATTGTTATGCCAAGATGAAGAGGACAGTCATTTGGCAGATGAACTTTGTCAACTCCACGCGGTTGTCTCCATCCTCTTGGACGTTTGATGAGTTTTTAATGCACTCTATTCTATTCCCGCCGTGGATATATCTCTCTCTCTCTCGGGCCGGCTAGCTATCGTGGCTAAGGCTAACGTTATGTTGGCTAACGTTATGTTGAGCCAGACATGCTCTCTCTCTCTAACACACAAACACACATGCTCTCTCTCTCTCTCTCTCTCTCTCTCTCTCTCTCTCTCTCTCTCTCTCTCTCTCTCTCTCTCTCTCTCTCTCTCTCTCTCTCTCTTTCTAACACACACAGACATGCTCTATATCTCTCTCTAACACTCAAAATGACATGCTCTCTCTCTATATTTCTCTCTCTTTCTAACACACATATACATGCTCTCTCTCTAACACACACACACAAACAGACATGCTCTCTCTCTATCTCTCTCTTTCTAACACACACAGACATGCTCTATCTATCTCTCTCTTCAATTCAAATGGGCTTTATTTCACATTCTTGTATTTCTCCCAGTAGGTATGGGAGTTTTGAGTTATTGTCCATGTTTTCAAAGTCTCTTTGGGTGTTTGCAATTTGTGGGAAGTATATTTTACTATTTTACTGGGGGCGCGTTTAAATCTTGCACAGGGCCTCGCATTTCTCCTAGGCGGCCCTGTACATGGGCTTCCTGAACAAAGTGGAGAAGAAAGGGGAGGTAAGGGAGCTTACATAAAGTCGGAGCAGATCGTTCGGTCTTTCTTGGTGGACAGTCTCAAGATGATAAAGCCAGATGCAGACGCAATCCGCTTCTGCAGAGTGCACCGTCTTGGGCAATCCAAGCCAGGGGTCCAGAAGTCTCGTCCCATAGTGGCGAGGGTCACCGAGTCCAAAATGAAGCATGCCATCATGGAGAAAGGCAGAGAGTTGAAAGGCTCTGCCTTCGCGATCACTGATCAATATCCATCGTAGATCATGAGGAGACGACGTCTACTCCATCCAATTATGACGGAAGCCAGGAACAGCAACAAAAGACCCGTCTGTTCATCGATAAACTCTTCATTGATGGACAGTTGTATCGCAACTCCGATATTACATATTGGCTGACGGGCGGTGATGAAAAAGCACAGGCTGGACGCTAACGTGTTTCTACTGCAGTAAACAATGGCGCAGGCTTGTGACGATACACACGCGACTATGGTTGCTATGGTAACTATCCTCATTGAAAGTAACATCCCGTTCCAAGTGATGTCTGATGACCATTTATGTGTGTCCTGGGTTGTTGTGGTGTTTCTAACGTATTTTTATAACATATGTGTGGTATTTTTTACATCATGTATATGGGCAATTTACCAAAGGGCTTAATCTTTGCCCACATTAATATATGTAGTCTTAGGAATAAGACACATGAGCTGGCTCTCTTCTTACAGGCTAATAGGATACATATTTTTGCTGTGTCAGAAATGCATTTGGATGACTCTATCTGTAACTCTAGTATGGCTATAGCTGGTTCTGTTTCATGCTAGCTTCCGCTCAGCATCATATTGCATATATCTCGCTTCAGTGGATATGCACTGAATACATTTCAAAATGTGCCTTTACATACCAACATCCGTCTGACCACACCCCCATCTGCTGCCTACATATGCAGGGGTGGGGCCACACACTCATCTCCTTCTCAAATTTCATCCACAAGATAGTGCCTGTATACCAATCACTTGGCGAGGAAGAAAGTATTAGCTGGAGAAAGGAAAACAGAAGAACAAGGAGATACGTTGACATTATATCTTTATTTTCTCTCTCACTATTTTCGAGAAAATACGGCAATATTGTGTTCGTCACTGGAGTGTCTGGAAGATGATGATCATTCTGAGTGACCTCCACCGGCTTTTTCGTATTAAGGGCTCGCGCCGCTGACATGCTCCCCAACTGCAGTCCTCCTTGCTGCGGCTGGATGGGTTTGGGAAGCACCGACTGTTGTGAGGAAGCGGTGGCTTCCAGGGTGGGGTAAGTACTGTTTTGCTTGCGAGCTCTGGTTGTCTGTTGATGCTGTGGGGGTTAGCTGACAATTTTACGAACGCCGGCCCCAGATTGGGGTCCTCTGCTCGGCTTCTTAAGCAGCGGACAGAGGATCTTGGTCTGAAGCCCATGATGGTCAACTAGTGGGCCGCGACAGAGGCCTGGTTAAAACCCGGGATTCTCTGGACAAGCAGATGCTTCTCTGTCCCGTGCAGGCCCCATCTTTCACTTGAGTGGAAGTACACCCTAAACGAGGAAATGTGGGCATGGATTTTCGTTATCGGAAGATCCATGTTCAAGTCGGCTGCAGCCCAGATGGGAATTGTGCCGGCTCCGCCGTATGTCTGGTAAAATCACAGTTGAAAACTGTGTTTGACATTTCTTTTTCTCTTCTCTCTTAAGGATGAGGAGGATTTCAGACGGCGGCCTGTATGAAGTGTGGCTTGTTATGTCGTTGTGTACAGTTCAGGTGATAGCTGCTTAGCTTGCGTGCTAGTTGTGGCCTACCTGTTAGCCAGTCAGCTGTTAGCTGTGGCGCTAGCCCGTTGTGTCACTAGGCTAGGAAACGTTAGCTTGTTGCTATCAGTCGAGAGCGGCTGTTAGCTTAATGCTACACTGTTGAACGTTGCTATGACTATAACATGCCTTAAACACTCTGACTACGACGTCATCTTTGACAGAGGATGTTAGTCGAACCTACACCGGGAGCCCTGCCAGCGAGGACTGCGTCAACATGGAGAAACGTAGTGGCTGGGTGGCGCAGCGACGTTACCCTCGTCGCCAACGCGGGAGATGCCGTGTTCGACTTCGGTGTCCCGTTAACCAGATTGCAGTTCTCTCGGCCTGCGCTCAGGGTAGGAGTCCCGACCGGACTTTAAACACTTCTTCTTTCCTTCCCTTCTAAATGTTTTGTAATAACGATGTTTTCCAAAACGTGTGTTGCTGCAATACATTGAGGATACAACGCGTGTTGTGTGTGAATTGTCTTGTCACTGGTATAGCTTCTCTCTCCATAGAAATCGGCGTTGTTGTTTACATGTGTAAAAATGATCTGGTTAGTTGTGACGAGAACATGTGTGTTCATGTAACGTTGTAACGTGGGTGAACTCACAACTAAGGGGGTTAATTAACCTGTGAAGCTATGCTTAGTGACATGTGATTGAGGAATGAATTCTTTTCTCAGCCTGTGATGACAATGAACAGTGTGTTCACATATTAACAGGGTTACCTGTTCAACTTGGTCGTATCAAGGGTAAGGTAGGAGAGGTGATCCCCCCGGTTTCCCTGGGGCTTCCCCCCCCCTCCTCTCAGACATGTTTGGTTACAATATATTGTGTCACTGTGTTTGTGGGGATACGATGTAACCCTGGGGTTGTGCTTTCCGCTTGAGAAACAATTTTTTCCTAAAGAAAAGATTGTTTGGTCACTTATCATGTGTGCTTAGCAAGGCCTGTGGCCAATACATAATCGAGGATTCTGTCTTCTCTCGTTATGAAAAACGGCGTTCCTCTGTAGTAGGAGTGTACTGTGCCATTTTTTGTTGTGATGAAGGGTTGTGTGTGTCTTTGTGATCTACAACTGGGTTAGGTTGGCCCACAGAAGCACATGTGTAAGTTTGGACCGGGGCTCTTAAAGGGGCCCTCTCTGTTCTGTGTTTTCCTTTATCACATGAGCTATGTGAAGCTGTTAAATGCTTCATGTAGCATTTGTTCAGGTCCATGTTATGGATCTGTTTCAGGGAGTTGTCAGAGCTCCTCCTCACGAAGCTCCTCCTCAGGGAGAAGTGCCTTCTGTGAGTTCGGACTCTCCTTCCCTGTGAGGGAGCCTCCTCAGAGTTTCAGAGCCTCCTCCGCAGATTGTCAAGGTGAGTAGAACTTCAAAAAGGAGTTCTGCTCTATTGTGTGTGTATTCGATTCAATTAGATTATTGAGTGTGTATTGGTTCAGTGCCTCCTCCTCTGAGAGCCCTAACCCAAGTGTTACATAGCTCAATGTTGCAATATATTCTTTTCAATCTATACAGCTCGCGTGGGAAGTCTCTCTAGGAATTTCCGTCTCCTCCCTGTGGCGAGGGTGGCGGGATGTAAAAATGTAAACAATTTTTACCCTCAGCTGCGTCACATGGGATTCATGTCAGTCTGTGTTTCTTTCTTTTTTAAATAAAAAGAGGAAGGAACATGAAGCACGACGGCTTTGTGTCGTTCTCCCAGGCGACTTGGAGGAACAATGTCTGGTGTCTTGCTAGACTATCCATTGATGTGTTTGGGTCTCGACGCATACATAGTGCTGGCTCGGGTTGTTTCTGTTAAGAATCACGCAGGGGGCTAAGTGCGCCTTGGTTGCTCGTTGTTAAAACAGCGTTTTTATAGGGCAACTGGGATGGAGTTTTGTCTCTTCCGAGCGCCAGTTTACTAGGTTGTCTCGATGAATTCTTGTTCATATCTGGGGGATGTTAACGGAATAGATCAGAACATAGGTAGAGGGGTCTCACGCCCTTGGGGTGGGCCACTGAGCGCGGTACAAATGGGACCGTCTGGGTGGCGCCCTCTTTTCATGTTTTAGATCGACACGCATACCTACCCCCTCTTCTGGAGTGGGCATGTCGGCGTGGTTAGGGCACAGGACTGGTTCTGGTCACGCTGGTCCAGGTCAGTTAACCCGTTGTCCGCCGGGGATGCAGATCTGCTGTTCTGGTACCCTGAGGGACTTGTGCTTTTTTCGGGGGGAAAAATGCCGGGTCGGCCCGGGTGTCACAGGGTTAGGCGTTATGGAGACCCTTTGTTGGGTACATGTTGTACTCTGCACTATCGTAATGGCTTACGGCCATACCAACCTGAACACGCCCGATCTCGTCCGATCTCGGAAGCTAAGCAGGTTCGGTCCTGGTTAGTACTTGGATGGGAGACCGTCTGGGAATACCAAGTGCAGTAAGATTAGGGCTGGTTCTCCATTCTTTCCGCTCCTCTCTCACGCATGGCGAAGAGGGGGCTGTTGGGGTGGTCTTTTGGACCTCCTTTGGTAACCCTGTGTGCTTCCCGAGCCGCCGGGCCCGGTCCGAAGTAATGTTTCGTCGACCCGTAGGCCTGGAATAACCCTTTTTTGAAAACTGAAACACTTGTACTGCGGTATAGCCAGTGTATACCCGCAGGTGTGTTTTGGAGTTTTTTCTTGAGGGGTTATAGGAACAACCACCGTCTGTGTACCGAGAGGGTGGTTGATTCCCTGGTGTGTTGGAGCAGAGTCAACTCCCGGGTTACCCGGTTGAGTGTGCCCCTGCACGTTCATGACGTCTGCCAATCGTGTCAGCCTTCTCTGCCTCAACCCCTCTGGGTGGGTTTTTTTTAATGGAGGCTTTGTCATGGTGCTCAACAACGCCAGCATACGCCCCTTCCGCCGGGGGGGCTGTTTTCAGTTGACCCCTTTGGCGCCTGTCTCGTCCGCAGTGCTTCAGGCTCGGGTCTACAGCCTGCTGCCTGGTTTCCCCGGTGCGCTGCCTGCTTCCGTTGGTTAACTTTTTTGAGTGCTTTACGGCCATGCTGACTGCCTGTGTTGCAGGGTCAGTGTGCCAGGCGGTGTACTATTGGGGGGAAAGGGCCCGCTCTTGGAGGGGCCCTGTCCGAATACGCTGGCGATGTGGGGGGCGGTGTCACTAAGTGACCGCCTGGTGGGGTCTTGATGCCTGGCGTCATTGACCTCTCCGGGCCCCCTTTTTTCCAGGAGATCCAGTCCCTTCAGTGGGTCTGGGTCTTCCTTCGCGCTCCGCTGCTACGGCCTTGCCACGGGGTTGAGTTTGCTCTTGACCCCGTGATTTTGGGGGCAGTAACGAGGGTTGTTCCTTCCGTTCGTTCCCTGGTGGCATGCGGGTTGTGCGTGTGCGTAGTCGTGGGGTCAAGCCACGGTCTACTCACCCTGTGCGTTGAGTTGCTTGAGTTCCTCTTCACACGGTCAGATCCGTCTCCCTCCCGTCCTCCAATAGGGAGGGTATCCCTCCATTAGGGAGGGTCGGGGGGGCTCGGTCCTCCCCGGTTCTGATGGTTGTGGGGGGCCTCAGTGGGGTACATTTGTCGAGCTTCTAGCTCCCGCTCAGCTCCTGCTATGCAATATGATGCTGAGCGGAAGCTAGCATGAAACGGAACGTAAGGTTATATATATAACCAAGTTCTGTGAATGCTAGTGACGCTCAGCATCTAAACGCCACTGCGGCCCTTGATCTTTCATTGTGGTGAAATTTGTTGGGAAGGAGATGAGTGTGTGGCCCCACCCCTGCTTATGTAGGCAGCAGATGGGGGTGTGGTCAGACGGATGTTGGTATGTAAAGGTACATTTTGAAATGTATTCAGTGCATATCCACTGAAGCGAGATATATGCAATATGATTCTGAGCGTCACTAGCATTCACAGAACTTGGTTATATACATAACCTTACGTTTTACTTTGTATAGAAATGACAGGAACAGATTTGGGGGAGGAGTGGGATTCTATATATGTGATCTATTTCCGGTAAAACTACGAAATTACATTGACATCAGTGATATTGAGGCCATCTGGTTGCAGGTACAGCTGCCACACCTAGCTGAGATATCAGAGATTTTACTATCAGACCATTTCCATATCTTAGCTAACACACCTTTTGCTATGACTAAATTTCCAACAAAAGGCCTAATAATGGTCTTAGAAATAAAATTCACTCCCGCAACCCCAATCACCAGCAAATTAATTTTAATTATATTCATAGGACCTATCTTACACCTAGGAAGCTATTTGCTATGGGACTGGTAACCGACTCTCGGTGCACTTTGTGCTCTCAAAGGGCCGCTGGCACTTATATGCATATGTATTGGGATTGCCCACCAGTGGCCCGCTTCTGGAGGTCAATAACGGACAAACTTTCAGATTTGTGTGGCTTAACTATCCCATTCACAGCTGTTACGCTACTCCTGAACGATATAACGACACTACCCGCGTCCGTACAACTAAAAAGGGTTGTCCTAGCGGGCGTCACAGCAGCGAAGAAGCTAATAGCATTGAGATGGAAGGAACCTGAGAAGCTCACAGTGTTTAACTGGTCCCTAACACTGTTGGATGTGATTTATCTTGAGATATCCATGGCGCGGGTGATTGGGGTGGGGCAGGCTGGTATTGACCTGTGGTTTGCAACAGCTGAGAAGGTCAGGACCTCCGTGTGCGGCTGAGCGGGGTTGAGGTGCTTGTTTGGGGGAGTCCGGCGGTCTCGTGGGAGGGGGAGGAGGAAATGTCTTGTCTGTCTTGTCTTTTGTCTTGTCCTTCTTAACTTTAACTGGGGGAATTTTATTGCGGGGAGCTATTTAGCTATTTCTTCACTGTTTGGGCACTTTTGCACGGTTCCTGTGAGTCTATGGAGCACTCTGTAGGTTTTTGTTTTTCGAAAAGGTTCATTGTTTTGTATTTCTGGTCCGGTACTCTGGGGCAGCGTTTTTCTACCTCAGGAGTTTAAGCCGTTTTGAGGCTGGACTCCAACCACTGTGTGGCCTGGTGACAATTGCCACATTGTTATGCAGCTGGAAATCTCTGACATCACTGATATGCACGTTTTGAGATGACTCAGTTTGGTGAGGGTTGTGAGGGGAATTGGAAGAGTGCGCCAATATGAGAATTAGAGACATAAGTCTTATTGATATAGAGCCACACGGCCGGGAAACGGTACTGAATACTGGGAAAGGCCAATTGTAAAATAGTACCCCTTTAAAATTAAAATGTTGTACTCTGTTTTTATAAATTGTTATTTCTTTTATTATTATTGTTCTGTTATCTCCCTGTGAAGTTCTGTGTATTGTTATTATGGTTATTGTATTGTGTTGTCTTGTTTTCATGTTAAGTAATAATAAAAGAAAATTGATCAAAAGAAAAAGAAATAAAATTCACGAGGTAGAGCGCCTGACTTGTCAGCATAATATCCATATTTTTACTGTATCAGAAACCCACCTTGAACCCTCATTTGGTAATGAAGAGGTGTCAATACAGGGCTACAATATATTCAGAAAAGACAGAAATAGATATGGTGGTGGTGTGGCAATATATATTCAAAGTCATATCCCTGCTGAACCTATGGATGATCTAACTATAGATGGTATAGAGGCACTATGGGTCCTGGTACATCTACCACATACTAAGCCATTTCTTATAGGATGTTGTTATAGACCCCCTAATGCTGGCATGAATTATCTGTCAGATGTATGCAGCATGGTTGAAAAAGCCTCTGATGGAAACAGAGAAGTATACTTTTTGGGTGACATGAATATTGATTGGCTTTCTGATAAGTGTAATATGAAAAGCAAGTTATTATCTATGGCTCAAACATGCAATATGACACAAATGGTATCGCAGCCAACACGGATTTTTACCAATAAGCACGGTAGAACTTCTTCTACATGTTTGGACCTTGTATTTACCAACTTTCCAGAACGCTGTTCTAAAGTAGTCTCTATAGCAGTGGGATTTAGTGATCATAATTTGGTTGCATTATCTAGGAGTACTAAAATCCCAAAAGGAGGAAATAAAATTATCAACAAAAGATCTTACAAACACTTCAATAAGGAAGTATTTGTTGGTGAGGTAGATAAGGTAGACTGGTCTATAGTGTGCAAAGAGAACAACCCCGAAATAGCAGTTAATGTATTTATGAATCTGTTCATGGAAATTGTGAACAGGCATGCACCATTTAGAAAATGTACTGTTCGGTAGAAAGGTGCTTCATGGCTTCATAAAGAAATCCTTGACCTAATGACTCTGAGGGATAATGCAAAGAAAACAGCACATAAACTAGGCTTGAAGTCAGATAGACAAATCTACTGTCAATTAAGGAACAGAGTGACAAGGCTAAATAAAACAAAAAAGAAAGAGTATTATAAACATAGGATTAGTGAAACAAAAAATTATGGGAAAAAACTATGGTCAACACTGAATGAGATAATGGGCAGGAAATCAAATACATCAATCTCCTTCATACAATCTGAAGGTAAATTCATAACAAAACCTCATGACATGGCAAACTACTTCAATGATTTCTTTAAAAATAAAGTTGATAAATTAAGAGGATGTCTACAAAGTAGTGATGGTTCACTATCTCATTCACTAATAAAGAAAGAAATAATGAAAGGCAAAAACTGTCTCTTTAGCTTTAATGAGATTGATAGAGCAACAGTTTTGAAATTAATTATGTCTCAAGCTGATTCCACTTCCTCCGGTATAGACAACTTAGACAGCAAAATACTTAAACTTGTGGTTAACTCTGTAGCTACTCCTATATGTCATATATTCAACCAGTGCTTAATCAGTGGGGTTCATCCTACAGCATGGAAGGAAGCTAAAATCATCCCACTTCCGAAAGACAAAAATAAAACATTTAACGGTCCAAATAATAGAAAAAATAGTATTCAAACAAGTCATGGATTACTTTTTCAATAACAATCTGCTCTCAGCCTTTCAGCATGCATACAGGGAAGGTCATTCTACGAGCACTGCACTCTTGCAAATGAGTGATGACTGGTTATCAAGTATGGATGACAAGAAATTAGTAGGTGCCGTTATGTTGGATTTCAGTGCAGCATTTGATGTAATTGATCATACCTTGCTTGTAGATAAGCTACAGTGTTACGGTTTCACCTCCAATGCACTATCATGGTTTATTAATTATCTCTCAGGGAGACAACAGAGAGTCTTCTTTAATGGCAGCTTTTCAAAATGGAATCCCATTTACTGTGGGGTTCCACAAGGAAGCTGCCTAGGGCCTTTGTTATATTCCATCTTTACCAATGATTTACCGTTGGCTGTAAAACATTTTAAAACAATTATGTATCGCTGCTGTCGGGACAAAACCTCATAACTCCATTTGAATTTTTTTTTTTTATATAAATCAACTCCGTAGATCATCCTCCATATGTGTGTGTGGGTTTTACAAAGTTTAAACAATGGGAACGCATTAAACCGATCATCCGTCTAAACCTCCTAACTCTATTCACCCTCAAATCTGTGTTCGTTTTTCTCATCTGCTGAAAAGTTGGGTTTTTGGAGTTATGAGGTTTTGTCCCGACAGCAGCGGTATGCTGATGACACAACATTATACAGTGCGCTACAGCTGAGCAAGATGTAACTGACACCTTAAACAGGGCCTTAACAGACATTTATGAATGGATTGAGTGCAACAAGTTGGTGTTAAATATCTCTAAGACAAAGGCCATTGTGCTTGGATCTAGAGACATGTTGGGCATGCATCCTCAATTAAAACTGTCAATTGGCACCACACAAATTGAACAAGTGAACACAATAAAACTTCTCGGAGTTACTATTGATAGCTCCTTATCTTGGTCTAAACATATAAATAAAATTGTCATTAAAATGGGTAGAGGTATTTTTATGACTAGGAAATGTTCTGCTTTTATCACTCCCTCCATAATGAAATCTGTTATTCATTATTTGGTTTTGTCTCATTTAGAATACTGCCCTGTTATCTGGTCGTCAGCTACAAAATCGAATTTAAAAAAGTTGCAGGTTGCTCAGAATAAAGCGGCTCGCCTGGCTGTTCATACAGGACAAGTATTGGTTTTATGCATGAACATCTGGCATGGCTGATGGTTGAAGATAAAGTATTGATGAGTCTTCTAATGCTGCTGCGGAACATTATTAGCACTGGTAAGCCATCTAGCTTGGCTCAGCAGTTAGAAATGACTTCTGAGCATGGTTACAACACTAGAGGGGCCGCTTCTGGTAACATCAGAATAAAATCAGCACCAAAATCAAATGTTCTCAAACTCACTGGCATATATAGGTCAATAGCACTCTGGAATGCTCTGCCGAAAAACATCTCATCCACAATACATAATAAAATTACTTTCAAAACAAATATTAAGAGATATCTTGCAAACATGTCAAGTATGTAACTGTTATCTGTGTATTATATATATTTTTTTGTTTGACGGGAATGTTAGATTTTATAATGTGAATTTGTATATTTGAATTAATTTTTAATTTGTGTTTTGTCAAGTATGTAACTGTTATCTGTGTATTTTATCTTTTTGTTTGTTTGACAGGAATGTTAGATTTTATAATGTGAATTTGTATATTTGTATACATTTTTTATTTGTGTTTTGTTTAAATTTTTATTCGTATTCTTTGTTGTACATTTGTATTGTATTTTTTTTGTCTAGGACCCCAGGAAGACTAGAGGCTCTTTCATGAGTCTCTAATGGGAATCCTTTAATAAACATAAACCACATATACTGTATAGACACCATATATACTGTAGACACCACATATACTGTAGACACCACATATACTGTAGACACCACATATACTGTATAGACACCACATATACTGTATAGACACCACATATACTGTATAGACACCACATATACTGTAGACACCATATATACTGTATATACACCACATATACTGTAGACACCACATATACTGTATAGACACCACATATACTGTAGACACCACATATACTGTAGACACCACATATACTGTAGACACCACATATACTGTATAGACACCATATATACTGTAGACACCACATATACTGTATAGACACCATATATACTGTAGACACCACATATACTGTAGACACCACATATACTGTATAGACACCATATATACTGTAGACACCACATATACTGTAGACACCATATATACTGTAGACACCACATATACTGTAGACACCATATATACTGTAGACACCACATATACTGTAGACACCACATATACTGTAGACCAGGGGTGCCCAACCGTTTTTGAACCAAGATCTACTTTTTAATTTACCACCTAGCCGAGAGCTACCAGCCAAAATTGTATATTGTAAGCCGTCATTTGAGGCTTTATAAAAGCAGCATAATGAACACAAATCTGTCAGTGCCGAGTCCGACCTCATCTTAAATAACAAACAGCATTGCTTGTTGTAGTTAACAAGGAGAGGCAGAGTTGATTTAGCAAAAAATTAAATAATAATTATAATCTAATTGTATTAATCGAGATCTACTTGAAATCAGCCCGCGATCTACCTGTCGATCGCAATCGACTGGTTGGGCACCACTGCTGTAGACACCACATATACTGTAGACACCACATATACTGTATACACCACATAATACTGTAGACACCACATATACTGTATACACCACATATACTGTAGACACCATATATACTGTAGACACCACATATACTGTAGACACTACATATACTGTAGACACCACATATACTGTATAGACACCACATATACTGTATACACCATATATACTGTATAGACACCACATATACTGTATAGACACCACATATACTGTAGACACCACATATACTGTAGACACCATATATACTGTAGACACCACATATACTGTATAGACACCACATATACTGTAGACACCACATATACTGTATACACCACATAATACTGTAGACACCACATATACTGTAGACACCACATATACTGTAGACACCATATATACTGTAGACACCATATATACTGTAGACTAGTGTTGTCAAAAATATCGACGTATCGATACATATCGATACTGAATATTTAAAACTGCTTCAATACTCATTTCCCGAAGTACCGATACTTTCTGCAGTATCGGTACCAGCTGGCTTGCTCCCGCAAGTTGTTGACAGACAGACGCGCTGCCAGAGCCTTGCCCTTCCGCCTCCTCCTCGCTCAGAGCAACAGACACAAGCTGCTGCAGCCTCCTCGTTGGAAACGGGGTAGTTGTGTCGAGTTCATGCGTGTACTGGTGTAGTGGGCTCGGCTTGACGTTACTCCGTTTCCATGAAGTAATAGGTGGCCAGCTAGCTAGCATTAAGCTAACGGAGGAACAACAGCTAACGTTAGCTAATAATAGCGTTGTTTACAAACTGAAGACAGGGCTGCCTGCCCGGCTGTGAGGGGGAGGAGGAAGAGAGAGAGAGAGAGAGAGAGAGAGATTTCTCCGGAGCTATGCTATGCTATGTAACGTTAATAAATGCTCCGAGCATAGCTCCGGAGAAATCTCTCTCTCTCTCTCTCTCTCTCTTCCTCCTCCCCCTCACAGCCGGGCAGGCAGCCCTGTCTTCAGTTTGTAAACAACGCTATTATTAGCTAACGTTAGCTGTCGTTCCTCCATTAGCTTAATGCTAGCTAGCTGGCCACCTATTACTTCATGGAAACGGAGTAACGTCAAGCCGAGCCCACTACACCAGTACACGCATGAACTCGACACAACTACCCCGTTGCCAACGTTCGGTCGAGCGGAGCCGGAGCCCATCCTACACCAGTACACGCGTAACGTTAATAAATGCTCCGAGCATAGCTCCGGAGAAATCTCTCTCTCTCTCTCTCTCTCTCTCTCTCTCTCTCTCTCTCTCTCTCTCTCTCTCTCTCTCTCTCTCTCTCTCTCTCTCTCTCTCTCTCTCTCTCTCTCTCTCTCTCTCTCTCTCTCTCTCTCTCTCTCTCTCTCTCTCTCTCTCTCTCTCTCTCGTCATAACTAGGAAGGTGCGCTCAGTTGACCTAAAATCTCCAGCAGCCACTCTCTCTTTCTCTCTCTCTCTCTCTGATCTAAAGATAAACAAAGGGTTTTAAAAGTGTATTTATCTTCTCGTATAGTACCAGAGAGAAGCTGAGGAGAATCAACCAGCAACAAAAGCAAAATTTGTTAAAAAAAAAAAAAAAAAATTATAATAAAAAAAAAATTATTATAATTTTTTTTTTGGTATTGAAAGTATCGAAAGTATCGATACTTTTCAAGGTATCGTATCGAAGTCGAAATTCCAGTATCGTGACAACACTACTGTAGACACCACATATACTGTATAGACACCACATATACTGTAGACACCACATATATTGTATACACTACATATACTGTATAGACACCACATATACTGTAGACACCATATATACTGTAGACACCACATATACTGTATAGACACCACATATACTGTAGACACCATATATACTGTATACACCACATATACTGTATAGACACCACATACTGTAGACACCATATATTCTGTAGATACCACATATACTGTATAGACACCACATATACTGTAGACACCATATATACTGTATACACCACATATACTGTATAGACACCACATATACTGTAGACACCACATATACTGTATAGACACCACATATACTGTAGACACCACATATACTGTATAGACACCACATATACTGTAGACACCACATATACTGTATATGTAACTGAGGGGTTACAAAACCCTGACTGTATTAAAGATTGTGATAGATTAAACCACTGCTAGTTATGTACTTTAATTACTGGCCAGACAGTACATCAAATATAGATGGTGAACACCCACAAGAACACGGCATTGACAAGGAAATAGTATTTGAGGGTATTTTATTATTATGCAACATTAGGTTACAGAATGAGAATTAGGGTCGCGCTTGTATGGCGAAGAATATGCGTAAAGTCAGTCAATAGCATGAGTCACTAAGAATAGCAGGAATCCTACGATGGGTCTAAGTTGACACCACCTGTCGTATAATAGCAACTATATAAGGCAACGCTGGTACCGCCTGGAGACAATGGGTTCCCTCCGGGGTGTAAGGCCTGGAGGGTAGAGGAATGTTCGGATACTCAGTCTGATTCAATGAGGAATAAAGAGACTCCAGGTACAGGAGTCGGTCCTTGTAAATCCCTCGATCAGCAGCAAAGCAATAATTGTAATCCAAATGCTCGATAGCACTGATGACAGCCAGCCAGCCTCCGTCCACGAGGCCAGCCCGAGTTGTAATCCTCACGAGGTTGAATCCCAAACGATAGTGAGAATCAACGATGCTCTTCTCCGGGTAACACGTTCCAAATCAATATAATCCAACCAGTAATGGTTCTGCAATCGCCGACGCCGGTTCTCCTGTGCACATGTCCAACGGTTCTCCGACTAGGGCTCCTCGGGTGTGGGCGACGTATTTAGGCCACACACCCTGGCTAAGTACACTAGCTAAAACACGACGTACCGCTGGGTAAGGCTACACACGAACGAACTGTGGCCGCACGATATACAATAAATGAACGACTATTTACTTCACTTAGATTAGGTCGAACTTGACGTTACTACATTAAACTCTGATACTTTACTATTCTATTCGCACATGTTCTCAACGCACGAGTTGCTCACTTCACCACGATGAACTACGTTGGCTTGTTTAGATGGACAAGCAGGTTGAAGTTAACGTACTGCTGTGCGCACCTTGCGCTGTATATATACTTAAGCGATTATCTAGTCCCAAACCGCAGTCTTTGTCTGGTATCAATACGCTGTCTCCGGGCATGTTCTGACATGCCTGAGCTTGTCTTTGAACCTGACATTGGGGGCCTGCGAGCTGGCGCCTAGAGGCGCTGTCCAATAAGGAGAGCGAATATTACTCTGGTTTGAACGCAGGTAAAGGGATATTCTGTGTATATATATAAATAATATACAAAGTATATCAAACAATAAAGGTATATTCTCAGTTTTAATCTGGCCCTTCACAACAGCCGCCTCCTAATTAGTCCGCACCTAATTAGTTAAGGGATACAGATTAATAGTCCAGTCAACTGCTCAATGTCTGTTGTGGGGAGTAGGGCAATCTACAAAGTCAGTGGGTCATGATCGTCATCAGGGGAGTCAGGGAGCCTCGGCAACTCTATCAGCCTCGCCACGGGTCGGGTGTAGGTCCGCCCCTGGACAATAACTTCTGCCGCTCTGACCTTTCCGTCGGCACCAGTGATCACTTTGCTTACGCGGCCGGCAGGCCACATAGCTCGGGGTAGTGACTGGTCTATGATCATAACGACTGTGTCCACTTGTAAGTTGTCTCTGTCCTTCACCCATTTCTGACGGGTTTGGAGAGACGGTAGGTAGTGGAGGAGTAAACTGTTCCAAAACTGGTCAGCCAATATTTGACTGTACCTCCACATTCTTCGGCCGTTCGCTTCTTCAGGTCTGTACACCGTCTGTGGAAGCGCAGGGTCCAGCCGCCCCATCAAGAGAGTGTTGGGGGTGACTGGGTCGACATCTGCTACATCACTTGAGATGTACTCGAGGGCGTTGTGCTTGCCACTTGCGGCAGTCTAGACAGGTCCGCTGGAAGCAACGTACTGCTTCTCTTCCTTGCAGTATCCAATAACGACGTCGGATCTCAGCGAAGACTCTCTCTGCGCCAGCGTGGTGCACATCCTCGTCGTATTTCTTTATGATGAGCTCAGTGACCTTGTGTCGGCTGTTGAGGACTATAGGAAACTTGACGTCATCCGTTAAGTCCGGGGCCCGTCTCAGACGACCACCCACCCTGATGAGGCCATGGGTGTCGCGCTCAGGGGCCAAGTGGAGCAGTCTGCTGTCTGACGGGATTGGCTTTGTTCCCTGCAGGCAGTCTAGCTCCCCCGCTCTAGCTACCCCGCTCCTTCTATTGGGCGACTTCAACCTGCCTGACTCATCTCAGTCGGTCCCAGTGGTCTCCCTCCTACAACAATTTGACCTGACTCCCACTGCCATGCCTCCCACCCACAAAGCAGGCAACTCCTTGGATCTCATATTTTCCCGTAACTCCAGCATCATTAACACCACGGTAACTCCCCTACATGTATCTGACCATTCCTTCATATCCTTCTCACTAACTCTCATGCTTAACCGAAAAGTCTTCACCCCAACTCAAACCGTCTCACTCAGACGCAACCTGCCCTCCCTATCCCCCTCCACCCTCTCCTCTGACATAATATCCGCTCTACCTCTACAGAGATGGCAACCTCCACCCTCCTCTCAGCCCTTGCAACCTCCTTCGACAAGCTCTGTCCCCTCGTTGAGAAACCTGCCCGCCGTTCCCCACCCAGTCCATGGCTGACGGATGCAGTGAGAGAACAAAGACAGGTCCTGAGAGCGGCTGAGAGGAAGTATAGAAAGTCACGCCTCACTGCTGACATCGACACATATCACAACCTCTTGTTAACATTCTCCAAAACCATTACTAATGCCAAAGCTTCTTTCTTTCACCATAGGATCGAGGCCTCTGCCAAGAATCTTCGCAAACTGCATGCTACCATGTCCTCCCTCCTCACTCCCCCCCCACCTCCTCCTCCCTCATCTTTTTCTGCCGAAGACTTTGCGATCTTCTTTGAGGAAAAAGTGGAGAACATCCGCAGCTCCTTTTCCCAACCCCCACCCATTCCAAACGCTGAATCGAGAACCTCATCCTTCACTCTGTCATCTTTCTCTCCCATTACAGAAGCCGAGACCCTGACACTGGTAACGTCGAACCGTCCGACTACATGCCAGCTGGACCAGCTACCCTCCCCACTCCTCCAGACCATAGCACCGGACATCCTCCCATTCCTTTTTTATTTTTTTTGTCTTTTTCCCCCTCCATTTTCCGCCGATTTTCTCCCATCCCAATGTTAGTCGTATGCCAATTCCCAGTCCCTTCCTGGTCGCTGCGCACTTACCCCCCACAGTCAGATCATCTGGGAGAGTGGAGGCTACCACGTGCTTCCTCCGACACACGTCCAGCCAATCACCGCTTCTTTTCACCTGGCAGCGCGGATTCTCATTGAGAGGGCGCAGCGTGTGGGAGGACCACACTATCCCCCTCACGTCCAATCCGCGCTTAGCAGGCGCCCCGACCGAACTGTAGGAGTCGCTGTTTACAACGACCCGGACCCACCCCGCCAGCTTCTCCCACCCTCTGATACAGCCAATTGTATCAGTGCAGACGGCCAGCCAAGCTGGTGACAACCCCGGAGCTGTGAGCTGGATTCGAACAGGCAAATCCAGCTCAGCTCCGGGGCTGGTGACGAACGCAATCTCCGCTCGGCCACCTAACCGCCACTACATCCTCCCATTCCTAACTGCAACCATCAACTCCTCACTCAACTCGGGGGTGGTCCCCACCTCCCTAAAACAAGCCAGAGTCACGCCCCTCATAAAAAAACCAACCCTGAACCCCACCGTCATAGCCAACTATCGCCCTGTCTCTCTTCTCTCCTTCCTTTCTAAAACACTTGAACGTGCTGTATCCAACCAACTTACTGCTTATCTCTTACAGAATGACCTCCTAGACCCCAATCAGTCTGGCTTCCGGACTGGCCACTCCACAGAAACGGCCCTCATTGCGGTCACAGAGGCACTTCACTTAGCAAAAGCGAAAGGCCTCTCCTCTGTCCTGATTCTCCTAGATCTATCTGCAGCCTTCGACACAGTCAACCATCAGATCCTCCTCGCGGCCCTCGCAGGAATGGGAGTGGCTGGATCTGCGCTGACATGGCTGACATCATACCTCAATGACCGCTCCTACCAAGTGTCATGGAGAGGGACTCTGTCGGCCACCCGCCCCCTCCGGACGGGTGTCCCCCAGGGCTCGGTCCTAGGACCCCTTCTCTTCTCCCTCTACACTAAATCACTGGGTAACATTATCACGTCTCATGGCTTCTCATATCATTGTTATGCCGATGATACTCAACTCTTCCTCTCCTTCCTTTAAACTCCAATCTGACTTTGAATCACTAATACTCACTATTGAAAGCCTGGGTAAAATATGCATTGTGTCTGGCCCCATTCCATCCATAGGTCGTGGATCTGAGCGATTTAGCCGTCTGTTCTGGTTGCACAAATGGCTACAGACCCACTGTACTACTATAGGACTTTGCTATATAAATAACTTTGATCTGCTCTGGTCCAGGAAAGACCATTACAGACCCGATGGCATCCATCCAAACATATCAGGGGTAAATGTGCTAATACATAACGTCATACAAAGTATAGCATCACTGGCCTGACAACCAACCATATCTAGCTCTGTAGACTATATACAGAAGCAGCCTAAACTACAAAAAAACACGTTGAGTGTCATCCCGATTCTGATCACCAAAAGACTAATCAATTACTCATTATCACGTCCCATATGTAAATCTAACCTTATCAATATCAGTGTTCAACCACAGACTATCTCACACCCCACTACAGAACCCGTACAGCTAAAACTAGCACTGTTCAACGTTAGAGCGCTGAAACAAAAATCATTTCTGATAAATGAACTCATAGTAAAACATGGTGTACATTGTATGTTTTTAGTAGAGACATGGTTAGACAATATCACTGGTGTAGCAACACTGATTGAGACCTGCCCTTCCAATTTTAAATTCTATCAATCAAACAGACAGAGTGGGAGGGGAGGAGGAATAGCAGCAATCATCTCCACTCAATTTGTGTGCAATGATATTGACCTGGGAACATTTTTATCATTTGAATACCTTGCTATTGTATTGAAAACAGAAATGCCAGTAATATGTGTGACATTGTATCGACCACCAAGGTACTCGCCACTCTTCATACAGGAATTTTCAGAACTCATATCGATCTGCATTACCAGGTATGATAGAATCATTCTTAATGGAGATCTAAATATTCATATCAACAAAAAGGATGACCCCAGGGGTTGTGAGTTTCTGAACCTACTGGACAGTTTTGGACTGATGCAACATGTTCACGAGGCCACCCACCAACATGGCAACACTCTGGACCTACTAATAACAACAGGGCTAAACATTGAGAATATATCAGTAAAACAAATTCCAATTTCTGACCATTATTGTGTGTTCTATGGTACAAGCCTAATATTACATAAGACCAGAAGCGAATTCCTAGTTCACAGAAGGCTTCTGGACGCTAGAGCTGAAGCAAAATTCTCTAGTATGATGAAATCATACGACCAATGCAGTAAATCCTCCTTAAATCAGCAAGTGCAAAACTTCCACAGCACCTTGTCAACTGTGTTAGATACTGTTGCCCCTCTAAAGGTTAAAAAGGTAAAAACTGATAGAATCTCTCCATGGCTAAATAAAACCAATGTTAAAGATAACAAGAGAAAATGTAGGATAGCCGAGCGAAAATGGAGGAAACTCAAACTCACAGCTCACTTTAATTTATACAAAGACGCCATGGGCGCATACAATAAGGCAATACAACTTGCGAGAAAGGAATATTTTTCCAAAATGATCTCAGAAAATATGGGTAACTCGAGGGTACTTTTTTCCACCATTGACCGACTGATTAACATACCACCCCCCCATATACCGCAGCAATCAGCCACAAAATGTGAAGAGTTTGCAGTTTTCTTTAATGAAAAAATATCATTGATTAGAGCAAGCATTACCGCTGATATGGATCTGGCTATGAGTGAAACCCCACCTGAGATAACTATGGGGGAATTCACATGTATTACATTACCTGACCTCTGTAAGATTGTCTCTGAGTGTAATTCCGCCACCTCCTGCCTCGATCCTATACCAACAGCATTTCTCAAGCGGGTGTTTGATAGTGTCTCAAATCATGTCCTTGAAATCATAAATATGTCTCTTCAAACAGGCACTTTTCCAGATGCATTTAAAACAGCTGTAGTAAAACCACTACTAAAGAAAACAAACTTAGATGTAAACGAACTAAAAAGCTATAGGCCAATATCGAACCTTCCATTTATCAGCAAGATATTAGAAAAGATAGTCTCAGTACAAATAAACTCCTTTCTCAAAGATAATAACATCATGGATGAACTACAATCAGGTTTCAGAACAAATCACAGCACTGAAACTGCCCTTACCAAAATAGTTAGCGACCTCAGGCTAAACACCGATGCTGGCAAAGTCTCAATTCTTGTCCTATTGGACCTTAGTGCAGCGTTCGATACGATTGACCATAATATCTTGATCAGTCGTCTAGAAAGACTGGTTGGCTTTTCCGATCATGTACTAAATTGGCTCATAACATACATTAAGGGGAGAAGGTTCTATGTTAAGCTTGGAGACAATGTATCCGAGGAACATAACAGCAATTTTGGAGTCGCACAAGGAAGCTGCCTTGGTCCATTACTCTTCTCACTATATATGCTGCCCCTCGGGGACATCATTCGAGACCACAATGTATGCTTCCATAGTTATGCTGATGATACACAACTATATATCTCCGCAGAACCAAATAACACTACAGCCATACAGTCCATTACAAATTGTCTGTTAGCAATAAACAAGTGGATGAACAATAACTTCCTAAAATTAAACGAAAGCAAGACCGAAATCCTATTGATCGGCCCAAAAGCGAAAAGGGAAGTGCTTTGTAAAAACCTGGGGAGTCTGTCATCCTATGTAAAGACTGAGGTTACAAGCCTAGGTGTCATCTTGGACTCAGACCTGACCTTTAAGTCTCATATAAATAAGGCCATGAAAACGTCATTCTTCCACCTAAGAAACATAGCGAAAGTAAGACCTTTCGTAAATAAAAAGGATGCAGAGAAACTTATTCATGCTTTTGTATCAAGTCGGCTTGACTATTGTAATGCACTGTTCACTGGTCTTCCCAAAGCAACCATTGGGAAGCTTCAGCTTATCCAAAACTCTGCAGCTCGATTACTAACTCATACAAGGAGAAGAGAACATATCACTCCAGTCCTGGCCACTCTGCACTGGCTTCCAATAACTCATAGAATTGATTTTAAGGTCCTTTTCCTAACATATAAAGCTCTTAATGAGCAAGGCCCAAAATACATAGCAAATTCCCTAGTTAGTTATCTGCCCTCAAGAACGCTACGGTCATCCACTACAGGTTTACTAGACACGCCCAGAAACCAAAAAAGGATAGGAAGTATGGCATTTGCCAACTATGCCCCAAAACTATGGAACACACTACCAACACACATCAGAAACGCCAGCTCTATACACATTTTTAAAGGAAAATTAAAAACGTACCTATACAGTCTAGCTTACAAATAGTTATGGCTTGGAAAAACCTGATGGATCCATGAGGCTAGGATAAGCCTTGTGGACCCAACTTTTTAGATGAAGGAACGGGTACATAGGAGACACGCCTCCAGTTTTTCAAAAGTTTTTGACACGCCTCAGCTTCTGAGCTGAAGGCGTGTTTTTGCGGACCTCCCAAAACTTTCAAACTTTTTAGATGAAGGAATGGGTACAATAGGAGACACGCCTCCAGTTTTTCAAACGTTTTTGACACGCCTCAGCTTCTGAGCTGAAGGCGTGTTTTTGCGGACCTCCCAAACTTTCAAACTTTTTAGATGAAGGAATGGGTACAATAGGAGACACGCCTCCAGTTTTTCAAACGTTTTTGACACGCCTCAGCTTCTGAGCTGAAGGCGTGTTTTTGCGGACCTCCCAAACTTTCAAACTTCTTAGATGAAGGAATGGGTACAATAGGAGACATTGATCTTAACTGATCACTATGACTTTATTGCTTTTATCGTTATATATGCCTATAATTGTGTACAGCACTTTGAGCTACATGACATGTATGAAAGGTGCTTTATAAATACTTACTTACTTACTTACTTACTTACTTCCCTCCCTCAGATATCCACGTCTCTGAGCGGATCTCGGCCTGTCTGTCCGACATCTCCGCCTGGATGACGACCAACCACCTCAAACTGAACCTAAGCAAAACAGAATTGCTCCACCTGCCGGCCAAATCCTCCCCCCTGACCGACCTCTCCATCACAGTCGAGAATGCAGCTGTGACCGCGTCGCCGACCGCCAAGAACCTTGGTGTTGTCCTCGACGACCAGTTGAACTTCTCTGCTCACATCGCAGCGACAACCAGAACCTGCAGATTCCTCCTGAGCAATGTCAGAAGGATACGCCCCTTCCTGACAAAAGAAGCCACCCAACTCCTCGTCCAATCAACAGTCATCTCCCGCCTCGACTACTGCAACGCACTGCTAGCTGGCCTCCCGGCCACTGCCACCAAGCCTCTTCAACTCATTCAAAATGCAGCGGCCCGCCTGATCTCAAACCTACCGAAGTCGGCCCATGTCACCCCACTTCTTAGGGACCTGCACTGGCTCCCCATTGCTGCATGTATCCGCTTCAAGGCCCTCGACCTAGCATACCGTGCGGCAAAGGGAACCGCTCCCGCCTACCTCCGGTCAATGGTCTCTAACTACACACCCTCAAGACCCCTACGCTCTGCATCTTCTGGCCGCCTCAGATCTACTCCTATCCAAGCTCCCGGAGGGTCATCAAAGAGAAGCCGCCTATTCTCAGTCCTTGCCCCACAATGGTGGAATGAACTACCCATCCCAGTTAGGACAGCCGAATCCCGTCCAATCTTTCGCCGTTGACTAAAGACTCACTTCTTCAACCATTATCTGAAATGATAAAAAAAAAAAATAATAATCTAACCCCGACTAACCTTAATGTCATGCACTTGTCCTAATAAACTAACCTACACTGTAACACGCAACACTTTGATGAACATTGTTACTCAGCTGATAGAGTTATACCCTTCTTGCTGTCTTGTCGCACAGAACTTGTAAGTCGCTTTGGATAAAAGCGTCAGCTAAATGACTAAATGTAAATATAAATGTAGCTCGTCGGGGAATGAGTCTCTTTGGGCTCGCTGTAGCAGAAGGAGTTCTGCCTCTGCATAGTTCGATGCGTCAATGTCTGTAGTGGGGGGAACCTCAGGGTGGTGCCACAGGAATGTTTTTAGCTGCGCACTCTCAAAGGTGAGGCAGTCGTCTATGTTAGGGTCAGTGGGGACTGGGATGTGCGTCAACCCACAGAACATAGATTTCTTGATCTCTGCCTCCTCTTGACTAGCCTCCCGTGGGGTGGGGGTAGGCCACTCCTCCTCCGGGAGCTTGAGGAACTCAGGACCGTCACTATAGATATTGGGACGTGTGAGGTCATCTAGGGACATCCCCCTTGTGATGACATCAGCTGGGTTCTGTTTCGTGTCCACGTACCTCCAGCACGCTGATCCTACCAGGTCTTGAATCTCTGTGATTCTGACTCCCACGAAGACCTTGTATCTACAAGAATCGGACTGGATCCATGTGAGTACGGTCATGGAGTCTGACCACAAGATTGTTCTTTGCACCGGGATGGTGAGTTCACGTTGGATTAACGTGGCGAGTTGCGCGCCTACCAGAGCTGCGCAGAGCTCTAGACGCGGGATCGATTGTTGCTTGCGTGGGGCTATCCTTGAGCGAGCCAGGATGAAGGCTGTGTGTATTTCTCCTCCCTCCTCTCGGGCCCGCAAGTAGGCTACCGAACCGTAGGCCACTTCCGAGGCGTCACTGAAGACGTGCAGGTCCATCTGGCACGTCTCCAGCCGCACTGTGGGTGGGAAGTAACTCCGGCGTATGTTCACATTTTGGAGCGAGCTGAGTTCTCTCTCCCACTCTCTCCAGGTGGAAGCTAGGTGGTCGGGTATGGGGTCGTCCCAGCCCTGTTCCTTGTCCCACAGCTCTCGTACAATCATTTTCGCCCGAGTGGTGTAAGGTAGGATACACCCCAGCGGGTCGTATTGACTTGCGAGTGTTCTGTATACGCTCCGTCCGGTGGTCGGTAGAGGGGTCGACCTTCCCTGCTCCGGGGTCAGGGGTGTGTATTTGTAATGGAGCGAGTCTGTTTTGAAGCGCCAGACTAGGCCCAATGTCATTTCCTGTGCCTCACCTGGGGTGGTCACCATCCAGGTCTCGCTGCTTGCTGCCCTTGTCTCCGGGGAGAGGCCGCGAAGTACTTGAGGGTCACTGCTGGGCCACTGCCGGAGATCAAAGCCGCCCCCGATCAGTGAGGCGCGGAGCTTGAGCAGGAGGGCTTCGGCCTCTTCTGGCGTCGAGACGCCCTGCAGACAGCTGTCCACGCAGAAACTCCTCTCTACACTTTGTCTGACCTCCTCGTCAGCTTCAGGGTCCTCTGTCACATGTTTCTGAAGTGCGAACGTAGCACAGCATGGGCTGCATGTGGTGCCGAAGGGGAGGACCTCCCATTGGTAGATGGATGGTTGTTCATCGTTGATCCTCTCTCTCCATAGGAACCGCAGCAGGGGCTTGTCCTCCTCCAATAGTCGCACCTGCAGGAACATCCCTTTGATGTCGCCGCTGATGGCCACCTTGTCTTGGCGGAAACGTAGTAGTACGCCGAGGAGAGAGGGGCCGAGTGTCGGGCCGGGCAAGAGTTCTTTATTCAGATTCTGTAGTCCGATCTGGTAGCTGCAGTTGAATACAATGCGATCCTTGCCGCTAGACGCCGCTCGGTGTTCAGTAGATATCGCTCTGTCGCTTCTCTTGAGGCGTGGAGGGTGGGCATACCCTCTCGCCTCAAGAGTGGAGTTGCGTATCTCATCACTCCGTTGACCTCGACTCTCTTTGTCTTCTGCTCGAGGAGGGCTATGGCATAAGTGTCTTCCTTTGAGCGAACGAGTTTCTTTTCATTCTTAAAGGGCATCGCGTCTAATGTCCATAGCCTCTCGACGTGCTGTAAGAGGGTGGTGTCTTCTTCGTTTATCCTCGTGTAGAGGCAGCGAGTGGCTGTCGGTTGGTTGGAAGACCCGGAGAGGGGGCCTTGTAGTGTCCAACCCAGGCGGGTCTCGACCGCTGCTGGACAGCCTCTGGGCCCGATGTGGACCCGGTCCGTTGGGACGATGAGGTGTGCGTGGTCGGATCCTATGAGCAGGGTCGGGGTGGCGTCGTCGATGAGCGGTATAGGTAGTTGACGTAGGTGCACGTATTTCTCCATCAGCTTTGGGATGAGGTAGGTGTACTGTGACAGGCCTATGTCGTGGCTGGTGAAGGCGTTAGTGATGCTATACTGCTTCTCGGGCTGCCCGACCGCTGCTATCGTGAAGGAGACATTTTCACCCTTTATGGTCTTCAGGTCTCTTCTAATGGTACGGATTGTCATTGTTTCTTCGCTCCCCCGCAGACCCAGCCGGGCTGCGGCGGATGCGAGGAGGAGAGTCTTTTCTGACCCATCGTCTAGGACAGCGTAAGTGTCCATGACCTTGTCCTCGTAGCTTAAGAGCACTCGGACCACCTTCAAGAGCACTCGGGAGCTCCCGCTCTTCGCAGGGTCTATGTACATGACGTTCACTCTCGAGCTGCTTGGGGGTACGGGTTTCTTCTTGTTGCTGTCGTGTAGGACCTCCAAGTGGGCGCTGTCGCACTTGCTGCATCTTTTCTTTAGGCGGCACTCAGCTGCCATATGGCTGTGCGCGCAGCGGAAGCAGCGGCGGTTGGCTTTGATCCACTGACTCACCTCGTCAGCGGTCAGCTTCTTGAAGGTGTCACATTGAGACAGCCAATGTTCATTTTCACAGTACTGGCATACAATCTTCCACTTCCCCTTGGTCTGGGGGGTGCTGTGGTTCTTGTGCTGCGGCACTGACTCGGCCTGGTGCATAACTGTCACTGACCGGCGGTTATCGTTGGACCTCCGAGGTCCATCTCTTGGGCTAGAGCCACTCCACACGAATGTGTCCAGTCGTAGGCTGCTAACTTCCCTTGCGAGGAAAGCAGCCAGGTCTAGGAGGGATGGCTCTGGGCCGTTGGGGTCACGGTGGTCTCTCTGCCGCCGAAAGCGCTCTTGGCGGGCTGGAGGGAGCTTCTCCAGTATCCGCTCCACATTAGAATTTGCATACAGTTCATATCTCCCCTTCTCCTTTTGGGACCCCAGCATCCCCACGAGGGATTGTACCTTGATAGAGAGGTCATCCAGTGCTCTATTGTCTTTGGCTGGGGGGAGGCGGTCGATATCCCGTATTTCTTGGATCACGTAATCCCATATGCGTCCATAGCGCTGGTCGAGGGCCACCAGAGCCACGGAGTATGGGGTGCTTGAGTTGGAATATGCCAGCGCTATGTTATGCGCTCTGGGCACCTTGAGATGCTTGAGGAGGATGGCATATTTGTACGACTTGTCGTGGACATCGGACATCATAGTCTCCAAACACATGCGTAATTTACGTGTACTGTGCTCTGTCCTCGCGCGTAAAGTCTGGGAACGTCGGTGTGCCAAGGTAAGATGCCATGGATGGCTGGTACATTGGTGAGCGTAGGGGAAGAGGCCTCCTGGGCAAGTCTCCCCGTACGTGTGGTCGTGGGTTAGTACTTGGTGGGTACCAGAGGCCGGGTCCCCAGGTGCTGTTCCTCGGTGCTGACTGTACGTCAAACTCACCCGTGAGTTGGGTCGGGGGTTTGTAGTGCAGTGACTCAGGGCTGAAGTCGGGGCTGTACTGGGCCTCCTGGTCCAAAGTATGTTCGTGCTGGTGGGCTTGATATTCCTCCTCTTCCTCTTCTAGGTCCTGGAGTCTTCTAGTTAGTCTCTCGGCGACGTAGGCCGGTTCTTCCCTTTGGCTGGGTCTCGTATGGACCGGTCGGGGAGGGGGCTCGGAGACGTAGACAGGTTCCTCCTGTTGGCCGGGTCCCCGGGTAGCTTTGTCGGGTAGGGGAAGGTGCCCTAGACCCTTGCCGTGATGATCTCCGGGAGCTCCGTGCGGAGAGAGGGGGTGTCGCCCTGGCGATCAATTGTTCTATCATCTGCGCCTGCAGCCGGTCGCGCTCTGCTTCGCGCTGCGCATTGGCGGCGTCGCGCTCTGCTTCGCGCTGTGCATTGGCGGCGTCGCGCTGTGCATTGGCGCGGTCTCGTTCGATGTTCTCTTCCGTCTGAAGGCGCCTCTCCTCCAGTCTGATGCGGTCGTCCTCACTCCTTTGTTGCGCCTGGAGGCGCTCTCGTTCAGTTGCAGAGTGTTCGCACTCACTAAGGGCTTGCGCTTGGAGTTGCGCGTGAAGGCGCTCTCGTTCCGCTGCAGAGTGTTCGCGCTAGCTTAATTGTTGCGCCTGGAGGCGCTCTCGTTGTTCGCGCTCGCTCATTTGTTGAGCCTGGAGGCGCTCTCGTTCCACGGCAGAGTGTTCGCGCTGACTTAATTGTTGCGCCCGGAGGCGCTCTCGTTCCGCTGCAGAGTGTTCGCGCTCACTAAGGGCTTGCGCTTGGAGTTGCGCGTGGAGGCGCTCTCTTTCCGTGGCAGAGTGTTCGCTCTCACTAAGCGTCTTTGCTTGAAGCCGGTCGCGCTCACCCTGAAGTCGGTCTCTTTCGGTTGAGGCTGTCAGCGTGGCGATTAAGGCTTGCGCCAGTCTCTGGTCCGCCTCGCTGGGGGATGACACTGACGGAGGTGATCGGGTGCTGACAGGGCTTGTTTGAGATCTGTTCTCCTGGCGCGCTCCGAGGTCTATCTCCTGGGCGCGGTACTCTTCTCTTGGTTGTGTGTCGGGTTCTATCCCTGGAGCGCTTTCTTTATCCTGGAGCGCTCCGGGGTCTATCCCGGTGACGCTGTCTGGAGGTATAGTCACGTCATGTCCCACTTGGTCCCCCCTGTGAGCTAAGTCAGTTTCGTTTGAAATCACTGGGGTCTCTACTGGCAGGGTCGCCAAGTCGATAGGATTGGACATGCTTAAACTATCCGATTTATCCGTATTTAACGTCTGTTTAGATAAGCTAGGGGGTAGAACGAAAGCGAAGTCCTCCAGATATGGAGGTAGCTGACGTTTGCGCTGCGTGCGTTCTAGCTTAGGGGAGCCGCTTGGAGAGTGTTCACCGCTGGCCATGTCAATATTAATATTATATTAAATATTACACTGATACCCTCCGGCTCGAAGGACCAATTGTAACTGAGGGGTTACAAAACCCTGACTGTATTAAAGATTGTGATAGATTAAACAACTGCTAGTTATGTACTTTAATTACTGGCCAGACAGTACATCAAATATAGATGGTGAACACCCACAAGAACACGGCATTGACAAGGAAATAGTATTTGAGGGTATTTTATTATTATGCAACATTAGGTTACAGAATGAGAATTAGGGTTGCGCTTGTATGGCGAAGAATATGCGTAAAGTCAGTCAATAGCATGAGTCACTAAGAATAGCAGGAATCCTACGATGGGTCTAAGTTGACACCACCTGTCGTATAATAGCAACTATATAAGGCAACGCTGGTACCGCCTGGAGACAATGGGTTCCCTCCGGGGTGTAAGGCCTGGAGGGTAGAGGAATGTTCGGATACTCAGTCTGATTCAATGAGGAATAAAGAGACTCCAGGTACAGGAGTCGGTCCTTGTAAATCCCTCGATCAGCAGCAAAGCAATAATTGTAATCCAAATGCTCGATAGCACTGATGACAGCCAGCCAGCCTCCGTCCACGAGGCCAGCCCGAGTTGTAATCCTCACGAGGTTGAATCCCAAACGATAGTGGGAATCAACGATGCTCTTCTCCGGGTAACACGTTCCAAATCAATATAATCCAACCAGTAATGGTTCTGCAATCGCCGACGCCGGTCTCCTGTCCAACGGTTCTCCGACTAGGGCTCATCGGGTGTGGGCGACGTATTTAGGCCACACACCCTGGCTAAGTACACTAGCTAAAACACGACGAACCGCTGGGTAAGGCTACACACGAACAAACTGTGGCCGCACGATATACAATAAATGAACGACTATTTACTTCACATTAGATTAGGTCGAACTTGACGTTACTACATTAAACTCTGATACTTTACTATTCTATTCGCACATGTTCTCAACGCACGAGTTGCTCACTTCACCACGATGAACTACGTTGGCTTGTTTAGATGGACAAGCAGGTTGAAGTTAACGTACTGCTGTGCGCACCTTGCGCTGTATATATACTTAAGCGATTATCTAGTCCCAAACCGCAGTCTTTGTCTGGTATCAATACGCTGTCTCCGGGCATGTTCTGACATGCCTGAGCTTGTCTTTGAACCTGACGTTGGGGGCCTGCGAGCTGGCGCCTAGGGGCGCTGTCCAATAAGGAGAGCGAATATTACTCTGGTTTGAACGCAGGTAAAGGGATATTCCGTGTATATATATAAATAATATACAAAGTATATCAAACAATAAAGGTATATTCTCAGTTTTAATCTGGCCCTTCACAACAGTATAGACACCACATATATTGTAGACACCATATATACTGTAGACACCACATATACTGTAGACTCCACATACAGTATACTGTATAGACACCATATATACTGTAGACGTCACACCACATATACTGTAGACACCACATATACTGTAGACACCATATATATATATATATATATATATATATATATATATATATATATATATATATATATATATATATATATATATATATTTTTAACTCAATTTTTATTTGCATTTATATTCACAAACATACAAATAATAACATCTTTGATTGTCAATCTTCCACCATTTGGCTTTTCAGGTTCAAGTTCAAGTTCAAGTTCAAGTTCTTTCATAGTTGTCATACAGAAGTACAGAATACTTTCATACAAAATGCTTCTTACTGTTACGCTCCAGAGACTGTGCTAGACAAGATAGTATCAAATAACATAATAACATAATATAGCATGAATTTAGAAGAAGAAAATGAGGTCACAGTGTTCGGTATAGACATATGTACAATGTTCTGAGTTACCATATAATATACAATACACAATACTATGCAGTGTACTAATGTACAGTACTATCTAGTGCAAAGCAGAAATGGGATGAGGTACAATTTTAGGTACAATTTACAGTAAGGTGTACGAGTTGTAGTGCAATCCTTCATCCATAAATATAAAGTGTGGGGAGTGGGTGCTACAGTGTGTTTGTTTAAAGTGGGTGTGTGCTATAGTGTGTGGAGTGGGTGCTACAGTGTGTTTGTTTAAAGTGAGTGTAACTGTCCCTCTTGCAATGATGAAGCAACTCGTCTTTGATGTTTACTGATTGGCTTTATTTCCGTTCGAAGAGAACATCTTTATTCCGAACCGTAAAACTGTGAAAACATACATGAAATACAATCAATCACGGATCAAACCATAACAACATACATACAATTTATCGGTCGTTACAAGGGGGTGGTTGTTAACCCACTGAACTTAACTACAAGCGCAGTACGGCCCCAAACGTACCTTATTGACTGCATGCAATATGAGAGGACTGTTATGGAGCTTGGTGTCGATGTGGCTTGTCTGAAGATGGTGAAGAAGTGAAGGGACGAACCTTATAGGGTCTCAATATTTATACACTAGTGGCGATCTATTATGACATCACAAGGCAGCAGGACCGTACACACAGGGCGATCTATTATGACGTCACACTGCAGCTAACTAGAATTACACTATGACACTCCTGCAGTTACACTCCCACCAAGCATATATAAGCATTGTATATGATTCTTACGATAACTGCCCACATAATGCCTAAACGTAACGCCATAACTACAAATAACTACAATAACTATGGTCCTTGGCCGCCACCGGACGAATCACCTCAGCCTGAGGGCGAGAAAAAGATAGAATGATAGAGATATAGACAAAGCTAGAGGGCGCAAGAGGCTTCATTCTGCTTCCACCAACGTCACCGTCTTATGGATGGGCCTCTCCAGGACGACTGGTGTGGAGATGCGCTTGCCTTTCTTATCAAGATTGGGGTCGCTGATAAACAACTTAAGGCGGCGCACTCTCCCGTCTCTCCCTGGGTACACCTCGATAACCTTCGCCATCCTCCACTGGTTACGTGGTGTGGACTCATGCTGTAGGAGTACAATGTCGTCGACCCTTGCGTTCCTACGATCCTTGGTCCACTTCTGTCTCGGTTGGAGGTGCAGGAGGTACTTCTTCTTCCATCTTGTCCAGCAGTGGGTGGATAAGATTTGCACTCGACGCCATCCTTTGCCGATGTACAGATCTTCCTTGACGAACTGTCCAGGAGGTGGAGCGAGGATTGTGGCCTTCGTGGTCAGGATGTGGCTTGGTGTCCGGGGCTCTGGACTAGATGAATCATTGAGCCAATCCGTGGTCAGGGGTCTGCGGTTTACAACCGCTATGACTTCATATGGGAAGATGGTCAAGACAAGCCCCGTCAAGCTCCTTATGATGGTGCGTCTTTGTCTTTCCCAGAAAGCAGCAGGCTTCTTCGTTGCCGCCTTCGTGGGTCCTTTGGCTTCCACAGGTTTCTTGGCTGCTGGCTTCTTGGCGGGCTTGTTGGCTTTACCCTCAGCCTGGTTGATCTTGAGAGAGCCGGAGGCTCCGGTACCCTTGACCTGGAACAGGGTTCCTGGACCAGGGTTCTTGTCCCCGTCATAGCCACCGACAGCTAGAGCATTCGTTACGGCAGCCAGAGACACACCGCTCCCTCCCACCTTGACTTCTCCACGTGGTCCAAATCGTTCCATCCCGTAGTAGGTGCATGGCGGAGCAGTTTCCATTCGTTCCTCGGGGAGGTCTGCCATTCTTTGCTGTTCCGTGCATCGTCTGAACTTCCTGCACGTAGTGCACTTGTAGATATGGGCTGATACTGCCTTGCTGCAGCCTAGTATCCATATGCCATTGGATCGGAGTGCGTTCATGGTCATCCCTCGTCCCTGATGGTGCACTCTCTCATGATAGTGCTTGACGAGTAACCCAGACACATGACTGTCCTTTGGAAGGACCGCTGGATGCTTCCCCTGTGGCGGTAAGGCGGCATGCGTTAGGCAGCCGCCAACTCTGAGGATGCCTTGGTCATCCAGGAATGGACCTAACCGGTGCAGATTAGTGGCTCTGCCTTTGAATGGTGTCTCCTGGTGACTCTGGAGTAACTGTATGTCTTGTGAAAAGGTTGCTTCTTGCACCATCTTGATTATGGTTAGCTCCGCTTCTCTCCTTTCCTCTAGACTGGTGGCTTCACAGGACTTTGGCTGGTGACCTTTCCTTTCTTTCACATGGCGCTGGAGTCTGGCGATAGCTTTCACCAGTCTGGACCAGTCTGAGAACTTGTGTACGCGCGCTAGCAGCGGCCAGACTTCTTTCACCCGTGTGGTGAGCACCTGGGCCTTCCTAAGTTCAGGGTCGTCGCTTGCGATCTCTCCCACCTTGCCTTCTCCACTTGGAGAAGGCAACTTGTGTACGCGCGCTAGCAGCGGCCAGCCTTCTTTCACCCGTGTGGTGAGCACCTGGGCCTTCCTAAGTTCAGGGTCGTCGCTTGCGATCTCTCCCACCTTGCCTTCTCCACTTGGTAACCCTTTCTGCCAAAGAAAGTCTGGGCCGGTGACCCAGTTAGAGGCTATCAGTGGCTCTGCTGTGAGACCTCTTGAGGCATGGTCGGCTGGATTCTCTTCCGCCGCCACATGCCTCCATTGTGTAGACTCTGTGCTTTGCTTGATGCGTTCCATTTTCGACTGGAACCTTAGATTCTCTTGGGGGATGGGGGTGGCCTCTGCCGTTCTTTCAGCAACGTCAGGCTCCAGCATCTTTATGTCATCTGCTGTAATAACCTCTGGTCTGTCTCCTGAAGAACCTCTGGTCTGTCTCCTGAAGAACCTCTGGTCTGTCTCCTGGAGAACCTCTGGTCTGTCTCCTGGAGAACCTCTGGTCTGTCTCCTGAAGAACCTGTGGTCTGTCTCCTGGAGAACCTCTGGTCTGTCTCCTGAAGAACCTCTGGTCTGTCTCCTGAAGAACCTCTGGTCTGTCTCCTGGAGAACCTCTGTGTTGAGAGCCTTTGCTGTCATTTCGCGGATCAAGGTTGGGTCACTTTGTGTATCGCGGAGTGCGATACATCTGTCTTCTTGCCTTGTTTCTGCTACAGCTAGCAGTGGAGACCGCTGCTGGTTTTGCCTTGGTTGTGCTTCCGCTGGCAGTGGCGCCTGGTACCGGTCTTGCCCTGCTTGTGGTGCAGCTTGCAGTTGGGGTTGCCGTGGTGGTGCTGCAGCTGGCCGTGAAAAATGGTGCTGCCCTACGCTTGCCTGAGACGTGACTTCCTCTTTCACAGCGACGCCTCGCTCTTGCGACACCTTTATTTCTCCAGCTGGGTAGCCACTTTGGCTGGCTGCTTGCGCTGCCCCTTTGGGCTGATCGTATACTTGCGGTCGTGCCGTGGCAGCCCTTAGCGTCTTCCTAGTTTCCAATCGCTTTACTTCTTCTTCTTCTACTTCTTCTTCTTCTACTACTTCTTCTTCTTCTTCTTCTTCTGCGGTTTCAGCATCCTGCTGAACCTTTCTCTGTGCAGCTTCTAGCACCCTTTGTCTGTCCGCGGCTTCTCTTTCAGCTGCTTGAGCTGCATGTAGCTTCTGCAGGGCTTCCAATAGCGTTCCTTCTCTGCGTTTAGCCTCTAGCCTTCCTTGTCTTTCCGCGGTTTCAGCGGTCTGCTGCACCTTTCTTTCCGCGGTTTTGGCCGCCACTTGTGCCTTTAACTGTGCATCTTCGGCTACCAGTTTCCGCATTGCTTCAAGGTGCTCCTCTTCCGCCTTGAACAGTCTCCTTGCAAGTCTCTCTGTGTCTTGGTTGCAGCGGTTGATGGTGCGCCGTGCGTTACTTTCAGGCGCTTCAATGCTCTTCCAAGCCTCATAGGCTGCACCCAGCTTCTCAGCGGCACTGCCTATTGTAGTGACTTGTTGCATTACGTCGAGTGCGCCCGGGGTAATCAGCGCGTTCTCAGCCTCCTGCATCGCCGCCTGCCATCCTTTCTTGCACTTATCGAACCGCCGTGCAACCTTTGTCCTTTGCCCATCCTTCAGTTCTTGAGCCGCGGCCGTCCGCCTGCGTGCTCGGCCCTCTGCCACGGATGTGTTCTCCTCCTCCACCACCGTCTTGGACTGGCTGCCACTATCAGACATCTTGATGTAATGCCAGGATGTTCGATGTTCTAGAATGTTCCGGAAGGTTGTGGATGTTCGATGTTCTAGAATGTTCCGGAAGGTTGTGGATGTTCGATGTTCTAGAATTGCACGGTCATCGTGGTGCATATAAGTTTTACTGTAACTGTCCCTCTTGCAATGATGAAGCAACTCGTCTTTGATGTTTACTGATTGGCTTTATTTCCGTTCGAAGAGAACATCTTTATTCCGAACCGTAAAACTGTGAAAACATACATGAAATACAATCAATCACGGATCAAACCATAACAACATACATACAATTTATCGGTCGTTACAAGGGGGTGGTTGTTAACCCACTGAACTTAACTACAAGCGCAGTACGGCCCCAAACGTACCTTATTGACTGCATGCAATATGAGAGGACTGTTATGGAGCTTGGTGTCGATGTGGCTTGTCTGAAGATGGTGAAGAAGTGAAGGGACGAACCTTATAGGGTCTCAATATTTATACACTAGTGGCGATCTATTATGACATCACAAGGCAGCAGGACCGTACACACAGGGCGATCTATTATGACATCACACTGCAGCTAACTAGAATTACACTATGACACTCCTGCAGTTACAGTGAGTGTGTGCGTGTGGATGTGTGTGCTATGTGCGTTTGGTGGTTGTTGCTGTGTAGTGTTCATTCATTGTTCGTTTAGCAGCCTGATGGCCTGGGGATAGAAGCTTCTTCTGAGTCTTTCTGTGCTCGCCTTGAGACTCCTGTATCGCTTGCCTGACCGCAGCAGTTCAAAGAGGCAGTTGTTCGGGTGACTGGAGTCTTTAATGATTCTCTTAGCCTTGCCCTTGCAACGCTTGTAGTAAATGTTCTGGAGGGTGGGGAGCCCCCCTCCAATTGTGCGTTCGGCTGAACGTGTCACTCTTTGTAGTCTGCTTTGGTCTTGTGCAGTGCTATTCCCAAACCAGGAGGTGATGTTGCCGGTCAAGATGCTCTCTATTGTACATGAGTAGAAGTTCTTAAGGATCTTCTGGCTGACTTGGAACTTCCTTAGGCGCCTGAGGAAGTAGAGGCGTTGTCGTGCCTTCTTCACAACACTGTTAATGTGTGTGGTCCATGTCAAGTCCTCGGATATGTAGGCTCCGAGGTACTTAAAGCTGTTGACTCTCTCAACCGGTGCCCCGTCGATGCTGAGGGGGCTGTAGTCCTTGACCCCCGACCTCCTGAAGTCCACAATCATCTCCTTTGTTTTGCTGACGTTCAGGGAGAGGCTGTTTTCCTGGCACCATCCCGCCAGGACCTTGACCTCTTCCAGGTAGGCCCTCTCGTCGTTGGCAGAGATCAGGCCCACCACCACTGTGTCGTCAGCAAATTTGACAATTGTATTGCTACTCCGCTGAGCCACACAGTCGTGTGTGTACAGGGAGTAGAGGAGGGGACTCAGAACACAGCCCTGGGGGGCCCCTATGTTGAGGGTGATGGATGAGGAGGTGCAGTTGCCTGCTCTCACCACCTGGGGTCTGCCAGTCAGGAAGTCCAAGACCCACTGGCAGAGGTCATAGCCCAAGCCCAGGTCCCTGAGCTTGGCTATGAGTATGGAGGGGACTATGGTATTGAATGCCGAGCTGTAGTCGATGAATAGCATTCTCACATAGTTCCCCTGCCTCTTGTCCAGGTGTGATGCTGCTGTGTGCAGCACATGGGATATGGCGTCCTCCGTGGACCTGTTGGGGCGGTATGCAAATTGCAGGGGGTCCATGTTGATGGGGAGGGAGGAGCAGATGTAGCCCTTTACTAGCTTCTCAAAGCACTTCATGGCTATGGAGGTGAGAGCTACAGGGCGGTAGTCGTTGAGGCAAGCAGGCTTGGATTTTTTGGGTACAGGGATAATAGTGGACTTCTTCAGGCAGGTGGGGATGACAGCCTGTTCTAAGGACAGGTTAAATATGTCAGTGAATACTGGGGCCAGTTGGTCGGCACAGACTTTTAGGACGCGGCCGGGGATGCCGTCTGGACCTGCTGCCTTCCTGATATTCACTTTTTTAAAGGTCCGCCTCACCTCATGCTCTGTTACCCTGAACACTGCGCCTCCATCAGCAGCCGACCCCCCCCCCCCCCATTGCCGAGGCTTGTGAGCTGGTGTTGTTATTACCAGCATCAAACCTCGCATAGAAGGTATTGAGGTCATTTGCTAAGGAGATGTCACTGTTCAGTTTGAGGGAGGCGCCTTTGTAGTCTGTCATCGTTTTGAGCCCCTGCCACATAGCTCTAGAGTCAGCTTGTTCAAACTGGAGTTCAATTTTATCCCTGTAGCGCCGTTTGGCCTCTGACACTGTCCTCCTTACGTTGTATCGCGCCACCTTGTGGTCATTCATGTTGCCTGCCACTAGGCCGTTGTTGTATGCTTTGGTGCGCTCTCTCAGAGCTTCACGGACGGATTTGTCTACCCAGGGTTTTTGATTTGGGTAAACTTTCATTTTGGTCGTGGGGATTGTTTCTTTCACCCTAGTACAAACATAGTCCAGCACTGTCTCCGTGTAGACATTAATGTTATCTGTGTCGCGGAACACACTCCAGTCTGTGTAGTGAAACACTGACCGGATCGTGTCCTCTGACGTCAGATCCCATTTCTGCACCTCTCGCGAGACTACGGGAGTACTTTTAATTCTCTGTTTATACTTTGGTGTAAGAAAAATGGACGCGTGATCTGATTTACCAAAGCCACTCTCAGAATGAGCCTTGTAGCCACCTTTAAATTGCGTGTAACAGTGATCTAGGATGTTACCGCCTCTGGTGTTGCAAGTCACATGCTGATAGAAGTCAGGCAATACCTTTCTCAGATTGGCGCTATTGAAATCTCCCAGTACTAAAATGGCGGCGTTAACGTTCGCCACTTGTATTTTATTTACCTCGTCGTGTAGTCTGGAGAGCGCAACCTTGTTGCTGGCTTGCGGTGGAATATACACTCCGATCAGGACGATCGCCGTTAACTCCCTCGGGAGGAAGAAAGGACGACACTTGATGGTTATATATTCCAGTTCTGGGGAGCAGTGGTTGGATAATTCCTTCACGTTAGTTGGATCACTCCAATTTTTGTTATACATGAAGGCAATACCTCCTCCACGTTGTTTACCGGACTCTGATGACCGATCCTTGCGATGGATAAAGAAGTGATCCGCTGGTTGAATTGCGTGATCTGGAACCTCCGGTGTGAGCCATGTTTCGGTGAAGCAGAGGACATTGCAGTCCCTAACGTCTCTTTGATATTGAATCCTTGCTCGGATGTCATCCAGTTTATTGTCAATTGATTGTACATTGGCTAGCAATATACTGGGCAGTGGTGTACGGTGGCGTCTGGATCTCAGCCTGTTTCGGATCCCAGCCCTCTTTCCTCGTCGTCTTTTCCTGGGCTCTGGGAACAAAGGATCTGGTCCTAATCTCCGGAGGATTTCTTCAGGCCATTGATGCGGTTCGGAAAGCTGATCCAGTGAGTAATCCAGTTGATAAGTTTCCCGTAATCCAATGTCTATGAGTGACTGACGGTCATATACATTAAATGCACCAACAGTTGGTACGAACAAAACTCTAAAAACTATAAATATTAACTAAAGTAAACACAGTCTCGACGGGGCGAACAGAACGGCAGCCGGTCGGAGCAGCGCCATCTCTCATCTCTCAGGTGGTTACACAGACAGTGTACATCGCCCTTATACAGGCCTAAACCATAAAGAGAAAATTAAAAATTAAAAAATACAAAAATACCGTTCTTGCAGAAAGAAGAATATATACAATTATTGACTAAGTCATTCTTTGAATAGTAATCGCACATTCGTTGGCCTGTACAAAATCCAATGACGATATGTATATCTTCCTTGAACAGGGATATATAGAAAAGTTTTAAACTCAGTTTACCTTGCATTTTGTTTTACATACATATATACCCCATCATCCTTGGCTATTAATCCCACATCAGTTGGTTTCCCAGATACTTGGTACTAATACTTAGTGTATGTCGTCCTTAAACCATCATATCAAATTATAATACTTGCTCTAAAAAAATTAAATTCTGACTCAGGTAAATATGCGCGTCATGGGTCCAGGGACCCTCCTTGAACCTCCTTCCTCCCGTATCCTTCTATTTCCTTTAAACCTCCCTTTTCTTCTAGTACAATATTTGTATTGGGTTTTACAGTACACATTTCAGGTTTTCATTGTAGTCAGTTATTCTTAATTCCTTTTCTCCACAAGATAATACATATACCCACATACCCCCCTCCCCCCTCCCCTTTTCTCTCTCTTAGCATCTTTGGTTTTGTTTTTACTGTTCTCATACAGAAATAATATGTACATTCATTTATACCTCCATTAGAATAGCTCGTACACAAATATAAATAATTGAAAAGAGGAAAAGAAAATGTACATAAAAATAAAAATAAATAAAGAAATAAAAATAAATGACATCTTTACAACACCTTCACTGACGTGTCTCCGGTCTCTCCCGGGGTCCGGGTCACGGCTGACCGCGGGAGAGAGCGGGGGGACTCATCCTATAGCAGCCCTCCTATATCTTCCCTTCTCAGATATTCATTAAATGGTTTCCATATATCCTCGTAAATCTCTATATTGTTCCTGAGGATATACGTTATTCTCTCCATAGACATGCATTGTGCCATGTTTTTAATCCAAGCACCGATTGTGGGTGCGTCTATTTTCTTCCAATTGAAAGCTATTGTTCTTTTTGCCTGTAGTATAGCAAAATCAATAAATTTAAATTGTTTGGTTCTCAGGTTCAGATTTATTGGATATAAATGTAACAATATCATTTTGGAGTCTAGTGGGATATTCACTGACAGGATATCTTTGATTTTATTCACCACCTCCCCCCAGAACTTCTTGATTTTGTCACATTCCCAAATACAATGTATAAAAGTTCCCCGATCCTTGGTACATTTAAAGCACCTATCTGGTGTGTTGCTGTTGTATTTATTCAGTTTGACAGGGGTTATATAAGTCCGCATCAGCCATTTGTATTGAAGTAGTTTTAAGCTAGTGTTGGCTGTTTGTGTCTGAGCCTCCTCGCATGCTCTGTTCCAGTCCTCGTTTGAGATCTCCTCTCCCAAGTCCAGCCTCCATGACTCCAATCTATATAATGACGTCTCGTCTGAACCAGATACAATCCAGTTATAGAACATTGATAACAGGCCTTTGCTATTGCAGTTCTTGATGATAATTTTTTCTAAAGATGAAAGTGTAGGAATTGCCAGTGACTGGTTTTGCAGAGAGGAAATGAAACTTCTCAGTTGCAAGTATTTAAAAAAATGCTTCCTTGGGATGTTGTATTTTATTGATAGTTCCTCAAAAGGTATCAAGACCCCATCTTTGTAAAGGTCAGATATTTTACTTATTCCTTCTTTTGTCCATAGTTTGAATCCGGCATCCAGTTTGCCTGGTTTAAATGAGACGTTTCCCCAGATTGGGCTGAATTGCGACATGGAGTTGTTTATTTTCATAAATTTCTTTACCTCATACCATACTTAATCATGTTGAGCACTATGGGGTGTGTAGTATGTTTTCTTAAATATTTTGGCTCAGCTGAATACATGTATAAATGTAGTGGTAGTTGCATTGGGTATGCTTCCACTCCCATCCATGATGGTGGTTCTTCCTTAGAAAAATAAAACATTACAGTTCTCAATTGTGCAGCCAGGTAATACCAATGAAGGTTAGGACAGGTCAACCCCCCTGCATCGAATGGAAGATACAACAAAGATAGGCGGACTCTAGGACATTTCTTGCGCCATATACATTTTGAGATGAGAGACGCAATCTTTCCGAACATTCTTACCGGTGGTGCCAGAGGGATATTTTGAAATAAGTATAGGAACTTTGGTAGTATGGACATCTTTAGTATGTTTATCCTCCCTATCACAGAGATGGGCAAGAACATCCATCTCTCTATGGATTTGAATACAGAGTCTATCATAGGTTCATAGTTTATTGATGCTATATTTTCTATTTGGGGTATTATTTTGATGCCCAGATAAGTGAAGCTGTTCGAGAGCTTGAAAGGAAATTCTTGTTGGTCAGCGGTTTTTCTCTCGTTGTCATTAAGCAGCATAAGTGATGATTTTGAGGCGTTTAGTTTATATCCAGAGATACTACCGAACTGATCAATTATATCGAGCAGTGCAGGTATCGATGTATCTAGGTTTTTTAGGAACAAAATGACATCGTCCGCAAAAAGGGCTATTCTGTGATCGTTATTACCGATTTCAATCCCATGTAGCTGTCTGTTAGCCCTGATTGCTATTGCTAACGGTTCAATAGCTAAAATGAACAGGAGCGGTGATAAAGGCGAGCCTTGAGGGCAACCCCTGGTGATATTAAAGGGTTTAGATGTCACTTCGTTTGTTAGCACCTCAGCTACAGAGTTTAGGTGTAGTAATTTGATCCAGTTACAAAAGTAATTTCCAAATCCAAATCGATCAATAACATCAAAAAGATAAGCCCATTCCACCCTATCGAAGGCCTTCTCCGCATCGAGCGAGAGAAGACCTGTGTCCCTCTCTCCTTTTTGGTTGTATAGGATGTTGAAGACCCGTCTAACATTGTGAAATCCCTGTCTCCCTTTTATGAATCCATTTTGATCATCTCCCACTATCTCTGGGAGTGCAGGTTCTCAGCAGGCGTTTCACCTCACCAAAGCTAGCTCGCTTCTTAGCTACTGCCGTTGTATAGTCCGCGAAGATGGAGATCCTTTTCCCATCAAGGAGCAGGGGAGACCTTTTCCCCGCTTGCTGCATCATATCGTTGCGAACGTGGAAGAAATGTACTCTGATGACAAACGGTCGTGGGGGTTCTCCTTCTCGGGGGCGGATTCGCAGGGTGCGGTGAGCTCGGTCCAGTAGCGGCTTCTCCTCCAGGCCGAGTAGCTTTTGGAGCAGCCCGGCTATGTATTCAGTTAGTCGTGGACCCTCTACTCCCTCTGGTACACCTAGCAATCGGATGTTGTTTCTCCGCATTCTGCTCTCCATATCCTCGCAACGGTTGTCTAGGTATTCTACCCTAGTCACCAGGGAGCTGACGGTGGTTTCCAGCTCACGGATGCGGGTGCTGTTATCTGTGGCGCCGCGTTCCAACTCCACTATAACCTCTCCTTGCGTTTCGAGTTTGTTTTGTACTTTCTCAATCGATTTCTTTAGCTCGTCTTTGACTGACAGCATCTCCGATCTGAGAGAGTTTGAGAGGGAGTCAATTTTGGCAAAGATATCAGTCTTAAGGGAGCCCATCATGGCTTGTAGTAGTCCAGCAGTTAGGATCCCGGTTTCGTCACCGGCCTCCGTGGCATCTGGTGTTGGACCTCCTTTTCGTGTATACGGCATTATAAGTTATAATTTCCGCACTGATATCAACGATAGTTCATCAATTTCGGTTTGAATGACTGTTCAAACACCTACTTAACACATGTGTGTTCAATTTGATAAGAGTATAATATGCAAGTTTAGTCACACACTCAGGAGCGGTGGGGAAGCGTGTCTTACATCCTCCTCCTCCTCCTACCTAACCTGTTAACATGGTCCTGTACTTTCTAGACACCATATATACTGTAGACACCACATATACTGTAGACACCATATATACTGTAGACACCACATATACTGTAGACACCACATATACTGTATTATATGGTAACTCAGTTACGTCTATTCTGCATCGAACATTGTACATATGTCTATACTGAACACTGTGACCTCATTTTCTACTTCTAAATTACATGCTATACTATGTTATTTGATACTATCTTGTCTAGCACAGTCTCTGGAGCGTAACAGTAAGAAGCATTTTGTATGAAAGTATTCTGTACTTCTGTATGACAACTATTAAAGAAACTTGAACTTGAAACTAGACACCACATATACTGTAGACACCATATATACTGTAGACACCACATATACTGTATAGACACCACATATACTGTATAGACACCACATATACTGTATAGACACCATATATACTGTAGACACCTATACTGTAGACACCACTATACTGTATAGACACCATATATACTGTAGACACCACATATACTGTAGACACCATATATACTGTAGACACCACATATACTGTAGACACCACATATACTGTATAGACACCACATATACTGTATAGACACCACATATACTGTATACACCACATATACTGTAGACACCATATATACTGTAGACACCACATATACTGTAGACACCACATATACTGTAGACACCACATATACTGTATAGACACCACATATACTGTAGACACCACATATACTGTAGACACCACATATACTGTATAGACACCACATATACTGTAGACACCACATATACTGTAGACACCACATATACTGTAGATACCACATATACTGTAGACACTACATATACTGTAGACACCACATATACTGTATAGACACCACATATACTGTATACACCATATATACTGTATAGACACCACATATACTGTATAGACACCACATATACTGTAGACACCACATATACTGTAGACACCATATATACTGTAGACACCACATATACTGTATAGACACCACATATACTGTAGACACCACATATACTGTATACACCACATATACTGTAGACACCACATATACTGTAGACACCATATATACTGTAGACACCATATATACTGTAGACACCACATATACTGTATAGACACCACATATACTGTAGACACCATATATACTGTATACACCACATATACTGTATAGACACCACATATACTGTAGACACCATATATACTGTAGACACCACATATACTGTATAGACACCACATATACTGTAGACACCACATATACTGTATAGATACCACATATACTGTAGACACCACATATACTGTAGACACCACATATACTGTAGACACCACATATACTGTATAGACACCACATATACTGTAGACACCACATATACTGTAGACACCACAGATACTGTATAGACACCACATATACTGTATAGACACCACATATACTGTATAGACACCACATATACTGTAGACACCACATATATTGTAGACACCATATATACTGTAGACACCACATATACTGTAGACACCACATATACTGTATAGATACCACATATACTGTAGACACCACATATACTGTAGACACCACATATACTGTAGACACCACATATACTGTAGACACCACATATACTGTATAGATATCACATATACTGTAGACACCACATATACTGTAGACACCACATATACTGTAGACACCACATATACTGTAGACACCACATATACTGTGTAGACACCACATATACTGTAGACACCACAAATACTGTATAGACACCACATATACTGTATAGACACCATATATACTGTAGACACCACATATACTGTAGACACCACATATACTGTAGACACCACATATACTGTAGACACCACATATATACTGTAGACACCACATATACAGTAGACACCACATATACTGTATAGACACCACATATACTGTATAGACACCACATATACTGTAGACACCACATATACTGTATAGACACCACATATACTGTAGACACCACATATACTGTAGACACCACATATACTGTATAGACACCATATATACTGTAGACACCACATATACTGTATAGACACCACATATACTGTAGACACCACATATACTGTAGACACCACATATACTGTATAGACACCACATATACTGTATAGACACCACATATACTGTAGACACCACATATACTGTAGACACCACATATACTGTAGACACCATATATACTGTAGACACCACATATACTGTAGACACCACATATACTGTATAGACACCACCAGGGACGTGCACAAGACTTTAGAGGGGCAGGTGCTCAAATGCTGAATAGGGAACTGGGCCTGTGCTATTTTTGGGGGCCCTTTTTGGGCGGGGAGAGGCCGTTTTATGCTTTTTAGGGGTTTTTGGTGATCAAATATTGAATATTGAACTATAATAATCAGTGCAGGAGCTTATCCTTATCCTTGAAAGACACTTTTATCACTCACTTAAAAAGCCCATACATCTCCATAAATGTTCAGGGCGGAGGGAATAAGTGCTTACCCTACACACCCCAAGTCTGTTAGGACAGCAGACTCGGTTGGCACTGCTCAAAACGTACCTTTTTAAAATAGGTTTTAAATGAATTATTTTCTTTATTTCATTGTCTTATTTTTCTTTATTTCTATACATTTTACTTAAATATTTTATTATAATTTGTATCATTGTTTTGTGTAGTTTTTTATAATTTTTTTAGTTTTTTTTAATGACAACATACTATTTAAATTATTCAAATGGATCTCAAACATGTTCCGTTGTGATGTCACAGTATGATGTCATAATCAAACATTCTAGAACATTTGTGATGTCACAGTATGATGTCATAAGCAAACATTCTAGAACATTTGTGATGTCACAGTATGATGTCATAATCAAACATTCTAGAACATTTGTGATGTCACAGTATGATGTCATAATCAAACATTCTAGAACATTTGTGATGTCAAAGTATGATGTCATAATAGAACATTGTAGGACATTTGTGATATCACAGTATGATGTCATAATAGTACATTCTAGAACATTTGTGTACAGTATATATTCAACGGCGCGATATAAAAAATGTCAACTGGACGTGGTTCTAGAAGTTACTACGTATCATCTGATGTTGACCGGATGGGTGGGGGGTCGTTTATAATTCCGTGGGCAACGTTATATCATTCATCTAGTGTGTGTGATATGATCATTGGAGCAGTTAGTATAGAAGACATTACAAAATAACGCTGAAACTCACCGTAGCTTCCTCGCGCCGTTGGGAGATGAGCGTGGACAGAATTTTTTCTATTATGGGATATAGAAATACCCGATCCATTTCCAGGTTGTATAATAGTATATACATCCAAATCATGTTTTTTATCAAGTTATTGGCAACGGATCGATATCCATTGTGTCGCGCTCGAGTCCCGGGACCTATACCGCGTGATCGGACCAAATTTAAATGAGCACCAGCGTCACTTCCCTGTTTATGCCCTGGGCGATCTGCCGATCGGCCACCAGATGGCGCTCTTGAACCGTTAGAGAGTTGACAGGGGTTCACCAGTACATATAATGTCTCCGGGGGAGAAATATGATTTCGATCACAGATTTTTGAAATATTGATATCAATGACGCTGTACAGCGTCATCGGCAGAATAAGCATGGCGGGGAATGACGCTGAAAAGCGTCAACGGCGATTAAAGGGTTAATGAGCTGCGTCTGGAGGGAAGGTTCTGTGATGTGGTTATTAAAGTCAACAGCACTGAGTTGAATGCCCACAAGGCCCTCCTGTGTGACTGCAGTGATTATTTCAGGTAAGTTTAGCTTGGTTCAGGTTAGCTTGGTTCAGGTTAGCTTGGTTAGTAAACAAATACCATACTGTACTTTTACTGTAAACAGCTACTATACTGTACTTCTACTGTACACATATACTATACTGTACTTCTACTGTAAACAGATACTATACTGTACTTCTACTGTAAACAGATAATATACTGTACTTATACTGTAAAAAGATAATATACTGTACTTCTACTATAAACATACTATACTGTACTTGTTACGAAGGATCAGATTAAACCGAATCTATATATTTACTACTTGATATATATTGCATAATATTTGTATATCGTCTGATATCCCTTGTGTATTCTTTGTACATATACACGGAATATCCCTTTTACCTAGTACAGACCATAATATTTCGTTCTCCTATTGGATAGCGATCCACTAGGCGCCACTGCCATACCCCCAGGGTCTAGTTCAAAGTCACCGCCAAGGCTTGCCTGGACATGCCCGGTTCGGCGCAAGAATACGAGACAGGAATAAGGCTGGTACTAGATTATTCACCGTACGTATAAATACGTCGCAGGTGGATACAGCAGCACTTAGCCTAAAGTCAAGTTAACCTAGAAACGTGTTACCCTCAAACGTAAAGCCTTCATCACGAGTCAACGACCAAGTGAAGTGAGCAACCGTGCATCTAAATAGAGCACTTATAACCGCGTGCGAATAGGACAGTAAAAGTGTCAGAGCTTAGTGGAATAACGTCAAGTTCGACCTAGTTAATGTGAAGTACCGCGCACCGGAGAATCTACCCCGGTGAATGCAGAGCCCTTTTCCGGCTGGATTATTATTATATTGCTTTGGTCCTGTGGCTGTTGGAGTGGAGGAGAATCGTCTACACCCACTACTGTGTGGGATTTACCCGTGAGGAACATCACTCGAGCCCATCTCTAGAAGAGGCTGGCCGGCTTTCACCTATGCTGCACGCATACTTGGATTACAGCTGCTGCTTTCGTCTGCCGATCAAGGGAGTAATGTACCGACTCCCGTAGCTGGAGCTTATTGATTCCCCGTTGATCCAGAGTTTGCATTCGAACATTTCCTCCCCCTGCTGGCCTACAACCGGAGGGACCCTACTAGTATCTCCCGCTGCCCTACTAGTGTACCATAGATATAATTCCTAAGATACAGGTGGTATTTATTATCTCCTGCGTACTATTCTAATGGACTTACGCTCTTGACTTACTCACGCACATTCTTCGCCTTACAAGCGCGACTCTACGTAAAGTATTGTAATATACTATCATTGCTGCTAATAAATATTATTATAACCCAGATTTGTGTGGAACCATGTCATTGTGGAAGTGTTCATCTGATATACCTGTGTACTGTATGGCCAGTAGTAATGTACATAAGACAGTAGTGGTTTAATGATACCATACTTATTAATACAGTCAGGGAATTGTACCCCTCAGTTACAATTGGTCCTTCGAGCCGGATGGTAATTAGCGTAATATTAATATAATATTAATATTAACATGGCCGATGATGAACACTCCACAAACGGTTCTCCTAAGTTAGATCGCCCGCAGCGCAGACAGCAGCCACCTCTTTCCCTAGAGGACTACGCTGACAGTCTACTACCTAGCTTTATAAAAAAGTTAAATACGGATAAAATAAATAAAGCGGATAGTAAAAGTATGTCAAACCCTACCGACCAGGCGACCCCGCCAGTAGAGACCCTAGTGGGTTCTAACGTAACTGACCAAGCTCACGGGGGGGACCAGGAGGGACCTGACATGACTTTACCCCCCGCCGACGCCAACGAGGTAGTCCCCGGAGAGCTCCAGGATAAAGAAAGCCCTCCAGGGACGGAACCCGACCCACTACCAGAAGAGACGCACACCCAGGAGATGGATCTCCTCGGAACGCGACAGGAGAACGGATCTCCAACGAGCACTGCCAGAAGCCGATCACCTCCGCCTGTGTCTCCCCCCAGCGAAGCGGACAAGATGCTGGCGCAGGCACTCATCGCCACCCTGGCAGCCTCCACCGAGCGCGAACGAGCTGCAGACCAACGAGAGCGCCTTCACGCGCAACTCCAAGCGCAAGCCCTCAGTGAACGCGAACATTCTGCAACCGAGCGAGAGCGCTTCCAGGCGCAACAAAGGAGTGAAGACGACCGCATAAGACTGGAGACCAGACGCCTTCAGACGGAAGAGAACATTGAAAGAAGCCGCGCCGATGCACAGTGCGCCGCAGCCAATGCACAGCGCGAAGCAGTGCGCGAAGCCGGCCATGCCCAGCGCGAGGCAGAGCGCGACCGGCTACAGGCGCAGCTGATGGACAAATTGATTGCCATGGCGACACCCCCTCACTCCGCACGGAGCTCCCGGAGATCATCACGACAAGGGTCTAGGACGCATTCCCCTACCCGACCAAGCGACCCGGGACCCCGCCAACAGGAGGATCCTGTCCATGTCTCCGAACCCCCTCCCCGGCCGGTCCATACGAGACCCAGCAACCGGGAAGAACCGGACCACGCCGAGATACTGAACAGAAGACTCCAGGACCTAGCAGAGGAAGAGGAAGAGGAGGAATGTCAAGCTGACCAGCAGCAACATACTCTGGACCAGGAGGCCCAGTACAGCCCCGACCAGCAGCAACGTACTCTGGACCAGGAGGCCCAGTACAGCCCCGACCAGCAGCAACGTACTCTGGACCAGGAGGTCCAGTACAGCCCAGACGTCAGCCCCGAGGCACTGCGCTACAAACCCCCGACTCAACTCACGGGTGAGTTTGACGCACCGTCAGCACCGAGGAACAGCACCTGGGTACCCGACCTTCGGTACCCACCAAGTACCAGCCCAAGACGACACGCACGGGGAGACTCGCCCAGGAGGCCTCTCCCCCAACGCTCACCGATGTGCCAGCCATCCATGGCATCGTACCTTGGCACACCGACGTTCCCGGACTTCACACACGAGAACAGAGCACAGTACACAGAGCTACGAATGTGCTTAGAGACAATGATGTCTGATGTACCGGATGAAACGTACAAGTATGCTATCCTACTCAAGCACCTGAAGGTGTCCAGAGCGCACAATATATCACTGGCATATTCCAACTCTACTACCCCATACACCGTGGCTCTAGTAGCCCTCGACCAACGTTATGGACGCATATGGGACTACGTGATACAGGAGATAAGAGACATTGACCGTCTCCCCCCAGCCAGAGACAACAGAGCATGGATGACCTCTCTATCAAGGTACAGTCCCTGGTAGGGATGCTGGGGTCCCAAAAGGAAAAAGGGATATACGAACTGTACGCTAACTCTAATGTAGAGAGAATATTAGAGAAGCTCCCTCCCGCCCGACAAGAGCGTTTTCGGCGGCAGAGAGACCACCGTGACCCCAACGGCCCAGAGGCATCCCTCCTAGACCTGTCTGAGTTCCTCGCCAGGGAGGTCAGCAGCTTACGACTGGACACGTTCGTATGGAGTGGACCAAGCCCAAGACCAGGACCTCGGGGATTAAATGATAACCGCCGGTCGGTGACCGTTATGCACCAAGCCGAATCAGTACCGCAGCACAAGAACCACAACACCCCCTCGACGAAAGAGGAGTGGAAGATTGAATGCCAGTACTGTGAAGGGGAACATCGGCTGTATCAATGCAACAAGTTCAAGACGCTGACCACGGACGAGGTGAGTCAGTGGATCAAGGACCACCGCCGCTGCTTCCGCTGCGCGCGCAGCCATATGGCAGCTGAGTGCCGCTTGAAGAAGAAGTGCAGCAGGTGCGGTGGCGCCCACTTGGAGGTCCTGCATGACATCAACAGGCGTCAGCCAGGACAACAGAGTGGGCCCGTCGCAGTAATGTACCATGCCGAGGCGGTGGCACCAGTACCGAAGAGCCACCAGACCGCCCCCTACTGTACCTACTGCGACGGCGGACACTGGATGGCACAGTGCGCCGAATATAAGACACTGAACCCCGCCCAAGTTGAACAGTGGCGTGAGGCGGCCCAGGCGGGCGCCGCTTACCGCGCAGCACGGTGCGGGGCCCTCCAGAAGACCCAAAGCAACCGACCAACAGGAGTGCTCCACATTGACCAGCATAGTGGGACCCCCCGAGTGCTCATCAAAGTGGTCAGAGTGCTCCTGAGCTACGAGGACAAGGTCCTGGACACTTACGCCGTCCTGGACGATGGGTCTGAAAAGACTCTCCTCCTCGCTTCCGCCGCAGCCCAGTTGGGCCTGCGGGGTGCCAAAGGTACCATGACAATACGCACCATCAGAAGGGACCAGAAGACCATAAAAGGTGAGAAGGTCTCCTTCAAGATAGCAGCGGTGGACCAGCCCGAGAAGCAGTATAGTATAACCAACGTCTTCACCAGCCACGACATAGGCCTATCACAGTACACCTACCCCATCCCACAGCTGATGGCGAAGTATGTGCACCTACGTCAACTACCTATACCGCTTATCGACGGCGCCACACCGACCCTGCTCATCGGCTCCGACCACGCGGACCTCATTCTCCCAATTGAGGCGGCCCACATCGGACCCAAAGGATGCCCAGTCGCGGTTCAGACCCGACTGGGGTGGACGCTCCAGGGCCCCCTCTACGGACTTGACAGTCAACCCACGTCTACACGCTGCCTACACACAAAGGCGAGCGACACCGGCCACTCCCTCGTACAGCCCGTTGAGAGGCTATTGACATTAAGCAAGAGGCCTGTGAGAGAACCGTGGGCACAAGAGGGAGTTCGGAACTCCACCCCCCTCAGCTGCGCTTCAGACGTAGCTGACCTCGAACCCAGCACCCCAAACGACTCCTTGATGGGGCGGCCGGAACCGGCCCTCCTCAGACGGGGTACAGAGCAAACAAGAGGAACAGACGGAGGAGGTGGAGGCGCAGCCAAGCACAGATCAACGCAGTCTCAGGCCCGCTTCCTCCTAACCCCCCTACCATCCCTTCCAGCCCGTCAGAAGCGGGTCAAGGACGGGGACAATTTAAAAGTGGACACAGTCGTCGTGATCATAGACCAGTCACTACCCCGAGCTGCGTGGCCGGCCGGCCGCGTAAGCAAAGTGATCACTGGTGCCGACGGAAAGGTCAGAGCGGCAGAAGTGCTCGTCCAGGGGCGGACATACACCCGGCCCGTGGCGAGGCTGATAGAGTTGCCAAGGCTCCCCGACTCTCTCGATGACGACCATGACCCCCCGACTTTGTGAACTGCCCTACCCTCACAACGGACATTGAGTAGTGGACAGTGCGGTTAATCTGTCTCTGTTTATCTAATTAGGTGGGACTAATTAGGAGGCGGCTGTTACGAAGGATCAGATTAAACCGAATCTATATATTTACTACTTGATATATATTGCATAATATTTGTATATCGTCTGATATCCCTTGTGTATTCTTTGTACATATACACGGAATATCCCTTTTACCTAGTACAGACCATAATATTTCGTTCTCCTATTGGATAGCGATCCACTAGGCGCCACTGCCATACCCCCAGGGTCTAGTTCAAAGTCACCGCCAAGGCTTGCCTGGACATGCCCGGTTCGGCGCAAGAATACGAGACAGGAATAAGGCTGGTACTAGATTATTCACCGTACGTATAAATACGTCGCAGGTGGATACAGCAGCACTTAGCCTAAAGTCAAGTTAACCTAGAAACGTGTTACCCTCAAACGTAAAGCCTTCATCACGAGTCAACGACCAAGTGAAGTGAGCAACCGTGCATCTAAATAGAGCACTTATAACCGCGTGCGAATAGGACAGTAAAAGTGTCAGAGCTTAGTGGAATAACGTCAAGTTCGACCTAGTTAATGTGAAGTACCGCGCACCGGAGAATCTACCCCGGTGAATGCAGAGCCCTTTTTCCGGCTGGATTATTATTATATTGCTTTGGTCCTGTGGCTGTTGGAGCGGAGGAGAATCGTCTACACCCACTACTGTGTGGGATTTACCCGTGAGGAACATCACTCGAGCCCGTCTCTAGAAGAGGCTGGCCGGCTTTCACCTATGCTGCACGCATACTTGGATTACAGCTGCTGCTTTCGTCTGCCGATCAAGGGAGTAATGTACCGACTCCCGTAGCTGGAGCTTATTGATTCCCCGTTGATCCAGAGTTTGCATTCGAACATTTCCTCCCCCTGCTGGCCTACAACCGGAGGGACCCTACTAGTATCTCCCACTGCCCTACTAGTGTACCATAGATATAATTCCTAAGATACAGGTGGTATTTATTATCTCCTGCATACTATTCTAATGGACTTACGCTCTTGACTTACTCACGCACATTCTTCGCCTTACAAGCGCGACTCTACGTAAAGTATTGTAATATACTATCATTGCTGCTAATAAATATTATTATAACCCAGATTTGTGTGGAACCGTGTCATTGTGGAAGTGTTCATCTGATATACCTGTGTACTGTATGGCCAGTAGTAATGTACATAAGACAGTAGTGGTTTAATGATACCATACTTATTAATACAGTCAGGGAATTGTACCCCTCAGTTACAGTACTTATACTGTCCTTCTACTGTAAACATATACTATACTGTACTTCTACTGTAAACAGATACTATACTGTACTTATACTGTAAACAGATACTATACTGTACTTCTACTGTAAACAGATACTATACAGGCTATTTGTCTGTAAGCTTGAATTTATTCTGTAGATACAATTTAAAATCCCCACATGGAAAAGGAAACAATGTCCTGTACAATCCTTAACCCTTTGATCGCCGGGGTTAAATTCATAATTTACCATCCCTCGCCAGCCCTATTTAACATGGAGAAGTTCCCCTTCTTTGCAGGGCTATAACTTTTAAAATGTTATTATGGACAAGCTCCCAAACCCCCTGACGCGCCCACGCCTACCCCAGGAGGTCCTAATGGCCATCGGAGGCTGGAGTCAGTCTAATACATGTATGTACATGGAGGCTTACGATATCCGAGCTGGTGGATGGATGGACGTGAGCGTTGAGGCGGAGACGCCGGAGAGTCCCCGGGTTGGCCACGGCACCGCTTATCTCCACGGTCTGGTCTACTGCGTCGGCGGCTGGGACTGCGTTGAGCGTCTCAGCAGTGTGCGCAGGTTCAACCCTGTCACTCGCAGCTGGCTGCAGGTGGCTCCCATGCACTCACGCCGCTGTTGGGTCAGCGTGGTCACGTTGGGTGGCTGTATCTATGCCATGGGAGGGTTCGACGGACACATGAACCTGAACACCGCCGAGTGCTACGAGCCTGAAAGCAACCAGTGGACACTGATCCCACCCATGCACGAGCACAGGAGCATCGCCGGGGCAGCAGCCCTCCAGGGCAAGGTGGGTGGAACTGAGGGACACAGGGTGCTAGATGAACACAAGGAACGTTAGATCAGAAATCTAAAATTTCTTTATTGCCAAGTAAGCTTGCACATACAAAAGATGTGTCTGGGTCCTTTGGTGCATCAACATTAACAGACAATTAAAGTAGAATGAAATCAAATGGAATATATAAACTAAATTAGAATATTCTTTCTTATTACAGGTTTACATCTGTGGTGGCTTCAACAGGAGGACGGAGTGTCTGCTCACAGCTGAGTGCTACAGCCCAGACACCAACCAGTGGACTCTGATCGCCCCCATGAGCAGCAGGCGTTGTGGAGTGGGAGTCGCTGCGTATGGAGGACAAGTCTATGCAGTAGGTGCACACAGAGACAAATGCTATATACTAGATATTTCTATAGATATGTATTGTAAAGGCCATATGAGTGTTTTGGTTATGGATTATTATTATTATTATTATTATTATTATTATTATTATTATTATTATTATTATTATTATTATTATTATTATTATTATTATTATTATTATTATTATTATTATTATTATTATTATTATTATTATTATTATCAAATAGAAGGATATGATTCATGTGAATGTTATTTATCTGTGTAGCCAAAAGGGGAATGCTTGCCCAGTGCTGACCTATTCTAGGGAAAATTGAATGAACTCAGTTGAACTGTGGGTGGTTCACCTGTCAGGCGGACCAGCCACGGCGCAGCTGAGGGCATAAATTAGTGATGGGAATCAGCTGTGGGGTGTAGAACGGGGAACGGCACACAGTTTTCTGACCGCTTATAGGAACGCTTCTGATAGTTTTGGATCGCTTTGGATCGCTTTGAACCACGATTAGGATCGCTTTGGTCCCATCTTCCATGTAAAATAATTTTCTTTTTTTTTAAACTTTATTTTTTAGCGTTTATCGCTTTTCTGGTCAAGCATGACCGACAGATACAGGGTGAAACGGGATATAGATCAGGGGAAGACATTCTGGCAAATGACGGCGGGTCCGGGAATCGAACTCGGAGTCCACCAGATGTGTGACGCAGCACGGTTTTCCCCGACGCAGAAATAGCGTCGAGATTTGCGGTGAGCTACTGGAGCCCCCCCGTAAAAGACTTTTCTAAATAAATCGGATATCCACTTGATATCTGACAACGGAACTGAAAGTGTGGAGACTATTATTGATGAGAAAGCGCGTATGGAATACCTCCCCGACTGCCACTGGAAGCGGACCCAGGAAGAGGCCGCTACATGTATCATTTGACTTGCAATGCTGCTGTGATGCCCTCATTTCCCTAAATGGATTAATACAGTGTCTGCCTGCCTTAACCAGACACTAAAACATTCCTCTCATGTGTCCTGTCCTCAGGTGGGAGGGTGGGAGGGTGTAAACGACCTGCATAGCGCGGAGGCCTACAGCCCCTTGACTGACTCCTGGAGCGCCCGGTCCGCCATGCTCAACCCCTGCAGCTACTTTGGCATTGCGGTGCTGGACGACCTGCTCTTCGTGGTCGGAGGCACCAGTGACTCATACACCATCTCCAACGTGGAGCGCTACGACCAGAGCAGTGACAAGTGGACTGTAGCCGAGGACATGAAGACCTGGCGCAGTGGCCTAAGCTGCTGCATAATGCATGGCCTGCCTAACATGAGCCAGTACGCTGCTCCCCATGATGGAGGAGGGGGAGGAGGAGGGGGAGGAGGAGAGGAGGAAGAGGAGGAGGAGCAGGAGGAGGAGGAGCAGGAGGAGGAGGAGCAGGAGCAGTAGGAGGCAGCAGGGGATCCATCTAAGAACCTTAAACCTTTATTAGACCAAAAGAAATCCTAAGAAATTAATCAATTACTATCAGCCAAATGTGGTGCATTTCTTTCTTCTAGTAATTCAGACAATATCGGTTTTTAGTTTGTGTAATGTAATGTAATATCTGTTTTTAGTTTGTGTAATTTAATGTAATATCTGTTTTTAGTTTGTGTAATGTAATGTAATATCTGTTTATAGTTTGTGTAATGTAATGTAATATCTGTTTATAGTTTGTGTAATGTAATGTAATATCTGTTTTTAGTTTGTGTAATGCACATAATATGGGAACTTTTATCCATATGCTAGCCCGGCATAGTTCTGACAGCTGTCACTTGTGCTACTGCAAAATAAATGACACACGGCTTTGTGTTGTCAACTGATAGAAATTGTGCGTTTCTCTATTCCGATGATTACTACAATATAATATATATATAAATAACTGTCTTTTACTAGTACCTTACTACTATGTACTATGTTACTATCCATATACTACTACCTACCATGCTAATATGTCTATTATACTATGCACTCAGGGTGTAACACTCAAGTTCAATACTATTTGACGAACAATGCCACTGACCATAAGCTGCCAGAGATGCACATCTGCTGACCAGAAAACCACACACTTTTCTCATAGTACCTATGTTTTCATGAATGAGTAATTGAATAAAAATAAAATAAACATGATTGGAGCATATCTTATATGATATTTCACACAATGAGACAATAAATATGTGGAGAACTAGAGTTAGATATGAGAACTGTAAACAACAGTTGATTGTGAAGAACAAACGATGATTGTGAAGAACGTCCTCATCACAAGAAAGGATCTGCATCTCAGCACCAATGTCAACGCCATGCCAAAGACCTGATGGAGGTGTTGCTGAGCAATGGGAATCCCTTTGAGGAGGGCAGTAAAGAACTGGTTACATTAGACAATAAGGTGTGTGAGTCTGCGGCTGCTGCCGTATCTGTCCATCAACTCGAGTCTACGGGACAAGAGCAGTACAACAATTTCAGGAAGAGTGCTTGAATCAAATGACAGACTTCTGACAGCACCGATCAAGCGAAATAACTTACTGTTGTTCCATGAGAAGAAAACACAGAAGAAGACAGCAAATAAGCTGAGAATGCAGCACTTCAAACATCATGCAGAGCTCTATGGGAAAGCTTTTATTGTGCTAGACATACACGTCAAGTAGAGATATTTCTGTTGACGAGGAGTTAGTTGCGCCAGGTGTAACAAGACATTTTCTCATTCCTGTCAAATAAGTTGTTAACAGATGGACAGTTCCCAGATGACAAGGATATCTACATCACTGCAGGTGATCAAGTCCACCATGTTGGAAACAGTCCACCAATGGATCAATGCAACCATGAGGAAGCTGACACTCGTGTCCTATAATACATCTCCTCCACGCCCTCCAAACATCATCACTTGGGAGGGTGCATACTGGAGATACAGATGTTTGTCGTAATCCTTCTGACTAATTTCCATCACATCAAGCCACTAACAGATACACACCCACTCAGGGACGTGCACAGGACTTTAGAGGGGCAGGTGCTCAAAGGCTGAAAAGGGCACTATACCTGTCTGTGTTTTAACCAAGCGCGCGTAGCCCGATTTTTAAGGGCCCTTTTCGGGCGGGGGGGCCCCTTTTTATGCTTTTTGAGGTTTTTTGGTGATCAAATATTGACTATTGAACTATAATAATCAGTGCAGGGGCTCACTTATCCTTGAAAGACAATTTTATCACTGACTTAAAAGGCCCATACATCTCCATAAATGTTCAGGGTTGAGGGAATAAGTGCTTACCCTACAGACCCCAAGAAGTGCTGTATTTTCTGTATTGTTTAATATAAATGCATTTTTTATTCCAATCCCGATTTGTATTTTGAGATTCCCAAATCCCATCGGACTTGACTTCTTCGTGTCCCTCAGTGAGTATAATACCAGCATTCAACTGTATGGGCCACAGCGGTTTCTATCATCATCATCATCACCACCCACGCTATGCATAAAATATATAGGTCTGTGGAGAGGCATGCTGAGGAGGCCGTGCAAACTGCAATGGAATATGGGGCATCTCTCTCTCTTTACCTAATATTTTGATTCTATCCTGACATTTTTCAGTTGGAAGGGCAGTCTATATGCGTAACGAAAAAATATATAATAATTTTTTTCAAAAAGGGCACTTTTTTTACGAGGCTCAAAAAGGCAGGTGCTCAAGCACCCCTTGGACTCTATGTGTGCACGTGCCTGCCCCTGGGCGCTTCCCGTTAACTCTCCATAATTCCTGAATATCAGTGATAGGGGCAATATTTTTCTTCCTATTTGCTGTCGTAATACAGCTCCTTATTTGTAAAAAAAATCCAGAAATCCTGGGTAAGTTATATTTAAACATTAACTGCTCAAAGGAACATAGGTGCATGTATACCATCAAACAAGTCTTCTACTAACATTACCCCTGCCCCCGCCCAGTCTTCCCATATTACAGACTTTTTACCCATTTTAAATGATTTATTATACCAAATTGAATATACTTTTGTATAGTAGGGGTCCATGCTACATATCTGGTGAGCCCTTTTCCAACTCTCTCTAGCAAATGTCAGTACTGGGTCTCTATGAGGAACTTCCCCTCTCTTCTGGGATAGGAAGGCTTGCACTGATAATGGTTCTACTAGCTATTTCTCTATCGCTATCCAAGCAGGTGCCAGAATCTCAGATAGGTTCTGTTTCGTTAAGGCTTCGCTCAGCACCTAGTTGCATATATCTCACTTCAGCGTATATACACTGAATAAAAAAATTCCACCATGTACCTTTACATGCCAGCATTCATCTGACCACACCCCCATCCGCTTACCTTCATAAGCAGGGGTGGGGCCACACACTCATCTCCTTCTCAAATTTCATCCACAAGGAAGTGCCTGCTATATGCCCACTTGACGTGGAGAAAAATATTTAGTCTGAGGAAAGGAAAACAGAAGAACAAGGAGATACGTTGACATCATATCTTTATTTTCTCTCTCACTTTTTTCGAGAAAATACGGCGATATTGTCTTTGTTATTGGAGTGTCTGGAAGATGATTTCTGACCTTCCACAGGCTTTTCGTATTGGGAGCTCATGCCGCTGACATGCTCCCCAGTTATAGTCCTCCTTGCTGCGGCTGGATGGGGTTGCCCTCCGGCCACACAGCTGGACTGTGGGAAACAACGACTGTGTGAGAAGCGGTTGTTTCCAGGATGGGGTATGTACTGTTTTGCTTGCAAGCTCTGGTTGTTGTTGATGCTGTGGGGGTTAACTGACAATTTACAAAACTCCGACTCCAGGCTGAGGTCCTCTGCTCGGCTTAAACGGCGGTCGGAGGATCTTGGTGTGACGCCCATGATGGTCAATCTAGTGGGCCGCAACAGGTCCTGGTGATCCCAGGATTCTCGAGCGGATGCTTCTCTGTCCCGTGCAGGCCCCATCTTTCATATACAAATGAAAGTATACCCTAACGAGGAAAAGTGGGCATAGGATCTTCTTTATCGGGAGTTCCATGCTCAAAGGGCCCCGCTGTATGTCTGGATCACCGTTGACAACTGTGTTCTGACATTCTTTTTCTTTTCCCTCTTAGGGGAGGGACTTGGACAGCGGCCTGTCTGAAGTGTGGCTTGTTATGTCGTTGTGTTCAGTTCAGGTGATAGCTGCTTAGCTTGCGTGCTAGTTGTCGCCTACTGTGCAACTGTTAGCTGCGGCGTTAGCTCGCGGTGTTTACCAGGCTAGTAAACCTTAGCTTGTTGCTATCAGTCGATCGGCTGTTAGCTTAATGCTACACTGTTGAACGTTTTCTATGACTATAACATGCCTTAAACACTCTGACTACGACGTCATCTTTGACAGAGGATGTTAGTCGAACCTACACCAGAGCCCTGCCAGCGAGGACTGCGTCAACATGGAGAAACGTAGCGGCTGGGTGGTGCAGCGACGTTACCCTCGTCGCCAACACAGGAGATGCTGTGTTCAACTTCGGTGCCCCGTTAGCCAGATTGCAGTTTGCTTGGCCTGCATTCAGGGTAGGAAGGTCCCGACCGGACCTTAAACACTTCTTCTTTCCTTCCCTTCTAAATGTTTTGTAATAACGATGTTTTCCAAAACGTGTGTTGCTGCAATACATTGAGGATACGATGCGTGTTGTGTGTGAATTGTCTTGTCACTGGTATAGCTTCTCTCTCTCCATAGAAATCGGGTTGTTGTTTTACATGTGTAAAAATGATCTGGTTAGTTGTGATGAGAACATGTGTGTTCATATAACGTGAACTCACAACTAAGAGGGTTAATTAACCCATAAAGCTTGCTTAGTGACATATGATTGAAGAATGAATTATTTTCTTAGCCTGTAATGACAATGAACAGTGTGTTCACATATTAACAGGGTTACCTGTTCAACTTGGTCGTATCAAGGGTAAGGAAGGAGGGGTGATCCCCCCGGTTCCCTGGGGCTTCCCCCCCTCCTCTCAGACATGTTGTTTACAATATATTGTGTCACTGTGTTTGTGGGGATACGATGTAACCCTCAGCTTAATTGTGGGGGTTGTGCTAACCGCTTGAGAAACTATATTTTCCTAAAGAAAAGATTGTTTGGTCACTTATCGTGTGTGCTTAGCAAGGCCTGTGGCCAATACATAATCGGGAATTCTGTATTCTCTCGTTATGTAAAACGGCGTTCCTCTGTAGAGAGTGTACTTTGCCATTTTTTGTTGTGATAAAGGGTTGTGTGTGTCTTGTGATCTACAACTGGGTTAGGTTGGCCACAGAAGCACATGTGTAAGTCTGGTACCGGGGCTCTTAAAGGGGGCCCTCTCTATTCTGTGTTTTTTCCTTAGTAAAAATCAGATAGCAGGTTAGCGCATGAGCTATGTGAAGTTGTTAGATACTTCATGTAGTAGAATATGACTGTGTCATGCTCTATTTGTCATTACATCGTATCATGGGTGTGGGGTCGTAAAGGGGTGAACTGGTAATCCTTCCCTCCCCTTTTCTGATTGGTCAGGGGTTAAAACCTCCTGTCCTTCAAGGTTCCTGTCACGTTGCTGTTCGGCACGTTACAGGGTAAGAGGGGGGGGGGGGGGAGGGAGTTTCCTGGTCCCACGCCCTGGAAGATTGGGCGTGTGCACCGCAGAAATTCCCCCGCCATAGAGTACGTCACTGTGCGCGTCTCTGTTGGTAAGACTTCCGTGAGTTGTTCAGGTCCATGTTATGGATCTGTTTCAGGGAGTTGTCAGAGCTCCTCCTCACGAAGCTCCTCCTCGGACCTTCTGTGTGTTCGGACTCTCCTTTCCTGTGAGGGAGCCTCCTCAGAGTTCAGAGCCTCCTCCTCAGATTGTCAAGGTGAGTAGAACTTCAAAAAGGAGTTCTGCTCTATTGTGTGTGTATTCGATTCAATTCGATTATTGAGTGTGTATTGGTTCAGTGCCTCCTCCTCGGAGAGCCCTAAACCCAAATATTACATAGCTCAATGTTGCAATATATTCTTTTCAATCTATACAGCTCACGTGGGAAGTCTCTCTGGGGATTTCCGTCTCCTCCCTATGGCGAGGGTGGTGGGATGTAAAAATGTAAACAATTTTTACCCTCAGCTGCGTCACGTGGGATTCATGTCAGTCTGTGTTTCTTTCTTTTTTGAATAAAAAGAGGAAGGTACATGAAGCACGACGGCTCCGTGTCGTTCTCCCAGGCGACTTGGAGGAACAATGTTTGGTGTCTTGCTAGACTATCCATTGATGTGTTTGGGTCTCGACGCATACATAGTGCTGGCTCGGTGTGTTTCTGTTAAAGAATCACGCAGGGGCTAAGTGCGCCTTGGTTGCTTGTTAAAACAGCGTTTTTATAGGGCAACTGGGATGGAGTTTTGTCTCTTCCGAGCGCCAGTTTACTAGGTTGTCTCGATGAATTCTCGTTCATATCTGGGGGATGTTAACGGAATAGATCAGAACATAGGTAGAGGGGTTTCACGCCCTTGGGGTGGGCCACTGAGCACGGTCCAAATGGGACCGTCTGGGTGGCGCCCTCTTTTCATGTTTTAGATCGACACGCATACCTACCCCTTCTCCTGGAGTGGGCATGTCGGCGTGGTTAGGACACAGGACTGGTCTGGTCATGCTGGTCCAGCTCAGTTAACTGAGGGACTTTTTTTGGGGGGGAAAATGCCGGGTCGGTCCGGGTGTCACAGGTTAGGCGTTATGGAGACCCTTTGTTGGGTACATGTTGTACTCTGCACTTTCGTAATGGCTTACGGCCATAGCAACCTGTACACGCCCGATCTCGTCCAATCTCGGAAGCTAAGCAGGTTCGGTCCTGATTAGTACTTGGTTGGGAGACCGCCTGGGAATACCAAGTGCGGTGTGCTTAGGGCTGGTTCTCCATTCTTTTCACTCCTATCTCACTTGTGGCGAAGAGGGGGCTGTTGGGGTGGTCTTGGACCTCCTCTGGTAACCCTGTGCTTCCCGTGCCGCCGGGCCCGGTCCGAAGTAAAGTTTCGTTGATACCGTAGGCCTGGGATAACCCTTTTTTCTTGATGGGTTATAGGAACGACCACCGTCTGTCCCACGGGGGTGGTTGATTCCCTGGTGTGTTGGAGCAGAGTCAACTCCCGGGTTACCCGGTTGAGTGTGCCCCTGCACGTTCATGACGTCTGCCAATCATGTCAGCCTTCTCTGCCTCAACCCCTCTGGGTGGGTTTTTTTTAATGGAGGCTTTGTCATGGTGATCAACAACGCCAGCATACGCCCCTTCCGCCGGGGGGGCTGTTTTCAGCTGACTCCTTTGGCGCCTGTCTCGTCCGCAGTGCTCCAGGCTCAGGTTACAGCCTGCTGCCTGGTTTCCCCGGTGCGCTGCCTGCTTCCATTGGTTAACCTTTTGTGTGCTTACGGCCATGCTGACTGCCTGTTCTGCAGGGTCAGTGTGCCAGGCGGTGTGCTATTGGGGGGGGCCTTATCCAAATACGCTGGCGATGTGGGGGGCGGTGTCACTAAGTGACCGCCTGGTGGGGTCTTGATGCCTGGCGTCATTTGACCTCTCCGGGCCCCCTTTTTCCAGGGGATCCAGTCCCTTCGGTGGGTCTGGGTCTTCCTTTGCGCTCCGCTGCTACAGCCTTGCCATGGGGTTGGGTTGCTCTTGACCCCGTGATTTTGGGGGCAATAAATGAGGTTGTTCCTTCGTTCGTTCCCGGGTGGCATGCGGGTTGTGCGTATGTGTAGTCGTGGGGTCAAGCCACGGTCTGCTCACCCTGTGCGTTGAGTTGCTTGAGTTCCTCTTCACGTTGTCGGATCCGTCTCCCTCCCGTAAGCCTCCAATAGGGAGGGTATCCCCCATTAGGGAGGGTCGGGGGGGCTCGGTCCTCCCCGGTCTGATGGTTGTGGGGGGCCTCAGCGGGGTGTATTTGTCGGGCTAAGGCTCCCGCTCAGCTCCTGTTATGCAACTAGGTGCTGAGCGAAGCCTTAACGAAACAGAACGTACGGTTATGAATATAACCCAGTTCTGTGAGTTATGGTGCGCTCAGCACCTAGGACGCCGCTGCGGCCCTTGATTTTTCATTGTGGTGAAATTTGTTGGGAAGGAGATGAGTGTGTGGCCCCACCCCTGCTTATGAAGGTAAGCGGATGGGGGTGTGGTCAGATGAATGCTGGCATGTAAAGGTACATGGTGGAATTTTTTTATTCAGTGTATATACGCTGAAGCGAGATATATGCAACTAGGTGCTGAGCGCACCATAATTCACAGAACTGGGTTATATTCATAACCTTACGTTAACCTTGGACAGTTGGCTTAGTGAAGAGGCATAATGGTACCTGTTGTGAAGGGCCAGATTAAACTGAGAATCTACCTTTATTGTTTGATATACTTTGTATATTATTTATATATATACACAGAATATCCCTTTACCTGCGATCAAACCAGAGTAATATTCGCTCTCCTTATTGGACAGCGCCCCCAGGCGCCAGCGCGCAGGCCCCCAACGGCAGGTTCAAAGACAAGTTCAGGCATGTCAGGACATGCCCGGAGACAGCGTATTGATACCAGACAAAGACTGCGGTTTGGGACTAGATATTCACTTAAGTATAAATAGAGCGCAAGGTGCGCACAGCAGTAGTTCAGTACCTTACCCCACCTTCACCCCGAGTCAACGTGCAGTGAAGTGAGCAACCTTGCGTCTAACAGAGCGTTGAGAACCACGTGCGAATAGAATAGTAAAGTGTCAGAGTTTAATGCAGTAACGTCAAGTTCGACCTAATCTAATGTGAAGTAAATAGTTGTTCATTTATTGTATATCGTGCGGCCACAGTTCGTTCGTGTGTAGCATTACCCAGCGGTTCGTCGTGTCTTTAGCTAGTGTACTTAGCCAGGGTGTGTGGCCTAAATACGTCGCCCACACCCGAGGAGTCCTAGGCGGAGAACCGTTGGACATGTACACAGGAGAATCGGCGTCGGCGATTGCAGAACCATTACTGGTTGGATTATATTGATTTGGAACGTGGTACCCGGAGAAGAGCATCGTTGATTTCCACTATCGTTTGGGATTCAACCTTGTGAGGATTACAACTCGGGCTGGCCTCGTGGACGGAGGCTGGCTAACTGTCATCAATGCTATCGAGCATTTGGATTACAATTATTGCTTTGCTGCTGATCAAGGGAGTTTACAAGGACCGACTCCTGCACCTGGAGTCTCTTTATTCCTCATTGAATCAGACTGAGTACCCGAACATTCCTCTACCCTCCAGGCCTTACACCCCCGGAGGGAACCCATTGTCTCCAGGCGGTACCAGTGTTGCCCTATATAGTTGCTACTATACGACAGGTGTTGTCAACTTAGACCCATCGTAGGATTCCTGCTATTCTTAGTGACTCATGCTATTGACTGACTTTATGTATATTCTTCGCCATACAAGCGCGACCCTAATTCTCATTCTGTAACCTAATGTTGCCTAATAATAATAAATTACCCTCAAATACTATTTCTTTGTCAATGCCGTGTTCTTGTGGGTGTTCACCATCTATATTTGATGTACTGTCTGGCCAGTAATTAAAGTACATAATTAGCAGTGGTTTAATCTATCACAATCTTTAATACAGTCAGGGTTTTGTAACCCCTCAGTTACAATTGGTCCTTCGAGCCGGAGGGTATCAGTGTAATATTTAATATAATATTAATATTGACATGGCCAGCGGTGAACACTCTCCAAGCGGCTCCCCTAAGCTAGAACGCCCGCAGCGCAAACGTCAGCTACCTCCATATCTGGAGGAATTCGCTTTCGTTCTACCCCCTAGCTTATCTAAACAGACGTTAAATACGGATAAATCGGATAGTTTAAGCATGTCCAATCCTATCGACTTGGCGACCCTGCCAGTAGAGACCCCAGTGGGTTCAAACGAAACTGACTTAGCTCACGGGGGGGACCAAGTGGGACATGACGTGACTATACCTCCAGACAGCGTCACCGGGATAGACCCCGGAGCGCTCCAGGATAAAGAAAGCGCTCCAGGGATAGAACCCGACACACAACCAAGAGAAGAGTACCGTGCCCAGGAGATAGACCTCAGAGCGCGCCAGGAGAACAGATCTCCAACAAGCCCTGTCAGCACCCGATCACCTCCGTCAGTGTCATCCCCCAGCGAGGCGGACCAGAGACTGGCGCAAGCCTTGATTGCCACGCTGACAGCCTCAACCGAAAGAGACCGACTTCAGGGTGAGCGCGACCGGCTTCAAGCAAAGACGCTTAGTGAGCGCGAACACTCTGCCACGGAAAGAGAGCGCCTCCACGCGCAACTCCAAGCGCAAGCCCTTAGTGAGCGCGAACACTCTGCAGCGGAACGAGAGCGCCTCCGGGCGCAACAATTAAGTGAGCGCGAACACTCTGCCGTGGAACGAGAGCGCCTCCAGGCTCAACAAATGAGCGAGCGCGAACAACGAGAGCGCCTCCAGGCGCAACAATTAAGCGAGCGCGAACACTCTGCAGCGGAACGAGAGCGCCTTCACGCGCAACTCCAAGCGCAAGCCCTTAGTGAGCGTGAACACTCTGCAATTGAACGAGAGCGCCTCCAGGCGCAACAAAGGAGTGAGGACGACCGCATAAGACTGGAGGAGAGGCGCCTTCAGACGGAAGAGAACATCGAACGAGACCGCGCCAATGCACAGCGCGACGCCGCCAATGCACAGCGCGAAGCAGAGCGCGACCGGCTGCAGGCGCAGATGATAGAACAATTGATCGCCAGGGCGACACCCCCTCTCTCCGCACGGAGCTCCCGGAGATCATCACGACAAGGGTCTAGGGCACCTTCCCCTACCTGACAAAGCTACCCGGGACCCGGCCAACAGGAGGAACCTGTCTACGTCTCCGAGCCCCCTCCCCGACCGGTCCATACGAGACCCAGCCAACGGGAAGAACCGGCCTACGTCGCCGAGAGACTAACTAGAAGACTCCAGGACCTAGAAGAGGAAGAGGAGGAATATCAAGCCCACCAGCACGAACGTACTTTGGACCAGGAGGCCCAGTACAGCCCCGACTTCAGCCCCAAGTCACTGCACTACAAACCCCCGACCCAACTCACGGGTGAGTTTGACGTACAGTCAGCACCGAGGAACAGCACCTGGGGACCCGGCCTCTGGTACCCACCAAGTACTAACCCACGACCACACGTACGGGGAGACTCGCCCAGGAGGCCTCTTCCCCTACGCTCACCAATGTACCAGCCATCCATGGCATCGTACCTTGGCACACCGACGTTCCCAGACTTTACGCGCGAGGACAGAGCACAGTACACGGAATTAAGCATGTGTTTGGAGACTATGATGTCCGATGTCCACGACGAGTCGTACAAATATGCCATCCTCCTCAAGCATCTCAAGGTGCCCAGAGCGCATAACATAGCGCTGGCATATTCCAACTCAAGCACCCCATACTCCGCGGCTCTGGTGGCCCTCGACCAGCGTTATGGAAGCATATGGGATTACGTGATCCAAGAAATACGGGATATCGACCGTCTCCCCCCAGCCAAAGACAATAGAGCACTGGATGACCTCTCTATCAAGGTACAATCCCTCGTGGGAATGCTGGGGTCCCAAAAGGAGAAGGGAAGATATGAACTGTATGCAAATTCTAATGTGGAGCGAATACTGGAGAAGCTCCCTCCAGCCCGCCAAGAGCGTTTTCGGCGGCAGAGAGACCACCGTGATCCCAACGGCCCAGAGCCATCCCTCCTAGACCTGGCCGCTTTCCTCGCAAGGGAAGTTAGCAGCCTACGACCGGACACATTCGTGTGGAGTGGATCTAGCCCAAGAGATGGACCTCGGAGGTCCAACGATAACCGCCGGTCAGTGACAGTTATGCACCAGGCCGAGTCAGTGCCGCAGCACAAGAACCACAGCACCCCCCAGACCAAGGGGAAGTGGAAGATTGTATGCCAGTACTGTGAAAATGAACATTGGCTGTCTCAATGTGACACCTTCAAGAAGCTGACCGCTGACGAGGTGAGTCAGTGGATCAAAGCCAACCGCCGCTGCTTCCGCTGCGCGCGCAGCCATATGGCAGCTGAGTGCCGCCTAAAGAAAAGATGCAGCAAGTGCGACGGCGCCCACTTGGAGGTCCTACACGACAGCAACAAGAAGAAACCCGTACCCCCAAGCAGCTCGAGAGTGAACGTCATGTACATAGACCCTGCGAAGAGCGGGAGCTCCCGAGTGCTCTTGAAGGTGGTCCGAGTGCTCTTAAGCTACGAGGACAAGGTCATGGACACTTACGCCGTCCTAGACGATGGGTCAGAAAAGACTCTCCTCCTCGCATCCGCCGCAGCCCGGCTGGGTCTGCGGGGGAGCGAAGAAACAATGACAATCCGTACCATTAGAAGAGACCTGAAGACCATAAAGGGTGAAAATGTCTCCTTCACGATAGCAGCAGTCGGGCAGCCCGAGAAGCAGTATAGCATCACTAACGCCTTCACCAGCCACGACATAGGCCTGTCACAGTACACCTACCCCATCCCAAAGCTGATGGAGAAATACGTGCACCTACGTCAACTACCTTCAAGTTTCAAGTTTCTTTAATAGTTGTCATACAGAAGTACAGAATACTTTCATACAAAATGCTTCTTACTGTTACGCTCCAGAGACTGTGCTAGACAAGATAGTATCAAATAACATAGTATAGCATGTAATTTAGAAGAAGGAAATGAGGTCACAGTGTTCGGTATAGACATATGTACAATGTTCTGAGTTACCATATAATATACAATACTATGCAGTGTACTAATGTACAGTACTATATAGTGGAAAGCAGAAATGGGATGAGGTACAATTTAGGTACAATTTACAGTAAGGTGTACGAGTTGTAGTGCAATCCTTCATCAATAAATATAAAGTGTGGGGAGTGGGTGCTACAGTGTGTTTGTTTAAAGTGGGTGTGTGCTATAAAGTGTGTGGAGTGGGTGCTACAGTGTGTTTGTTTAAAGTGAGTGTGTGCATGTGGATGTGTGTGCTATGTGCGTTTGGTGGTTGTTGTTGTGTAGTGTTCATTGTTCGTTTAGCAGCCTGATGGCCTGGGGATAGAAGCTTCTTCTGAGTCTTTCTGTGCTCGCCTTGAGACTCCGGTATCGCTTGCCTGACCGCAGCAGTTCAAAGAGGCAGTTGTTCGGGTGACTGGAGTCTTTAATGATTCTCTTAGCCTTGCCCTTGCAACGCTTGTTGTAAATGTTCTGGAGGGTGGGGAGCCCCCCTCCAATTGTGCGTTCGGCTGAACGTGTCACTCTTTGTAGTCTGCTTCGGTCTTGTGCAGTGCTATTCCCAAACCAGGAGGTGATGTTGCCGGTCAAGATGCTCTCTATTGTACATGAGTAGAAGTTCTTAAGGATCTTCTGACTGACTTGGAACTTCCTTAGGCGCCTGAGGAAGTAGAGGCGTTGTCGTGCCTTCTTCACAACACTGTCAATGTGTGTGGTCCATGTCAAGTCCTCGGATATGTAGGCTCCGAGGTACTTAAAGCTGTTGACTCTCTCAACCGGTGCCCCGTCGATGCTGAGGGGGCTGTAGTCCTTGACCCCCGACCTCCTGAAGTCCACAATCATCTCCTTTGTTTTGCTGACGTTCAGGGAGAGGCTGTTTTCCTGGCACCATCCCGCCAGGACCTTGACCTCTTCCAGGTAGGCCCTCTCGTCGTTGGCAGAGATCAGGCCCACCACCACTGTGTCGTCAGCAAATTTGATGATTGTATTGCTACTCTGCTGAGCCACACAGTCGTGTGTGTACAGGGAGTAGAGGAGGGGACTCAGAACACAGCCCTGGGGGGCCCCTATGTTGTAGCGCCGTTTGGCCTCTGACACTGTCCTCCTTACGTTGTATCGCGCCACCTTGTGGTCATTCATGTTGCCTGCCACTAGGCCGTCGTTGTATGCTTTGGTGCGCTCTCTCAGAGCTTCACGGACGGATTTGTCTACCCAGGGTTTTTGATTTGGGTAAACTCTCATTTTGGTAGTGGGGATTGTTTCTTCCACCAAAGTACAAACATAGTCCAGCACTGTCTCCGTGTAGACATTAATGTTATCTGTGTCGCGGAACACATTCCAGTCTGTGCAGTCAAACGCAGACTGGAGCGTCTCCTCTGACGTCAAATCCCATTTCTGCACCTCTCGCGAGACTACAGGAGTACTTTTGATTCTCTGTTTGTACATTGGTGAAAGAAAGATGGACGCGTGATCTGATTTACCAAAGCCACTATCAGAATGAGCCTTGTAGCCACCTTTAAATTGCGTGTAACAGTGATCTAGGATGTTACCGCCTCTGGTGTTGCAAGTCACATGCTGATAGAAGTCCTATACCTATACCGCTCATCGACGACGCCACCCCGACCCTGCTCATAGGATCCGACCACGCACACCTCATCGTCCCAACGGACCGGGTCCACATCGGGCCCAGAGCCTGTCCAGCAGCGGTCGAGACCCGCCTGGGTTGGACACTACAAGGCCCCCTCTCTGGGTCTTCCAACCGACCGACAGCCACTCGCTGTCTCTACACGAGGATAAACGAAGAAGACACCACCCTCTTGCAGCACGTCGAGAGGCTATGGACATTAGACGCGATGCCCTTTAAGAATGAAAAGAAACTCGTTCGCTCAAAGGAAGACACTTATGCCATAGCCCTCCTCGAGCAGAAGACAAAGAGAGTCGAGGTCAACGGAGTGATGAGATACGCAACTCCACTCCTGAGGCGAGAGGGTATGCCCACCCTCCACGCCTCAAGAGAAGCGACAGAGCGATATCTACTGAACACCGAGCGGCGTCTAGCCAAAGACCCCACTCAAGCCACTGTGTACCGCGCTGAGATCGACAAGCTGATCACAGCGGGACACATAAAGAAAATTGACATTCAAGAGGCCGACCAGACGATTGAATCCTGGTACGTGCCCCACCACAAGGTCCACCACAACGGCAAGGATCGCATTGTATTCAACTGCAGCTACCAGATCGGACTACAGAATCTGAATAAAGAACTCTTGCCCGGCCCGACACTCGGCCCCTCTCTCCTCGGCGTACTACTACGTTTCCGCCAAGACAAGGTGGCCATCAGCGGCGACATCAAAGGGATGTTCCTGCAGGTGCGACTAGTGGAGGAGGACAAGCCCTTGCTGCGGTTCCTATGGAGAGAGAGGATCAAAGATGAGCAACCATCCATCTACCAATGGGAGGTCCTCCCCTTCGGCACCACATGCAGCCCATGCTGTGCTACGTTCGCACTTCAAAAACATGTGACAGAAGACCCTGAAGCTGATGAGGAGGTCAGACAAAGTGTAGAGAGGAGTTTCTACGTGGACAACTGTCTGCAAAGCGTCTCGACGCCAGAAGAAGCCGAAGCCCTCCTGCTCAAGCTCCGCGCCTCACTGATCAAAGGCGGCTTTGATCTCCGGCAGTGGGCCAGCAGTGACCCTCAAGTACTTCGCAGCCTCTCCCCAGAGACAAAGGCAGCAAGCAGCGAGACCTGGATGGCGACCACCCCAGGTGAAGCACAGGAAATGACATTGGGCCTAGTCTGGCACTTCAAAACAGACTCGCTCCATTACAAATACACACCCCTGACCACGGAGCAGGGAAGGTCGACCCCTCTACCGACCACCAGACGGAGCGTATACAGAACACTCGCAAGTCAATACGACCCGCTGGGGTGTATCCTACCTTACACCACTCGGGCGAAAATGATTGTACGAGAGCTGTGGGACAAGGAACAGGGCTGGGATGACCCCATACCCGACCACCTAGCTTCCACCTGGAGAGAGTGGGAGAGAGAACTCAGCTCGCTCCAAAATGTGAACATACGCCGGAGCTACTTCCCACCCACAGTGCGGCTGGAGACGTGCCAGATGGACCTGCACGTCTTCAGTGACGCCTCGGAAGTGGCCTACGGCTCGGTGGCCTACTTGCGGGCCCGAGAGGAGGGAGGAGAAATACACACAGCCTTCATCCTGGCTCGCTCAAGGATAGCCCCCCGCAAGCAACAATCGATCCCGCGTCTAGAGCTCTGCGCAGCTCTGGTAGGCGCGCAACTCGCCACGTTAATCCAACGTGAACTCACCATCCCGGTGCAAAGAACAATCTTGTGGTCAGACTCCATGACCGTACTCACATGGATCCAGTCCGATTCTTGTAGATACAAGGTCTTCGTGGGAGTCAGAATCACAGAGATTCAAGACCTGGTAGGATCAGCGTGCTGGAGGTACGTGGACACGAAACAGAACCCAGCCGATGTCATCACACGGGGGATGTCCCTAGATGACCTCACACGTCACAATATCTACAGTGACGGTCCTGAGTTCCTCAAGCTCCCGGAGGAAGAGTGGCCTACCCCCACCCCTCGGGAGGCTAGTCAAGAGGAGGCAGAGATCAAGAAATCTATGTTCTGTGGGTTGACGCACATCCCAGTCCCCACTGACCCTAACATAGACGACTGCCTCACCTTTGAGAGTGCGCAGCTAAAAACATTCCTGTGGCACCACCCTGAGGTTCCCCCCACTACCGACATTGACGCATCGAACTACGCAGAGGCAGAACTCCTTCTGCTACAGCGAGCCCAAAGAGACTCGTTCCCCGATGAGCTAGACTGCCTGCAGGGAACAAAGCCAATCCCGTCAGACAGCAGACTGCTCCACTTGGCCCCTGAGCGCGACACCCATGGCCTCATCAGGGTGGGTGGTCGTCTGAGACGGGCCCCGGACTTAACGGATGACGTCAAGTTTCCTATAGTCCTCAACAGCCGACACAAGGTCACTGAGCTCATCATAAAGAAATACGACGAGGATGTGCACCACGCTGGGGCAGAGAGAGTATTCGCTGAGATCCGACGTCGCTATTGGATACTGAACGGAAGAGAAGCAGTACGTCGCTTCCAGCGGACTCGCCTAGACTGTCGCAAGTGGCGAGCACAACGCCCTCGAGTACGTCTCAAGTGATGTAGCAGATGTCGACCCAGTCACCCCCAACACGCTCTTGATTGGGCGGCTGGACCCCGCGCTTCCACAGACGGTGTACAGACCTGAAGAAGCGAACGGCCGAAGAATGTGGAGGTACAGTCAAATATTGGCTTACAAGTTTTGGAACAGTTTCCTTCTCCACTACCTACCGTCTCTCCAAACCCGTCAGAAATGGGTAAAGGACAGAGACAACTTACAAGTGGACACAGTCGTTATGATCATAGACCATTCACTACCCCGAGCTATGTGGCCGGCCGGCCGCGTAAGCAAAGTGATCACTGGTGCCGACGGAAAGGTCAGAGCGGCAGAAGTTATTGTCCAGGGGCGGACCTACACCCGACCCGTGGCGAGGCTGATAGAGTTGCCGAGGCTCCCTGACTCCCCTGATGACGATCATGACCCACTGACTTTGTAGATTGCCCTACTCCCCACAACAGACATTGAGCAGTTGACTGGACTATTAATCTGTCTCCTTTAACTAATTAGGTGCGGACTAATTAGGAGGCGGCTGTTGTGAAGGGCCAGATTAAACTGAGAATCTACCTTTATTCTCATTTATGTACCTGTCAGGACATGCCCGGAGACAGCGTATTGATACCAGACAAAGACTGCGGTTTGGGACTAGATATTCACTTAAGTATAAATAGAGCGCAAGGTGCGCACAGCAGTAGTTCAGTACCTTACCCCACCTTCACCCCGAGTCAACGTGCAGTGAAGTGAGCAACCTTGCGTCTAACAGAGCGTTGAGAACCACGTGCGAATAGAATAGTAAAGTGTCAGAGTTTAATGCAGTAACGTCGAGTTCGACCTAATCTAATGTGAAGTAAATAGTCGTTCATTTATTGTATATCGTGCGGCCACAGTTCGTTCGTGTGTAGCATTACCCAGCGGTTCGTCGTGTCTTTAGCTAGTGTACTTAGCCAGGGTGTGTGGCCTAAATACGTCGCCCACACCCGAGGAGTCCTAGGCGGAGAACCGTTGGACATGTACACAGGAGAATCGGCGTCGGCGATTGCAGAACCATTACTGGTTGGATTATATTGATTTGGAACGTGGTACCCGGAGAAGAGCATCGTTGATTTCCACTATCGTTTGGGATTCAACCTCGTGAGGATTACAACTCGGGCTGGCCTCGTGGACGGAGGCTGGCTAACTGTCATCAATGCTATCGAGCATTTGGATTACAATTATTGCTTTGCTGCTGATCAAGGGAGTTTACAAGGACCGACTCCTGTACCTGGAGTCTCTTTATTCCTCATTGAATCAGACTGAGTACCCGAACATTCCTCTACCCTCCAGGCCTTACACCCCCGGAGGGAACCCATTGTCTCCAGGCGGTACCAGTGTTGCCCTATATAGTTGCTACTATACGACAGGTGGTGTCAACTTAGACCCATCGTAGGATTCCTGCTATTCTTAGTGACTCATGCTATTGACTGACTTTACGTATATTCTTCGCCATACAAGCGCAACCCTAATTCTCATTCTGTAACCTAATGTTGCCTAATAATAATAAATTACCCTCAAATACTATTTCTTTGTCAATGCCGTGTTCTTGTGGGTGTTCACCATCTATATTTGATGTACTGTCTGGCCATTAATTAAAGTACATAACTAGCAGTGGTTTAATCTATCACAATCTTTAATACAGTCAGGGTTTTGTAACCCCTCAGTTACAGTACCAGTCTATTCGTGGGCATCCCAAACCCCCTTCCTCGACTGATGCATATAATTTTGTTTTGTTGAAAGAGGGTTTCTTACCTGCCCACAAGAAGCAGCTCAAGGCCCTATTAAACCTGGTTAGGAGAGGGGGAGGGAATTCCAAAGGCAACATGTATGTTACATAATTAATCTGGGGTACTACCATCATTTTTACAGTATTTATCTTTCCCATCAATGACAGATTAAGTTTTGACCAGTTCAATAGATTATTTTAAAATTTTTGGATACATGGTAATAAATTCACCTGTATTATATCCTTCAATCCTGGAGTAATTGTGACACCCAATTAGACCAAACCAGATGGGATCCATTTAAATCTCCAATTCTTGCGGATATCAGGGGGGCACAATCTAGACAATGGCGTTGCCTCCGACTTATTCCCATTAACCTGATATACCTGTTATACGTGAAAAGGAGTCAATCACAGATAGAATCTCTGGTACCGCAGCCTCTGGATTGCTCGATAGCAATAGAATATCATCCGCATATAATAGCATCTTGTGTTCTTCTTGACCTGCCACTATGCCTTTTATGTTCACATTTCCCCTGATGGCCGCAGCTAAAGGCTCTAAGGCCAGTGCGAATATAAGAGGGGAAAGGGGACAACCCTGTCTGGTCCCATGTAGAAGCTTGAAAGGGGCGGATATGTTCCCATTGGTAAGGACTGATGCCCTTGGGCATTCATACAGTAGCTTTACCCATGTAATATACGAGCTACCAATCCCATACCGCTCAAGAGTCACAAATAAATATTCCCATTCAATTCTATCGAATGCTTTCTCTGCGTCGAGAGAGAAAGCTACTACCGGTTCTGTGCTGTTCCTCGTTTGCCAAGCCAAATGTAAAAGCCTACGTAAATTATCTGCAGAAGTCCATCCCTTAATGAATCCTACTTGATCTGGGTGGACTAATATGGGAAGGCATCCTTCTAATCTTGTCACTAATATCTTAGCCAGGACCCGTGCATCCACATTAATTAAGGACACCGGAGTTGTGGGTCTTTGCCCTTCTTATGAATCAATGTAATAATTGCATCCTTCATACTTCCCGGTAGGCTTCCCCTCCGGAACGCATCTTCAAAGACAGTGAGGAGCTTTGGGGCTAACAGATCTGAGAATGCTTTATAGAAGTCTGTAGGAAATCCATCCCCTCCTCGAGATTTACCAGCATTCATGCCTCTAATCGCACTCTGAATTTCTTCTAAGGTAATACCCCCCTCTAGTTGCCCCTTTTCTGAATCTGATAACACTGGTATGCTAGCCTTGGAAAGAAAACGTTGAAATTCCCCCTTGTTCCACGTATCCTGTGATGTATATAAATTCTTATAAAATGATTTGAAAGAGTCATTGATTTCCTTGTTGTCTGTCATAATCCCTCCTCCATCCTTCTGTATTCCTGTGATCAAAGTCTGGGCCTGTTGCTGCTTCACCCTCTGTGCCAGTAATTTCCCTGCCCTCTTTCCTTGCTCATAATATTTCTGTCTGCATCTAAACAATGAGAATTCTGCCTTTTTCTGCAAAATAGAGTTCAGTTCAAACTTCATCTTGCTTAGGTCAGCCAGTACACTTGCGTCCCCACTGTCCACATGCTTATTTTCAAGTTCTTTAATGTCAGTTTCCAACTTTAAGAGTTGGCTAGCTGCTTGCTTTTTCTTTAGGGAAGAGTGCTGTATCAATCTACCCCGTATATATGCCTTAAAACAATCCCATACCACTCCTGGATTGTCGACTGTACCTTCATTTATTTCCCAGTATTCCAATATATGTTGTCTAATAAATTCACATGAATGATTATCTTGAAGCTGTGATGTATTAAATCTCCAGCGAATATAATGTTTTATATTGCCTATATTGGTCTGTTCCACTGTGGACATCAGCTGCTTCGATATTAGCAAATAATCAATTCTAGAGTATGTTGCATGGGGACTGGAAAAAAAGTATACTCCCTTTTTTGAGGATGCAATAGTCTCCATACATCCACCAAGCCTAGGTCCTCCGAAATAGAGTCCATGGCTATCTGGGACTTCTGGATTGATCTCGATCTACCTGTATTACCTGATTTTTGTATTTGTATCTATTGGTTTAAAATACAGAGACAGTGCATATTAAGGAACATTTGACTGTAAATATGCCAGTTTAGCCAAGTTGGCTAATTTTCAACTGTAGTCTCTGGGGCAGGTGACATGAGCACTACAATAATTAAAACATAGTACAATAATTAAAACACAGTAGGAATCAGTATAGGTTACAATACACTAAAATAAATACAAATAAATACATTAAAATACATTACAATACATCACAACCCCTCAGTTAAAATGGTTGCACACTTGACCATCTCTCAACCATGATTTTAAGTTAGTTTTAAATTAAATGTAACTTTGATACTCCCTGAGCCGTGTTGGCAGACTGTTCCAGGTGTGGGCTGCTCTCACGGAAAAGGCTGCCTGACTAAAAGCAGACCTCCTGTTTGGGACTACACTACACAGTCCCCTCTGACTACAGACCTGGTATATCTGTCAGCAGATGCTTTCTGTTTAATGAAAGTACAGAGGGGGGGAGGAGCCAAGCCATGTAGGATTTTATAGGTAAGGCAGGCATCTTTGAATTTGACGAGATTGTCCCAGCTCAGTAGGTTCTGGTTTGCTATGCTATAACAATGGTGGTGGCTGTTTGTTTTCCTGTCCAGAACTTTCACAGCCTGATGGTAAACTACCTGTACAGATCGTAGTGTTGTACAGGAGGCTTGTGTCCAGCTAGTCAGACAGTATGTTAAGTGTGACATAATAATGGCATTAAAATACAGTGCTGCTGCTTTTGTTGACAGAGAGTTTCTGATGTGACGGAAGTTTGATAAGTGAAACTTTTAGTTGTTTACTACCGATTTGATTTGTTTTTTAAATGTAAGATTGGAGTCCATTTTTATCCCAAGGTATCTATATTCGGATACAACTGTCAACCTTTCTCCTCTGACATAGACATCAGGTGAGACAGTATTCATCAGCCTCTTTGTAAAAAACATGCAAACAGTTTTTTTGGTGTTTAAATGCAGACATGAGTTAGTCAACCATTTAGTGACCGATGTCATTACCGCTGTTAACTTGTTTGCAGCTTGCTGCTTGGTTTCTGCATGGACATGCATCTATCCAGTACATTGTCTCTCACTTGATTAAAGTCACCTCCAATTATTATATCTGTATTACCTATATCTTGTATATTTTTATTTGAGTCATAAAATAACTCGGGGGAGTCTACATTGGGAGCGTAGATATTTACTAGTGAGCATCTCCTTCTCATTATATCCAAGTCAAGTGCAATCCACCTGCCATCAGTATCAGCTCTCTGAGCATGTATTTTAGTACTGACATTCTTACGTATCAAGATAATAACCCCTCTTTTGCTAGAAGAGAATGTGCTAAAAAAAACTCTGGCCTACCCAGTCCCTCTGAAACGTTCTTGATTCTGCTATATCTAAATGTGTCTCTTGTAGGAGAGCTATGTCTGTTTTCTTATGTTTGAGATACAGTAATATTTTCTTTCTCTTAGTGGCAAGATTAGCCCCCTTCACATTCCAGCTAACTATTTTAAGTCGCCCCACCATAATATCCTCTCAACTCTATATTCCAACCTCTCTGTGCTTGCAAAAATGTATCATAGTATTGCTGCCATAACATAACTAGGTGAACAGGGATGTGCTAGACTGTTTAAGAACAAATTTAAATTAAATAAAACTAAAAACAGTGGCCGTTCCTGACAGGTCAGACCAGCCCAAGGGTCCTGGTCTGTTCTCGTCCCGGCTTTTTGTAAATCTAATAAAACCATCCCACAGAATTTACCTCTGTTGGTCTGTCAGATATAATAAACATGTGTCTGTGGAATGTGATGTTCTAAATCCAGACTTGTAAAGAGGTATTCAATTATTTGATCATGAATGATCCTTTCTATGACCTTGGACACTGCCCTAAGAATAGACACAGGCCTATAGTTCCCTGGGTCTAGTTTATTACCTGGAATGACTCTGGCTTGTTTTAGATCATAGGGAAAATGTCCTTGACAGATAGATAGATTTATAATGTGTGTTAAGCCGGATGTGATGGACTCAGCTGCATCCCTAAGAAATCTAGCAGTATCTTGTCCTGTTGCCTTGTTAGGGTTGAGGGCCCTCAGTTTTTTCAAAACTGTGTCATCAGTCACACTCACAAAGGAGAAGGAGTCTGTCTGGATACCTTTCTGTCTGTAGTACTCCCATACCTGTTTTTCCCCATACATGCCAGTTGGACTGCAGTCTCTATTGTATTCTCTATGGTGTTAAAAACTAAATATTTAGACAATTAGCTATGTTCTTATTGCCGTAATCACTGTCGTAAACAATGTCTAAAATCATGTTTTTAGCGTTTGTCCTGAGCTTGTTTCCATACCCTGTCTGCTTTAAGCACTTCCATAATTGTTGTGGATTAGTTTTATTCTCGATGATTTTATCATTGAAATATTCAGCTCTTGCTTTCTTGATCATTCCCGTAACATCATTTATTTTCTTCTTGAACTCCTCATAAACCTGTTCATCCCTATTTTTACTGAAAGACAAGATAAGATATGCCTTTATTGATCCCCTTGGGGAAATGCAGGTGTCATAACAGAATGGAGGAGGGGAGATACAGGTATAAGCAGGAATAGAAAAACAATATATATATGGGTAATACAAATGTATACTAGTGTATACTCTGTATATATACTTCATATACTTGCTTTTAAGCAGTTGTGCTGCAAGCGGCATTGGTCACATATTGCCTGTGTACCTGGAGGATTACATTTGAATTAAATTCATTAATAACTTGCATAGAGTAATAGTAATTAGGACATGCACAAAGTATGCTCCAAAGGAACACTGAATATGTGCATGAAACGCGTATTTAAATATACCAACGGCCCTTACAGTACATGTAGACTTTTCATAATGAATGGTATGAGCGAGTGATTTCACTGACTAAACCTGATATACACACACACACACACAAAACGTTAGGTTATGACTATAACCAAGTTCTGTTAATTAGGGGTGACGCTTGGCATCACTCTGCACTCTCTCGCGTACGTGCACGCGCACTGAATAAATTCCACAAATGTACCTTTAATACCAGTATTAGTCTGACCACACCCCTCATCAGCTTACCTTCATAAGCAGGTGTGTGGTCACCTGCTCTCCTCCTTCCCAAGCTTTCACCACAAGGTGAGGTCAAGGGCTGCAGCGGCCGTCGGATGCCAAGCGTCACCCCTAATTAACAGAACTTGGTTATAGTCATAACCTAACGTTCTGTCTCATTAGGGGCTCTGCTTGGCATCACTCTGCACAAAGGGAGGCCAAGCGGAGCCACTGGCCGACAAATACACCCCGCTGAAGGCCCCCCACAACCAACAGAACAGGGAGGGCCGAGCCCCCCCGACCCCCCCTAATGGAGGGCACCCCCCCTATTAGAGGTTTACCGGGAGGGCGACGGACCCGACCGTGCGAAGAGGCACTCAAGCAACTCAACGCACAGGGTGAGCAGACCGTGGCTTGACCCCACGACTACACACACGCACAACCCGCATGCCACCCGGGAACGAACGGAGGGAAACAACCTCGTTACTGCCCCCAGAATCACGGGATCAAGGGCAAACCCAACCCCGTGGCAAGGCGGTAGCAGCGGAGCGCGAAGGAAGACCCAGACCCACCAAAAGGACTGGACTCCCTGGAATGGGGGCCCGGAGAAGTCCATGATGCCAGCATCAAGACCCCACCAGGCGGGCACTTAGTGACCCCGCCCCCCACATCGCCAGCGTATTCGGACAAAGGCCCCTCAGCCGAGCGGGCCCTGTCCTCCCCAATAGTACACCGTCTGGCACACTGGCCCTGCAACAGGCAGACAGCATGGCCGTAACACACAAGAGTTAACCAACGGAAGCAGGCAGTGCACCGGGAAAAAAGACCAGGCAACAGGCTGTTAACCCTAGCCTGGAGACTGCGGACGAGACAGGCGCCAGAAAGGACAGCTGAACACAGCCGCACCGGCGGAAGGGGCGTATGCTGGCGTTGTCGCATAACCAAGCCTCCACAGAGAAGGCTGACATGATCGGCAGACGTCATGAACGTGCAGGGGCACCCTCAACCGGTGAACCCGGGAGTTGACCCCCCATCCCAATTGCTTCATAAAAACGCTGTTTTAACCCCAAGCAATCAAGGCGCGCCAGTCAGCCAATGTCCAACAGAACATCCTGAGCTAGCACTATGTGTGCGTTTTGACATACCCACATCAACAATAGGCTGTTTAGACCATCTTATTGAATCCCCAAGACGCCCAGGGGAACGACAAGAGGGGCGAGATGCAATCAACTCCATGAATGAATGAATGAAAAACTTTACCCAACAGATTGCAGAAAGGGTACAACCCAGTACGGCTCAATACACACAATTGTCAAGGGGAGGCAGACCTGAGAAAGACGTTAGTCTTGTTTCCATCAGGGACCCTCATTTGCAATCCATATAGACACATCCAACTCTTTATAATAATAAAGAAAAAGCATCACCCGTATGAACCAACTGCACAGCTGGGAGTAAAAAACCTGTTTTCACATGATTTTAATCCAGTCACTCTTTTTAATCAGAGTGTAAGACCAGACCCTCCCAGAAACACCTTCCCACATGAGTTTATAGTCATGAAAAAGATATGCCAACTGTGAGTCACGTGACCAACCGACTCAAGTTTACACATAAATTGGGCGCAGCAGAACTGTGAGCCCTACGCCCTAACTCGACACCTTTAAGACACCGCAACTCATGGAAGGCGTCGCCATAGCAACACCGCTACAACGGGCGGGGAATCCTGCCGGCTCCTGTCTTGTAATAGGAGTTGGCAGAATAACCCCCCCCCCCCTGCCAAGACGTCCCACGGCCCTGACTGGCTCAGCAGAAGAGATCAAAAATCCCCTAAACCAATCAAGTGGGAAAGGAGGGGTTTATTCGACACCCCCTCACGAAAACACACTTCGTTCCCTACACACAGAAAAAACAACCGTAGCCATTCTGAAAACCTCCGGTAGAATGCAATGCATAGCATAAGCTAATACAATGCCCGCTACCCACAAAATGTAAACAGGATTTACAACAAAACACAAGTCGCATGTGTGTGAATCCTACACCTGTTGACTATGTCGTACATAGCAAAAAACGCTGACCGAGAGTAACGGCTAGGCCGTGGAACGTGCGTGTACGAGTATTACTGCAACTAAACAACACAGCATTGTGACACATATACTTAGTTCAAGCAATGGAATAACACCAGTTTCTACCTGCATGTGGAGCATCAAGCTAATAGAACCTATTACTGAGTGTATGTTGCAGACCTTGCTTAACCTCGTAACACAACACGACTCATCTCACAACGTAAAAGTGCAGATTCATATATACACAACCCCACCATATGAATTGTTGAAGAAACACACAGTTTGTTCGGCCAAAACACAGTCCCCCTTATATCGGGGAACTTTTTTATTTATAATGTGTTCTAAGGCACAAAAACATAGAGGGGCCGGGGAGGGTGTAAAAGAGAGGGGATACAGAGGGGAAAAGTCACTCAGCGGCGTCTGCCACCTCGCGCCGCTCGAGTCTTGCCACCCCGAGGAGCCCCGGAGGGACGGTAGGTTACTGTCTGCTGGACACGACGTTCCCTACCGTCTCCTCCGGTCTTGGATGGGCCGGCGGTGGCAGAAGCGCCGTCTCTTCCCCTGGCCCTCTTGGAAGGGCCAGCAGCGGCGGCGGAGGCAGTGGTAGCAGCGACGGAGACAGCTCGACGTCGCGGAAGCCTTCTGACTCCACCGGCAAAGACGGGAGGCGGAAAATGCGGTTGGAGGATGGATCTCTCCTCTGCCATCTCTCTGCATGTTGAGGTCATCAACCGCAGGGCCTTCCCGAACAGACCAGCGTCGGAGAGGGCGGCCGTCAGAAGAGGAGCTCTCTTCTTCTCTGGCACACGGGCCTGCTCCAGCCAAAGATGACGCTGGCCCAGGGTGGCCAGGGCGCGCACTTTCCCCATGGCTATGGCCAGCACCTGGGAAAGGTGCAGGACAGCTCCCGCAGCGTGGGTGATCTGATCGCATTTTACCTCGTTCAGATCCGTGCCGCCCGTCATGATCCCCGATACAAATCTAGCCAGGTGGGCGATGTTAGACGCCGCAGCCAGCGATTGTGTACCAGCGATGAATGACTGGTCACCCCAATAAGCCAATCGCCTAGCCGATTTCCCCTGGAGGACCGGCTTGCATAGGGGTTCCCACACCATATCCGGACAGAGGAGAGCGGCCATCGGACTGTCAAGCCGAGGCACGCCCTCCCCCATACCTTTGACTAACCCTGACACCCGCGTAACTGGTACGTAGGCGGGAGTTAGTCCCATGATGTTGGACACCAACTGACCCCGACGAACATAGGCCCCCATCGAGGGGAAAAATGGGTAGACAGCGTCCACCCCTCTCACTGGGGGACGCTGCCAGGGATGACCTATGAGATCATCAGGGACAGGTGCAGGCAATGGCAGCGGCAGCGGCACGCCGTTTGCGGTGGCGGCTACCGCCATGAGCTCGGGAAACAAAGCCTGCAGTTCCCCCTGCGGATCTTCCTCCACCGACCCCGCATCCCTCACATGCAGCAGGCTGCGACTGGTTAAGGAGCCACAGTCTGATGTGGCCGACAGTAGGGCATCCTGCTGATGAGGCCAAGGTGGTTCCTCGACATCCTCGAACAGGGAGCCCCATGGAGCCATTTCCCCCCCCTCCGGGGTCTCCTGAGGAGGGATACTCTCCTCCACGGGACCATCATACAAGAATCCGTCCGCCTCTTCCATGAAGTCCTCAGTTTCCATCGGAAAACCAGAGCCGGACGCATCCTCGCTGGTCTCCAGCAGTTCCCCAAACCCAGGCCGTTCGCGTCTGCACGCTACCATCTTGCGACGTGAACGGGCAGACGCGAAAAGTTTGCGTCGCAAATCCTCTGGCTCCAAGACAACCCCCCGTTCACCAACGGGCGATTCCCCGGAACCAGAAGAACCAGAGTCGAGATCAGGCCATCGCCGGAGCGACGGCACCGACTCCTCGGCTCTTCGGAGAGGCAAACTATCCATCGGCTGTCTCCTGGGCTGGGTCGGCAACCACGAAAGTGGCAACAGCCCAGCACCAAGGCGCACGACGGAGGCGGGAATGGAGAACCGCTGGTGAAGAGTAGGTCTAGCGGGTCTACTCTCCGCGGAATACATTATGACCCAAACTTTTTCTTTACAACAGATGTGAGAGAAGAAAAAATTAAGCACAATGTAAACTCGTCACAACTCTTTTCAACTAACAACACGTCAAGTGGGGTACTACCAGGCACTTCCTTGTGGTGAAAGCGAGAAGGAGGAGAGCAGGTGACCACACACCTGCTTATGAAGGTAAGCTGATGAGGGGTGTGGTCAGACTAATACTGGTATTAAAGGTACATTTGTGGAATTTATTCAGTGCGCATGCACGTACGCGAGAGAGTGCAGAGTGATGCCAAGCAGAGCCCCTAATGAGACAGAACTCACATTATAGAATGAAGCGGTATATCGTTCGTCAAATTTAAATAATGTAATGTAATGGTATGTCTTTGTCAAAGGAGAAGCACGTACGCATTGCGTTCAGGCGCCTCTCACAATGGCAGCGCCGCGGAAGGTTAGCGGTGCACCAGGCGTAGCGCTCGCGGCCTTGTGGTGGGTTGATGGGTGTGTGACATGAAAGGTCTTAGGAAATTGAAAGTGACAACCCAGCATGGAACACGCATGGAAGTCACTTCTCAGAAATGTGACCTTTTTCTGGTTGGTAAATCAGGGCAGGAGGGGGGAGGGGGGAGGAGGAAGAGAGCGAGAGAGAGAGGGGCTCAAACTGATTTGAAGGGAATTTTACAATAGTCAATGGTGCAACTACAGCCCATAAAGGAACACCCCGGAGGGCATATCGTTTTAAAGGCGCCCTTGTGGTGGAAGTGGGGAACCAGTGGTGTCTTGGTGAGCTAAACTGGGAATGACTTCTGGTGGCCAAAACATGCCTGGGATGACCAACATGGTTCCACAAAATGTACCTCACCGATTTTTGGGACGTTTGAGCTGCCACAATTAATCTTGTATGGTATATAACTTCACACATTGTTTTAAAGGTGCTGTAAGTGGTATTTTTCATTGTTAAAATGAGTGGTCTACATGTTGAAATAATATCTCTACATTCTGACAGCCATCACTGATAATATAGATTGTCAGTAACGTGGGCCTCCCAGTCCCTCCACTCTGCAGTAAACACAAAATACATTTTCTGGAATCCAGAGAGAACATTTTAAGTTTTAAGCAAATAATAATGTGCTTGAGTAAAAAAAAAAAAAAAAAAAAAAAAAAAAAATTATGCCATTGCAGTAAGCAAATTTGGCTTGGTAAGATTAACTGAAATAAGTAAAAAATTATTTTGTGTTTACTGCAGAGCGGAGGGACTGGGAGACTCATGTTAGTGACCAGACCAGACACTATCAGTGATGGCTGTTGGAATGTAGAGCTATTTAGCACTTATTTTAACAAATAAAATGTATTTGTAAAGCCCGAAATCACAAGGTGCCCCCATGGGCTCTACAAGTCTTCTTTAAACAAGTCAAGAAGAAACATCACAATAACACAGAAAATACCATCTTTACGTCTGGTTTATTATATTAACTTCTATACTGTTTCCAAAATAGCAAGTTTATTTATTTATTGATGCAGTATTCTGAGAAAGTGCTGATGTAAACATGACTTCTTAACGCTTTTCCTTTCCAAAAAGATTCACCAATCATCTTTGTAATTATTAATAGTTGAAGTAGTAGTATACTGCGTTTAGTGAACTCCCACTGTATGCAATTCTACATAATACCACTAGAGGGTGTACAATCATTAAGTATGAGCATGTGAAGCAGTGTCGTAGCTGGTGAGATTGAAAGAACAAAATGTTTTAGTGGGTCATCTGCAATATTTTAAGAGGTCATTGTAGTGAAGGTCAGTTTTAGAGATAATTTTCAAACCTGTTTTCCTGGGTTTGTCATCTTGGGTTGTCATCTTTTCATGTTTTTATTTGTATTATTATTATTATTATTATTATTATTATTATTATTATTATTATTATTATTATTATTATTATTATTATTATTATTATTATTATTATTATTATTATTATTATTATTATTATTATTATTATTATTATTATTATTATTATTATTATTATTATTATTATTATAAGTATTATTATCATTATTAGTAGTATTAGTATTAATAGTAGTATTAGTAGTAGTAGTAGTGTTATTGTTATTACTGTATTATTATTATTATTATTATTATTATTATTATTATTATTATTATTATTATTATTATTATTATTATTATTATTATTATTATTATTATTATTCATAATTCCAAGCACCCCAGATATGACTTTAGTCAATGAAGATCATGAAGAGGTGATTTCCACTTGGGATTAGGTTGTTCATACGACCTTTATGGAACAAACCTTCCTGGACAGTAAAGCATCAGATCAACCACGACAGATTAGAGTTCTTGGCTCTAATTGTAGGCTAATGATGCTGATATTTGGCAGCATGTTCATACTCTTGCCATTAGTGGCTTGTTGGGGGTTGCAGGCCCTAAACCTCCAGGATAAGGGCCAAAACCAGATGTAGTTTTATTTCGATTTTGTTTTCGATTTCAAGCGAATCAGAGAAGATGCTTTCTGTATCCACGGATGTCCTAAAAGCATAATTGAACCTCTGTATAGTATTTAAATCATATGATTTTATCCGCAGATTAAAATAAAGCATTTAAAATGTGTGTGTGTGTGTGTGTGTACGTGTGTGTACGTGTGACGTGCATACTAGTATTCTACTGGACAGACCGCGGGGGACTCCTCAGCCTGCTCTGTCAGGGGGCCTCATGTGGCTCGTGTCTGTTCTCATCATCACCAGCCCCCCCCACCCCCACCCCTCCCCCCACGGATCAGCCGCCGCCTGCCCCCAGTCCGCTGCACTCGCATGAAGGCTCTCCATTCACACTTAGCCCGTCGCTTGGCAGCTTTAGCGCTGATGAGCTCCTAATTGTAACAGTTGTAACGGGGAGCCCTTTGAGTTTTCAGGAATACGTAGGCCTAACTATTATGAATGAATTATACCACAGGCCTAGTGGATATGGGGTACAGAGAGTGACGGAGTAACTATGAGAATGATCACGTCTACCCCCCCCCCCCCCCCCTTATCACTTGCACTTGTGCACACACCACAATGGGCACTAGGAAATACTACCACCTGGCAACACTGCTGTGTTGCTACCAGTTCTGAACCGCATCACACTACTGTATCTATTACAGGTATCTGTGCTGTAAACATTAGCATACAGTATCGTACGGTTTCCTCTCCTTTTCGCAGCGATTCTCCCTTAATCTGACGTGTCAGAGTGTTGACAATGCCGCGGCCGGTTGTGAAACGCGTAGTCGGTCTTCGTGCTCAGTGTCCCTTTGAACTGCCCGTGACTTCACACCCAGCAGCTGGCTGTGGATCTCCGCGTAGTGGTTTGCACTCGCTAAAAGCCAAAGAGGGGAAATTATCAACAGAGACAGCTCTTACCATTAATTTTAGAGTTGTATAAGCATTAGCAGGCCAGCTTAGCTAGCTTGGTAAAAACCTAATTACTTACACAATGAAATGGGGCAATTTCTAATTCGATGGAAAATGTATTTGCACTCTGGTTGGATGCCAAATGTCTTTTAGCTGTACTTGTGCTGTATAATGACAATCAATTTGAATCTAATGGAATCTAATATTCAATTCTCCACTTTATACAAACATGTACGTATGTCCGTTTGTCCTGTGTCATAAGTGTGTCGCTTCATTGTGAGCCTACTCCTGTCCTTAGACATTTAGGCTCTGGTCGAGCCGCTGTTCTTGGATCAGTTTTCGAAGCAGCCGGATGCTGCTTTAACCTCTCTGAAGTGTATGAATTAGGTTCTTTAAAGGCACAACGAGTAGCTCAACTACTCTGGAACAGCAGCACGCCTGACTCACGAAAGATCAAGCGGTCAAACTAGGCGTGGCAAATATGAATTGAGATTCAGCAACTGCATATCCCATTCCTCGCCTAAAATGTTGTCGGAAACGTATTTTAGTGAATCATTTAGGTGTAACAAGAGAATGTTTACGAGCAAGCCGACATGTATTTCCCACCTCACACACTGGAGCAACACTTGTGAAACTGGCTGGGGTCGACACGCACTGCCCAAAGGTTGATGCAGGAACGTCCAGAACACATTACAGGCAGAGGGAAGGGTCTCTGCAGATACAGACATTACCACACATTTCTAGTGGGTTATAAGTGAGGGATTATATGTTTTAAGAGAAGGCTTGAAACAATATGCCCAGTGGTGAGTACATAAACTTTGCATATACATATAGTAGACCACCATTGGTGCAGGACTGAGGCTAACGTCCTTACTAACTTATTTTTTGTTTAGTCATTAATTCACTAATTTAGTACTATGGGGGAGTGGGGTTGTGGAGAGTTTTAATTCCAAAGTATTTAAAACATATTTATCATTATTATTATCAACCATGACACAAATTGTGTTTTGCTTTGAAAACGTTTGTAGGATTTGAAGTCATCAATATCTCTGTTGTTGAAAATTGCCAATTTGCCTGACAAAGCCACTAGACCAGGGGTCAGCAACCTTTTTGACATGGAGTGCCTGTTTGAAATATAGTTGTAACTAGTGTGCCTCAACAATATTCCATGCATCGTAATTTTTTTTTCTCATAATCAGGTCTTTTTAATGATACTTTTTACATTATTACATCATTATTGTTATTGTTATTATTAACAATATTATTATGATGGTTGTATCAACCCTAAATCTGAGTTGGGGGGGGGGGGGGGGGGGGGGAATGCAATGCAGACAAACAGCTGCATACAGTGCGACCATTTCACTCACATTTGCCCATTCATTTTTGGACACATCACACACCATCGGTGTGTGTACTGTACGTGTGCTGTCATAGCTCCACCTACAGGCCTAATGGAGAACACCAGGAGAACACCACGATGTGAATGGAGGGTGAATGTGAGGTATATCGTGTAAATAAGTTTTGATTGATCGCAAGACTACACTGTAAAAAAAAATTATTAGTTACCAGAACTTAAAAATATTGAGTTCAGTTACTGTGCATTAAGGTTTTCAGTTTTCAATCCATAATAAGTTAACAGAAAAATAAGTACACAACCACATTATTTCAACCTAATAAAACTATGTTTATTGTCATTGTTTTAAGAACACAAGTTGACTTGGTAATACTCACATTTTGAGTAAAAAAATGGCTTTTAACATGTGCAATGTTCAATGAAATAGAAAAATAAATAATACAATTTGTTGATTAATCCCACTGGTCACAATGGTGACCGTAATAATGTTTTTGTTATAAGGCTCTGCAAATGTTACTGAATGATGTAGCAATGTATTTCCAGCTAAATTGAAATAATAAACAAATAAAGGGTCTCAATTAAATATGTGGAAGTAAAAAGAACCTGTGGGAGGATTTCAACAAGATAAATGCGACAACAGTGCAAAATAGTTCACTATAATATTTCAAAGCAACAAAAAAAAAATTTAAATTAAATTTTTTTAGTGCTGCCCCCTGTGCCTATGCAAATGCCCCCGCGTGCCTGTGCCTACCCCTGCACTAGACTAACACCCACTGTTTGATAAATAGAATTGCATTTCTTAATACTTCCATTTGCTCTACCTCTACCAGAGATATACCATCACAATTAATTTAAATTGGTTATCTGTGTACTTTTTTCTCTGAGGTTGTATTTTTATAATTTTTATCATTCTAATTAAATAAATAACATTATACAAATTCAAAAATTACTAACATACATGGTAAATTTTTTTTCTCCAATATTAACAGAAATACACACACAGTACCCCCCCCCACACACACATACACAAAGAAAAAAATTAAGAAAGTCACAACAAGACACTAAAGTCACTGAAACAGAACAGATAAGAAATACAAATGTTACACAAGGCCATCATCAAGTTCAAATCAGGCGCATGTTCAAATCATAAGCGTGTTCAAAACAGAAGCGTGTTCAAATCATAAGCGTGTTCAAAACAGAAGCGTGTTCAAATCTGACACATGTTGAAATCAGACGCATGTTCAAATCAGACGTGTGTTCAAATCAGAAGCGTGTTCAAATCAGAGGTGTGTTCAAATCGGAAGCATGTTCAAATCGGATGCATGATCAAATCGGAAGCGTGTTCAAACCGGAAGCGTGTTCAAATCGGAAGCGTGTTCAAATCAGAAGCTTGTTCAAATCAGAAAGGTGTTCAAATCGGATGTGTGTTCAAACCGCAAGCGTGTTCAAATCAGAAGCGTGTTCAAATCGGATGTGTGTTCAAATCAGAAGCGTGTTCAAATCAGAAGCGTCTTCAAATCGGATTTATGATCAAATCGGAAGCGTGTTCAAATTAGGAGCGTGTTCAAATCGGAAGCGTGTTCAAATCTGAAGCGTGTTCAAATCAGAAGCTTGTACAAATCGGAAGCGTGTTCAAATCAGAAGCTTGTTCAAATCAGAAGCGTGTTCGAATCAGATGCATGTTCAAATCGGACATGTGTTCAAATCAGACAAAGGTAGGGAGGGAAAGGCAATCCCATGGCGAGATCAGAAACAGAAACATACACCACCTGAAATCATATCATTCCTGATTGTAGATCATGATTATAACATCACTAAACAGAGTAATAGGGAGGGGGGGGGGGGGGGGGGCAGATGTGGGCCTCTTACACGTGGCCCTCTTTCTAATGATTTGTGCTGCCCAATTCCTACCATTTACTTCTAAAACAACTGCATTTTATCCAATTGCTTTTCAATGTATGCCTCACATTCACCCATGTCCCTTTCACTCACCGACGAAGAGGCAACCATGCAAGGTGCCAACCTGCTCATCGGGAGCAGTTAGGGGGTAAGTGTCTTGCTCAAAGACAATTTCATTCAAATATCATTCCGCCCTCAGTTATTACTGGTGATAGCTATTGTACTCATCATTGCATCCTGATAAGGTTGGTTGATCTTCTCTGGCTGAGAAACGTACTGTAGCAAACATTGGTGTTTGTTTATACCATTGTTGGAAAACCATCTTACCTCACAGACATGCTGGATTGGAACTTAAAGGCTGATAAGGTTGAAAATAAGGCTACTATTTATTTACCTACACATGTCAAATGTAGTGATTGCTAAATATCAGAACAGAAGGAGATTGGCTTTAATAATAATTTTGTTGATGCAGGGCCTCCTCATGGTGATCATGGTCATAATCAGGGCCGCCGCAGGGGGTGTGCGAGCAGTGCGGTCGCACAGGGCCTCGCGGGAAGGGGGGCCTTGCAAATTTTTTTATTTTTTTAAATTATTTTTTTATTTTTTTTATTTATTATTTTTTTTTATTTTATTTTTTTTTTTATTTGCGAGGCCCCCCTTCCCGCGAGGCCCTTTTTCATCACAGACCTAAAATCTAGTTTTGCTTATATGCTTATATATTTCACATTAGACACGTTTGTAGAATGTGTCTGACTTGTTCCTGGCTCTGCGGCTCTGCAGCAGACATACTCACTATTGGAGCTCTGGGGCTCTGCAGCAGACATACTATTGGTTTCAACGAAGGGAGGGGTTACATCATGTGTACGCCGGCGTGCGTCAGCTGCGTTTGACTATTTCGCACGTGCAGCTTTGGAGGTTATGCTTAGTTATGCCAGCCAAGACGAAGAGGACGGTCATTCGGCAGATGGACTGAAGATGAAAGTTGTTGCATGTTAGACAGTTCAGTCAGGCTAGCCATGTCGGCTTAGCTAAAGGCAGGGACAGCTAGTTAGCTTTAGCTACGTTATAATATCGAGTGCTAACGTGTGGTTCAGTCGGGATAGCCATGATGATGTCGGCTAGTAGCTAGCTTAGCTAAAGGCTAACTTGCGTTAGCTAACCTAGAGAGAGCGCGTGCAGCATTGTTATGCCAAGATGAAGAGGACGGTCATTCGGCAGATGAACTTTGTCAACTCCACGCGGTTGTCTCCATCCTCTTGGACGTTTGGTGAGTTTTTAATGCACTCTATTCTATTCCCGCCGTGGATATATCTCTCTCTCTCTCTCTCTCGGGAGCCAAACGGGCCGGCTAGCTGTTGTAGCTAATGTTATATTCAGCCAAGCGGGCCGGCTAGCTAACGTAGCTAACGTTATATTGAGCCAAACGGGCCGGCTAGCTAACGTAGCTAATGTTATATTGAGTCAAAGCGGGCCGGCTAGCTAATGTAGCTAACGTTATATTGAGCCAAACGGGCCGGCTAGCTGTTGTAGTAGCTAACGGTGTGTGGCCTGGTGTCAGTACCTGGCTACTCTCTCTCTAACACACACACACAAACAGACATGCTCTCTCTCTATCTCTCTCTTTCTAACACACACAGACATGCTCTATCTATCTCTCTCTCTTCAATTCAAATGGGCTTTATTTCACATTCTTGTATTTCTCCCAGTAGGTATGGGAGTTTTGAGTTATTGTCCATGTTTTCAAAGTCTCTTTGGGTGTTTGCAATTTGTGGGAAGTATATGTCTTGGTATAGTGGGCAGGTTGTTAAGAAGTGGAGCTCGGTTTCCACCTCATCTTGTGTGCAGTGGGTCTGTCTTCGCTTGGGAGCCAGGTCTGCCTATGGCGGCCTTTCTCGATGGCTAGGCTGTGCTCGCTGAGTCTGTACCTAGTCAAGGATCTTCTTAGTATTGGGTCAGTCACAGTGCTCAGGTATTCTGCCACTGTGTACTCTCTGTTTAGGGCCAAATAGCATTTCAATTTGCTCTGGTTTTGGGTTGTTTCTTTCCAATGTGTCTCTCTCTCTCTCTCTCTCTCTCTCTCTCTCTGGCCTTGCTCTGGTGGAGGGTCAGGGGCATTGCCGGGTCTGTGCAGCGATAACACTGTACTGTATATTGACTGTAGAACGGGAGCTCTCTCTCGCTCTCTCGCTCTCTCTCTTGCTATATGTTGACTGTATCATGCCCAGCCTCGGGCAGCGCTATTATTTAAGAATATGTTGACTGTATAAAAAAAAAAAATATATCGCGTTTAAATCTCGCACAGGGCCTCGCATTTCTCCCAGGCGGCCCTGGTCATAATTATAATAATACAAATTTCTTGGATTTATATAGCGCCTTTCAGGAGACCCAAGGCGCTTAATAACAGTGGGGGGGCATCTAAGGGGACGGAGATCGGAGGAACAAAGTAACAACAAAGTAAAAAAGAAAAGAAAAGAAAAGAGGGAAATCAGGCAGAGTCATTTATAAATTTGGTGAAGAGGTGAGATTCGAGTTGGGATTTGAAAGAGTCAAGGGATGTAGCACTGCAGATGTTTGGAGGGAGGTCATGTGCACATTGTGGGGTATGCCTCTGTTTTCCTTTCAGCCCTTCTTTACTAGTGTTCGTTTTGAAGCATTGCAAACTGCTGTGGCTAATGGGGATCCAAATAAACTTAAACTATTGATAAACTGGATACATTTTTTCTCTTTAATTACAGAGCAAATAACACATATTTCATTTTGAAATCAATTCCCATAACCTTCGGTCAGTTTAGAACCATGATCGCAAACCACCATTTCAGTATGTAATTGTTTTAACTGATCATTGAATTGTGTTTTGTCTTCATATTATTGTCACAGATTGACATTCACGCCACTGAATCTGCCCTATTACTAAGAAGAGTGGCCGGAAACAGCCTGTTCTGTGTGTTTTTCCAACTGACATTGATGGCTGTTGCACTATACCTCACTTCCCCCTTTAGTACCAAATTATCTGGGCTAAATGTAGCAGGCAGTTTTTATTGCAGTGTTTTTGTCTGTGGCTTTTTATTCCCCATTTACCCCCCTCCCTGTGTTTGTACCTCACCTACCCCCTCCATTTATTGTGTTTTAAACAAGGTAAGTTGTACGAGCAGGTAATATTTTTAGATCCTTGTGTATATTCCCTTGTTACCCCCAAGAGGGCCACCGACACAAAGTTTCAGCACCTGGCCATTTACGGCCGGGACACGGGACATTAAAAGGGACATTTCCCATGACTTTCTTTTTGCCTTGTAAGATTGTAATGGTAATAAAGTATCCTGTTATTCCTTCATCTGCTGTGTCTGTGTTTCTGAACATACTACTCCTGCTTATTTTCAAGTCCAGTTAAGGTCAAGCTGTGACATTACCGTGACATTATTGAAAATGAGGGCAACCTTAATGATCCTTTGAACCTTTAAATAAAGGTTTGAGTGAATTAAATTATGACAGGCCCAACTTTCAATGAGTTTTACAAGTCAAAGTAAACATTTCATGATCTCTAGAAAGACATTTCATATAGCATATACTATGTGTGTATTTATCCAAACCTTTCCGCAATAGCAACCTCTCTGCTATCCCCACTCAACTCCAACCCACACATCAGACCAAAGCAACAGGTTGTTGTGTCGCGGAAACCGAGCCTGGAATTTCTGTAGTATAGGTTTCCAACAGAGTACACAGATACAACGGATGACAACAAGAATAACAATTATTATTGACATGGTGACATGATGGAGAAGGGGCGTGGCTACGGAGATGGCCATGGTTGCTAGGGGAAAGATGTGATAGCTGTGAGAGCTCTTCCGGGTTTAGTCAGACTAGGAAACGAGGCTGAGACGTATAGACGTGGACAGAGAGACAGAGCACTAGCTAGAGGGTGGTGGGAGGGGCCTCCCCCCCCCCCTCCTAGGCCTTGAGGTAGCGAGCTTCTGCTAACAGGGAAGGCTTTTGGTTAACCACTAGGCCTCAACCACCATCGGACTAATAGCAGAAGAGACGGTAGAGATAATGAATTCAATATATTTTTCAAGGACCTTTCAGAACCTATCCTGTTTCCAGTGTGTCTGAGACGAATGTATCAACGGGGAATGAGCATTATCACCGATCACCGATCGCATATTTATATTGATTATCGGCCGATAACGATCGGGGCATCCCTAGTCAGTACGATAAGAAAGAGATAAACACAACGCAGAAACTTCACGGAGCCACAGGTGACGAGGTGATTACTGGCTGATATATCCAAATCCAACAACACTGCTTGGACTGCTCTCTCGACCGGGTCGTTGATGGCCAGTGGAGATCCTGAAGCAAAACAACAACAACCCTCCCAGGCAGAGGAGACGTCGAGGGAAGAGGGCTGGAATCCGAAATAGCCTGAGATCGAGGGCTCACAGGACACCCCTACCCAGCATGTTGTTGGCCAACGTACAATCCATAGAAAATAAACTGGACGACATCAGAGCAAGAATCCAATTCCAGAGGGACATTCGGGACTGCAACGTCTTTTGTTTCACCGAGACTTGGTTGACTCCGGATGTCCCGAACCACGCAATAGAACCGGCAGAAAACTTCTTCATTCACCGCAAGGACGTACTGCAGAAGAATCGGGAAAAACGAGAGGCGGCGGCATAGCCTTCATGGTGAACAAGGAGTGGTGCGATCCAGGCAACATAAAGGAATTGTCAAACCACTGCTCCCCAAACCTGGAGTTTATAACCATAAAATGCCAACCTTTCTTTCTTCGAGGGAGTTAACGTCCATCATCCTGATCGGAGCGTATATTCCACCACACGCAAACACGGGAGACGTGCTTTCTAAGCTACACGACGAGGTAAACAAACTACAAATAGCTAATGTTGACGCTGCTATTTTGGTTTTGGGTGATTTCAATAGCGCCAGTCTTAAAAAGGTTTTGCCGAATTTCTATCAGCATGTGACTTGTCCCACCAGAGGCGAGAACATATTAGACCACTGCTACTCGCAATTTAAGAATGGGTACAAGTCACAGGCTCTTAGCCCATTCTGCAAATCTGACCACGACGCCATTTTCCTTATACCGGAGTATAAACAAAGTCTCAAGCGCGTTCCTGTAGTAACGCGAGAAGTGAAGCGTTGGTCTGTGGAAACAGGGGAAACGCTCCAAGCTGCACTAGAATGCACAGACTGGAGTGTGTTCCGCGAGAACACAGACAATATTAATGACTACACTGAAACAGTGCTGGAGTTTGTTTGTACTCTGGTAGAAGAAACAATCCCCTCTACCACAATTAGAGTTTACCCAAACCAAAAGCCCTGGGTAGACAAATCCGTCCGTGAGGCTCTGAAAGTGCACACCTCAGCTTATAACACCAGGCTTGTGTCAGGCAACATGAATGAACACAAGGCGGCGAGATACAACGTAAGGAGGACAGTAATAGAGGCAAAACGGCGCTACAGGGATAAGGTGGAAGAACAGGCTGATTCTAGAGGTATGTGGCAGGGCCTCAGAACGATGACAGATTACAAAGGCACCTCCCTCAAACTGAACAGTGACATCTCCTTGGCAAATGATCTCAATACCTTCTATGCGAGGTTTGAGGCTGTGAATAACAACACCAGCCTACAAACCACTGCAATGGAGGGGGGGCACTGCCGATGGAGACTCAGTGTTCAGGATAACAGAACATGAGGTGAGGAGGACCTTTAAGAAAGTGAATATCGGACTTCCGGTTTGGCGAGGAGCGGGTGAGCAGCTGCAGAACAGAGCTCCCCGTCCAAAATTCAAGAAAGGTAATAAAAAGTTATAAAACACAATAAAAAGTAACAACTCGAAGATAAAAGAACGATGACAAGACCCAGTGCACAAAACTCGAGGAGAAGTGAGAGAAGAATGACCCCAGACAAAGAAAATACGATGAAGGGAAAGGTACAACACGAGGGGATGAGCAAGTAATACAAGCTAACATAATGTTAGACCACAGCGAGGCCTGGCTGGGGACGGAGCTACAAGCTAACATGGAAGCTAACACGATGAATATACAAGCAAACATTCGGATCAGGCTAGAAGCAATGCAGAATGCTAACGATGCTAACATGCAAACCAACATGCAGACTGGACTCGATGCAATACAGAATATTCAGAGGAACATGTAGGCTAATTCAAAAGAAATAGAAACGTTAGACAACAGCGAGGCTGAAGACGAAGCTACAAGCTAACATGGAAGCTAACACGATGATTATGCAAGCTAGCATTCGGATCAGGCTAGAAGCAATACAGAACGCTAACGAGTCTAACATGCAAACCAACACGCAGACTGGACTCGATGCAATACAGAACATTCAGAGGAGCATGGAGGCTAATTCAAAAGAAATAAAACAAATGACCCCCAAAAGAAGGACAAAGAGACGCTGGATACAACCGGTCCGGACCAACCAGGACTCGGACACCAAGGTCAACTGGACCACCCGAGATGCAAGCAAGACCGGCCAAGATGTGAGCATTGAGGCCACACACACCAACCGGGATTCGAGCACCGAGATCAACCAGGCCAGCCAGGATTCAAATAACGAGATCTCACACACCAAACAGGACTCGAGCACTGAGGCCACACACACCGACCAAGATTCAATACCACATATGCATATTATTTGATAGTGAATGTATGTTATGACTCGAGACACACTGCAGATAACACACAGACCGCTGGGAATACAGACAAGGTAAACACATTAGTTGGGAAAATTGGGTCTTGATTTGGGACATATAATATAAATAACACGTACTAGACTAAACTGTAAACACTAACACACATGACGCACAACTGAGACGACGGGGAACATGGGGAAACACATTCGGAGACCTGACCGGGAGCTCTGGAACTTGATAAGGAAAGTTTTATATGTTATCAGTCATTTCTAAATGCAATAGCAAATTATCAATATGCACTTCCTTTCTGTATCATATGTATTCATAAAGAACATAATACTGTATGTGCTCTCTCTGATTCGGATGGCACAGCATAACAGGTACAAAGGTTAGCTCTACAAACAGCCAGTTTGACTAGCCATTGAGCTGTCACTCCTAACCTACCCCCACCTGTTGTGTCATCATGACCCAGAGCCACTCTGTACCCCATGTCTACCCCTCCCCAATATCACGCCACTGTTGTGTTGAACCAAGAGTACACTATAACGTGTATGAATCTAATTGGCTAAGAACTGTCATGCCATAATGTACACTCCTCTTTTTGTTCTATATAAACTGACTGGAAACGTCCATTAAATGTGTGTCGGTTCCCATGCTGTATACCAGGGGTGTCAAACTCATTTTCACAGAGGGCCACATCAGCATTATGGTTGCCCTCAAAGGGCCAAAGACCGTATAAATGTTAATGTAATGTAAAATAAATGTAGCTACTCATTTACATATTGTTAAACATGTTGTTTCTGTATTTATTACTTATTCAAGTTATACATATTGCATATGCATTTGCATAGATGTAAAAATATATGTTAGCTTATGTTATTTTAACAAATAATTTTTGTTTATCAGAACCCCATATTACTCCATTAATCAATGATCAAACCATTCAAGTAAATAACAAAGAAGAAGATCATCAAATACAAGCTATGACATTAAGTTTGTTCAAAACCTTTTTGTCACAGTCAAGAGGGGCAGAACTAACAACTGAGCTGCAAAGAACACGTGGGACAGATGTAGCAGATGTTACAAAAACAAATGGCTGCACACAACCTTGCAGAGGCCATACATCCAACTAATGGAAGATAGTTTAATTAACTTTAATTAACAGATTGCAGAATGGGTACAGTACAGTACAGCTCAATACACACAATTGTTATGGGGATGCAGACCAGAGAAAGACTTTCGACTTGTTTACATCAGGGTCCACCATTTTCAATTCGTAATGAAATTGCTATTATGTGTCTGCATGAACACACAACTGTAACTGTACTCAAAAATAACAAAATAAGGGTTGTCTCAGTTCACAACTATATTGGTCAAGTTTTGGGTGGGACTTGTTTGCATCCCTACAGCTTCTTATTCAATTGAGCGAGATGCTCAGTTATGTCACACAGCCAGTTTGCATCTGACAGTTCAGACAATATTTCTTCAACCCTTTGTTACCTATTCCGCCTGGATCTTTTTTGTATTTTGGGCTGTAAAATTGTCAAAGAATGTCTGAGGAGTAAGTGCTTTTGGCATTTTTCCTTTATTACTTCATCAATACCTCAGATGTTCAACATACATGTATGTGTAAGAATGTGTAATAACTAAGGCTGTCAAAGTTAAAGCTTTATTAACGCATTAACCCACAATTATTTTAATGCCGCTATTTTTTAACCCAAGATGAATGTTTAAAAAAAAAAAAAAAAAATTACCAGAGCCTTGGGGGGCCACATCAAATGACGTGGCGTGCCACATTTGGCCCGCGGGCCATGAGTTTGACACCTATGCTGTATACTCTTGATAAGTGATGGGAAACGATTCCACCATTCTGATCAGAATAAACCTTCAGAACTAAGAAACCTTTGTGACAAGTTTCCTTTTGTGCACACCCCGGATAAGACGTCTTAAGATTTCCATAACAGATGGTGCCGTGAGCCGGATGGCTAAGGGAAGATTTGAGCAAGTGAACAGATTCTAGGACGAGCTGCTGGCTTGCAACCAAGAACCTATAACAAGGGTCTCCTCCAAACCTCGCCGTAGCCTCTTGAGAGTGGGAGATCAGCAAGGCCTGGATCTGGAACCGAGCTCAACTCCTAAACGCCATCAGACGAACTGGGAAAGACGTCTTCAGACAACGGGTGAGAAGCACACTTTCCAAAAATCAATTAAGCTTTCACCAATTATAAAAGATAACTAACCACACCCTGCACTAGAGGCTTTTGTACGGATGCAATCTATGTAGCATCCTGAATATTCTGCTAATTATTCAGAAGTGCTGACTTAACCTGTTACTTCCCCTGTGTGCACAAAGATGTGATAAACAGTGTTCCTTTTTGATATCTCGCCCGGACTAATGATGCAAGGTGCTCTTCTTCCTCCGGCTTCGATATGGACCATTAACATGACATTGAAGCATCTTTCTTCCTGCCTTGAGTGTCCTATAGTGGGACCAGTTTGCGGTCGCCAGCAGGGGGCAGTGGTGGCAGGCGGAGCGGAGGAGAAAGGAGCAGCGAGTGAGAGATGATTACCTGGAGGGCGGAACAGAAGGAAATCCTCTTCGACAGTGAACTCGGACGTGAGCGGACGTGAACGGGCGTGTCCTCTCGACGAGCCCCGTTGAAGAGTCCCGTTGAAGAGCCCCATTGAAGAGCAACGGGAGATAACAAGTACTTTGCTATAACGCGGGTTATCCTAGAAGTACAAGCGATAGAGAAGTGTGTGAGTAAGTGATACGGAAAGAAGAACCAATGTCTGTAAATAACGTGTTATCCTAGAAGTGTAAGCAGTGTATTAGCTTGCTGCTAACGGCTATAGTGACTCTGAGTATACCACAAGGCGAGCGTCGCTGAAGACCGGTGGTGCATACAGCCACGTTGCGTTAGCAGTACAGGCGATAGCAGGAGGGTTCACTAAGACCCACAGTTTAGCTGTGTTTAAGGTAGCCAACAGTTTAGAGCGCGCCAGCCCAGTCAGCAGCCCCGCAGTGGACGTCTCCTCGACACAGCCGAGGACACCTCTTCGTCCAGCAGAGGTCGCCACACCACAGCATGCTCCTCCAGTTCAGCCACTGCCCCTTCTGCCTACCCCAGCCCGCTGGCTGTGCTCGCGGGATCGCCCGACGGACATCTTGTCACCCGGACAAGGGGTGGTGAGAGTGGACCCGCCATCTTGGTTAAGTACAGCGGTACTTTGTGTGCCAAAACAGTATTCATGTGAAGTGAATGCTAACGACCAGCGTCTAGGGGTACCCCAACCATTATAAGCCGGCTTTAGCTTAGGTTTTTATTTGGTAACGTGGGCCCACATGTAACTTATTTTTGTATTGTGATAACTGTGTGACGTTCTTGAATTCCCATTGAACTCCTTGACATGTGCCTGGGTCTTCCCCTAATCCAAGCGGGGCTTTTGAAGTAATGTATTGAGCACTAGGTGCCTATGTTGGGAATAGCGTTCCCCTATAATGTGAGTGAGAGCACCCGGTGCCTAATGTGATTATATGCGATATGAACCACATAAAGTATAAACTGTAATTGCTAACTGACCAGGCTTTATATAAAGGAGATGTAGATGGGAGCACGGTGTGTGTGTCTATTTCTGAGCCCGTATTCTAACCCTTGTTGACTGGGTAAATATATGACTGTAGTATTATTATTTGACCCTTCCACCCTATTCGCAGCATATGGTTAAAGGTCTCTACAGGTGGTCAAGGAAGGGTACTGCTTTGAGGGGAGCGCAATATCTTTATTCAACTAACAGTCACCAGGTGTGGGAGGGCTAACGGAGGTACTGGGGGAAGTGAGAGTGTGTGGGGAGCTACTGCTGACCGCCCTGGAAGGCGAGGAGGACCAGAGTACCACCCCCCAGGTTAGTAAATCCTGGGCCCCATCCGCCCGCCCTCCAGTTCGACGTTCCGGGCCGAAAGACGGGGGTTCAGATAGATTAAAATCTACTGCATCCCGCTACCAGGTGGCCGTGTATAACCACTCCCATAAAGCAGGGATAATCCACCCTGCTACACATAGTATATACTAAACGCTTAAAGCATATGGGTTAAAGGCCTATGATCTAAAATCACTGAACAGTGTTAGGTACACTGAAGCATATGGGTTAGGGACCGAGGGGGTTTTGTACTTACCTCACCCTAAGTACGACTCGTGGGGACGCCTGCGTTTTAATATATTCACTAGTGAACGGTGTTAGGGACACTGAACAGTGTTAGGTACACTGAAGGTTTTTGGTAAACCATTCCCAACAGAAATGGGAATAATGCAGAGTAAAAAAAAGCCTACAGTGATGGGTGTGGAAAAACAGGACTGTCCTAAGGGGTTTCTCAGAATCAGGGGTTTTGGAGCGCTGGGGAAATACAAGGTTTGATTTACTTGATATAGAAGGAACAGAAAGATATGAGGGAGAGGTTTAAGGTGGAAGGAACAACTAATATACAGTTGAACCTTATAGAAGTGGCAAAACGCATAGCGTATTTTGAAGGTGGTAAAGTGAAAGTTGATAAGGAAAGATATTCCGAACCAAGAAATAACACACATTTTTCTTTTTCTACAAACTCCCCTAGTTCAGTTATCTGTGGGACTGGGAAACCTTCCCTCAAAGGCCCACCGGAACCCCAATGAAGACGACGACCAGAAAGACTGTTACTGTTTTTCCACCAAAGGACTGGTCCAACTCCAAGAAGGGCGAGAGGCCAATGCTTTCTTTGCAAGAGTGGCCATCACTGGAAAAGGGACTGCCCAATGACTGCACTTTCATACCAAGCCGACACTGTCTACCGCAAAGTCAATAAGCGGAGAATGACCGGCTGTGTCAGACGAGATGCGTGGGGACCGGTGCGGTTGGAAGCAGGGGAGGCATACCAGGACCCAGATGCTGAACGACGATAAGAGATAAGTGATTGCACACACAACACATAACATGAATGTTGAAATGTCAGACAGCTGATAATCATGTTCTTCTAGAGACATCTATATCTTTGGAGATATGCAAAATACTTATTAGATGTCAATTGCCAGATTGGACCAAAGGCAAGGGTAGTTATTTTAGTTATGCCACCCATTTATGTGTATACATACATTTGAAATACACACTTATGACAGAAAGAACTTGTCTGACAGGTTGTTTTGTGAGAACTATTAAAAACGATGTTTTTGTTTTATTACAATAGGAGCCATAGACTAGTTGAATATCTAAGAAACATCTGCCCTATAGAAGCATAATTGCCATATAGATTTGGAGCTATACATTTGAAAAACAACATGTACAGATGAATCTTTTCAGAATCAGGTCCCTTCTGCCACTCCTATGTCACTCCGATGTCACTTTAGAACTAGCACTAGGTGTTAATTTTCTGCAGTAAACAAAGTGAGGGTACTTAACTTAAGTGCTTAAACAAATTTTCTGCCGTAAACAAAGCGATGGTACTTAACTTAAGTGCTTCCCCAGGGAGGGGGTCGGGGGCTACTGCCCTCAGACCCCCAATATAATTTTTATATGGGCAGTCTGACTTGGGCTACTGTACCATATATTAGTGTTGCAATGCATGATAAATAAACAGTGAAAAAAGCTAAGAAATTGGATGGGGCTGGGACATTTGGGACGAATAAAAATTTAAGATGAAAATCTCCCCAGCCTGTGGCAGGCAGTGGAGGTGTGAAATCCAGAACAATAGGAGTCACAAAGTGGAGTGGTGGAGTAGTGGTAGAGTAGCAGTAAATGCTGGACTTCTAAGGGTTTCTACTGTATGTGCTTATTGTCTGCTGAAATGTTTGTTTTGGTTTGTTTTATTTTTGTTAAAACTCACGGCGTTGCAAAGCTGCTGAGCTGTATGGTTCTGTGTGTGTACAAGCGTGGATAGGACCTACAAATTCCATATGAATGTGACACGATTGAGAGAGAGAGAGAGAGAGAGAGAGAGAGAGAGAGAGAGAGAGAGAGAGGTTGTGTGGATGAATTTTTTCTTTTCATAAAAACTAAATTACCTACAAGTAAGCCTGTGAATTACCATTCAATGTAGACACCAATCAGATGTTTATAAACAGGATGGCCATCGATAAAAACATCCAATTGAATTAGCGGCATTGCTTTTCTTTTTAGTTTAAAACTGCGAATTGGCTTTGATGCACCAAACCATGTCTTTCACTGGGGCCGCCTGAACAGAGATACTGAAGACTGTAGCATATGAGTTAGAGGCTTAAAACTATAGCGTATGGGTTGGAGGAGATTTATGGAAAGGTTATAGCATATGAGTTAGAGGCTTAAGACTATAGCATATGAGTCAGAGGTTTATTGAAAGGCTATAGCATATGTGGGTTTACAGTGTAGGTTAGTTAGGGTTAGGGCATATGAGTTACAGTAAGGTTAGTTAGGGTTAGGGCATAAGTTAAAGGCCTATGCATAAGTAGCTGGACTACGAGGGTTATTTATTCTTACCTTAAAAACTAAGCAATAATTCACAAAAGACGTTTTGTGTCTGACTATATTCAACAGTGTTAACAGGGTCACTGCAAAGAGTACAAGGGGAAGGACAGAATCCCTGGGTAGCCCCATAGTGAAGGATGTGATTTAAAGAACATGGTTTAAATACATTTATTATGCAAGAGCACAAACCTTCTGGTATTCCTGGCATATTCGGACAATCTGTCTCGGATACCGGAGGAATATCGCATGATTCAATATCATACATTTATTTATCCAAAGGCTGGATGGATTATGACATTTCTATGTGTATTGACTGAGCGAGCATGCACCATTTCTCTGCATGGGGATGGTTATCCAAACAAAACGGCGTTGATTTAGAGGTCATTCTGTTAATTATTACTGCATGGGGACGGTTATGCAAACAAAACAAGCATTGGTTTAAAGTTTGTTCTGTTGAAAATTACTTTTTCAAATAGAGTCAAGCGAAGTTTTATTTATATATATATAAATAATATATATATTATTTTGTTTTTTCTAAAAGTTCTAAACGATGAATATATATATATATATATATATTAGAACGCTGTAAACCTGTGGATGAATACAGGCAAATTATTGCATGCATATTTAGGACTAGGGACCATTTTGAGAGGTCTATCTGCGATCGTATATCTTCAATATATCTTCAATTATAAATATAGCCAATATAAGAATAAACGGACTAATGACTGGACGGACTATTTACATAACAAACCTCTGACTGATGTGTGTTTTTCATCTCTGACAGCCCTAATGGTCAAGGAGTAATGATTTTACTGTTGTGAGTCAGGAAAGCCTATGTATCTCTGTGTCTGTGTGTTTCATCCGATATTCCCAATCTCCCCAAAGGGGACCTGTCAATCAATGACTAATTTTACAATTACTAAATTGTTATTATTATCATCTTCCATTACTGTTTATAGGATATCCCACCCTGTCCCTAGTACACTTGTTTTATTTCTTTTTGTTTCTTTGTCCTTTGTTACAAATATAAGACAATCTACAGTATGTATATAAGAAATTGAGGAATAAAGTACAGCACAGCATGCATAAGGTTTGGGACACAAATGTTGCTTCTATAGCAATATACTAATCTTTTACTCGAATTTCAGCCCTGCTTCAACGGGCTACCTACCTGGGGAAGAAATCCTGACCAGACCACGCCACACCTACTGCAGACGAGGGACTCATCGATCTGCTCCTCCTTCTCCTCTGATATTGATTAAAGATACTTCCCAAGAAAAAGACTGTGTTTGCTGATTACCTGGTGAGGTGATTGAAGATTGAAGATTCTTCCCAAGAAAGAGACTGTGTTTGCTGATTACCTGGTGAGGTGATTGAAGAAATGGCACATACTCGCACAGAGGAGTCTCATTACGTAGCACCGATGGGCCTGATTCCAAATATCAGTTTTGGGCCACCGAGGGGCCATCTACAAGGCAAACGCCTCCGTGATCAACAGGTGCAGACGATCACAGAGGAGGTGGAGGAAGAAGTGCTGGCCATTAGAAGGCAACATCAGGAAGCACAGGCTAACCGATATTTTAAATGGAAAAGAAAGTGGTCTTGTGTGGATATAGGCTTAACATTTTTTGTGATGGGTTGCGTAATGGCACTGATTATATACCTCTGTTTGTCTGACAAAATCCAGGGACGGGATGGTTATGCAACAGGAGACAGAATCCTACACTAAGACCAAACTGATCACAGATAATCGACCTGTCTTTCAACCTGCTGTCCAGAGGACTACTGACACTAAGTGTAGGACTAACCCTAAGTGTACTACTGACACTGTCCTGACTAACACTAAAAGCCCTATTGACACAGTCCTGACTAATACTGAAAGCCCGGTTGACAATAAACCTACTCTCTCCGATCCTGCAATCGATGACTCTGTTAGTTCTGACACTACCAGTCTGGCCACTATCTATCTACTATACGATCTTACACCTGTACCAATAAGACACGTCTTCCTGCCTTGACACCACCCAGTGACTATAACCCACTGCCTGTTCTCTGAGATTGAAGATGGACGATGTTCCTGAGTACCCAAAACTGAAGTGTAAATAGGCTGAAACCCCTTTTTCATATCCCTTGCTACTACCACGAAGTGTCTATCCTCCACAAACAACAGCTACTGTTCCCCTCATACAATGATTTTATGAAGTATGTATTTAGACTTGTAACAGAGATATCATTATTCATTAGTGATGTTGTATTATTAAACTTTCTCATTTTTTAGTGTTCACTTGATGAACAACAGAAGGGAATGATAAGGAACGTTTTATATGTTATCAGTCATTTCTAAATACAATAGCAAATTATCAATATACACTTCCTTTCTGTATCATATGTATTCATAAAGAACATAATACTGTATCTCTCTGATTCGGATGGCACAGCATAACAGGTACAAAGGTTAGCTCTACAAACAGCCAGTTTGACTAGCCATTGAGCTGTCACTCCTAACCTACCCCCACCTGTTGTGTCATCATGACCCAGAGCCACTCTGTACCCCATGTCTACCCCTCCCCAATATCACGCCACTGTTGTGTTGAACCAAGAGTACACTATACCGTGTATGAATCTAATTGGCTAAGAACTGTCATGCCATAATGTACACTCCTCTTTTTGTTCTATATAAACTGACTGGAAACATCCATTAAATGTGTGTCGGTTCCCATGCTGTATACTCTTGATAAGTGATGGGAAACGATTCCACCATTCTGATCAGAATAAACCTTCAGAACTAAGAAACCTTTGTGACAAGTTTCCTTTTGTGCACACCCCGGATAAGACGTCTTAAGATTTCCATAACAAACTGTACTATCATATGAAAGATAAAAATTCAAATAAAATGTTGGACAATAATAGGGGCATTGGAGAATCCCCATTGGGGATATCTCCGTCGTTATAGGAGGGGCCTCTCCAGGAGAGCCTTATCCCTCCAGCCCGCCAACGGGGGTAAAAACCTGGGAAGTGCCAATTGTCTTTAGTCTTTTATTTATTGAGATTTGTTTCTGAGTTATGTTAGAATAGCAGTTGCTTTAAATGTGCACATGGACAATTGTGAAGGACAAGAATTCAAAATGTTGGACATGAAGAGAGGCTTAGAGAATCTCCTTTGGGGGGTATCTCCGTCACTAGGGGGGGGCTTCTCCAATAGAGAGCTGATTCCCCTCCAAACCGCCAACGGGGAAAGAGTGCTAATCATATGATTATATTTTCAATAAATTGTTTCTTATTGTGTTGTCAGTTTTATTTTTTAAGTCATGTTAGCATAAATGTCATAAATGTATATAGTGATATCGGTGGCATGGGAGGTGCAGAGGTGGGTGGGCTGAGTTCGGTGGGGGAGGGGGGGGGGTCGGGATGGGGGGGGGGGCATAGTATCGCCGGATCGACCCGGGAGAGGGGGGCCTTGCGGGTTGCAGGGTCGGTGGTGGGGTCTTGTGTGTTGTGGGGTCGATGTGCGGGGGGGGGGGGTTATCTGTGACATGGGAGGTAACAGGCTTGGCTCGGTGGGGGGGAGCCCCCTGCACTCCCCTCTACTGGGCCAGGCCCAATCAATTCAAGGAAACCGTGTCGCTGGGGCCCGGCTCCGTGTATAGAGGTCCTGGGATATGGGGGAGCCCTATCTCTCGGGGTGGATGGTGGGAGGGGGGGGTCCCTCTTATGGGGGTCTGAGCTACTGAACTAGCCTAAGAATTCAAGACACCCATGTCACTGTATTGTTGTATGTTTGATGTTGTTTAAGGTACTGTCTAAATGTTGTAAGTGGATAATTGTAATAAAAATGTAAGTTTAAAAAAAAAAAAAGAGAATATCATGAAGGCAGCAGGACCGGACGGTATCCCCGGCCTCGTCCTGAAAGTCTGTGCCGACCAATTGGCCCCGGTATTCACTGACATATTTAACCGGTCCTTAGAACAGGCTGTCATCCCCACCTGTCTGAAGAAGTCCACCATTATCCCTGTACCCAAAAAATCCATGCCCGCTTGCCTCAATGACTACCGCCCTGTAGCTCTCACCTCCATAGTCATGAAGTGCTTTGAGAAGCTTGTTCCTCCCTCCCCATCAACCTGGACCCCCTGCAATTTGCATATCGCCCCAACAGGTCCACGGAGGACGCCATAGCCCATGTGCTGCACACAGCAGCATCACACCTGGACAAGAGGCAGGGCAACTATCTGAGAATGCTATTCATTGACTACAGCTCAGCATTCAATACCATAGTCCCCTCCAAACTCATAGCCAAGCTCAGGGACCTGGGCTTGAACTATGACCTCTGCCAGTGGGTCTTGGACTTCCTGACGGGTAGACCCCATGTGGTGAGAGCAGGCAACTGCACCTCCTCATCCATCACCCTCAACATAGGGGCCCCCCAGGGCTGTGTTCTGAGCCCCCTCCTCTACTCGCTGTACACACACGACTGTGTGGCACAGCGGAACAACAACACAATCATCAAATTTGCTGACGACACAGTAGTTGTTACAAAGGGTCAGATTAAACCGAATATATATATTTATTGCTTGAGATCCCATGTATAATATTTGTATATCGTTTGATATCCCTTGTATATTCTTTGTACATATACACGGAATATTCCTTTACCTGGTACAGGACAGACCATAATATTCGTTCTCCTATTGGAAGCGATCCCCTAGGCACCACGGCCATACCCCCCAATGTCTAGTTCAAAGTCACCGCCAAGGACATGCCTGGACATGACCGGCTCCGCGCAAGAATACGAGACAGAAATAAGGCTGGTACTAGATTGTTCACCTTACGTATAAATACGTTGCAGGTGGATACAGCAGTAGAGTTGACCAATGGGTTGGGGCCTCACACCACGATGCAACATGCTGTGAAGTGGGCCCGTTTTGCCCCAAAATAGAGCCTTGAGACCGCGTGCGAATTGATAGCTGAAGTGTCAGAGTTTAACGCTGTATCGTCGAGTTCGACCTATTCTATTATTTAAGTGATGGTCTATTTGTGTGTAGTGTATCGTGCGGCTACCGTTCTACAGTGACCAGCATTACCAACGCTTCCTCGTACCGAGCTAGTGTGCTTATCCAGGCTGGGCGGCTTAACCTGGTGCCGTCATCCGAGGAGTCCTAGACGAGAACCGTGTGGATATGTACACTGGATAACCTACACCGGCGACTACAGAGCCCTTTTTGGCTGGATTGTATTTGCTTTGGTCCTGTAGCTGATGGAGCGGAGAATCGTCTACACCCACAATTGTGTGGGATTTACCCTGTGAGGAGCAACGTCGAGCCCGCCTCTAGGACGCCTGAGGCTGGCTAGCTTTCTTCCATGCGGCACTGCATACCGGAGAATAGCTGTTGTTCGTCTGCGGATCAAGAGATTATTGCACTGTCTCCTGTACCTGGAGTCTCCTTGTTCCTCGTTGACCCAGACTTTCGCTACCGACGGATCCTCTCCCCTGCTGGCCTACAACCGGAGGGACCCTATTGGTATGTCCAGCTGCCCTACTGGTGTACCATATATATAGTTCTTGTGATACAGGTGGTGTTGATTATCTCCTGCGTGGTGTGCTCATGGACTTGCGCTCTTGACCTGTTCATGCACATTCTTCGCCTTGCAAGCGCAATTCTCAATCTTGATAAGTAAAGTAATGTAAGATAATCTTCGTGCTGCTAATAAATATTCTTCTAAATTAGTATTTGTGTGAAACCGTGTTATTGTGGATGTGTTCATCTCATATACCTGTGTACTGTATGGCCAGTAGTAATGTACATAAAGCAGTAGTGGTTTAATGATACCATACTTATTAATACAGTCAGGGAATTGTACCCCTCAGTTACAATTGGTCCTTCGAGCCGGAGGGTAATTAGCGTAATATTAATATAATATTAATATTAACATGGCCAATGATGAACACTCCACAAACGGTTATCCTAAGCTAGATCGCCCGGAGCGCAGACGGCAGCCACCTCGTTACCTAGAGGACTACGCTGCCAGTCTACTACCTAGCTTTATACAGACGTTAAACGCGGAAAAAGCGGATAGTAAAAGTATGTCAAACCCTACCGACCAGGCGACCCCGCCAGTAGAGACCCTAGTGGGTTCTAACGTAACTGACCAAGCTCACGGGGGGGACCAGGAGGGACCTGACATGACTTTACCCCCCGCCAACGTCAACGAGGTAGTCCCCGGAGAGCTCCAGGATAAAGAAAGCCCTCCAGGGACGGAACCCGACCCACCAACAGAAGAGACGCACACCCAGGAGATGGACCTCCTCGGAGCGCGACAGGAGAACGGATCTCCAACGAGCACTGCCAGAAGCCGATCACCTCCGCCTGTGTCTTCCCCCAGCGAAGCGGACAAGATGCTGGCGCAGTGGCGCAGGCACTCATCGCCACCCTGGCAGCCTCCACCGAACGCGATCGACTTCAAGCGCAACAGACGAGCGAGCGCGAACAAGCTGCAGACCAACGAGAGCGCCTTCACGCGCAACTCCAAGCGCAAGCCCTCCGTGAACGCGAACATTCTGCAACCGAGCGAGAACGCTTCCAGGCGCAACAAAGGAGTGAAGACGACCGCATAAGACTGGAGACCAGACACCTTCAGACGGAAGAGAACATTGAAAGAAGCCGCGCCGATGCACAGCACACCGCCGCCAATGCACAGCGTGACGCCGCAAATGCACAGCTCCACGCCGCCCATGCCAGCGCCAATGCACAGCGCGACGCCGCCAATGCACAGCGCGACGCCGCCCATGCCAGCGCCAATGCACAGCGCGACGCCGCCAATGCCCACCGCGAAGCAGAGCGCGACGCCGCCCATGCCCAGCGCGAAGCAGAGCGCGACCGGCAGCAGGCGAAGATGGTAGAACAATTGATCGCCATGGCGACACCCCCTCACTCCGCACGGAGCTCTCGGAGATCATCACGACAAGGGTCTAGGGCACATTCCCCTACCCGACCAAGCGACCCGGGACCCCGCCAACAGGAGGATCCTGTCCACGTCTCCGAACCCCCTCCCCGGCCGGTCCATACGAGACCCAGCAACCGGGAAGAACCGGACCACGCCGAGAGACTGAACAGAAGACTCCAGGACCTAGCAGAGGAAGAGGAAGAGGAAGAGGAGGAATGTCAAGCCGACCAGCAGCAACGTACTCTGGACCAGGAGGCCCAGTACAGCCCAGACGTCAGCCCCGAGGCACTGCGCTACAAACCCCGACTCAACTCACGGGTGAGTTTGACGCACCGCCAGCCCCGAGGAACAGCACCTGGGTACCCGACCTTCGGTACCCACCAAGTACCAGCCCAAGACGACACGCACGGGGAGACTCGCCCAGGAGGCCTCTCCCCCAACGCTCACCGATGTGCCAGCCATCCATGGCATCGTACCTTGGCACACCGACGTTCCCGGACTTCACACACGAGAACAGAGCACAGTACACAGAGCTACGAATGTGCTTTGAGACAATGATGTCCGATGTACCAGATGAAACGTACAAGTATGCTATCCTACTCAAGCACCTGAAGGTGCCCAGAGCGCACAATATAGCGCTGGCATATTCCACCTCTACTACCCCATACACCGCGGCTCTAGTAGCCCTCGACCAACGTTATGGACACATATGGGACTACGTGATACAAGAGATAAGAGACATTGACCGTCTCCCCCCAGCCAGAGACAACAGAGCACTAGATGACCTCTCTATCAAGGTACAGTCCCTGGTAGGGATGCTGGGGTCCCAAAAGGAAAAAGGGATACACGAACTGTACGATAACTCTAATGTAGAGAGAATATTAGAGAAGCTCCCTCCCGCCCGACAAGAGCGTTTTCGGCGGCAGAGAGACCACCGTGACCCCAACGGCCCAGAGGCATCCCTCCTAGACCTGTCTGAGTTCCTCGCCAGGGAGGTCAGCAGCTTACGACTGGACACGTTCGTATGGAGTGGACCAAGCCCAAGACTAGGACCTCGGGGATCAAACGATAACCGCCGGTCGGTGACCGTTATGCACCAAGCCGAATCAGTACCGCAGCACAAGAACCACAACACCCCCTCGACGAAAGAGGAGTGGAAGATTGAATGCCAGTACTGTGAAGGGGAACATCGGCTGTATCAATGCGACAAGTTCAAGAAGCTGACCACGGACGAGGTGAGTCAGTGGATAAAAGACCACCGCCGCTGCTTCCGCTGCGCGCGCAGCCATATGGCAGCTGAGTGCCGTTTGAAGAAGAAGTGCGGCAGGTGCGGCGGCGCCCACTTGGAGGTCCTGCATGACATCAACAGGCGTCAGCCAGGACAACAGAGTGGGCCCGTCACGGTAATGTACCAGGCCGAGGCGCTGGCACCAGTACCAAAGATCCACCAGACCGCTCCCTACTGTACCGACTGCTACAGCAGACACTGGGAGTCACGGTGCTACTCGGACGACCGCGAGTCGGCACCACCCCAGACGATCCAAAGCAACCGACCAACAGGAGTGCTCCACATTGACCAGCATAGCGGGACCCCCCGAGTGCTCATCAAAGTGGTCAGAGTGCTCCTGAGCTACGAGGACAAGGTCCTGGACACTTACGCCGTCCTGGACGATGGGTCTGAAAAGACTCTCCTCCTCGCTTCCGCCGCAGCCCAGTTGGGCCTGCGGGGTGCCAAAGGTACCATGACAATACGCATCATCAGAAGGGACCAGAAGACCATAAAGGGTGAAAAGGTCTCCTTCAAGATAGCAGCGGTGGACCAGCCCGAGAAGCAGTATAGTATTACCAACGTCTTCACCAGCCACGACATAGGCCTGTCCCAGTACACCTACCCCATCCCACAGCTGATGGCGAAGTATGTGCACCTACGTCAACTACCTATACCGCTTATCGACGGCGCCACACCGACCCTGCTCATCGGCTCCGACCACGCGGACCTCATTCTCCCAATTGAGGCGGCCCACATCGGACCCAAAGGATGCCCAGTCGCGGTTCAGACCCGACTGGTGTGGACGCTCCAGGGCCCCCTCTACGGACTTGACAGTCAACCCACGTCTACACGCTGCCTACACACAAAGGCGAGCGACACCGGCCACTCCCTCGTACAGCCCGTTGAGAGGCTATTGACATTAAGCGAGAGGCCTGTGAGAGAACCGTGGGCACAAGAGGGAGTTCGGAACTCCACCCCCCTCAGCCGCGCTCCAGACGTAGCTGACCTCGAGCCCAGCACCCCAAGCGACTCCTTGATGGGGCGGCCGGAACCGGCCCCTCCTCAGACGGGGTACAGAGCAAACAAGAGAAACAGACGGAGGAGGTGGAGGCGCAGCCAAGCACAGATCAAAGCAGTCTCAGGCCCGCTCCCTCCTAACCCCCCTACCATCCCTTCCAGCCCGTCAGAAGCGGGTCAAGGACCGGGACAACTTAAAAGTGGACACAGTCGTCGTGATCATAGACCAGTCACTACCCCGAGCTGCGTGGCCGGCCGGCCGCGTAAGCAAAGTGATCACTGGTGCCGACGGAAAGGTCAGAGCGGCAGAAGTGCTCGTCCAGGGGCGGACATACACCCGACCCGTGGCGAGGCTGATAGAGTTGCCAAGGCTCCCCGACTCTCCTAATGACGACCATGACCCACTGACTTTGTGAATTGCCCTACTCCTCACAACGGACATTGAGTAGTGGACAAGACGGTTAATCTGTCTCTGCTTATCTAATTCGGTGCGGACTAATTAGGAGGCGGCTGTTACAAAGGGTCAGATTAAACCGAATATATATATTTATTGCTTGAGATCCCATGTATAATATTTGTATATCGTTTGATATCCCTTGTATATTCTTTGTACATATACATGGAATATCCCTTTACCTGGTACAGGACAGACCATAATATTCGTTCTCCTATTGGAAGCGATCCCCTAGGCGCCACGGCCATACCCCCCAATGTCTAGTTCAAAGTCACCGCCAAGGACATGCCTGGACATGACTGGCTCCGCGCAAGAATACGAGACAGAAATAAGGCTGGTACTAGATTGTTCACCTTACGTATAAATACGTTGCAGGTGGATACAGCAGTAGAGTTGACCAATGGGTTGGGGCCTCACACCACGATGCAACGTGCTGTGAAGTGGGCCCGTTTTGCCCCAAAATAGAGCCTTGAGACCGCGTGCGAATTGATAGCTGAAGTGTCAGAGTTTAACGCTGTATCGTCGAGTTCGACCTATTCTATTATTTAAGTGATGGTCTATTTGTGTGTAGTGTATCGTGCGGCTACCGTTCTACAGTGACCAGCATTACCAACGCTTCCTCGTACCGAGCTAGTGTGCTTATCCAGGCTGGGCGGCTTAACCTGGTGCCGTCATCCGAGGAGCCCTAGACGAGAACCGTGTGGATATGTACACTGGATAACCTACACCGGCGACTACAGAGCCCTTTTCGGCTGGATTGTATTTGCTTTGGTCCTGTAGCTGATGGAGCGGAGAATCGTCTACACCCACAATTGTGTGGGATTTACCCTGTGAGGAGCAACGTCGAGCCCGCCTCTAGGACGCCTGAGGCTGGCTAGCTTTCTTCCATGCGGCACTGCATACCGGAGAATAGCTGTTGTTCGTCTGCGGATCAAGAGATTATTGCACTGTCTCCTGTACCTGGAGTCTCCTTGTTCCTCGTTGACCCAGACTTTCGCTACCGACGGATCCTCTCCCCTGCTGGCCTACAACCGGAGGGACCCTATTGGTATCTCCAGCTGCCCTACTGGTGTACCATATATATAGTTCTTGTGATACAGGTGGTGTTGATTATCTCCTGCGTGGTGTGCTCATGGACTTGCGCTCTTGACCTGTTCATGCACATTCTTCGCCTTGCAAGCGCAATTCTCAATCTTGATAAGTAAAGTAATGTAAGATAATCTTCGTGCTGCTAATAAATATTCTTCTAAACTAGTATTTGTGTGAAACCGTGTTATTGTGGATGTGTTCATCTCATATACCTGTGTACTGTATGGCCAGTAGTAATGTACATAAAGCAGTAGTGGTTTAATGATACCATACTTATTAATACAGTCAGGGAATTGTACCCCTCAGTTACAGTAGTGGTGGGCCTGATCTTTGCAAATGATGAGAGGGCCTACCTGGAAGAGGTAGAGGTTATGGCGTGGTGGTGTCAGGAGAACTGCCTCTCCCTGAATGTCAGCTAAACAAAAGAGATGATTGTGGACTTTAAGAGGTCGGGGGTCAGGGACTACAGCCCCTTCAGCATCGACGGGGCACAGGTCGAGAGAGTGAACAGTTTTAATTATCTCGGAGTCCACATATCAGAAGATCCTTAAGAACTTCTACTCATGCACAATAGAGAGCATCCTGACTCGCAATATCACCTCCTGGTTTGGGAATAGCACCGCACAAGACCGTAGCAGACTACAGAGAGTCGCCCGTTCAGCCGAACGCACAATTGGAGGTGGGCTTCCCACTCTCCAAGACATTTACAACAAGCGTTGCAGGGGTAAGGCTAAGAGAATAACCAAAGACTCTAGCCACCCAAACAACTGCCTCTTTGAACTGCTGCGGTCAGGCAAGCGATACCGGAGTCTCATGGCAAGCACAGAGAGACTCAGAAGGAGCTTCTATACCCAGGCCATCAGGATGCTCAACGACAATAACACTATGTAACAAACCATCAAATACACCCACAGCACACACATCCACACGTACACACTCACTTTAAATAAACAACTCACTGTAGCACCCACTTTACCCACTTTAGACACTTTAACACACTTTATATTTATTGGTAAAGAGATTTGCACTACAACTCATACCTCATTGCACCTTACCCCAAGTTGTACCTCATCCCATTTCTGCATATTGTACAAAATACAGTATATTGTATTGTAACTCAGTTACTTTTTTTTCTACTCTGCATTGTATATTGTATATATGTATATTGAACGCTTTTGTTTACACTTGTTTACGTACTTTTGACTTTCTATTTTATACTTATCTATTTTTATCTAGCACACTCTCAGGAGCAAAACAGAAAAAAGCATTTCATATAAAAGTATTCTGTATTTTTGTATGACAACTAATAAAGAAACTTGAACTTGAAACTTGAACTATTACTGCTACGTGTCCGCCAGAGGGCCTGTACACAACATTATTGTATACTGATGACTATAATAAAGCATTGTTGTTGTTGCACCCATTGTGTTTGTCCACTCTGTCTGGGAACCTCCTACCACCCCCCTCTCATCCAAGTCGATTTAACTCAACATTTACTGTGTTCACCACAGTAAAGTCCATACAAACGACCCACTGTTATGGTATTCACGACTTCGTAAGTAGACATTTTCGGAAAGCTCACAAGAGTTTACAAGTTGTGATGTGGTGATGAATTTATCATTTGCTTTCTCATATACAGTTGAAAACTTGGAACACACCCTTTATTTGTCTATAACATGAGCTACTTCTTTAAAATATATACATTATATATATATATGTATATAATAGTATTTAGTATATATTTTGAAAGCCTACCCACTTCAAAATATTGTTGGGTATAATTTAGTATTTTTTCTTCTATACCCACGTTGTCTGAAGCTTTAATTTTGAAAAGCCTCAAAAGAACTATAGAATTGATCCTCACAAAAGCTAATTTGAGCCTGGTTTCATTTAAAATGTTCCTTCGAGAAGCTGTGACCATGGCCTGCTGTGTCTCCTGTACGTCAAACAGCATTTATTCACTACTGGGAAGATCGCTTAGGACTCAAACCTTCTCTCCGAGAGCCTAATTCTGAGCTTTGAGTTCGAACACGCTGGTTATGGTAGTCTCTAACAAAGGCACCCAAGCCATTATCAGGATAATGGAGAGGGACATGGAACCAAAACAGCCCCAACGGCACAGTGGACAGATGCAAAGAACTCCTTTTCACGTCGTACTCAAGGTTTAACAAAAGCTGTCCTAGAACAATTGCTGTATTTTGGGTCTCTGTTCCTCTACCCTGATGTTACCCAAACATGTACATATTATGCTAAAACAAAGCCTGTATTATTCTCTGCTCAGTGCCTCAGGCTGTGTTTGAACATGTGTCCTTGTTCCGTGGTCCATGCCGTGGCAGGTTTTCAGGTCATCTGAGGCGATGTGCATATTTTGGATGTCATCTCGACTGTTGAATGATTGTTTTATTCACAGGGCATGGGCTAATTGTTTCAACAGCTCTCGTCGTTCTGGAGCAGACTGACAGTTGCCATCATTGGAGTGATCAGTCCGTTTCTTGGACTCAGCTGAGGCTATTTGATGTATATTAACAATAATTGGTGCCACAGCCACAATGATGTTTAGTAAACCTTTGTGCCATTTTCCAGGAGGATGCCCATGAGGAATTTTTAGAAGCTGGTCCGTCTGGAGAGACGCCTTTGGAGTCGGGACAGATGGGAGGACGGCTGTCCTGTCTGTCCACCCTAGGAACAGAGATAACACATCATCATCGTTATCATCATCATCATCATCATCATCATCATCATCATCATCATCATCATCATCATCATCATCATCATCATCTTTAACAACGTAGTCTCTCCATATCTCTTCTGATGAGCTCTACTCCCATTTGCAGTCTTGTTTCAAAACCACAATATTTTATCTTCAGTCACATACAGTAAATTCAAATCAATCCGGAATCTGACTGAAATGTAATCTTATATCTGTTTTATTTCCTGGTAAATTTTTGTTCTGTTATAAAGACAATAGGGTGTACAAATTGCAGTAACTATAAAATCCAACCAAAGCCCAAGGCAAACCACAGTAAGTGTAGTTACTGCACTCTGCCTTGGTTTCCCGGAGCTTTGGGATGTACCGGACCAAGGCAAACCACAGTAAGTGTAGTTACCGCACTCTGTCTTGGTTTCTTGGAGCTTTTACCGGACCAAGACAAAACGCAGTGTGTACTAGTTGTAGTCACAGTAGTAATAATAGTTTGGTTATCCTTGAAAAGCTAACTTGCAAAACAGAACTAATACACCAGCTACAGGTCCTTGCACCTCCCATGAATAAATGTGTTTATATTTTAAAGGTTTGCTTACTGAGAGCAGATAGTACAACCATAACCAGATGTTAAATTAGTAATCTTACATGGCACACTATGTAGCCAAGTCATAATTTATATATCCTCAACTTGATATACATATACAACAAGTATTGTAAATATTTATTATTTGGCTAGATTGTATTTATTGCTACATGAGCAGATTTGATTATTTTAGAGTATCTCTAAAATGACAGTGTGTGTGTGTGTGTGTGTGTGTGTGTGTGTGTGTGTGTGTGTGTGTGTGTGTGTGTGTGTGTGTGTGTGTGTGTGTGTGTGTGTGTGTGTGTGTGTGTGTGTGTGTGTGTGTGTGTGTGTGTGTGTGTGTGTGTGTGTGTGTGTGTGTGTGTGTGTGTGTGTGTGTGTGTGTGTGTGTATACAGTATTATGTAGTGTCTAAATCTTATAACGCAATGCTTAACATGTAATAATTATGTGGATATTGCAAAAAAAATAACACTTTAGGGTTGCTTTAATTTTTCTCAATTACTAATCTATTTCAACTTTTAGAAGATGCACATAACACAACATAACATCTATAAATAAAACAATGAAATACAAATGAAATGTAGTACGATTAATCAAACAGTTTTCCTCAAACTGAAACAGTTTCATACTCATACTGGTAATACAAAGGCAGAGTGCAGTATCTGCATTTAGGTCATAGGTCAAATCATTGGTCATAGTTTTTAGCAGGTATTTCATGACGGCCAAAAAACGTTGAAGCCAATTTCCTCAGTTTCAGTGTTAGCGTAGTTACTGCAGTTAGCCTTTGTAGGGCAGTATTGGCTGACCAGACTGCTGTCAACAGGAGTAACACTCTTGAGAAATATATTTCATAACTTTCGTGTCGCATTGCTTTTCGAGAATTTCATTTTGATGTGGTCAGTATTCAAATGAAATGTCTTATACTTGATATTGGCAATATTCAAAATTATCGATAGACAATTTTTGCTGAAGGCGGTCTTTCTAAAATGGACCTCACAATCCCCTCTGGTGTTTGATCTAGTGGCTAATCCAGTGTTCCTTTTCTCGTGGATAAACTCCTTGAGAGGGGGAGGGGCTAATCTGTGCAGGCATTTATATACAAAGCAGGAACTTTTATAACGTCTGAGGTTTTCAAAATTTAAAATTTGATGCTTATCCAGGATTTTACAGTGGTGGTATGAGTACTGTTTCCTGTCATATACCTTCAATGCTCTGTTGTAGAGTTGTTCTATGGGTTTCATGGCTGTGGCCCCAGTAAATGACCAGTTTAGAAGGCAATATTCAATGTGAGAGAAGACCATACAGTGTAGGTATGTCTTTGCGGCTTCAAGTGTTAGGGAGGGCCGTATTTGTTTGAAGTTGGAAATGTTGAAGTTGATGGTGTTCCTCACTTTCTTTATGTGTTTCTTAAAGGTCAGGTTTGAGTCCAAGATGACCCCAAGGAATTTGAAGTGGGAAACATTTCCACCATTGACTAATTGTCTTTAAAAGGAAGGTTTTTCAGCTAGAATTAGTTGGGAGACAGACATGATAACCATATATAGAAAAAAATTATGTACCATTAAGTTTTGGCAGAAAAGCTTTTTTCCATTAAGAATAAAATCCTTCAGACGAACCATTCATTTCTTTTTAGATTCAGTTTTGAGATGAACAATATTTTCAAGTCTTATTGTCTAACGATGGTTGGGTTGTTTTGTAGCGTATTACATTCACATTCCAAGTGATTTGGTTTGACCTCACGACTGCAAATACGGCTATCCAAAAAGGTTATTTGTGTGTTATTTGTAATTGGAGGGATATTGATGTGAATAAGATATATATATGTATTTTTTTAACAACTCTGTTTATTTTATTGTATTATTATTATTTATTCATGTATTTAAACACATGACAATACATTTGAACTTGAACTTGAAATCTTTCTAAATGGACTCACACAGTTCCTTGTGCTCCTTACATTTTGAAAGTGGCCTAGTGTGTACTGAAAAGGGAAGAGGGAGCGACATGGTATGTAGCCTATCCGTCAAATATATTGGGCTTTAGTGTTTGCTCAAAGGTGAGAATAAGCTACACCCATGGGGATACTACAGTAAGTATATTCCAGTGACTAGACGCTACACCCGATATCATGGGAATTCTTTTGGAACTTTGGAGCAATGCGATATAATTGGACATTCCTCTGGGTCTAATGCAGGGCCACCTGGGCTCCTTTGAACAGGGCGTTCTGTGTTTAGGCTACATAGTGGTGGGGAGGCTATGGCTATGGACACTCCCTTCTAAAGACACAGGCAGTCTGAAAATGAAGTTTGAGATCACCACTTCAAGTCTCCATGATGAAGCAGCCGTACCACCACATATTATTCTTCCTGCTCTGCCTCATTGCTCCTACCTGCGTTTCTAAAGTAGTCAACCGGTTCAGCGACTGCACCGACTTCTTCGTGGGTGGCACACCTCCGGACGTCCCAGGAGTCCTACTCGGCGGTGCCGTCCAGGATCAGAACGTCTACAGAGGCATATGTCAGATGTACGGTCAGCCGGAACCAAAGAGTCAGTTTGCAACACTGTACGACACATCACACAAGATCCCAGTGTTTTCTGGTTACACCTACAGGGGCAAGCATAGTGGAGTCAACCGACCACAGTGGAGGATAGAACCAGAGGTAAACCTTTCATTATGATTGTGTTGTTCAGTTGGATTTCATCCTTGAAATAAAAAAATTGTTTGGGGAGAGATATGTGTATACATTTGCAGGGGCTTGTAATTATTTTATAAAACGTATTATACATGTAATTCTTATTATTCTATCTTATGTCGTCATAAATCAAAATAAAATAATTTTGTTAAACCAAACCTATAGGAAGTATGCTTAGAAATTATTTGGATATAATCCCTGTGTTAATGTCATTATTACCTTGCAGCTTGGCGAGAATCAAGCCCAAACTAAAGACTACATTGGTGAATCAGAGCAAGGGTCTGCGCACAAGGTCAACAGGGGTCACATCTTCCCAATGCAGCACGCACATGATAAGGACTCTGCCATCTCGACTTTCACCCTGACCAATATCGTACCCCAAAAGGTCACTTTTAATGGGGGGAGCTGGTGTCTCATGGAGAACTATGTGAGGGATCTTATGGACCAAAGCTGCCTGGGCAATAACAACAAACCCTTGGCCTATGTAGTGACAGGAGCCGTGCCTGGCAGGGACACAATTAAAAACAGGGTCCGGATCCCTAAACTCATGTGGACGGCATTTTGCTGTTACAACAAAGAGCAGAACAAGTGGGTGTCCAAGGCTCACTGGGCTGATAACGTTGACGAGTCAGTGGGGAACACGCCGACAAAGATCATTCCACCAAGATCCCTCGCTAGTCTGCACAATGAACTCAAGAATTACTACCCTGATCAGAGAGGAAAGACTGTCAAGGTTTTTCCAGACAAGTGTCTGAATGATTTGAGTGTCCAGATTGCTTCTCCCACTGAAGTAGAGACACGAACGTGCCATGACCTGGCCTGGTAGTGACCTTGATGTTAAGCCTTGGTACTGTATTACCATTATTACCATAAATACCATACCATTATTTAATTAGCTCAAAACATTGTACCCACCGCATCCAGCTAATCACAGTGAGTGAACAGTATCACAGATCAGTCACAGGAGCTCTTTTAAAGTGGCAATCTGCAAGATTTGTGTTGGTTTTGGCGACATCTATTGGTGACAAGCGATCATTGCCGTTATGTTTTTGCACTGTATTGACTTGCTTTCCATCTTGCTAAAATGTATGCTAACTACTGAGTAGTCTTCTATTCAATCTAAACAAACTGCTGTTGCTGCTGGTAAAACGATCACTTCCTGTGTGCCGGATGATTTTCCCGGGAATGTCCTACCAGACACTACTGTTTGGAACAGCCAAGAAGAGCAAATGTAAAAGCATTCATGAACTGGGTATAGGTATAATCACTATTGTTATCAGTTGGGGATAGAGTGGCAAAACAGACATTTATTTATATGAAAATGTTTGAAAACTATTTTTAAATACCAGTTTTCCAATTTAACTCATTCCCTGCCAACAACGTTTATATACGTGATTGGCCGACAACCGCTGAACGGCAACCATGTATATATACGTTATTTGATCGTTTTTCCTCTTTTTCGATTTTAATATTCGATTCAATGTCAGGGACCCGTATGTTGCCGTTAGAAGGCATACTGTGACCCCGAGGGTGCAGTACCGGCCAGATCCTCCCAGGTGGCAGTATCAAGAGTGCAGTAAACCCTGTTCCAGACCGCGTGAATATTAAAGGCAACCAACTTGTGTTCAGCCTTTCGTTCAGCGTTTCTCTGATTGGCCACACGGCCACGTGACCGCGCTGCCGCATGGCAGAGAGTTGCGCCGCCTGCGGCAGCGGCCGTCTTCCGTTGGCCGTCGCAATGACTTGTTTTGTTTACATCAGGTTATTAGTAAGAGTCAGATAGTCTTAACAGTGTTTATTATTAAGAGTCAGATAGTCCTAACAGTGTTTATTATTAAGAGTCCTAACAGTTAAACCCAGATTCGGCTCAAATAAGGGACTAAACACGTTTCGCAATTATGCCACATCAATGTGGAACGCCCTACCCAAAGCTGTAAAGGAATGTGGATCACTACCCACTTTCAAAACCTCTCTCAAGGGACACCTACGGGAGACTGCAATTCAACACTGGCCCCTGTAAATATCCTAACCCAACCCCCTCCAATGTACAATTCAACAATGTCATTTACCTAGTATGGTTTTGTCAATAGTCCAATGTACAATTTTGTTTGTTTGTACAGTGTCTCCTCCCCCCCCCCCCCCCCCTCAATGTACAGTTTTGCTTGTTTATACAGTGTGCCCCCCCCCTAACCACCTCCAATGTAAATGACCCAGTATGGTTGTCAATATCCCAATGTACCCAACCCCCCCCCACCCAACCTCCTCCAATGTACAGTTTCTACGTCAAATGTATATACTCCCTTTTCTTGACTCCTTCTGTATCACAAACAGTACTGTATTTGCAAATCTGGTATGTCATAAATGTATAGATGTAGCAGTACTGACTATCTGTATGTCATGTATGTCATATATGTCCTGATGAATTGAAAATGGGGGACCCTGATGTAAACAAGACGAAAGTCTTTCTCTGGTCTGCATCCCCTTAACAATTGTGTGTATTGAGCTGTACTGTATTGTACCCATTCTGCAATCTGTTAATAAAGTTTTCAATCAATCAATCAGTGTTTATTATTAATTAACGTCATAAACGAACTACCAGCCTCCACACTGATGTACAGTGACTGACGTTAAAAACGCGAAATAACATATAACGTTACAATGTACAGTTTCTAGTTACAGTAGTGACGCGTGAATCGAGATAGTCCTAACAGTGTTTATTATTAAGAGTCAGATAGTCCTAACAGTGTTTATTAGTAAGAGTCAGATAGTCCTAACAGTGTTTATTATTAAGAGTCAGATAGTCCTAACAGTGTTTATTATTAAGAGTCCTAACAGTGTTTATAATTAATTAACGTCATAAACGAACTACCAGCCTCCACACTGATGTACAATGACTGACGTTAAAAACGCGAAATAACATATAACGTCACAATGTACAGTTTCTAGTTACAGTAGTGACGCGTGAATCGAGATAGTCCTAACAGTGTTTATTATTAAGAGTCAGATAGTCCTAACAGTGTTTATTAGTAAGAGTCAGATAGTCCTAACAGTGTTTATTATTAAGAGTCAGATAGTCCTAACAGTGTTTATTATTAAGAGTCCTAACAGTGTTTATTATTAATTAACGTCATAAACGAACTACCAGATTTATTTTGCACCAGGGAACTTGAAGGTTCCTGCCGCGCTCGCGGCAAAAGGGGGCGGGCTAGCGGCGTGGGGATCGTGGCCAATCAGAGAAAAGCTGAACACAAGTTGGTTGCCTTTAATATTCATGCTTCCAGACCCTGTGTTACACTCAAATGTCTCCGGGCGCAGTTTTCTGGGTCGGGCGAGTCGAGCGTTTCTCCCGATTGCATTGAAGCGCGTCAAATTCCCCCGATCCATATGTTGTGGTGGGTTATGTTGTGGACCAGATGGAAATCAGATGGACCAGATGGCAATCAAACAATTGGAATATTATTTTTGGAATACTCCCGATCACAGGTAAGGACTATCTGACGTCAATTCTAGCTTGATCGTGCAATGTTTTTATACCGATCCAGGTGATCAGCGTTTTTGTGTTCAATACGAATGCCGTTACTGGCAATCAAAGAATCAGAAACGCAGAAAATTATATACTTATATTCACCATGGGATAACGCACAAGCGTATGCATGGGAAAATTATCTCTTTTTTGCATCTTGGATGGAAGAAAGTCACTGTCAAATGACCATAGTATTGTCCCCATAGCTATAATATAGAATATAGATATAGCTCTACAAACAAGCGTGGCATAGCTACAACGGGACCCGTCTAATCCCCGGCGGTCAATGAGTTAATGCATATGTTTTTTTTAAAGGGGCACTTCACGGAAAAACAACACTGGTTTACTTTGCACATAATCTCACACATATCCAAAGTCTCTAAACTATCTTGCACACATTCATTTAGTTATTGAGAGTTAATGAGTTTGAATATCACCTCCCATGATGTCATCAGAGGACGCTGAGTCCTTGTGTTGTGTTAGTTACAGCTCAATGAAAGGATGCAGATGAAAAGAATAGAGATAAGGATAGCAATAGGGATTGCTTTTTTTTCATCTACATCATTTCAAATAAATCAGCATTGTTTTCTGGTGAAGTGCCCCTTTAAAGTGAATTCCGAGACAGAATACACTGGTGTTCTATGACACAGCCTGACCAGATGTGATGACATCATTGGGCCTTGATTGGTGGATAATACCAGCCGTATGCAAACATAATCTTTAACTGGAAAAAATTAAGCAGCTGTTTCTAAAACGATGAGAATACCTACTGTAGCTCTCTGTCCATCTATGTTGCCTCTGTATAATCAGTAATAATAGGTGAATGCCTACATGTGTAACATCTGCCCCTTTGTTTATTTTTGTTGTAGTCATTTCCTTTGTGGGAAATGTGTTCTTGTTTGTTATTCGCAGCATTATTTGTCTGATCGGCAACAGCATTTATTTCCCAATCATTCCTAAAGGTTGAATGCATGTCTTATCAAATAAACAAAATCTGAGAATAATTGAACAAGGAAGTCCTTCTCTTGTCGCAATCGATAAACATAAGGAAGATCCATATCAATAGTCTGAAGGTAGACTAGGTGACAGTCTAATGAAACTGCGGCCAAAGCAGATGAAGATGCTGATCACTGAATTGGACTCAAGAGTTCAGCTCGATTAATAATGCAAGACTGTATTACCTCACATTATCAGCCTGTCCCAACCCTATCCCACATGGCGGGCCCATTATATTAAAATGGGGTCCCTTGAAAGATTCATAATCAAACTAAAATGATTGATTTGCATGGGACAAATAGGCCCCAGTATAACCACACTGCTAGGGTTGTCATTATAGATTATAATGTTACATCAGTAGGCCACAGCAGTTTGATATCTGAGAAATTTAACATTGTATTATTCATCCTTTAGGCTTACTGTACCTTAATCATTAGGACAGTGGAAATGTTGTGTCCCAATTCCTGTGGAATCCAAATGTTGAGGTCACAAGATGCTGTGACCTAGATATGGTGTTACCTGCCAAAAAAGGTTTGGAATCAATGAATTAGGATTATGTCACGCAGGATGCCAGGCTGCATCTAAAATACTTGATATTGTTGTGGTTGTATGAGCAAACAGCACTTACGACACACTTTATTTCAAGTGGGGCGGAGCTGTTTATTTCAAGTCTGCAGGGTGCCTGGTACAGGTGTCACATCACTGACATCAAAACATAGCATTATGTTAATCAGTCCTGTGTCTAAACCACTACCTACGTCCCCCGAGAATTCACAAGAAACGGCATTGGCCAGACTGACGGCAGCCTGGATGACTCTCGCAGTCCGAGACAAGACTACCTTGTCAGGTGCTGGGAGGGGTGCTCCATCCTCAACCCAGGCCCCCGGGCAGCGGCAGCGGCCTGTCCGCCTATTGGCCGGGAGGCAGCCCTGATGGAGCATCTGGCAGCTGGAGTTCAGGACCGGTGTCAGCAGTAATCGACGGCTGAGGGTCGGAGAGGGTCAGTCCTGTGTCTAAACCACTACAATATTATATTAGCACTGTCTCTAGCTTACATCTTCATTTTCACATGCATATTTTATCCACCTGCCCCACCAAGGCTAACCATTGTATTGTAATAAGCCAGGTCAGTCAGTCAGAGGCTAAACACACACACACACAACTAAACCCATTCAGGAGTAGAGAAAATAAATGCTTGTTTATTAAAGATAAAAGTCTGCAATGTATGTATATGATATTCATTCATGCCATTCACGACCCAATATTGGCATTTAAGGCTGCCATTAGGCTCTCTCTAACTAAAGGAGGCAACCGGCCTCCCCTCCTCAGTGTGCACACTCACAGGATCAAACACTGCTCTACAGCAACAACTGAAAGAAGTCTTGGCTCTGTCCTTTAACCCCAGAGTCGCATGCAGAGTTTCACAGCCATAGCGGCTGTAGACAACGCCCCCCCCACAAATGTCTCTGTGGCCAGAACAGCAGAGGCCATTGACCTAGGCAACACAAGCTGTACTCTAGAAGCTGCATCAGAATGGGAGGGCGGGATATGAACTAGACAGTGGTCCTGTATCTGAAGTTGGTCTCACACAGGAACATTTCCTCAACCCTGGCCTACCCTGTAGGTCTACCTGCTCCACCACAGCACCCCCTTTAACCTCTTAAGCATCGGACGGCCCGACAACGTCTGGTTTGGCCGGGTCCTGAATGGACCAGTCACCTCTGATGGCAAAAATGATTGACCACCTTTGTAGCCAATGAAATTCTGGATGGCCATTTTGGATAATCATGCCAAATTAACACCGGTACACACATTACAAAAACCTTTGTAAAAACAAATGTTCTGTGGGATTGTTATCAACTTTGGACCTGTACGAGATAAGACTTCAGGCTATGGAACCGTTATGTTTTCCAGCTCCTACCTCTCAGCTGGAACTCAAAAGCAGGCATCTGGCAACAAGTAAACAGAAATGTGAGTAAACTAAACGTTTACTTCAGTGTGTTCAAACCTCTGCAACTCCATTTCATTAGCACTCAGAGAGATTCTTTTTTTGTGGAAGAAAGTTCACAATGTTTCCTGAGACCAGACTCATGCATGTGCTATAAGTATAACGTATAATAAATCGATAATTACTTTGGGTATGCAATCGTCAGGCGTGTTATGCAAAACTAGTAGGGATGTCCGATATTATCGGCCTACCGATATTATCGGCCGATATTGGCATTAAAATTTAATATCGGAGAATATCGGTATCGGTTTACATTTATTTTACCTTTATTTACCCAGGCAAGCAAGTAAGAACAAATTCTTATTTGATTATTGTCAAAAGTATGCATAATGTTGTGTTAATTCCATGACAAGAGATATGTAATGTTAATTACCTGAAATTATTCCGTTTTTGGGGGGGGGGGGGGAACCCTGCATATATCGGTATCGGTTGATATCGGTATCGGAAATGAAGAGTTGGACAATATCGGTATATCGGATATCGGTAAAAAAAAGCCAATATCGAACATCCCTAAAAACTAGCCCCATTTTAAGTTGAAGGAGTTGACTCATCTCTTCATCGTCTTGCTAAGCTTGAGCCAGTTCTGCTCCAAGATCTGACTCAGGGGACCCCTGCTCCCAGGCTTTTCTTGCGCAAACCAATGTAATGGGTACCTGCTTTGTGGTTGGTATAATTAAAACCAATTGCTCCACCCACCAAGCTAACTGCCCCTCCAGGCCCTTGAAATTATGCAACTACCATAAGGAGCTATGTGCATAAAGGACTCCTTCCCCAACAGGTAATGTTTGAAGAAATTGGTGGCATACCTGCACTCTTCCTTAGTCAGTGCCCTAAGCTACTACGTGCTCTGTACCCCCATCCTCCTGGGACCGCACCAATACCAGCATCACTACTGTAGCATCGCTATCTAAAACAAACCTCTTTTGGGGGTCGGAATATGACAATACTGGTGGAAGCCTGTCTTAGCAGCCCCCCCCCCCCCCCCCCACCTTCTATATTTATCCCTATTATTGATTTATTTTCTTGTTGTCTAAGTGACTGTATGTTGTTTTTAATGTTAAATATATTTGAAGGGAAACAACGTATGTGAACTTAGTTTAAGTTAAGTGAGTCTAGCTAGAACAATGAACAACAACAACCACAATGCTGGCAGAATTGCATACTCAAGATTAGGATTCACAGACGAGAGCTGGCGGGAGGGAAAGGAGAATCAAAAATAGAAGGTTTAAGCCTCTGTTGTTATGGGAAAAGTGCGATCGCTGGCCAACAAGACGGACGAGCACTCAACCCTGGTGAACAACCAACGGGAATACAAGGAGGCCAGTTTACTGTGCTTCACGGAGTCATGGCTGAATGATAATGCCGGACTGCACTATTGAACAAGAGGGCTTCACGGTGGTGCGAGATGAGAGGGATAAACAAAGCGGCAAGAGGAAAGGCAGAGGGCTTCCTGTCTTTGTTAATTTCAACTGGTGTAATCCTGGTCACATCACTGTAAAATAACGTATCTGTTCCCCCGGACCTTGAACTGTTGGCTTTAAGTCTGAGACCATACTATTTACCACAAGAACTAACATATGTGATTGTGTTGATGGTTTATATCCCACCGAGCGCGGTGGTGGTGCAGGCGAGTGACTTCAGGCACGTTGACACACTTTGACACAAGGACTGCCTCAGCCTGTCCTTTGTGCTAGTGGCCATCAGGCTCCACAACCGGGGGCATGGACTGCTGCCAGCAGCTGCTGGAGAACTAAAGGCAGCAGAACTTGAGAAAAATGTTCCTGGTTCAATCTGGCTCTGTTTAAGAGAAAATAGGGTGTAGAAATTGCAACTACAAAATCCAACCAAAACCCAAGGCAAAGTGTAGGGATTCGGGATTTTACCAGGCTAAGGCAAACTTGCACCTTGACTGTTGAATTATTGTTTTATTCACAGGGCATGGACTGATTGTTTCAGCAGCTCTTGTTGTTCTGGAGCAGACTGACACTTGCCATCATTGGAGTGATCAGTCCGTTTCTTGGACTGGATATTAACAATAATTGGTGCCACAGCCACAATAATGTTTAGTAAACCTTTGTGCCATTTTCCAGGAGGATGCCCCTGAGGAATTCTTATGAAGCAGGTCCATCTGCAGAGACGCCTTTGAGTGTCATCATCATCATCATCATCATAATCATCATGATCATCAACATCATCATCATCATCATCATCATCATCATCATCATCATCATCATCATCACCACCACCATCATCTTTAACATCTTTAGGTCATAAATCCATATCTACAGACTGTATGAATTATTGTTGTGTTTTTTTCCAAATGTAGCCAAGAGTAAAGATCCTAACCCTGTCAAAACAGCAGTCATAGTGTATATTTTCAGCAATATGTTTGTTTACCAATAGGTTAAAGCGTTATTAGTGAAATATGAGTTCTGGAAATGTATTTGTAGTCATATGAGGAGAGGAGACCCATTGCTTTCGAATGGCGTTGGAATTTCGAAAAATGACACTACCCAGCTCAAGCCAGTTCCTGTCAATCAAATGACTTGTGGATAAAAACATTTATTTCTCTTATTTTTCAGGATTATCTACCACAAAACTGAACGTTATTGGCATAAATTAGAACGCAGTTAGTTTATCTTCCTTTCTGTGAACGTCTAGCAAAAAACAGCTTTGCAATCTGATTCAAAATGGCGGAGGAATCTCATAATAAAAAAAGTAACTGTATTTACAGTAGATTTCATTCACGGTTCTTGCTGTACGCCTGGTGATACTAAATACAGATTGAACTCTGCCATTGAAAAGGGGAGATTTGGCCTGATCCATAGATGTGTGACTTGACCATAATAAGGTAATTTATAGGCCTGATATTCTATATTCACATTTGAAATAGCATGTGTCTGGATGGCAAAATTCAGAACTGTATCTACAAAAAACCCTGTAAATCATCTGCCCTTTATTCATTTGCTTAGATATTTTGAACACGTCATCTCAAGAAGGTGCTGAATGAGCTTTCATGTCTGGTGAATGGTAGCAAGAACATGCAAATGGACCTTGTAGAAGTGGAGCAATCTTCCATTTACTATGGTATGTAGTAGTTTTAGGCAAATTTTCTGAAAATATGGCTCGGGCTTAAGAGGTTAAATCAGGATTACAAAGTGTTTACATCTATTGTAGCCAAGATAATATAGATAATCGTACCATGGATTTATAAGGGTTTGTACTATAGCCAGAACCCAGATGCAGACACAAACAGGCAGAGACAATGACGAAAGGGAGAATACAATAACCAGGTTCTCAGACAGTCCAGAGAGTAGGTGAGCAGGGTAGTCAGACAAGCAGGGGGGCGTAGCCGGGGTCGGGTTCTCAGACAGTCCAGGGAGTAGACGAGTAGCAGGCTAGTCAGACAAGCGGGTGGTCGTAGCCGGGGTCGGGTTCTCAGACAGTCCACGGGGTCCACAAGGAGTAGAGCAGTCAGGTAGGTGAAGGTCACGGAATCCAGAACATGGGAGCAGGGTGGGGAGCCAGGTAGAGGACTGTGAGCCAGGAGGACAAGACAGGGTTAGACGAGGCAAATGAATAAAGGACTGACACAAGAACTATAAGTGACTGACTGGTATAAAAGAAGTTAAGATCTGGCAGCATGATGACATCTGAGCCAGGTCTAAATAGATAGAGCCATCAGCAAGCAGATGTTGATCAGCTGCTCCTCTGGTCTCCACACACCTGAATCCCATGCCTGCAATTAGGAGATAACAATAATAATAATAATGCAGGACTTTGGAGAAGTCTTTATTTGGCATGCAGTAAGACACATGCGATGGGCGGCACACACACACATGCAATTGTTGGGTCGCCGATGCGATTGAGTCTCTGCACCTGACCCATCCTGTCGTCCTTCCCCCCAAGGGCAGCCGGGAGCAGACAGGGGTGTCGGCGAGGTACCGCGCCCCGGGGACCAATCCAAGTGCTCCTGCCCGTCTTCGTCTGGGACGCGACAGTGTTAGCGATCTGTTGTGCATGTTTTTCCATTGGGGGGGGCCCTTGCAAGCATGGGGAGAACATGCAAACTCCACACAGAAAGGCCTGGGAGATCCCCCACCTGGGTACCTGGCAATGCCGAAATCTGGTCCCCAAGCGGGAATCGAACCCTGGACCTTCTTGCTGTGAGGCGACAGTGTTAACCACTACACCACCGTGCCACACGAGAGAGAGAGTAGATAGGCTGGGATAGAGTGGGGGGAAACCAAGGGGGTACAGGAGACGGAAAGCCTGGAGGCTTGGAGGTGCATGACAGGATTATCAATATGGACCAGACTGTGTTCATAACGCAAAGACAGATGCAGGATAGTGTCTATTAGACTTTATACAACGGCATGCAAATTTCTCGATTCTGATTGGCCATTAACACGTCTTTATTGGCAACAATCCACGCTGCTGGCCCAGGACCCGCCCACAACCGACCCACATCACATCACTCCGCCGGATCACAAGAAGGTGGCCAATAATCTTTACAAATGGATATGTTAATGGCGACTAAACGACTAAATATCAAGCGATTCTGTCACAGCGAATGTCTTAGTCGTTTAAACAATGTTGGATGATGTAATTGATGGGTCTTGAATCATTCTGTAACAAAAGAAAAATCGCGGATTGATTGATGGATTAATTTGCGATTTTTTTTTCAATTTCTTTTTCCTTTCGACTGTCAGCGCTCGCTCTAGTCTCCACCCACCGCCACACACCCCCCCCCCCCCACACACATACACACACACACACACACACACACACGCACACACACACACGCACGCACACGCACGCACACACACACACACACACTCTGCCTGCAACGCGGGGGATAGTCAGAGAGCTGGGTGCTGCGCTGTTCTAAGTGAGCATGGCCTATTGAGTTGATTGATTGATTGATTGCTAATTTTATTACTGTACGCTTGGTTTCCAACTGGTTAAGTTTAGGCCCTCTACAGTAGGTTTAAAAAAATAAATAAAAGAATAGGGCGAAGAAAACGTTTTTTTCCTATAGGGCAAAGAAGACTTTTTAATTTGTTTTACCTACTTTATATAGAAGCATCTAAGAATGAAGTTCTATGGAAAGTAGGTCTGCATTCCCTTAACAATTGTGTGTATTGAGCCGTACTGTATTGTACCCATTCTGCATCTGGTAATAAAATTTTCAATCAATCATTCCAATAATACACAGTTGGATGTGTTAGTTGGTTGGATGCACTTCAAGCTGCTTCCACATGAGGCAACTTCTCTCAATCATTCCAATAATACACAGTTGGATGTGTTAGTTTGGTTGGATGCACTTCAAGCTGCTTCCACATGGAGGCAACTTGTCTTTTTTGTAGTTGTCGGAACTACTTTTTCTGGCGGATGGTTTTTTCAATAAATCTTCGATTAATGTGTGTTTATTGTATAGAAATAAGGTTGGATGAATCTGGCAGTTGTATAAAAGCTTTACATCACTTGCAGTCGTGATTTGTGACCAATAAACCATGCCTAGGGGGGTCTAACGACCCTCGGCTGCGCCTCGGGCCTAACGACCACCCCTAGGCATGGTTTATTGGTCACAAACCACTCCTGCGCGTGATGTAATGCTTAAATACATTCATATGTATTATATAAATAAAAGTCATTCATTCATTCAATACATGGGAAAGATTGAATCAATAATTGGTAGGGATAGAGGCAGAAAAAGCATTTGACTCATGTAACTGCCCCCCGGCTTGGTGATGAAATAAAGATGCGGTTATGTTTCGTACAGGTGCTTTTATTTATTTTTTCTTTTTCTTTTGCATTTCAGCATAGCATCACTGTCGCCTTTCTTTGGTAGTTGTCGTTGCACCGTAGTTGTACATGTTGTGACGGTTGCATCGTTTGCTCCATTTGCACCGTTTGCACCGTTTTGCACCGTTTGCACCGTTTGCACCGTTTTGCACCGTGAAAACTGCATAGGACAGTCAAACACAAACATACACTGTTATGTTATATATTAGTTATATTAGTTAGTTATATTGTTCATAGTTAAATATTGTTCACAACAAAGCACCTAACGTGTTCAAACAAACATTTGAATTTAAAGATATTAAGGGTGAACTCGTCTTCCATAATAAAGGCATTTAGGGAAAAATAATGATAAATAGTAACGTTACTTGTTCGGCAGCAGGTGCCTTTGATTAGAACTTAATCAGTGAGTGCACCACTTTACATGTTTACCACACATAAATATAGACCTCTTCAACAACAGTAATAATAATAATAACAATAATACATCCTAGTGTTCGACGTACCTTATTCCGCTTTACCAAGGGGTGTTATTTACTGAAGTAAGGTCCTTATATTCTACATAATTCGCTGTCTGCTCCAACGTTGTCTCTGAGTTACTTCCTGCCTTGTCCACACACAGGATGCTGTGACCTTTATACTATAGGAAAGACGAGCTCTGCCCCCATGTGGACACGAAATGAAAATGCACAAGTGGCTCTGAAATATTCTTTTCTTAAATAGAAAGCTCAGTATTCTGAGCTAATAAAGAGAAGTCGATCATCTAGACCAGGGGTTCCCAAACTTTTCAGGCCGGGGCCCAGAAAATAAGGCGTCAGAGAGCCGCGGCCCAATGCACATCGTCTGGCTTTTTTTTTTTTTTTTTTTGCCAGGCGACCGATTTTTTAAGCCAAATATCACTTCAATCCTATTAAGTTAGTTCAAGTTAGTTATTCATTTATATGTGCTATTTATGAGAGGGCTAACTTGTTGCAAAATAATAATGATAATAATAATAGCCTCATTAAAATACTATTGTTGCTTCGGTTGTTTTCAGCGTTTTATGTGCATAATCTGTTATTTAGTTTGAAATGTTCGTTGAAATAAGTAGATTTTTCGTTTTTGTTTATTTATTAAGTTAATATAAAACCATATAGTCACATTTTAGAATACAATAGAATAGAATTTTAGAATACAACTAGAAACACTGTCCTGGCCTGCTTCTAAGTTCAGTGGCCTGACAAAAAAAAATTTAATAAAAAAATAAAAAATAAAAAAATAAAAAATAAAAAAAATGATTATTTTTTTATTTTTTTTTAAATCATCTCGCGGCCCATCCGTGGCTGCTCGCGGCCCACTTTTGGGTCGCGACCCCGACTTTGGGAACCACTGATCTAGACCAATGTAAATTAAAGCTTACTGACAATAAAGATGATAGGCATCTTTACCCTTGGCGGTCAGTTACACTCCCACCAAATCCTGCTATGACGGATAAGCACAAAACAATTAATTTAGTCATACAGGATTTCATTTTAGATTTCACATAACAGATCAAAATAATACAACACTACAACTCAAGTGTCTCTATACTAATTACTCTCGAGGAGGAGTACCAATTTCTGGATCGGTCGCTCGAGGACTGAAGGTCAGGTAGAGTGATCTTTTCGCTCCCCAGTCTGTATTTTTACTCGACGTACTAGACCGTCGCTCTCTTGAGTGGCTTCGACGACTCGACATAGTTGCCACTGGCTTCTTGGCAGGTTACTGTCCTTGGGGATGACTATGTCGTTCACCTTGAGGTTACGCCGTGGTACGTCTTCTGGCGTGTAGAAATGTTCAGGAGGTATTCCTTCTTCCAGCGGCTCCAGAATTGTTCGATTAGGTACTGGACTCTGCGCCATCTCTTGGTTGCATACATGTCCTCTTTAACAAATCTCCCAGGGGGTGGAAGAGCGATTTTAGACTTCATCATGACGAGATGGTTTGGTGTTAAGGGTTCTAGCGCCATAGGGTCGTTGATACCATCTACTGTCAGTGGTCGGCTGTTTACAATAGCTGTAGCTTCATAGAAGAGTGTTCTAAGGGAGGCGTCATCAAGTCTGCCTGGACACAGAGCGATAGTGGCGTTCAGCACATTTCTTACTGTCCTGATTTGACGTTCCCAGACACCACCTGCATGGCTGGCGGATGGAGCGTTGAAGACGAATTCACACTGTTTCTCTGCTAGAAAGATCTCCAGTAAACTGGCGTCACATTGTTTGAGTGCTTCTTTAAACTGGTTTCTAGCTCCCACGAAGTTAGTACCGTGGTTGCAATGAAGTTGCCGAACAGCTCCTCTGAGGCTGATGAAGCATCTCAAGGCGTTAATGAATGAGTCTGTTGATAAGTCTTCAAGCATCTCGATGTGGACAGCTCGTGAAGCCAGGCAAGTTAGTATCAGGCCATACCTTTTGTACTCCTTCCGTGCCTTTTTAATCAGGAAGGGGCCGAAGCAGTCCATGCCACTGTATGAGAAAGGCGGTGAGTCTTCCATACGCTCTTTAGGGAGTTCAGCCATTTGCTGCTCTTCAGTAGGTCGTCGGAGTTTCCTGCATCGTACACAGTTGTGAATCAGCTTGGCTACTAATTTGCTCCCACCAATGACCCAGAATCCATTTGCTCTCAGTTCCATTTGAGTTTGACTTCGGCCTTGGTGACAAACTTGAGCGTGGTGATGAGCCGTAATTAGCTTGGTGATAGGGTTGTCTTTTGGCAAAATGATGGGATGTTTCATTTCTTGACTGAGGGATGAGCGTCTCAATCTTCCACCCACACAGAGAAGTTCTCGATGCAGAATTGGATCAAGGGAATGAAGAGCACTTGAACTTGGAAGAGCATCTCCTTCCTGGCATCTCTTAATTTCCTGAGAGAAGGCTTGCTGCTGGACGAGCTTGATCACTATTTTGGCAGCTCTTTCTCGTTCTTCGACTGTCACCAGTTCGGTGTTGTGTACTTTTCCCGATCCCAGCCTCTTGATTCTTGCAACTACTTTCAGGATCTTTGACCATGAAGAGATCTGATTTAGGCGAATTAGAATGTCTGTACAATTGTTAACTTTGGTTGTGAAAGCTTGGACAGCCTTAACCTCAGGATCGCCGACGAGTAGGTCTGCGAAGGGATTCAGTTTGGGATATACTTCTTGCTCCCAGAGAAATGTAGGACCTGACATCCAGTTTGTTGAAGGAATGTGAGATGCCTGAAGGCCTCTGGAGGCATGATCTGCCGGGTTCTCTGCTGTTTCGATATAGTGCCATTTACTTGGGTCAGTGTTTTCTCTTATCAGTTGGACTCTGTTCGCGACGAACACATGGAACCTTCTTGCCTCATTATTGATGTAGCCCAGAACTACTTGTGAATCTGTCCAGAAGAATTCTTCATCGATCTTCATCTGCAGTTCTCTTTTCAGCAACACACTTAATTTGGTTGCGACCACTGCCGCTGAGAGCTCTAGTCGTGGGATGCTTGAGACCTTTGTGGGTGCTACTCTTGCTTTGGCCATCACAAGACTGGAGTGTACTGTATCTTTGTCATTTTTGTACCTGAGGTAGGAACAAGCGCCATACCCCATGCTGCTGGCATCAGCAAAGTGATGCAGTTCCGTCTTGATGATGTTGCCGAAGTCATGTGGGTGGTAGCATCTAGGGATCGTGAATTCCTTTAAGTTATATAGCCCGATCTTCCACTCCTCCCACCGTCGCTTTAAGTCATCTGGCAGTGGATCATCCCATATTATGCCTCTGCGGCATAGTTCTTGGAGTATGCGTTTTCCGCTTAGGGTGAATGGGGCAACAAACCCGAGTGGGTCATAAAGAGAGGCGACGATGGAGAGGATTCCTTGACGGGTTGAAGGCTGGTCTTTCATGTTGACATTGAAGCTGAAGGTGTCGTTGTCTATAGACCACTGAAGGCCAAATGCATGCTCAGTTGGGGTCGCTTCCAGCTTAAGTTCGAGAGGGTTAGTGATTGTTGCTCTTTCTGAGGGTTTCACACAGTCGAGGACATCTTTGTGGTTAGAGTTGAATTTGTGGAGGCGTAGGCCTCCTCGTTTGCACAATTTTTGTGCCTCGATGATCAGTTTCTTGGCCTCTTCGACTGATGAAACGCTGGCTAACCCATCATCAACGTAGAAGTTCTTCTCAATGAAGGCTGAGGCTGCTGGGTAGTCTTCTCTATGTTGGTGTGCCATGTACCTTAGGCCGAAATTGCCACATCCAGGCGACGAAGCAGCTCCAAAGAGGTGAACTGCCATCCTGTATTCCTGTGGTTCCGTTTCCAAATCACCTTCCCTCCACCACAGGAACTTGAGGTATTTTCGAGAGTCAGGGTGGACGAAGAACTGGTGGAACATTCTTTCCACGTCGCAGATTATGGCCACGTCTTCCTTTCTGAAGCGGCATAGAACACCTATTAGGGAGTTGATTAAGTCGGGACCGGTCAATAGACAGTCATTTAGGGAAACTGCACAGAATTTAGCTGAGCAGTCAAACACGACCCTTAGCCTGCCAGGCTTTTGAGGGTGGTAAATGCCGTGATGAGGAAGGTACCAAGCGGTCTCTCCATATGAAGTGGTATGGTCAAGTTCTGCGTCACCTTTCTCGATGATGTCTTTCATGAAAGCCTTATAGCGTTCGTGATACTCTTTATCCGTCTTTAGCTTCTTCTTTAGAGACTGGAGGCGAACTGTAGCTAGTCTCTTGTTGTTTGGTAGGGATGGTGGGCTGCTACCCTTGAAAGGTAGAGGCATCTCGTAGTGTCCATCTTCTTTCTGTCTGATGTTCTCACTGAGGAATTGTATGAAGTGAACATCTTCTTGAGACACGTACTTGTCCTCGTAGTTCCTTTCAGAGAAGTCCGACTCAAGTACTTTAAGGACATCTGTTGTAGACGGGCTGGTATTTCTTTTACTGACACTCTATGTACAAAGCTCTGGCTCCCTTGTCGGTCCAGATGAGGGTTAGATGAGCCTATTATGCTCCAGCCAAGCTCTGTCCTCTGTGCAAAAGGTTCGTTTTCACAGCCTGTGATGACTTCGAGGGGAGCTAGCGCTGAGGGACAATCACATCCTATTAACATACCCACTTCACAGTCTAGAAGTGATGGTAACTTGTTTACGAGATGCTTGAGGTGAGGCCACTGTAGCGCTGTTTTACCAGTAGTAATGTAGGATTTGTCCACTGGGATGAAGCTACGAGTGTAGGCTTGTGGCACTCTGATGTTGTTTGCAGAATGGAGTCCTCTGATTTGTAGGCCGCTGACACTCTTGCTGGTTATAACTGTATTTACAGCAGTCATTGTACTGAGTCTCAGCTTCACAGGTTGACTTTCCACACTTAACTCTTTAAGCAGGTCCTCTAAGATAAACGTTGTATCACTCTGTGTGTCAAGTAGTGCGTAAGTGAGCACCGTTATCTGTGGCTCTTGAACTGAAGACACAAGGACTGGGACAATGCTGGAGGTGGCAGAAGCACATCGGGTAGTAGTGTGAGACACGACTCTGCGGACGTCTTGGCTCCGGTAGTTTGCAGTTGATGTGCCACTCTGGGTTGTCTCTGGTGCTTGTGACCTCTCTTCGTGCAGACACGTTGGATGACGACGGTTGCAGGTGTTGCAGGTATGTCGCCGTTTACAGTCCTTGCTGGAGTGTCCCTTCCTCAGACATCCAAAGCAGAGGTGATTTTGGTAGATGTACGTTCTCTTATCCTCTATAGACCTTGATGCGAAGTTAGTGCATGTAGCAATGCCATGATTCTCATTCTTGCAGATTGGGCAAGGTGGTCTGGCTCTATAGGGTGAATACTGTGTCTCCACGATGTTGCTCTTTATGTGAGTGCTTGTATTCAACGCTCTGGCTCTCTTGGGAAACCTCTCGTCTGAGGCTCTGGAGTTCAACAGTAGTGGGGTAGCGATGGGGTTACAAGCTATTCGTGCCTCTTTGTTCAGAAACTTTGAAAAGTGTGCAAGACTTGGATAGCTTCCAGATTTATCTAGCTCTTCTACGATGATCCTGCTCCATCTTCGCACAATCCACTCAGGTAGTTTCTTGAGCAGTTTGTGGTTCTCTTCACAGTCATTCAAGATGTCCAGCCCTCGGACATGTGGAATTGCCTCTGTGCATCCCTGTAGGAAGTCTGCAAACTCTCGGAGCGCCAGAGGATCGTTTGTGTTTATCTTAGGCCATCTCATTAGCTTGTCTCTGAACGCCCTTTGTATAATGAAGGGGTTCCCATACCTCTCTTCCAACACTCTCCAGGCACCTTTATATGCTTCTTCTGAGTCTCTGTAAAAGAATCCTTCCACAGACTTACGAGCTTCTCCAGTAAGGTACAGTTTCAGATAAAACATCTTATCACTTGTTGGGAGAGGCTTTCGGTGTATCAGGGTCATGAAGGTCATTTTCCAATCAACAAATTTCATAGGGTCACCGTTGAATATTGTTGGTTCTGGTGTAGGTAGGCGATTCATGCTTAATGCACTTGTGATTGCTTCGGCTAGACTGAAGGCCTCTTGGTTTGCCGTCGCGCTGGGAGATGCTTGCCGTTGGAATGATGTAGGATGTAGCGGAGCACTATATTCAGGATTTTGGTGAGCAGTATTTATTTCATGGTCAGTGACTTCTTCTTCTTCGTTGTCTAGATCACTTCCCGAACTGTATGCCCTCACTCGGGCTGCTGCTACCTGGACTTCCTTCTCTGCCTGTAGCTGCTGTAACTTCATCCTCTCCTCCTCCAGCTTACGTCGACTCTGCACCTTCATCTTCTCCATTTCCACCAGCATGGCTGCCTCTTCCCCCTCTAGTTGGAGGAGACTGGTTTGCTGAGCCTGGATCACTTGAATGGCCTTTACCTCTTCTACTTTAGCCGCGAGTTCAGCTTCCCTCCGCCTGTTTGATGCCTTGGAACGTTGAGAGTGAATTGTTTCAGTATTTGTGTGACCATATACAGATCTGTACTCCTCTTTGTTCAGAGCTATTCTCACCCTCTCCTTCTCAAGTCTTTCATTAAAATCTTCTTCTTTTGTTTCCAGCTGCTTACACAAAAGCTCTTGGGTATCTGTCGTCAGCTGAATACAGGCGTCCATTTTATTTGCGATCTCGGGAGTCGTGGCAAGGTTGCGTAAAATGGACTCATACAAACTTCTTACTAAGTCACAACTTGCTTGAATGTCTTGTTTTAGTCTTTCAAGTTCTTCTGCTGGACAGAAGGTTCTTAGTTTCCCTCTTGCTTCCTTGGCTATCTTCTTCCACTTCTGATAAGCTTTGTTAAAAGCTTTCTCATTCCTCTTATCCTCCACTTCACGATTTTCCTTTCCTTTCTCGGTTAGAGTTCTTTGGCGAGCACCTGTCCTGTTCTGTTCCAACTCCAAGAGGTTGCCAGCATCGTCTTCTTGGGCCGACATTGTGCTTGATCACACACACTCAAAATATCAATAAATAGATGGTATTTAAGAGTTCCACTTGCTGGGATGGATATCAGACAGCATAATATTCATTAAATATACAGGAGTTGCCACACGTCCGTGGTATTGCTGGGATGGCTACCAGACAGCATAAGGGTAATTAGATATACAGAAGTTGCCACACGTCCATGGTATTGCTGGGATGGATACCAGACAGCATAAGGGTAATTAGATATACAGAAGTTGCCACACGTCCGTGGTATTGCTGGGATGGATACCAGACAGCATAGGGTTAACTCAGTAGGTTCATTCTTCCTTCTCTTCATACATGTATTTTCTTTAGTGTAAGGTCCTCAACATACATGTATTCTCTTCGGAGTAAGGTCTTCAACATACATGTATTTTCTTCAGAGAGAGGTCTTCAACATACATGTATTTTCTTCAGAGAGAGGTCTTCAACATACATGTATTTTCTTCAGAGTGAGGTCTTCAACATACATGTATTTTCTTCAGAGTATGGTCTTCATTGTACATGCATTTTCTTCTAAAGATATTAAGGGTGAACTCGTCTTCCATAATAAAGGCATTTAGGGAAAAATAATGATAAATAGTAATGTTACTTGTTCGGCAGCAGGTGCCTTTGATTAGAACCTAATCAGTGAGTGCACCACTTTACATGTTTACCACACATAAATATAGACATCTTCAACAACAGTAATAATAATAATAACAATAATACATCCTAGTGTTCGACGTACCTTATTCCGCTTTACCAAGGGGTGTTATTTACTGAAGTAAGGTCCTTATATTCTACATAATTCGCTGTCTGCTCCAACGTTGTCTCTGAGTTACTTCCTGCCTTGTCCACACACAGGATGCTGTGACCTTTATACTATAGGCAAGACGAGCTCTGCCCCCATGTGGACACAAAATGAAAATGCACAAGTGGCTCTGAAATATTCTTTTCTTAAATAGAAAGCTCAGTATTCTGAGCTAATAAAGAGAAGTCGATCATCTAGACCAGGGGTCAGGAACCTTTTTGACTGGGAGAGCCATAAAAGCCAAATATTTCTAAATATATTTCATTGAGAGCCATATAGTATTTTTAACATATAATAAATTAAATATGTCTTACTTTTAATGCGACTTCTGGTGCTGCATGGTTTTGCTGATGGCCTTGTAATCTGGTTCACACGTGGTGAGATTGAGCTTCATGCAGGCGTTGAGGCTTCCATCAGTTAAACGTGAGCGTAGGTTGGTCTTAATGTTCCTCATATGCGAGAATGACTGCCCACATGCATATGTAGAGCCAAACATGGTCAATACGGCAATACTCACGCTGCATTGTGTGGTATGTCACAGGAAGCTCGTTCCAAGTTTTAAGAATCAGCTGGTCTTCAGGTTGAAGATTTTTCATTTCTGTCCACTTGTGTTCCCTCGCCAGCTCTGCTCGCTATATCTTCAGCTACAGATACTATTAGCTGTATCTTCAAAACTAATTTCTGTTTACTTTAAAATGACACAGTATTATTAAGAAATATCACAAGTATTAAAAAAATTACTCACAAATTTCTGGGAGCCATATGCTGTGAATGAATGAATGAATGAATGAATGAATGAATGAATGAATGAATGAATGAATGAATGAATGAATGAATGAATGAATGAAAACTTTATTTAACAGATTGCAGAATGGGTACAATACAGTACGGCTCAATACATACAATTGTTAAGGGGATGCAGACCTGAGAAAGACGTTTGTCTTGTTTCCATCAGGGTCCCCCATTTTCAATTCATATAGACATTTATGACATACACAACATACATGACATTTATGGCATAGGGACATATAGGTATTTAGTACTGATACATTTGTGACATAAGCGGTATTCAAATATACAGTACTGTTACCCCTAGATCCTGACAGAGTATATACATATGATGGGGAGGGGACTGTACATTAGGAGGGGGTGGGTGGGTGGGCGGGAAATATACATACGGCGGGGAGGGAATATATACATGCGGTGGGGAGGAGACTGTCTATTAGGAGGTGGTGGGGGTTTTGGGCATTTACGGTGGCCAGTTTCGAATTGCAGCCTCCCGTAGGTGCTCTTTAAGAGCGGTTTTGAATGTGGGCAGGGATTCACATTCCTTTACAGCTTTGGGTAGGGCGTTCCACATTGTTGTGGCATAATTGTGAAACGTGTTTAGTCCCTTGTTTGAGCCGAATCTGGGTTTAACATGATTTGTTGAGCTTCCTCTGGTGTAGTGGTTGTGGTATTCACTGACCTTTGGGAAGTATTTTGACATGTACATGGGCACCCCGGTCGTATAGTGTATCTTGTAGACCAGGCCCATTGCAAGTTGCTGTACTCTGTCGTCTACTCTAAGCCATCCTAGGTTGGCAAAGTGGGCAGGGGTGAGGTGGGTTCTGGGGTTCAGGTCAAGTAGTAGTCTGACCAGTTTGTTTTGTGATGTTTTTAATTTTGTTTTAAGCGCCTTTGAGGTGCTTTGGTACCATGAGGTGCACGCATAGTCATAGTACCCTTGAATGAGTGCTCCTGCCAGAGTCTTCAGGGTATTCTTGTTTACCAGAGAGGAGATCCGGTACAGGAATCTAGTTCGTTGGTTGACTTTTTTTTATTACATTGGATGCCATTTTGTCACAGGAAAGATTTGCCTCTAGGATGGAACCCAGGTAGGTAATTTCGTCTTTCCTTGTGACAATATTGTCACCCACTGTAACTGAGAATCCGTCGGTCTTGCTGAGTTTGTTATTTGAACCGAAGAGAATGGACTCTGTTTTGCCCATGTGTAATGATAGTTTGTTATCAGCGAGCCATATGCAGATTTTGCCTAGTTCCGTGCTGAGGGTTTTTTCAACCTGCAATTTGTTCTTGTCAGAGACCAGCAGGGCTGAGTCGTCCGCAAACAGGAACAAGTTGCAGTCACAGGCTGACGACATGTCATTTGCATAAATTAGGAAGAGTAGCGGTCCTAGTATGCTTCCTTGTGGAACACCACAGCTCACTGTGAGGGGGGGGATAGAGTACCGTTTACCTCTACCATCTGTTCTCTCCCCTCCAGGTAGGATTGCATCCAGCTCACTGATAAGCTATCAAAACCAATTGCTTTTAGCTTGTCCATTAGAATGGAGTGATTGACAGTGTCGAAGGCCTTTTGTAGGTCCAGCATGACCATGCCGCAGTATTTGCCCGCGTCCACCTCTTGTTTGATGTGGTCGTTCAAATAGAGGAGGCATGTGTCAGTGGAGTGGGACGTTCTGAAGCCAGATTGGAATTCGTAGATTCGATTTTTTTCCGCCAGGTACTTTTCGACCTGTTCGTAGACTATTTTCTCCATGACTTTCGAGATGGAGGTAAGAATAGAAACAGGGCGGTAGTTGCCTGGGTCTAATTTGCTGCCCTTTTTGTGTAGAGGGGTCACTCTCGCAATTTTGAAGTCCTTGGGGACGTGCCCCTGTTTTATAGAGAGGTTTATTATGTGTGTGATGACTGGGGTGATGGCGGCTGCTGCGTCTCTGAGGAATTTGGAGGGGATGTTGTCATGGCCAGTGGCCTTGTTAGGTTGGAGGGCGCGCAATTTTTTGAGTACCTCATCGGTTGTTACCATTTCAAGTTTGAAGTCGTCTTTGTGGACCCCTAGGTTTTTGTAGTATGCTACTATGTGTTCTACCCCATAATGCCCTGAGTGGGAGGGTAGTTTGTTTACCAGTGTTGTGGCTATGTTTGTGAAGAAGATGTTTAAGTAATTGGCTACATCCAGTCACCTGTCACCAGAAGAGCCATATATGGCTCGCGAGCCATAGGTTCCCGACCCCTGATCTAGACCAATGTAAATTAAAGCTTACTGACAATAAAGATGATAGGCATCTTTACCCTTGGCGGTCAGTTACAACTCAGTTAGATGGAGATTTCTATACAATACAAAGACTTGGATTCCACAAGAGTATAATTGGGACGATTCAGATGTTATGCAAACCATCAGTAAGGGTACATTTTAATTGGGACTTATCAAAATCATTCATATTAGAAAGGGTCTGTCGACAGGGTTGTCCAACTAGTTTACTCCTCTTCGTGATTTTTATTGAACCTCTAAACCAATGGATTAGACAGAATAATAACATCAAAGGGATAACATAAAAACAGAAAATATCTTTATTCGTGGATGGTGTATTGATTCCCTAATTGATTCATTCCTAAAGAGCCTGGAGATATATGGTTCTTTATCAGGGTACAAATTGAATGTTAAAAGAAGTCAAGTTCTCACCTTCCCAAGGAATAAGGAACAAATACGACATCAAATTGGAAGCAGAGTCAATTAAATATTAAGATATATCAAAATATTTGAAAAGATTATCCAAAATTGACTATGGATATTAAGGATTAAAGCAGATATAGCAAGATGGAACCTGCTGCATTTCCTGGGCCTGAGCTCTATAATAGACTCAATAAAAATGTATGTCTAACCACGGTTATTGTATCTCTTCCAAACACTGCCTGTGGAGGTCACTGAGAAACTCTGAGTGAGACCAAATTATTTCATGATTCAGGCAGGGGAAAAAAACCTAGAATTAGACTCAAAACACTGAAATTGTCCAATAATAAAAGGGGGAATGGCTGCTCCCCTGCCTTAAAGATTACTATTATGCAGCCCAACTAAGACCGTTGGTGTGTTGGTGTAATCCTGAGTATAATGCAACATGAAAGGACATAGAAAGTTGGATAGAGGAGTGCCGATACAGGCATTGGTTGGAAAGGAAACTGGGGCCTAATGAAGAGTCTGACTGAGAAAACCCATGGATCAAATTGCCACTGATCTGGATCAGGATCTGGAATGAAATCAGGGGCGTGCACAGACAATTTGGGGGGCAGGGGCTCAAGCCTGGGGCATGTGGGGCATGCAGGGTACTTTCTAAATTGATACGGTATTTTTTGTGGATAGTAGTATACATTTCCATCTTCATATTTGAAAAAAAGGGGGCAAAAGGGCAGGGGCTCAAGCCCCCCATCTGTGCACGCCCCTGAATGAAATATTAAAGATGAGAGACATGAGGGAGGTGGGAAGGGTGTTGAGATGGTGTGCACACAACCTGGACTTCATCCCGAACAGGGGGCAGGGGCGGACATGGATTGGAAAATTATAATTTCTATAGAAAGCATATTGAAGGTATTCATGGCAGCATACAATTCAGAACCGTGTAGAAGGATTATAGCAAAGGTAATGTTTTACAAAACTTGAAATTGATAGATACAGGGGGTGCCCGGGTAGCGCAGCGGACTAAACGTCTGCCTACCACCGCAAGAGACACTGGTATCGAATCCGGCTGTCAGCGGTACCTCCGACTGGGTCAGTCGTTCATACTGATACAATTGGCAGTGTCAGCGGGTGGGAAGCCTGTGGGGTGTATCCTGGTCGTTGTAAACAGCGACTCCTACAGGTCGGTCAGGGCACCTGCACAGCGAGGGAGGAAACTGGGGAGGGTAGTGTGATCCTCCCACGCGTTACACCTCCCCAGTGAGAGTCCTCGCTGTCAGGTGAAAAGAAGCGGCTGGCTGTCTCCACATGTGTCGGAGGAAGCATGTGATAGACTTCAGGACTCCCTAGACCGGCAAGTGGGGGGCAAATGCGCGCAACGAACAGGAAGGCGAGGGGGGAATTGGCATAATGACTAAATTGGGATGGGAGAAAAATACAGAAAAAGGGAGGAGAAAAAGTAGATAAAAAAAATTTGATAGATACAGCATATATCAAGGAGAAGTTGGAACGGGAAGTGAACTTTACTATAACGACAGAAGAAAAGGGGAAAATATGTAGACAATGGAAAACGACCAACTCCCAGACTTGGAGGGAATTTGATTAGATTATTCAACACACCTTCACGGAAAAAATATAAAGATAGAGAAGCTGGAGATAGACTGCTGCAGGCAATGCAGGAATAAAAATGCTAACCACTATCATCTATTCTGGGATTGTTCATCCATTCTCCCTCTATGGACACAAGTACATGGGAAAAGTATTAGAAGTAGAAATACCATTACAAGTGATGTATTTGGGGAAAATAGATTGTGATATAAGGGATAATGAGTATATTTTTAACACAACACTATTGTAGCGAATGCACGAATGCAGCGTCGACGCTGCATGGAGAGTCACTGTTGTCATGCAGATTGGTCCCATTCATTAATTTTTTTAAGAGGATGTTCATCTCTTTCCAGAAGTCCCAAAGACGGCTTAATGGGATTGGTCAAAAATTGGGAAAGGGCAATAGAGCCAACGGGTCAAAATGTGACTTTGTCCCAGGAAACAGTGAGGTAGAGTGCGTTTTGAGGCGAGCATGATGCGACCGTGTAAGTACTGATTTGAATCAATTAAACATTGTTGTTGGACATTGGGACATCCGTCAATTGACGGAGCATAACAATTTGTGTATTGAATACTGGCTCATATTCTATATATATATATTTTTTTTTTCATAATTTTTTTTTTCATCACCCATGTCCGGATATGGAGATGGTTGGTTAAATAATATGTAATAAAAATTAAAAAGGGGGGTCAATTGAAATGTATTAGATTTAGTTTCATTCATTCATAATTTTTGAACAATAGATGATAGTTCTAATCTGTCAGCGGTTCTATATTGCCCACAACATAGGCTAAATATCATACACTCTCATTTTCTAATCCCAAGTAAGTAAAGTCCTTGAAAATTATTTTGTTTCTTCAAGTTCAAGTTCAACTCAAAAGATTTGCTGTACAAGGGCGGCCGGGTGGTGTAGCGGAGATTGCGCTCGTCACCAATGCAAGAGGCTGCGGTCTCGACTCCCGGAGTCAGCATTGCCCTGCGGCTTGGGCCGGTCGTCATACTAACTCGTTTGGCTGAGTTAGGGGGATGGAAGTCATGGGTGGTAATCTGGTGTTGTGGACAGCGACGCCTACAGGTTAGGTCTGGGCGCCTGCTCAGCAAAATCCAGGAAATGGTGAAGGCAGCATGACCTCCCATATGAAGAATAATAACAATCAGTCAAGTCAAGTCAAGAGTTTTATTTGTCACGGCATACAAGTATACAATGTAATGCGGGTGGTCTTGCCCGCAACAATGTGCAATACAGTAGTAACAACATATAATAGAATCCAATAAAACAACATTGTGCAATAAACAAGTAACATAGTAGGGCATATCGGTATTTGTACATAGTTGTTTACATATTTTATACAATCTCAGGTTATGCTATACTATTTTTAACATGACCTTTCCTTAGTGGCCATAAGTGTGGGCGCGTGCAGCATGAGTGTGTGCTTGCTCATGTTAAAGTGGCTGCTAGTGTGTGAGCGTGTACAGTGTGTGTGTCGTGTGTGTGCTCATGTGTGCTTGTGTGTGTAGAGTTCAGTGTTCAGGGCTCTGATGGCCTGGGGGAAGAAGCTGAGCCGAAGCCTCTCTGTCCTAGTAGCTGGGGTTCGCAGGCGTCTGCCTGACCTCAGCAGCCTGAACAGGCTGTTGTTGGGGTGGTGTGGGTCTTTCATTATTCTGCAGGCTCTGGATTTGCACCGCTTGTTGTATAGAACCTGCAGGGGTGGTAGTACAATACCCGTGGTACGCTCGGCTGAGCGCACCACTCTCTGTAGGGCCTTCTTGTCCTGTGCCGTGCTGTCCATACCAGGCAGTGATGTTTCCAGTCAAGATGCTCTCTACAGCTCCGGAGTAGAAGGACTGGAGTATCTTCCCAGATACTCTGAACTTCCTTAACTGTCTCAGGTGGTAGAGGCGCTGCTTCGCCTTTTTTACGACTGAGTCTATGTGTGTTGACCATGTCAGATCCTCTGATATGTGGACCCCCAGGTACTTAAAGCTGCTCACCCTGTCCATGGTAGCCCCGTTTATCCTCAGTGGTGTGTGTGTCTCCTGCTGTCCTCTCCTATAATCCACGATCAGCTCCTTGGTTTTACCAATGTTCAGGAGCAGGCTGTTGTCCTGGCACCAGCGTTCCAGTACCTCAACCTCCTCCCGGTAGGCCTTCTCGTCATTGTCCGAGATCAGCCCCACCACCACTGTGTCGTCCACAAACTTCACTATGGAGTTGGAGCTGAACTTGGCCACACAGTCGTGTGTGTATAGTGAGTACAGCAGGGGGCTCAGAACACAGCCCTGGGGGGACCCGATGCTCAGGGTGATGGTGTTGGAGGTCTGACCCCCCACCTTGACCGCCTGGGGCCTTTCGCTCAGAAAGTCCAGTATCCAGGCGCTCAGAGCGGAGCTCAGACCCAGCTCGATCAGCTTGTCCACCAGTCTGGTAGGGACTATGGTGTTGAACGCTGAGCTGTAGTCAATGAACAACAGTCTCACATAGCCCCCCTTCTGGCGGTCAAGGTGAGAGAGGGTGCTGTGCAGTACTTGGGATACCGCATCGTCAGTGGACTTGTTTGGCCTGTATGCAAATTGCATGGGGTCCATATCACTGGGGAGGGAGGCACAAATGTGATCCTTGACCAGCCTCTCGAAACATTTCATGGCCACAGAGGTGAGTGCCACCGGTCTGTAGTCATTGAGACATGTTGGGGAGGGTTTCTTTGGTACAGGGATGATGGTAGACATCTTGAAGCAGGCAGGGACCAATAATAATGATGATAATCCCACACATATTGTATATGAGGTACTTTGACATATCCAGTAACTAATAATCTATCACAAACCGATGTAAATTCAAGTTTAGGAATTGTCTAACTGTGCCTGGGAGGGCTAACCAAAACCAAAAATACATTGAGACGACAGAGGGAGAGGTTTGAGGAAAGGTGATCCAAGAGATCTATGTGATGGAAAGATTGACGTATGCATTGAGATACAGAGGGAGAGGTTTGCAGAGATGCAGGGGAGATGGCGGGAGTTGGTGAGACCCATGAGGCCGGACTTTGTATAGTTAAATTGAATGGATATGCTTGATGATGGAACCTTGCATGTGAGAAAGATAGTAGTAGTAGTAGTAGTAGTAGTAGTAGTAGTAGTAGTAGTAGTAGTAGTAGTAGTAGTAGTAGTAGTAGTAGTAGTAGTAGTAGTAGTAGTAGTAGTAGTAGTAGTAGTAGTAGTAGTAGTAGTAGTAGTAGTAGTAGTAGTTTTATTCAGTCATCATCTCACACAATACAATATACACAATCATTTAACAATATTTGATTTGGCAGTGACTGAAAAGGTACAGATTGACGCATAATGCTTATACATGCCTGTCCTATATTCTTAACAAAATTAAGACTCCAAACAGTATTCTAAAAGAAAATAACAAAATAAAAGTATTATTTACATTTGTAGTCTTCAAAAATAGCTATACAAACCATTTTCTTAAAAACCAAAAGCGAATTACTCATTCTTAACTGTATATCAGCATTGTTCCACAAGTTAACCCCAATAATAGAAATACACCTCCTTTTAATCCCTGTTTTAGCTTTTTGAACAGTAAATTTACAAATATCTCTCAAATCATATTTTCTTTCATGTATTGAAAAAAACCTTTGCACACCGTCCGGGAGTAACTTTGCTTTAGGTCTGTACATTATTTGCATAATTTTATAATAAACCAAATCATTAAATTTCATAACATGAGACTTTATAAACAATGGATTTGTGTGGTCATAACCAAGCTTCCGAATGGCCTGCTTTTGCAGTAAGACTATCGGATTTACAGTATTTTTCAATGTCGACCCCCATATTTCCACACAGTAAGATATGTAAGGAAGTATAAGTGAGCAGTAAATTATGTACAAGGCTTTATAGTTTAATTTATCCTTACATTTAAAATGTTATAATATTGATTGGATGAGCCTGATCTCTTTTGAAAGATGACATTCTGAAGAAAATTCACTTTTTTTTTACAACTCTTTATTTTTCAAATTATTGCATAAACATACAGTTACATTAGTAATATGACACCCACCACCACAGGACAAACAGGACTCACAGGACAAGACAGTGTTGTATGGTGGGGGGGGGGAGCGAGCTGTATTTGCTCTTGATATGTCAGGTCTGTTTTGATTGTGTCATGGCAGTCTTTAACCGTCTGACGGCTCATATGATGTCCATTTCGACCAGCGTCTGTCGTATGTCTCGGCCTTCAATCTCAGCAGGAATGTCATTTTTTCCATCTCGCTTATCTCCTCCATTATGCCCCTCCATGTCTCTTTGTCTGGAGCGGCTTCTTTGAGCCAGCTCCTTGTGATGGCCTTCTTACCAGCTATTGTCATGATTTTGAACAGATACAAGTCTTCATTGTGTATGGTCTTCTCTGTGATCAGACCCAGGTATATCAGATGGGGTTCCATGGGGAATTCATAGCTAAGAATTCTGTACATTTCCTGTGTAACACTCTTCTAAAATGGTTGCACTTTATCACATAACCAGAATATGTGAGAGTGGTTGGCATTCATCTGTCCACACTGTCTCCAGCAGGGTTGTTGCCCTTTTAGTTGTTTACTCTTAACACTTTGATCACCATGGTTAAATTCATAATTTACCATCCCTCGCCATCTCTATTTGTCTATGGAGAAGTTCCCCTTCTTTGCAGGGCTATAACTTTTTAAATTGTATTGCTAAATTGACATTATTATGGCCCATTCAATGTCCTATATCTATTGTTCAGGGTGTAGCAACGTTATACTTTTTCATTCACATATTCATACTAAAATACGGTCTAAAGTATAAGTATGTTTTTATCGTTTTCTGCAGCTTTCTCCAGAACGTGATTTATAGCTCCAAATGCATTATATTGATGATGAAATACAGTTTGATAGCAATCGGCGCAAGATAAAAAATTTCAACTGGACGTGGTTCTAGAAGTTACTACGTATCATCTGATGTGGACCGGATGGGCGGGGGGTCGTTTATAATTCCGTGGGCAACGTTATATCATTCATCTAGTGTGGGTGATATGATCATCAGAGCAGTTAGTAAAGAACACGTTGGAAAATAATGCTGGATCTTACCGTATCTTCCTCGCGCCGTTGGGCGATGAGCGTGGAGCAGAGATATTCCTATTATGGGATGTCGAAATACCCGATCCATCTCCAGGTTGTATAATAGTATATATGTCCAAATCATGTTGTTTGTCGAGTTATTTGCACCGATCGGTGTTCACTGTGTCAAGATGGAGTCCTGCTAATGATAGCGAGTGCCCGGACGAAATATGGATGAGCACCACTTCATCCACATGACTTCCTGTTGGGCGATCTGCCGATCGGCCACCAGATGGCGCTCTTGAACCGTTAGAGAGTTGAGTGGAGCTCAGCAGTATATCTCAGGTCCCCGGAGGAGAAATATGATTTCGATCACAGATTTTTGAAATATTGATATCAAAGACGTGTTACGGCGTCTTCGGCAGAATGAGCATGGCGGGCAATGACGAGTTTCGGCGTTTCCGGCGATTAAAGTGTTAATTTGCGGTGTGATAAAAAATCTCATCAAATTTTTCCAACTGAATTCTCTCCATCCTCTAGACTAGAGCTAGTGGATGAGTGTTGTGTCTCACATATAGAATGCCAATCATCCTCCGTCAAGATTATACTCAGTTCACTTTCCCATTTCTTCTTCACATTATATGAATCACAGTTGTTACGAGCTTGTAAACTTTTGTACATTTCCGATACTATTTTCACTGGAGTTCGCGTATACGCTATCTCCATCATTGCCACCACCCCGTTACCACCTACTGATATCCCATTCTTGACTTCTGTATCATAGAAGTGTCACAGCTGTAGATATCTAAACAAATTGTCATTTCCCAAGTAAAATTTTCTCTTAAATTGCTCAAAAGACATGAAGGTATGGTTCTCTAAGAGTGTACATATGGCTGTTATACCTCTATCCCTCCACCCGTCAAAAGTGGCGTCCAGTGCTCCCGGGCTGAAGCCTGGGGTCTGGGAAGCGTCTATATTAATCCCAGCCGAAGAGTGCAAGAGCGTTACCGCATTCTTCGCCGCGCATGCGCATGAGGTCCTCGCTTAGTTCAGACGCCCCATTCAACGCGGTTAATCACAAACTCGAAACTCGGTTAAGCTCCAGAGAGAGAGGCTGAAAGCCCACAGTTCTTGCCCGACGGATGGGAGCCGAATCGCGGATCCGAGTTTTCTGATGAATAGCCCCAAAACATGGAGGTTGCGAACGGCGCCGGCTTCGCTGACCAGAGCTCTCTCAGATTCAAAGTTTTAATTGCAGCCTGGTTTTGATTGATTGATTGAAAAGTTTATTAAGAGATTGCAGAATGGGTACAGTACAGTACAGCTCAATACATACAATTGTTAAGGGGATGCAGACCAGAGAAAGACTTTCGTCTTGTTTACATCAGGGTCCCCTGGAACATACATGTTTCGGAACCAATGTGTAACTACAAACTAGACAGTTACAATATAACATTTATATTAATTAACCCAGTTAATGCCTTAAGAGAAAGAGTCTGGTGGTCAATTACTACGGAAATGTCGTGTCTTACTAATAATAACTAATTCCTTGGTCAATAGAAGTCTCTGTGATACTTTCTGAATATGATTTGGGAATGGGCAGGGTTATAATAGAAGAAAGACAGTGTAAACAATATAATTAACTCTGAATATAATAATGACGAAAAATAAACAGGATACACAACAAGGTGCACTACATATAACCTCATCTCATGCACCTTGTTGATGTGTATCCTGTTTATTTTTCGTCATTATTATATTCAGAGTTAATTATATTGTTTACACTGTCTTTCTTCTATTATAACCCTGCCCATTCCCAAATCATATTCAGAAAGTATCACAGAGACTTCTATTGACCAAGGAATTAGTTATTATTAGTAAGACACAACATTTCCGTAGTAATTGACCACCAGACTCTTTCTCTTAAGGCATTAACTGGGTTAATTAATATAAATGTTATATTGTAACTGTCTAGTTACACATTGGTTCCGAAACATGTATGTTCCAGGCTGCAATTAAAACTTTGAATCTGAGAGAGCTCTGGTCAGCGAAGCCGGCGCCGTTCGCGACCTCCATGTTTTGGGGCTATTCATCAGAAAACTCGGATCCGCGATTCGGCTCCCATCCGTCGGGCAAGAACTGTGGGTTTTCAGCCTCTCTCTCTGGAGCTTAACGGAGTTTCGAGTTTGTGATTAACCGTGTTGAATGGGGCGTCTGAACTAAGCGAGGACCTCATGCGCATGCGCGGCAAAGAATGCGGAAGCGCTCTTGCACTCTTCGGCTGGGATTAATATAGACGCGTCTGGGAAGCAGTGGCGAATCCTTGTGGAAGCCAACGGAAGCCATGCCTCCCTATAAATTTCATATCAAATTATGAAATATGAAATATGAAAAAAATAAAAAAATTAAAATATAATTTTTTTTTAATATAGTTTACATTCATTTTCATCTGTGCATCTGTGTTTTTTTTTTTTTTTTTTTTTTAAATGTCTCCCTCTTCTCCTTCTCACTCCCTCTAACACACTGTCAGACTGTGCTCACTACTGCAGCTAGTATAGGAGAGAATGAATGAATGAATGAAAACTTTATTTAACAGATTGCAGAATGGGTACAATACAGTACGGCTCAATACATACAATTGTTAAGGGGATGCAGACCTGAGAAAGACGTTTGTCTTGTTTCCATCAGGGTCCCCCATTTTCAATTCATATAGACATATATGACATACATGACATACAGATAGTCAGTACTGCTACATCTATACATTTATGACATACTAGATTTGCAAATACAGTACTGTTTGTGATACAGAAGGAGTCAAGAAAAGGGAGTATATACATTTGACGTAGAAACTGTACATTGGAGGTTGGGTGGGGGGGGTTGGGTACATTGGGATATTGACAACCATACTGGGTAATTTACATTGGAGGTGGTTGGGGGGGGGGGGGGGGCGGGGGGCACACTGTATAAACAAGTAACACTGTACATTGAGGGGGGGGGGGGAGGAGACACTGTACAAACAGACACAATTGTACATTGAACTATTGACAAAACCATACTAGGTAAATGACTGTACATTGGAGGGGGTTGGAATGATTGGGTTAGGATATTTACAGGGGCCAGTGTTGAATTGCCGTCTCCCGTAGGTGTCCCTTGAGAGAGGTTTTGAAAGTGGGTAGTGATCCACATTCCTTTACAGCTTTGGGTAGGGCGTTCCACATTGATGTGGCATAATTGCGAAACGTGTTTAGTCCCTTATTTGAGCCGAATCTGGGTTTGACATGATTTGTGGAGCTCCCTCTGGTGTTGTGATCGTGGTATTCACTGACCTTTGGGAAGTATTTTGACATGTACATGGGTACCTTGGTCGTGTAGTGTATCTTGTAGACCAGGCCCATTGCAAGTTGTTGTACTCTGTCGTCTACTCTAAGCCATCCTAGGTTGTCGAAGTGGGCAGGGGTGAGGTGGGTTCTAGGAGTAAGGTCAAGCAGTAGTCTGACCAGTTTGTTTTGAGATGTTTGTAATTTTGTTTTTAGCGCCTTTGAGGTGCTTTGGTACCATGAGGTGCAAGCATAGTCGTAGTACCCCTGAATGAGTGCTCCTGCCAGAGTGGGTAGGTCTCTTTCTCCAGGCTTCCAGCATTATAGAGTGAGTCCAAACTCCAAATCCGATCCTAGCCAATCAGATTCGAGCTGACTGCCACTGGCCACACCCTAAAAGTTTAAAACGGAGCTGGGAGGAAGACGTTCAGCATAATGTTCCACCTGGAGGCGGGGCAGGTGCCATATTTTCCCCTCTGCACTCTGAACATTGTATTAACCCGTAACTGTTCCCACGGGCCGAATATTGCCCCGATCCTCGCGAGATTAAATCCACGGGGACCTCTCGGCGTGCCGAAGCTTTTCCTAAATCACTTCCATCATCGAAAACGAGGGGAAAAGGTCGGCTCGCGACCCTGAAAATGTCGCGTGATTTTAAAAACGCTGTATTAAGTGAGCCTATTATGGGATCCACGCGAGCTTTCTATCGTGGAAACATCTGGGCGTCCCGCAACTTTTACTGATTCACATGTAGCCCCTAAAATGCTTAGAAAAGGAAAACAGAAAGCGTGGAATAAACTCGCCGAAACGGAAAAGTGTCCCACGGGCGCGCCGTGATTCCGATCCGCGTGAAAATATTCACGGCCATAGAGGAGACCGTGGGACACCTTTTTGCAACCGAATATGTGTCTCGAATTTGCTCCCACGCGGCGCGCAAAATCGCGCAAGGAAAAATCGGACCAAAAATTAACCAATGCTCCAGCAGTATTAATGACCCTGATGTAAACAAGACAAACGTCTTTCTCTGGTCTGCATCCCCTTATACAATTGTGTGTGAATGAATGAAAACTTTATTAACAGATTGCAGAATGGGTACAGTACAGTACAGCTCAATACATACAATTGTTAAGGGGATGCAGACCAGAGAAAGACTTTCGTCTTGTTTACATCAGGGTCCCCCATTTTCAATTCATCGTAAATGTGTATTGAGCCGTACTGTATTGTACCCATTCTGCAATCTGTTAAATAAATAAAAATAACGTTTGACTGGCCGCCGAGCCATACTGTAGTGTACATGGTGACTGCTTGACTTTAAAAAAAAAAAAAAAAAAAAAAAAAAATTATTAATAAAAATATTGAATAATTTTTTTTTTAATAATTTTTTTTTGGCTTCCCCTGTTATTTTACCCACGCGACGCCACTGCTGGGAAGGCCAAATCAGAAGTCTACTGTCTTCTTTTGATTTGTATTTCCTGACCACCTCATTCCAAACCATCAGTGTGTTCAGTTCAGAGTTTTTATTTGCCACATGGAATCATACAATCATAGTTTCTTCAGTACACAATCATAAATAGTCATTCCATGGACAAAAGGAGCAGGAAGAAGAATAAATCTTATAGTTACCTGCCCCTTATTCCTAAACTAACAAGTATTTACTTAATGGTCGGCGTACAACCTAATTTACACAAATAATAATTTATACCATTATAAAAGAAACACACAATCCACAGTTAAACAAGAACTTTTTTTATAATAATAATAATGATAAAGAATAAAGAATAAAAGAAAGAGAAGAAGAAAAAAAGAAAATATCTCACTATTCAGATCACATTTATTTATTTATTTTATTTTTATTTATTTATTCGTACATGGAATTACCACAGTCCAACAGTACATTCATATAATTCACCAATTTATATATATATTTATATATATTTGTGTGTTCTCGATAACGTTAGGTTATGACTATAACCAAGTTCTGTTAACACTTAGTGAACGCTCAGCGTTTCATGCATATATCTCGCTTCAGCATATATACACTGAATAATTTCACAAATGTACCTTTAAATGCCAGCATTCATCTGGCCACACCCCCATCCGCTTACCTATATAAGCAGGGATGGTGCCACACACTCCTTCCCAACAAATTTCACCACAATGAAAAATCAAGGGCCGCAGCGGCGTCTAGATGCTGAGCGTTCACTAAGTGTTAACAGAACGTTCTGTATCACACTAGCTCACGCTCAGCGTTTCATGCATAATAGGAGCTGAGCGGGAGCTAGAAGCTCGACAAATGTACCCTGCTGAGGCCCCCCACAACCATCAGATCAGGGAGGGCCGAGCCCCCCCGACCCACCCTAATGGAGGGCACCCCCCCTATTGGTGGCTTCACGGGAGGGCGACGGACCCGACCGTGCGAAGAGGCACTCAAGCAACTCAACGCACAGGGTGAGCAGACCGTGGCTTGACCCCACGACTACACACACGCACAACCCGCATGCCACCCGGGATAGAACGGAGGGATAAACCTCGTTACTGCCCCCAGAATCACGGGGTCAAGGGTAAACCCAACCCTGTGGCAAGGCCGTAGCAGCGGAGCGCGAAGGAAGACCCAGACCCACCAAAGGGACTGGACCCCCTGGAACGGGGGCCCGGAGAAGTCCATGATGCCAGCATCAAGACCCCACCAGGTGGGCACTTAGTGACCCCGCCCCCCACATCGCCAGCGTATTCGGACAAAGGCCCCTCAGCCGAGCGGGCCCTGTCCCCCCAATAGTACACCGCCTGGCACACTGACCCTGCAGAACAGGCAGTCAGCATGGCCGTAAGCACACAAAAAAGGTTAACCAACGGAAGCAGGCAGCGCACCGGGAAAAAACCAGGCAACAGGCTATTAACCCTAGCCTGGAGACTGCGGACGAGACAGGCGCCAGAGGGGACAGCTGAACACAGCCGCCCCGGCGGAAGGAGCGTAAGCTGGCGGTGTTGCATGACGAAGCCTCCATTTAAAAACCCCCACCCAGAGGGGTTGAGGCAGAGAAGGCTGACACGATTGGCAGACGTCATGAATGTGCAGGGGCACCCTCAAACGGTGAACCCGGGAGTTGACACTGCTCCAACACACCAGGGAATCAACCACCTTGGCGTTACCCAACGCGGTGGTTGTTCCTATAACCCCTCAAGAAAAAACTCCAAAACACACCTGCGGGTATACACCGGCTATACCGCAGTACAAGTGTTTCAGTTTTCAAAAAAGGGTTAACCCAGGCCTACGGGTCGACGAAACATTACTTCGGACCGGGCCTGGCGATACGGGAAGCACAGGGTCACCAGAGGAGGTCAAAGACCACCCCAACAGGCCCCTCTTCGCCATGCGTGAGAGAGGAGCGAAAAAGAATGGAGAACCAGCCCCTAAGCACACCGTACTTGGTATTCCCAGGCGGTCTCCCAACCAAGTACTAACCAGGACCAACCTGTGTAGCGGCCGAGATCCGACAAGATCGAGCGTGTACAGGTTGGCATGGCCGTAAGCCATTACGACAGTGCTGAGTAAAAACGTACCCAACCAGGGTCTCCATAGTGCTTAACCCTGTGACACCCGGACCGGGATGTGGTCGTCCGAAGAGGAAAAACCTCCATCTCAGTTGCTCTATAAAAACGCTGTTTTAACCTCAAGCAACCAAGGCGTGCCAGTCAGTCGCCTGTTTATAGCGAGCTAGCACTATACGTGCGTCGGGACACACCCACATCAATGAACAGGCTATTTAGACCTGTCATTGAATCCCCAAGGCGCCCAGGGGAACGACAAGAGGGGTGTGACACTTCCTAACTCCAACTATTTTTTTTTTTTTTTTTTTGATCTTTTTCCCCCTCCATTTTTCCTCCGATTTTCTCCCATCCCAATGTTAGTCGTATGCCAATTCCCAGTCCCTTCCTGGTCGCTGCGCACTTACCCCCCACAATCAGATCATCTGGGAGAGTGGAGGCTACCACGTGCTTCCTCCGACACACATCCAGCCAATCACTGCTTCTTTTCACCTGGCAGCGCGGATTCTCATTGTTTCACATTTTTACATCCCACCACCCTCCCATAGGAAGGAGACGGGAATCCCCAGAGAGACTTCCCACGCGAGCTGTACAGATTGAAACGAATATATTGCACCTTGAGCCATGTAGAAAATTGGTTTTTAGGGCTCTCCGGGGAAGAGGCACTGAACCCATACACACTCAATAATCGAATTGAATCGAATACATAAACAATAGAATAGGACACCTTCTAGAGGGTCCACTCACTTTGACAATCTGAGGAGGAAGGCTCTGTACTCTGATGGAGGCTCCCTCACATGGAAGGAGGAGTCCGAACTCACAGAAGGCCCGAATAGGCGCTTGGTGAGGAGGAGCCCTGACCACCCCCCCGAAACAGATCCATCACATGGACCTGAACAGCACACGGAAGTCCTACCAACAGAGACGCGCACGGTGATGTACTCTATGGCGGGGGAATTTCTGCGGTGCACACGCCCAATATTCCAGGCCGTGGGACCAGGGAAACTCTTTTAGGAAAATAAAGTTTCTCCAGCAGTCATAGCACAACCTCAGCAATCAAGCTAAGGGTTGCATCGCATCCCTACCACACAAAGACACAATGTAGTGCAACAACATGTCTGATAGGAGGATGAAGAAGTCCCCAGGGAACCGTGGGGAAAAACACAATCCTCCTACTTTACCCTTAATACGGCCAGTTAAAACAGGAACCTGTTAATATGTGAACACACTGTTCATTGTCATCACAGGCTGAGAAAAGAATATTCTTTCACTCATTTGTCACTAAGCATAGCTTCATAGGTTAGTTACCTTAGTTGTGAGTACACGGTACATAACAACACACATGATGTTTCTCACACAACAACCAGATCATTTTCACATCTGTAACAACAACCCGATTTGCCCGGAGAAGCTAATTACCAGTGACAAGACAGTTCACACAAAACTCGCGTCGTATCCCAAATGCATTGCAGCAACACACGTTTTTGGAAAACAGCGTTATTTACAAAACATGTAGAAGGTAAAGCCGGAAGACGCGTATAAGGTCTGGTCAAACCTTTGTCCTACCCGGAGCGTAGATCAGCGAAGTGCAGTCTCAAGACACCGTAGAAACACAGCCATCCTGTGTTGTTCGATCTGGGCAGCGTCGCCGCTCCACCCGTCGCTACGGTCCGTTTTGTTGACGCAATCCTTGCCGTCCTGGCTCAGGGCAGGGTCGACGAACATCCCCTGTCAAAGATGACGTCGTAGTCAAGAGTGTAAAACATGTTATAATCAAAGCACGTTCAACAGAGTAGCATTAAGCTAACGGCCGCTCCAACCGTTGGTCGCTACTGCCCCTGCTCGCGAGACGCCGAGCGAACGGCGCACGCGACCAGAGGGGAGCTCGCGGCGGCGCGCGAGTAGCCGGAGCTACCCCGCGCTGGCCTTGTCCGATAGCAGCAAGCTAACGTTTCCTAGTGATCACAACAGGCTAGCGCCGCAGCTAACAGCTGACTGGCTAACAGTAGGCCCAACCTCTGTAGGCCACACAGTGATCCCAGCAGGCTAACGCCGCAGCTAACAGCTGACTGGCTAACCGTAAGCTAAGCAGCTATCACCTGAACTTGTACACAATGATATAACACTCACCCAGACAGGCCGCCGTTCTGAAACCCTCCTCACTTTTTAAGAGAAAAGAGAAACAAGATGTCAACACAGCTTTACAACGGTGATTTTACCAACACCCGACGGAGTCAGCACAATACCAAACTGGCCTGTGTAGCTGACTTGAACATAGATCTTCCGCTATCGAACATCTTATGCACATATCTCCTCGTGAAGGAATACTCTCATTTGGATATGAAAGAAGGGGCTACACGGTGACAGAGAGATACCCACTCGTCCAGAAAACACAGGGATCACCAGTGTTAATGGTCGCGGCCCACTAGTTAAAACTACAATGGTCTTCAGACCAAGGTCTTCTGTCGCCTAGGAGGCTGAACAAAGGACCCTAGCCTGGGGCCGGTTTTCATAAACATTGTCAATTAGCTCCCATAGCACTAACAGACAAGTGAAGCCTGCCAGCAACAGTACTCACCCAACCTGAAACCCACCACTTCTCACAACAGCGGCGCGTCCTACAGTTCAGCTGTGGTCTGAAAGGTTTCACCCCAACCAACACAACAAGGAACTGCAGTTGAGAAGCATGCAGCGGCGTGCTCCCAATACGAAAACCGGTGGAGGGTTTTAGAATGATCACCATCTTCCAGACACTCCAGTGACGAAGACAACATCGCCGTATTTTCTCGAAAATAGTGAGAGAGAAAATAAAGATATGATGTCAACGTATCTCCTTGTTCTTCCTCTCCTCGTAAACATTGCTTTTCCAGCAAATATTTTTCTCCACGTCAAGTGGGCATATGAGCAACACGTTGCTTGTGATGAAATTTGAGAAGGAGATGAGTGTGTGGCACCATCCCTGCTTATATAGGTAAGCGGATGGGGGTGTGGCCAGATGAATGCTGGCATTTAAAGGTACATTTGTGAAATTATTCAGTGTATATATGCTGAAGCGAGATATATGCATGAAACGCTGAGCGTGAGCTAGTGTGATACAGAACTCACTTTATGTGTGATTCGTACAGCCCTCTTCTGTAGTATATATAATGGTTTTATATTAGTCCCATAAGTATTCCCCCATACTTCAACACAATAACTGATATAAGGTGAGATGAGTGAGCAGTAGAGTGTTCTCATTGCCTCATACTCTAACACATCCTTTACTTTATTCATAACAGAAATACTCTTGGACATCTTTTTTTTTAACGTGTGCTATGTGCGATTTCCATGTTAATTTATCATCCATAATCACACCAAGAAAACGAAATTCATTAACTCTCTCTATATCAACTCCATCTATGGTCAGTACTATGTTTTCATCTAGTTTTCAATTGCCAAAAATCATAAATTTAGTTTTTTTCAGATTCAGTGATAGCTTATTTACATCAAACCATTTCTTTAGCGTTGTCATTTCATACACAATATATTCAGCTAGTTCCTTTAAATTATTTCCAGAGCAAAAAAAATTTGTATCATCAGCAAACAAGACAAACTGTAATAGTTTTGAAACATCACAAATATCATTAATATATAAAAGAAAGAGTTTGGGCCCCAAAACCGAACCTTGCGGTACCCCACATTCAATTTTCATGAGCTCAGATTTGACATCTGCCAACTGCACATATTGTTGCCTATTGTGGAGATATTGCAGCATTGACGTCCTCTACATAGACCCCCTTCCATTCTTCATTCAAAAGATCATTCCTGAACATGTTTACAGCATCATCCCTTCTTAACCTTTTATATCTGTACCCATTCTCCTCCTTTGTTCTCTTCAATTGACAATCAAAAGTAACAAAAACAGGTAAGTGGTCACTTATATCATTTATGACTAATCCACTTATGTGTGGTCCACTATTGAATTATTTCCCTGTTTTGTTGTGTGTTCTTTCCCACCCAATCTGGCCTGAGGTTGGACACGTCCTAGGTGGGTCTCTATGTCCTTCCACCTGGCCCTGTATGCTCTTGAGCACCAGTAAACTGCATACCTCAGCTGGGCTGCATAGTAGTATTCCTTTAGATTAGGTAGTGTCAGGCCTCCTCCCTCTTTTTCAATTTGCAATGTTTTGAATTTCACCCTAGGTCTGCCCCCCGGCCATATGAACCTAGAGATCTGTCTGTCCCATGCTATGAATTGTGAGTCGGAGACCTTGACTGGTAGTGAGAGGAAGAGATACAACAGCCTTGGCAGAATATTCATTTTGATCACTTCTATTCTGGTACTGAAATCCATCATGTGTGTAGCCCATCTCGACCAGTCCTTCTGTAATTTATCATTAATCTTATTGTAGTTAGCCGCTTCTAATTTGCGCATATCCTTGGTGATAATCACTCCCAGGTAGGTTATTGATTCAGCTTCCCAGTTCAGTTTGTAGTCATTCCTCATTCCACTACTGGGTGAGAAGTTGTACTGTAAGTGAGAATCTAGGATATCTGTGGTGGGGATTTCAATGTACGTTTAAACCCGCGGCTGGATGCCTCAAGTGGCAACACAGAGACAAGACCCATAATTAGGAAAATAAATGCATTAATGAAAGAACTGGGAATTATAGATGTATGGAGAGAACTTTACCCAACCAGCAGGGACTACACACATTATTCTTCCCCACACGCAGTATACTCAAGGATAGATTATTTCTTCACCTACAATAAAGACCTACACAGAATAAATAAATGCGACATAGACCCGATCGCTCTCTCCGACCACAGCCCTATATATATGTCGGTACACCTCAACAGAAAGCCAAGGTCTACACTATGGAGGCTGAACTCAGAAATACTGAATAACCCAGGAACTAAAGAATCCCTGAAGACGGAAATAGAAACTTATCTAGAAATAAACGATAATGACGAGGTGGCACCAACCATACTCTGGGATGCGCTAAAAGCGGTACTAAGAGGTAAAATCATCGCCATTACATCACACTTAAAGAAACTTAGAGGATAAAGATTACACAACCTAGAGATCAAATTAAAACACCTACAAAGACAACATAGTCACAATCTAGACAAAGGAGTGAAACAAGAGATGAAAGACATATAGAACAAGATAAATGAAATAAGCAACCTAGAAATACAAAAAAAACTACTATTCACAAAACAACGACACTATGAGGTGGGTGGGAAATCACTGAAACTCCTATCATACAGATTAAGGAAACAACAAGCAGATAATGCAATATATAAAATAAGGAACCCCGTCACAGGAACAATTGAATGTAGGCAAGACAAAATCCAACAGAACTTCGAAAACTTCTATAAAACTCTGTACTCCCAACCTAAAATAGACAACAACTTCCAGATCGCGACATTCCTCTCCTCTCTAGACCTACCCAAAGTCACAGTAGAGCAAAATAAAAATTTGATAAACGAAATAACAATAGATGATTTACACACTGCAATTTCTAGATTAAAAACAAATAAATCCCCGGGCACAGATGGCTTCACCGCAGAATGGTACAAAACATTCAGAGACCAACTGACCCCAACTCTATTGAAGGCATTCAATTGGGTACTAGAAAAAAAAGAAATCCCCCCCTCCTGGAGAGAAGCAATAATCTCAGTCATCCCGAAGGAAGGGAAGGACAAACTGGAATGTGGCAGCTACCGCCCCGTAAGTGTATTAAACTTGGAATATAAATTGTTTACATCTATTATATCACAAAGAATAGATAAGATCCTACCCAACCTTATACACCTGGACCAGACAGGATTCATTAGACAGAGGCTGACACAAGACAACATCAGAAGATCATTACACATTATTAGACACATCAACCAAACGGGAATAGAGGCAGCCCTAATAAATTTAGATGCAGAGAAAGCATTTGACTCGGTAAGGTGGTCCTTCTTATATAAGGTATTAGAGAAATTTGGCTTTCATGAGTCCATAATAGCAACCTTTCAAGCCCTATATGACAAACCAACTGCAAGGATCAAAATTAATGGGGACCTATCTGAATCCTTCACTCTAGAACGCAGGACTAGACAGGGTTGTCCGGCTTCTCCAGGACTGTTCGCGCTTTTTATAGAACCACTGAGCCAATGGATACGACAAAATGTTGACATAAAAGGAGTGGGCATGGCAGACGGAGAACATAAACTAAGCCTTTTTGCAGATGATGTCATGGTGTACCTAACGCAACCCACACAGACAATACCAAAACTAAAATTACATAAAAACTAAAAAACGTACTAGAATTATATGGGACGCTTTCAGGTTATAAATTAAATATCCTGAAGACTCAAATTCTGACGTTCAACTACAACCCTCCCAACCATATTAGAGGGAAATACAATCTGAAATGGGATGTAGACTCACTAAAATACCTGGGTGTGAACCTGCCAAGGGATATCTCAAAAATATTTTATCTCAACTACGGCCCTTTAAATGAAAAACTAAAGTCAGACATATTAAGATGGAGCCTCATCCCCTTCCTAAGTTTAACCTCCAGGGTGGACTCAATAAAGATGAACATTTTACCAAGACTGCTATACCTGTTCCAGACACTCCCAGTGGAGATACCCACTAAGCAATTCATGGAATGGGATAGACTAATATCAAGATTCCTCTGGCAGTGGAAAAAACCCAGAATCAGATACAAAACGCTACAGACAAGAAAAGAAAAAGGGGGAATAAACCTACCCTGCTTACGGGACTACTTCTATGCAGCCCAACTGAGGCCAATAGTTTGCTGGTGCGCCCCATCGTACTCAGCAAGATGGAAGGAAATTGAAAGCGAAATGACAGACGGGGTCCCACTAGCAGCAATAGTGGCAGATAACAAATTAATAGACAACATGAAAGAAAAAAACAACCCCTGGATTAATGTAGCACTGAGAATCTGGCAGGACACGATCAAGCTGTGTGGAGTGAAGGGTCCGCTCAGAATGTTGAGATGGTGTGCATTCGATTCCAATTTTCCCCCAAATAAATCAGATGGCAGATTCAAAGTATGGACAGATAAAGGCCTAACAAATTATTCTACTTTTGTCCACAAAGGGGTGTTTCAGAGCTTCGAATCACTACAGAGAAGACACGGACTGGAGCAAAAAGATTTCTTTAGATACCTGCAGGTACGACATTACTTCAATCAAAATTTTGTGGGAGAAATAGGAACGGGAGAACAAGAAATCATGGAAGTGTTTACATCAGCAGTCAAATCATCAAAATGTAATAGGATCGTCTCCAGAATATACAGAGGACTCTGCCAGGCCAAATCAAAATCAACTAACACAATGTACATAAAGGAGAAATGGGAAAAAGAATGCAATATGTCAATCTCAGGAGAGGTATGGGACAGATTATGTACACAACAATGGGAAACAACAGGCTCAAACAACTGGAGGGAATTTGGCTGGAAGAACCTAGTAAGGTTTTTTATCACCCCATGGCAAAAAAAACATCAGGGGACCGGGGAAAAATGCTGGCGATCCTGTGGGCTAAACGAAGCCAATCATTCACATATATTCTGGGAATGCCAAACCCTGGTACCCTGGTAATTTTTTAGATTGACATCCCCTTCAAATTTGACACCCTATACCTAGGAAATATTCCCTATGAAAAATGGGACTTCAATGACAAAAAATTGATAATGATACTTCTGATAGCAAGCAAGAAAGCTATCACAAGAAGATGGTTAAAACCAGAGGCACCTACAGTAGAAGATTGGATAGACGTAACTCATGACATCTACATAATGGAAAAGATGTCATTTTCAATACAAATTCAGCAGGAGAAGTTCTACCGGATCTGGTCGAAATGGACAGAATACGTCAAACACACACGATCTGACTTCTGCTAAAAGTAATAACGATCTAATGTAAAGGATCCTCCCCAGGAACAACCGCTAGCCTGTCTGATATATTGTATTATTGTTTTATGTTCTGTCTTATGTCTGACCCTATGTGATGCCCCCCCCCCCTTTTTTTTTATCTTAATTAAAAATTTATTTTGTCCTTGTTTTTATTATTGAATCTTATTTTAGTTTGTCTTTTATTTTATCTTTTATGTTTTCTTCTTCTCTCCTCTCTTTTTGTCACCCCCACCCCTTCCCCTTCCCTCTTTCTCTCCTTCCCCCCTCTTTCCTCCCCAACTTCTGCTCACTCTATGTTACCAAAAAATGTATCTAGTGGCCATTGCCCACTGGTAAAATAAAAAATTTCAAAAAAAGAGAATCTGGGTTTTTGCGACATTCAGCTTGTATCCTGACATCCAGCCATAATCCTCTAGTATGGTCATTAACTTGGAGAAGGTCAAACTTGGGTTCTGGAGGTATATTATAATATCATCCGCGAAAAGGCCTATCCTGTGTTCCCCCCTTGCTATTCTAACACCCTTAATTTCTTTACTTTCTCGAATGGCTTGGGCTAATGGTTCTACGAAAATCGCAAAGAGGGCGGGGCTTGCACAACATCGCTGGCGCGTCCCTCTGAACAGTTTGAATCTGTCCGACAAGCTACCGTTAATCTTTACTCTGGCATTTGGATTGTCGTATAGAGCTCTTATACAGCTGATGAATTATTCGTCGAATCCAAATCTTTCCAAAACCCTAAACAGGAAGGACCACCTGACCCTGTCGAAGGCCTTTTCTGTATCTAAGTTGTTGTTTTTCCACCTGTTCTATCACATGCAAAGTGCGCCTAACATTGTCCTGTGTCTGTCTGCCTATTATGAACCCTGTCTGGTCCTCGTGAATCAGGTCAGGGAGGATGTCCTCCATTCTCCTAGTCATAAATAGATGTGAACAGCTTGTAATCCCCATTTAACATCGATATGGGACGATATGATTCGCAAAGCTCCTAATTCTTCCCTTCTTTTGGTATAACTGCTATCACCGCCTCTTTCCAGGACGGGGGGGCTTCTGCCTTTTCAAGTGTCCAGTTAAAAGAATCTAGCATTACTGGGGCCAGGTCTTCTTTAAAGATTTTGTACCACTCGTTTGGAAATCCGTCGCTCCCTGGTGTTTTGTTTGCTTTCAGTCTTCCTATGGCTATATCTAGTTCTTCCTTTGTGATGGGGGAGATCAAGGCTTTATTCTCTATTTTCCCTATATATATAAAAACTGTACAATTTTCTCCTCGTCTTCCATCTCGGGTTGCGAGTACAACTTTTCATAGTATTCCTTGAATATACGTTGAATTTCTTCAGGTTCATAAATCGCTTCTCCTGTTTGGGATTCCCTGATCTTGTGAATAAAGTGTCTACTCTGCTGGGCCCTGAGTCATTTTGCTAAGATCTTGGTTGCCCTCGGGTCTGATTCATAGAAGTTTTTTTTTTTGTGTATCTTAAATTCTTCTCTATCTCTCCCTTTCCCATCTCCTCAAGCTGTGATTGTATCCCCTTCATCTGTTCCCTGTCACCCCCCCCCTGCCCTCCCTGCACCTGTTGCTTGAGTTTTATCAAGTCTCTCTGTAATTGATCATATTTCATTCGCCTATACTTATTCAAGTGTGCAGTCTTTGAGATTAGGTATCCCCTCATAATTGCCTTGATTGTGTCCCATAGGATGGTCGGTTTAACTCGGCTGTCCACATTATTTTTAATAGATTCGGTTATCTCCCTCCTGACCTGATTCACGAGTTCCTCCCCATTCAGAATCCCCAAGTTCAGCCTCCAGAGCGTGTCTCGCTTTCTGTTGTTCAAGTGTATGGTCAGATATACCATATTGTGATCTGAGATATCTGCCGTTCCTATCGAGCAGCTCTCCACCCTGTGTCTCTCTCTCTTATCTATTAAAAAGAAGTCTAGCCTAGAGTGTACCTTGTGCGTCGCAGAGTAATGAGTATAGTCCCTTCCTCCTGCCTTTAGGTTTCTCCATACCTCCATCATTCCCGCATCACGGGATATTCAAGTCCTTTGATCTCTGAGAGTTGTGTCTGGATTTACTTGTTGTGTCTAGTGAATAATTCAATATAGTATTCCAGTCCCCTGCACATAAGATAAGATAAGATATTCCTTTATTGATCCCCTTGGGGAAATTCAGGCATCATAGCAGCATGGGGGGGAGGGGGGGGGGCGGTACAGGTAGTAAAAACAACACAGTGTACAGGTAGTCAAAACAACACAGGCAGTGTAAACAATTTGGTCAATATGGTCAATATAATTTACTATCTGACTAGCTGAAGAAATATTCACATTATTCACAGTGCCACATAAGGTGCAGTATGCCTAAGGTAGTGTTATAATTTACTATCTACTGAGTATACATTATTCACAGTATCACGGTATCCACTGAATATACATTATTCACAGTATCACAGTATCACAGTATCCACCTAAGGTGCAGTAAGCCTAAGGTAGTGTAGGTTGTCCTCCTTGGGTTCCTATAAGTCCCAGGTCAATGTCTGGTAGCAGTTGCTGTCGCTGCCCCCTGTTGTGGAGCTTGGAGGCTGCTAGTTGCTGCCCACTGTTGTGGAGCCTGATGGCCGCTGGTATGAAGGACTGTCCGAGGCGGTTAGTTGAGTGTCGGGGGGGAATGAGTCTGTGGCTGAACGAGCTTCTCATCTTGACTAGCTCGTCGTAGAGGGGGTGGTAGGGGTTCTCCATGATGGCAGCCAGCTTCCTTATCATCCCCCTCTCTGCCATCACCTCAAGTCTAGGTAGCTCGACTCCCACCACGGAGCTAGCCTTCCTCACCAGCTTGATGAGCTTGTTGGTGTCCCTTGAGTTGATGTAGCCTCCCCAGCATGCCACAGCATAGAAGAGGATGCTGGCCACAACAGACTGGTAAAAAGACTGCAGCAGTCTGTTGCACACATTGAAGGACCTGAGTCTCCTCAGGAAGAACAGCCTGCTCTGTCCCTTCCTGTAGAGGGCCTCTGTGTTATCCGACCAGTCCAGTTTATTGTTCAGGTGTACCCCAAGGAACTTATATGAGTCCACCATCTCCACATCCACCCCTCGGATGGAGATGGGAATCGGGGGGGGCCTCTTCTTGCCCCTCCGGAAGTCCACCACCAGCTCCTTGGTCTTACTGGTGTTGAGTTGGAGGTGGTTGCTGTCGCTCCACCCCACGAAACTCTCCACCAGGGCTCTGTACTCCTCCTCATCATCGTCGGTGATGTAGCTTACGATGGAGGAGTCGTCTGAGAACTTCTGCACGTGGCACCCGCTTGAGTTGCGGCAGAAGTCTGAGGTGTAGAGGGTGAAGAGGAAGGGTGACAGCACAGTTCCTTGGGGGGCGCCAGTGTTGCTCACCAGTACGTCAGACTGACTGTCCTTTAGTCTGACGTACTGTGGCCTCTCAGTGAGATAGTCCTTGATCCAGGCCACCAGTATCCCTTCCGCCTCAGAGGCTATTGTGTCAAATAAGATTCTGAAAAAACTTCTGTCGCTCTGGGGGGGGGGGGGGGGGGGGGGGGGGGGTATGTGTTCACTAGTGTCATAATTACATTATCTATTTTACATGTAACTATCGAGTATCTCCCTTCTCTATCCTTTTTCTCTTTTATCAGTTCAAAATTGAGAGAGTTCGAAAATCAGGGTTGCCACCCCTCTCTTCCTATTATTTTTGCAAGAACTAGAAAATGTATTTCGATATCCAAACTTTTTCAACTTTTCATGCTCTATTTTTGACATGTGTGTTTCTTGCAGGAAGATCACTTGTGTCTTCTCTCTTCTGATTTTTTCCCGACATTCCTTTTCCAGTTCTTGCATACATTAGCGGCTCCCCTTACCATACATTTTCTCCCGACATTAAACATGTAACATTTAGCACACATAGTGACCTCCAAACGAGGGGGGAACACCCACTCCTCTTCGGTACTTATCCCGTTGGTATGTGCGAGGGAAAGCCCCTCGTAGGGAGAGGGCCCTTCGCTAAGGGTGTAAGACGAGGTGACAAACTGAAACCCCCCCATCCCTTAATCCAACGTTAACCAATAAAGAAAACCTACGCTAATAAAAATGACCTCGCTCCTCCCGGGCGCTTATTTGAACATTACCACGGCCGTCATGACCGGTCCGTAGGATTCCACTCATTGTTATTTACGACGTATGTATTCGCTGAGTTTCTCTCTTGCCCTCAGTGCTGCTACTCGACCCGTCTGCCTGCCTGGTGTTGATGCCGGTGCCTGGTCCCGCTTTCCTCTCCTCCGCGTTCCCTCTCCTCCATCCCTCTCCTTTTCCCCTTCCATTTCTTCCACCGTGATGCCTCGCCTCTTCAGTTCGCTGTGCGTCTCGTTTGCGCTCGTGTAGGTCTTGACTCCGGAGTCCCAGTGGATCCTCATGCTGTAGTATGGAGTCTGGAAGCGGATTCCTTTTATCTTTAGTGCTTTTTTTATACAGTTGTACTCCCTTTGTTTCTTCGCGACTTCAGGTGCATAGTCATGGTCTATATAGATTGTCTTGTTGCCCATTTGTATATTTCCCTTCTTCCACGCTTCTCTCAGCACCAGTTCCTTGGTCAGGTATTCCTGGAAGATAACAATAATGTGCCTTGGCGCAGCGCCTTCTGACGGTCTCGTTGCCTGTGCACGGTGGGCCCCTTGCAGCTTGAATTCTATGTCCGGTGGGAACGATAGCTTGTTTATGAGAAACTGTTCGATAAACTTTGGAACCGAGTCCCCCTCCCTTCCCTCCTCCATCCCGAATATGCGGATGTTGTTCTTCCTCGCCCTGGATTTCAGGTCCACCAACCTGTACTGTGCGACTCGGTGTTCCTCTAGGCTCGCTCTGAGTGCATCCGACATCTCCACCATCCAGTCCTCCATTTTGTCCACTCGGCTCTCCACCTCGTCCACTCTTTGATTTAGGCTCTGTATCTCAAAGGCGATAGTATCGAGCTTTGCCTTTATGTCTTCGCTAACTCTCCTGAGCTCTTCTTTTAAGTCGGTTCTCAGTTATTTTATCGCTTCCACTATGCCCACCTGGTCCATGTTCTGCTCGTGTCCCGACTGCACGCTGGGAGCGTTAGCTTCGGTATCGGGTCCTTTCGTCGTCTCGTTTTTCCGAGTTATTGAATGTTTTTTTCCTTTTTTTTCGGTTCTTCTCTTTCTTTCTCCCACTCATCTACCTTTCTGTCTTGTTTGAATGTTTACTTTGAGTTCTTGAGTGTCTGAAATTCACTTTGCCCAGGAGCTCGGCTTCTTATGCATCTGTGCTCTCTGCTGGCATACCGGAAGTGAAGAAAAGTTTTTCTGTAGTAGTTAGTAGTCCAGAGATAGTATTTCCCCAGAAGGTGCTATGGCTTACAAATCCAGACGGAGCCATAGCCTGAAGCCTTATGTAGTACATATCCAAATCATAAAGATCCATTCAGAAATGAGTGATTAGGAGTGATTTTGGTAAACTGTGTACAAAGAAAAACTCAGTTTTCTCATAGACTTCAATTCATTCGGCTGTTTTGCTCTTCCTGTTTTCATGTTTTTGTTTTTTTGTGTTTTTTTTATTTAGATCCACATGGAAAGCCACACTCATTGGCTACAACGATCCACAATCATTTTCGAGATCGGATCTAGATTGATGGAACTACTGCAGCCTGAGTCGGGAGTGGTATTTTGCGCAATCCACAAAGGGCTATCCCAGGCAACAAATGGGGCTTTAATTCGATATATATATATATATATATTGTATTACAAAATATGCACACCCAAGCCACTAGGGGTCACCAAAGTTCCGGTTGCCAAAAGTCCAAAAAACTTCCCATATGTGGGACGGCGCATGCTAAGAGTTATTTCCACCAGGCTGGAAAGAGATTATGTGTTTGGTCACAAGTGTCTGTCTGTGCGTGAGTCTCTCTGCAGCTAATCTCACAAACTACAGGGCCGATTTGGATCAAACGTTGCTCATAGGCTGAAAGCAGGCCAGGGACCTTAAACCTTGAATATTTTTCGAATCGGGCAATGACAAGTATGGAATTTGAATACATTTCCATCATTGTCCATTGAGAGATTACATTCACTATAACGTTCACTGGGAACCTGTGTGCACTCATGTGAGTTGTCGTTGCATAATGCAATTTGTTGCAAGTTCCTGTACTAGGCCACTGTCATCATCTTATCAACCAGGAAATGCTTGCGTGAAACCTAGCATAAAAATTATATATGCACAGAAAAAATTATTTATTCAGCAAATCTCTTACAACATTGTGTGAAACAAGGCAGCTGCTCTGGTCAGAAATCCTCACTCACAGGGCTCTATAGTACGACTGAAGATGAATGTTTACACTGAACTCTGTTTAGTACACCACTACACCAGTCTCTCTTCTCTCCATCCTTTCTAAAACACTTGAACGTGCTGTATCCAACCAACTTACTGCTTATCTCTTAAAGAATGACATCCTAGACCCTAATCAGTCAGGCTTCCGGACTGGCCACTCCACAGAAACGGCCCTCATTGCGGTCACAGAGGCACTTCACTTAGCAAAAGCAAAAGGCCTCTCCTCTGTCCTGATTCTGATCTGCAGCCTTCGACACAGTCAACCATCAGATCCTCCTTGCAAGAATGGGAGTGGCTGGCTCTGCGCTGACATGGCTGACAGCGTCTATACTTTCCGTAGCCGCATTTCTGGCAGACACTCTCTGATTTGGCCACTGTTGCCCAATCGCGTGACGAGCTGTGTCTTTGCCCATTTCCGCGTCGAACAGCCTGCAAACTACCTGGCATTCTATCGCCATGCTCTAAGACAGGGGTGGGCAATTATTTTTCCCGGGGGGCCGAATGAGCAACTGAAAATATGTTGGAGGGCCGGGCCAAAATTCCAAACTCAATTATGCATAATATACATTTTATTTCTATATAAAAAGCAGTAAATGGCATTGTTTTGACCCCTGGTAATAGTGTATGTTATTATTTGGCAATTAAAAGGTGAGGTTAGCTTTCAAAAATATCATTTATTCAAATAGAATTTATTTCCAAAATGATAAACAAAATGTGAAACATTAATAACAAAGGGCATGTATGAAAAAGTGCTATACAAATAAAGTTATTATTTTGAGTTTCATATACTATTGAAACAAGGATTTTCTTAGCTTTCTAAAGACATCACATCATCTTATAGCCAAAATAAACAAGACATGTCACTGAACTGTGTAAAGAAAAGTGTCCCAGTTTTGTAGCCTTATTTTACTTTACATGCCTATATTAAACATTTAATGTTTTCAGAACTGTGCAAAAAAAAGAAAAAAAATATCAAGTGTCCCATTTCACTTGTTATATTTCCACATTTTAGTGTTCTTCAGTTCTTTTTTTTTCATTCAGTGTGATAAATCCAGTCTCTGTTGAGCTTTAACAAGTCCATCAAAGTCAGGTTGCATGTCTGAGGTGGAGATGCGAAGCACAGCTGCCAGATGTTCATCAGTGAGAGAGGATCTGTACCTGGACTTGGTAAACGTCATGACTGAGAATGTCTATTCACATTTGGATCCAAAGAGAACCAACATCTTCTGAGCATGTCTCCTCATGTTTGGAAAGTTCTCCTCCTTGAGAGCAGAGTAGAACTCTAGCAGTGATGCTGACTTAAAGTGCTCTTTCAGTAGTGAATCAGACTGCAGGTCAATGAGTTCAAGCTGAACATCAGTGGGTGCACTATCAACACTGCAGGTAAAGGGAGAGGAAACCAGCTGCATTTCATCCTCAACCTTTTTGAAATCTTGAAAACGCCTTGAAAATTCATCATGCAGTGCTCCTAACATGGATGAGTACATGTGCCGGTGATCAGCTGATGGTTTGACTTCTTTCAGGGTTTTCATGTGTTCGAGATTGTTGCTGCCTAGTTGCCTTGAAATGAATTGCAAATAAAAAAAATGTAATCTACCTACAGTTACAGCATTGCAAATTGAGGTCCCTCCTACCGCCATTCCAACGGCCATGGGTGTGGCTTCTGTTTTGTGCCGCCAGGAGGCGCAAAGTCAAAGTCAAGTTGGAATTATATCCATCCAGCGCACCGCTGTGTGTGTGTGTGTGTGTGCACACTACAGACATGGACATATTATTTTGCAATGTAATGCTTTTCTGTAGATTATTTGACTGTCATTGGTACAGTAATGGTGTGGTATTTTCGATTAACGTGCGTTTTTTATGGATAATCATCTAGATACAGTGCAGTATTATTCTTTACGAGACAACCCAACGTGCTGGCACCGAAGACCCGCCCCTACTCTGCCTCTGATTCACAGAATGTGGCTCTAGTTAGGCTCTGGGGGGAATGGAACTGGATGGAACCCAGTTGTGAGTAGGCTGGTGGATCGTGTAGTGAATTAACTGGTAAGATAACTTAGGTTTACCGTTCGTTTGTTTACTGCAGTTATGTCAGAACGACAATCAACTAATCAACTAACACTAGCAACTGCGCAAATAAAGCATATGAAGCATAGCATGTCAAGTTAAGGTTATGGTTATGGTCCCTCGAAAATAGAATGCGACCGCAAGGCTGGCCGTAACATTAGCTAACGTTCATTTAGCTGGATAGATGTACAGTACAGTAGCAGTACTGTCTATCTGTATGTCGTGTATGTCATATATGTTATGATGAATTGAAAATACAAGGCATTTATCTATGTTAAAATGTAAACTGGGCCGTCGACTCTTGTGATCAGGCTGTCCTGTGGATCGAATAATCATATTTTAAAATAAATGCAACTACTGCAGAGTAGGAATATCATTAGAATATTATTCTTTTGGTAACGTTTTATTTCTGACTACAGTACAGTATGTATTGGGTTGGGTGGACTGTACATTGGATCCCAACCAACGATCCCAACCAACGAACCAACCAACGAACTAGATTCTTGTACCGGATCTCCTCCCTGGTAAACAAGAATACCCTGAAGACTCTGGCAGGAGCACTCATTCAAGGGTACTGTTCTGAAGGGCCAGATTAACATTGAGAATCTATGTTTTATTGTTTTATATAACTTGTATATTATTTATATATATAAGCTATATCCCTTTAAGCCTCCGTTTGAATCATAGCATTATTCGCTTTCCTCATTGGATAATGCCCTTGACGTCGGAGGCGCCTAGAATCGCGCCCCTGAGACAAGTTCAAAGACGAGTCTGGACATGTTGGGACATGCCTGGGGCCAGCGCATTGATCCCAGACAAGAGCTTCGGCTGCGCACTAGAAAGCCCTCTAAGTATATATATGGTGGAAGGCGCGAACAGTAGCAGTTCGGTGAAGTAAGCGGTTGGTTAGTTCGTCAGTACAACGGTGAAGTTCAACCTAATGCAGTAACGTGAAGTTCGTCCGGAGTAATGCAACAGCAGTAGTGGAACCTAGCGTATAGCAGAGTCAAGTTCGACCTAACTTAATGTGAAGTAAAGAGTCGTCATTTAGTGTGAATCGTATTACAGCAGTTCGTTCGGTGTGCAGCATTAACAAGCAGTTCGTTCGTTTAGTAACTAGCGTGAACCTTAGCAAGTGTGTGTGGACTTAAAGTAATTAGTGCCAGCACACGAGGTGGGCCTAGTAGCAGAACTATTGGACATGTGCGCATTGGAACCTACCGTGGCGATATTGTAGAACCATTATTGGTTGGATTATAGTGATTGTGGAAACGTAGTACCGTGGAGAAGAGCATCGTTAATACCCACTGTCGTTTGGATTTAACTACCCTGAAGATTCGACCACGGGCTAGCTTCGTGGACGAAGCTGGCTGGCTATCATCATTGCTATCGGGCATTGGATTACAGCTATTACCTTGCTGCCGAGCACTTGGATTATAAAGACCGGATCCGTATGAGAACCCCTTTTTCTTCAAGTGAACAGCCTGAGTATCCATACATTCTTCCTTCCTCTGGAGCTTACAACTCTGGGAGGATATCACCAGTCTCCAGCTGTACCCTCGTTTTGCCCCCCTATATTGCCATCCCACGCCAGGCGGCGTCTGGTCTAGTATACCTAGCCTAGGAATTATTCATTCCCACTGACTTTGCTACTTGCTGACTTTCTAATATCATTCGCCATAAAAGAGCGACCCAGTAATTGACAGTTGTATCTTCTGCATAATAATAAATACTGTAAATGATATCTCCTTGTCACCGTGCCGTCTATTCTGAGTGTCTGCCATAATTAACTGTACTGTCTGGCAAGTAATAATAATAATAATAATATGTAGTAGTGGTTTAATCTATCACAATCTTTAATACAGTCAGGGTTTTGTAACCCCTCAGTTACAATTGGTCCTTCGAGCCGGAGGGTATCAGTAATCTTAATCATATTAATAGTAATATGGCCAGCGGCGGACACTCTCCAAACGGCTCTCCCAAACTAGCGCGCCCTAGGCGCCAACGTCAGCCCCTTCCACAATTGGAGGACTACGCTTTCGTTTTACTTCCTAGCTTATCTAAAAAGACGTTAAGCACGGATAAAACTAATAGTTTAAGCATGCCCAATCCTATCGACTTGTCGGCCCCACTAGTAGAGACCCCAGCGGGTTCAAACGAAACTGACTTAGCTCACGGGGGGGGACAAGCGGGACATGACGTGACTATGCCCAAAGACCACAGCGCCACCGAGATGGACCTCGGAGCACCAGAGGATAAAGACAGCGCCACCGAGATGGACCTCGGAGCGCAAGAGGATAAAGAGCGCGCATCCGAGATAGACCTCGGCGCGCAGCAAAGAGAAGAGTACCGCGTCTCAGAGATGGACCTCGGAGCGCGGGAGAAGATAAGAAGCAGCGCCCTCGAGATGGACCTCGGAGCGCGTAAAGAGAACAGGTCAACGCCAAGTCCTGTCAACTCCAGATCACCCTCATCAGCGTCATCCCCAAGCGAGGCCGACCAGAGACTAGCGCAAGCCCTGATCGCCACGCTGACAGCTTCAACCAAAAGAGACCGCCTCCAGGGTGAGTGTAACTGAGGGGTACAATTCCCTGACTGTATTAATCAAGTATGGTATCATTAAACCACTACCGTCTTATGTACATTATACTGGCCATACCGTACACAAGTATATGATGAGAACACTTCCCCACAATGAATCGGTTCTACACAAAGTTGTCTTTAAGTATTTATTAGCAGCAAGAATACATAATATACTTTACTTGAATGCACTTGTAAGGCAAAGGAATGTGCGTAGGCAAATCAATAATGAATGTCCATTCTCATATTACGCATGAGATAAGAATACAACCTGAATACTAGGAATTATATCTAGGGGATACTGGTAGGGGGGTTCCTACCGGTTGTAAGCCAGCAGGGGGAGCAAATGCTCTAATGCAAAGTCTGGTTCCACGGGGACTCAATAAGCTCCTGCTCGGGGAGGCGGTATTACTCCCTGGATCAGCGGACGAAATGCAGCCGCTGTAATCCCAGTATGCGTGCAGCACAGGTGGAAGCCGGTCAGCCTCTCCAATAGAGACGGGCTCGAATGATGTTCCTCGCGGTAGATCCCACAGCAGTGGGTGTAGACGACTCTTATCCGATCCAACAGCCTGGTTCAAAGCAATAAGAATAATAATCCAGCCGGAGAGGGGCTCTGCATTCACCGGTGTAGATCCTCCGGTGCGCGGTACTTCACATTAACTAAATTGAACTTGACGTTATTCAACCAAGCTCTGATCCTTTACTATCCTATTCGCACGCGGCTATAAGTGCTCTATTTAGACGCACGGTTGCTCCCTTCACTTGGTCGTTGACTCGTGATGAAGGCTTTACTAGTAAGGAGCGAACGATACGTTGAACAAACATATTAGGATAAAACAAGACTCTATTTTGGGGCAATACGGGCCCACTTCACAGCACGTTGTATCGTAGTGTGAGGCTTCAACTTGTTACTAAGACTCGAACTGAACTGAACTGAACTGAACTGAACTACTTCTGTATTCACCTGCGCCATATTTATATGTTGGGCGAATAAACTAGTACCAGCCTTATTTCTGTCTCGTAGTCCTGGGCAGAACCGGGCATGTACAGACATGTCTTGACGGTAGCTTTGAACTCGACTCTGGGGGTAAGACACTGGCGCTGGTGGCACGCCATCCAATAAGAGAACGAAATATTATGGTCTATACTAGGTTAAAGGGATATTCCGTGTATATGTACAAAGAATACACAAGGGATATCAAACGATATACAAATATTATGCAATATATATCAATCAATAAATACATATATTCGGTTTAATCTGACCCTTTGTAACAGCCGCCTCCTAATTAGTCCCACCTAATTAGCTAAGCAGAGACAGATTAACCGCACTGTCCACTACTCAATGTCTGTTGTGAGGGTAGGCAGTTCACAAAGTCAGGGGTCATGGTCGTCATTAAGCGAGTCGGGGAGCCTTGGCGACTCTATCAGCCTCGCCACGGGTCGGTTGTAGGTCCGCCCTTGGACGAGCACTTCTGCCACTCTGACCTTTCCGTCGGCACCAGTGGTCACTTTGCTTACGCGGCCGGCCGGCCACGCAGCTCGGGGTAGTGACTGGTCTATGGTCATGACGACTGGACGGGATGAAGGGGGGCTTAGGAGGAGGCGGGCCTGAGACTGCTTTGATCTGTGCTTGGCTGTGCCTCCTCCTCCTCCGTCTGTTTCTCTTGTTTGCTCTGTACCCCGTCTGAGGAGGGGCCGGTGCCGGCCGCCCCGTCAAGGAGTCGCTTGGGGTGCTGGGTTCGAGGTCAGCTACGTCTGGAGCGCAGCTGAGGGGGGTGGAGTTCCGAACTCCCTCTGGTGCCCACGGTTCTCTCACGGGCCTCTCGCTTAATGTCAATAGCCTCTGCTGTACGAGGGAGTGGCCGGTGTCGCTCGCCTTTGTGTGTAGGCAGCGTGTAGACGTGGGTTGACTGTCAAGTCCGTAGAGGGGGCCCTGGAGCGTCCATCCCAGTCGGGTCTGAACCGCGACTGGGCATCCTTTGGGTCCGATGTGGGCCGCCTCAATTGGGAGAATGAGGTCCGCGTGGTCGGAGCCGATGAGCAGGGTCGGTGTGGCGCCGTCGATAAGCGGTATAGGTAGTTGACGTAGGTGCACATACTTGGCCATCAGCTGTGGGATGGGGTAGGTGTACTGAGACAAGCCTATGTCGTGGCTGGTGAAGACGTTGGTTATACTATACTGCTTCTCGGGCTGGTCCACCGCTGCTATCTTGAAGGAGACCCTTTCACCTTTTATGGTCTTCTGGTCCCTTCTGATGGTGCGTATGGTCATGGTATCTTTGACACCCCGCAGGCCCAACTGGGCTGCTGCGGAAGCGAGGAGGAGAGTCTTTTCAGACCCATCGTCCAGGACGGCGTAAGTGTCCAGGACCTTGTCCTCGTAGCTCAGGAGCACTCTGACCACTTTGAGGAGCACTCGGGGGGTCCCGCTCTGCTTGGGGTCTATGTGGAGCACTCCTGTCTCGGGGGGGTTGTCACCTGTCTGTGGTGACACAGAATCTATATGGTGCGAGTCGCACCGTGACTCCCAGTGTCTGCTGTAGCAGTCGGGACACCAGGGAGCGGTCTGGTGGAACCTTGGTGCTGGTGCCACCGCCTCGGCATGGTACATTACCGCGACGGGCCCACTCTGTTGTCCTGTGGTCTTCTGGTGGGCTCCGCACAGTGCTGCGCGGTAAGTGGCGCCCGCCTGGGCCGCCCCTGCGCGGTAAGCGGCGCCCGCCTGGGCCGCCTCACGCCACTGGTCAACCTGGACGGGGTTCAGTGTCTTATATTCGGCGCACTGTGCCAGCCAGTGTCCGCCGTCGCAGTAGGTACAGTAGGGAGCGGTCTGGTGGCTCTTCGGTACTGGTGCCACCGCCTCGGCATGGTACATTACCGCGACGGGCCCACTCTGTTGTCCTGGCTGACGCCTGTTGATGTCATGCAGGACCTCCAAGTGGGTGCCACCGCACCTGCTGCACTTCTTCTTCAAGCGGCACTCAGCTGCTAGGTGGCTGCGCGCGCAGCGGAAGCAGCGGCGGTGGTCCTTGATCCACTGACTCACCTCGTCCGTGGTCAGCTTCCCGAAAGTGTCGCATTGGTACAGCCGATGTTCAAGTTCAAGTTCAAGTTCTTTAATAGTTGTCATACAGAAGTACAGAATACTTTCATACAAAATGCTTCTTACTGTTACGCTCCAGAGACTGTGCTAGACAAGATAGTATCAAATAACATAATAACATAATATAGCATGAATTTAGAAGAAGAAAATGAGGTCACAGTGTTCGGTATAGACATATGTACAATGTTCTGAGTTACCATATAATATACAATACACAATACTATGCAGTGTACTAATGTACAGTACTATCTAGTGCAAAGCAGAAATGGGATGAGGTACAATTTTAGGTACAATTTACAGTAAGGTGTACGAGTTGTAGTGCAATCCTTCATCCATAAATATAAAGTGTGGGGAGTGGGTGCTACAGTGTGTTTGTTTAAAGTGGGTGTGTGCTATAAGTGTGTGGAGTGGGTGCTACAGTCTTCCACTGGTCCTCTTTCGTCGAGGGGGTGTTGTGGTTCTTGTGCTGCGGTACTGATTCGGCTTGGTGCATAACGGTCACCAACCGGCGGTTATCTGTTGATCCCCAAGGTCAGAGTCTTGGGCTTGGTCCACTCCATACGAACGTGTCGAGTCGTAGGCTACTGACCTCCCTGGCGAGGAATTCAGATAGGTCTAGGAGGGATGCCTCTGGACCGTTGGGGTCGCGGTGGTCTCTCTGCCGCCGAAAGCGCTCTTGTCGGGCGGGAGGGAGCTTCTCTAGTATCCTCTCTACATTAGAGTTAGCGTACAGTTCATAGATCCCTTTTTCCTTTTGGGACCCCAGCATCCCTACCAGGGACTGTACCTTGATAGCGAGGTCATCTAATGCTCTGTTGTCTCTGGCTGGGGGGAGACGGTCAATGTCTCTTATCTCCTGTATCACGTAGTCCCATATGCGTCCATAACGTTGGTCGAGGGCTACTAGAGCCGCGGTGTATGGGGTAGTAGAGCTGGAATATGCCAGCGCTATATTGTGCGCTCTGGGCACCTTCAGGTGCTTGAGTAGGATAGCATACTTGTACGGTTCATCTGGTACGTCGGACAGCATAGTCTCTAGGCACATTCGTAGCTCTGTGTACTGTGCTCTGTTCTCGTGTGTGAAGTCCGGGAACGTCGGTGTGCCAAGGTACGATGCCATGGATGACTGGCACATCGGTGAGCGTTGGGGGAGAGGCCTCCTAGGCGAGTCTCCTCTTACGTGTTGTCTTGGGCTGGTACTTGGTGGGTACCAAGGGCCGGGTACCCAGGTGCTGTTCCTCGGGGCTGGCGGTGCGTCAAACTCACCCGTGAGTTGAGTCGGGGGTTTGTAGCGCAGGGCCTCGGGGCTGACTTCTGGGCTGTACTGGGCCTTCTGGTCCAGAGTACGTTGCTGCTGGTCGGGGCTGTACTGGGCCTCCTGGTCCAGCGTACGTTGCTGCTGGTCGGCTTGACATTCCTCCTCTTCCTCCTCCTCTCCCTCTGCTAGGACCTGAAGTCTTCTGTTCAGTCTCTCGGCATGGTCCGGTTCTTCCCGGTTGCTGGGTCTCGTATGGACCGGCCGGGGAGGGGGTTCGGAGACGTGGACAGGATCCTCCTGTTGGCGGGGTCCCGGGTCGCTTGGTCGGGTAGGGGAATGTGTCCTAGACCCTTGTCGTGACGATCTCCGGGAGCTCCGTGCGGAGTGAGGGGGTGTCGCCATGGTAATCAATTTGTCCATCAGCTGCGCCTGCAGCCGGTCGCGCTCTGTCTCGCGCTGGGCATGGGCGGCGTCGCGCGCTGCTTCGCGCTGGGCATTGGCGGCGTCGCGCTGCGCATTGGCTGCGGCGTGCTGCGCATCGGCGCGGCTTCTCTCAATGTTCTCTTCTGTCTGGAGGCGTCTGGTCTCCAGTCTTATGTGGTCGTCTTCACTCCTTTGTTGCGCCTGGAAGCGCTCTCGCTCGGCTGCAAAATGTTCGCGCTCGCGCGTCTGTTGCGCTTGAAGTCGATCGCGTTCGGTGGAGGCTGCCAGGGTGGCGATGAGTGCCTGCGCCAGCATCTTGTCCGCCTCGCTGGGGGAAGACGCCGGTCGAGGCGATCGGCTCCCGGCAGTACTCGTTGGAGATCTGTTCTCCGGGCACGCCCCGAGGTCCGTCTCCTGGGCGCGCTTCTCTTCTGGTAGTGGGTCGGGTTCCGTCCCTGGAGCACTTTCTTTATCCTGGAGCTCTCCGGGGACTGTCCCGTTGGCGTTGTCTGGGGGTAAAGTCATGTCATGTCCCTCCTGGTCCCCCCCGTGAGCTTGGTCAATTACGTTAGAACCCACTAGGGTCTCTACTGGCGGGGTAGCCTGGTCGGTAGGGTTGGACATAATTTTACTATCCGCTTTAGTTACTTTATCCGTATTTAACTTCCCTTTAAAGCTAGGTATTGGACTGACAGTGTATGCCTCTAGATAGGGAGGTGGCTGCCGTCTGCGCTGCGGGCGTTCTAGCTCGGGAGAACCGTTTGTGGAGTGTTCATCATCGGCCATGTTAATATTAATATTATATTAATATTACGCTAATTCTTATCCGGCTCGAAGGACCAATTGTAACTGAGGGGTACAATTCCCTGACTGTATTAATCAAGTATGGTATCATTAAACCACTACCGTCTTATGTACATTATACTGGCCATACCGTACACGAGTATATGATGAGAACACTTCCCCACAATGAATCGGTTCTACACAAAGTTGTCTTTAAGTATTTATTAGCAGCAAGAATACATAATATACTTTACTTGAATGCACTTGTATGGCAAAGGAATGTGCGTAGGCAAATCAATAATGAATGTCCATTCTCATATTACGCATGAGATAAGAATACAACCTGAATACTAGGAATTATATCTAGGGGATACTGGTAGGGGGGTTCCTACCGGTTGTAAGCCAGCAGGGGGAGCAAATGCTCTAATGCAAAGTCTGGTTCCACGGGGACTCAATAAGCTCCTGCTCGGGGAGGCGGTATTACTCCCTGGATCAGCGGACGAAAGGCAGCCGCTGTAATCCCAGTATGCGTGCAGCACAGGTGGAAGCCGGTCAGCCTCTCCAATAGAGACGGGCTCGAATGATGTTCCTCGCGGTAGATCCCACAGCAGTGGGTGTAGACGACTCTTATCCGATCCAACAGCCTGGTTCAAAGCAATAAGAATAATAATCCAGCCGGAGAGGGGCTCTGCATTCACCGGTGTAGATCCTCCGGTGCGCGGTACTTCACATTAACTAAATTGAACTTGACGTTATTCAACCAAGCTCTGATCCTTTACTATCCTATTCGCACGCGGCTATAAGTGCTCTATTTAGACGCACGGTTGCTCCCTTCACTTGGTCGTTGACTCGTGATGAAGGCTTTACTAGTAAGGAGCGAACGATACGTTGAACAAACGTATTAGGATAAAACAAGACTCTATTTTGGGGCAATACGGGCCCACTTCACAGCACGTTGTATCGTAGTGTGAGGCTTCAACTTGTTACTAAGACTCGAACTGAACTGAACTGAACTGAACTGAACTACTTCTGTATTCACCTGCGCCATATTTATATGTTGGGCGAATAAACTAGTACCAGCCTTATTTCTGTCTCGTAGTCCTGGGCAGAACCGGGCATGTACAGACATGTCTTGACGGTAGCTTTGAACTTGACTCTGGGGGTAAGACACTGGCGCTGGTGGCACGCCATCCAATAAGAGAACGAAATATTATGGTCTATACTAGGTTAAAGGGATATTCCGTGTATATGTACAAAGAATACACAAGGGATATCAAACGATATACAAATATTATGCAATATATATCAATCAATAAATACATATATTCGGTTTAATCTGACCCTTTGTAACAGTGAGCGTGAACGTCTCCAGGCGCAACAAGAGAGTGAGCGTAACCGCCTACAGAGTGAACGCGAACGCCTCCGACTGGAAGAGAGTCGCCTCCAGGCTGACGCCGCGATGACCATCAGACTGGAAGAGAGGTGCCTCCAGGTTTAAGAAAACATCCAGCGAGACCGCGCCAATGCACAGCGTGAGGCGGAAAGAGACCGTCTGCAGGCGCAGATGATAGAGCAAGTGCTCCAGAGGGCGACCCCCCACTCCTCCACCAGGAGCTCCCGGAGATCATCACGACACGGGTCGAGGGCACCTTCCCCTCCCCGACCAATCTATACGGGACCCAGCCAACGGGAAGATCCCGCCTACGTCGCCAAGAAACTAACTAAGAGACTTCAAGGCCTAGCGGAGGACGAGGGAGGACATCAAGCCCACCAGCACGAACCTATTTCGGACCAGGAGGCACAGTACAGCCCCGACCTCAGGCCCGAGACTCTGCGTTACGAACCCCTGACCCAACCCAGGGGTGAGTTTAATCAACAGTCAGCACCGAGGAGCAGTACCTGGGGGCCCGGCCTCTGGTTCCCACCCAGCACTAACCCACGACCCCACGTACGGGGAGACTCGCCAAGGAGGCCTCTCCCCCTACGCGCATCGGTGTCACAGCCATCCATGGCATCTTACATTGGGACACCCACATTCCCAGACTTTACGCGTGAGGACAGAGCACAGTATACTGAACTATGCATGTGTTTAGAGACTATTATGTCCGAAGTACAGGACGAGTCCTACAAATATGCCATCCTCCTCAAGCACCTTAAAGTACCCAGAGCGCACAACATAGCGCTGGCATATTCTAACTCAAGAACCCCCTACTCTGATGCCCTGGTGGCCCTCGACGCGCGTTATGGACGTACATGGGTGTTGTGAAGGGCCAGATTAAACCGAATATATATATTTATTTATATATATATATTTAATTGTATTTGTATATTCTCTAATATTCCCTGATATCCCTTGTATATTCCTTGTACAATATGCATTGAATATCCATTCTAGCCTACTGAACATCCCATAATAGTCTCCATTCTACTATTGGTCGAGACCTTGGTGCCAGGCTGCCATACCCCTCAGACCCAGTTCAAACGTACCGCTCCACATGTACGAACAAGTCCTAGTTCCGCGTAGGAATTTGGCTACCGCACCACTAATGGGACTATTTGTTCATAGTGCGTATATATACTGCGCTACTAAAGTAGGACTTTCCTTTTCAGTCCAGTTTCTTACCCTCCAATAGAGTCACCGACGTAAAGCCTCCCCGCGACGCCACGTGTGGGAGTAAGGCCAAGTTCGCCTACCATCGGTATTGAGACATCGTGTATATTAATATTTGAATAGTCATATTTGGCACTATATCGTCGAGTTGGACGTAGTCTATTAAGCTAATAATAGTCTGTTAATATATAGTGCTTCGTGCGGTGAGAATACTACCGTAGTCAGTACCCCATCGTTTCGGGCAGAGAACTGGCTGCTTACCCAGGGTGGTTGACCCTATGTGAAGCTGCACCCGAGGAGCCCCAGAGCCGACGAGCGAGTGGACCTGTATACCGGATTATTCTACCGACGACAGCCCGCCTTCCCAGGCACGGATTATGCTTTGGATACTTTGATTATTCCATGGATAAAGACCCCCGACACTGCCGTGTGTTGGAACCCCCCCCCCCTGGAGAGGACGCAAGGTGAGGAGACGCTCTGCAAGACGAGGTCGCTTCACGTCTCTCCCCCGTGGACCGGAGAGAGCCGGCCCACAAAGAGTCCACCTGCTTTCATCTGTGGTCCAAGGATCGCCGGCGCATTGAACGGCACTACAGTGGGTTCACCTGGGATACCCTTGGCCGGACGAGGCAGCCGGATTCTACCCCCCCCCCCCCTCCTACTCCTGTCGGCTTACAAGCGACCGGATTAACCCCCTCTAGTGTATCTAGTATAATCATTAAAGTATCATTGCTGTTATTCCTTAACTATTCCAGGTCGTATATTTACCACCTGCGCCTTCAGAGATTGGACATTCTCTATTGATATACCGACGAATACTCCTTGCAATAAAAGTGCATACTATTTCAATTCATAAATGTAATTAAGTGATTAAGTGCTTATTCTACACACCATCGCTGTGTAGAAATAAAGACCTGTTTCTAATTCGTACATTTGTGTTGGATCCGTTTCATCTACGTGAGAGTGTTCATGATAATATATTTATGCCGTGTACTGGGTGGCCGAATATTAAGTACAAAGGTAGTGGTAGTAAGTATCATATCTAGTAATACAGTCAGGGAATTGTACCCCTCAGTTACAATGGGACTATGTAATTCAAGAGATACGGGAGATTGAACGCCTCCCCCCAGCTAAAGACAATAGAGCCCTAGATGACCTATCTATAAAAGTACAATCCCTGGTAGGGATGCTCGGGTCACAGAAGGAGAAGGGGAGATATGAACTATACGCCAACTCCAACGTGGAGCGGATACTGGAGAAGCTCCCCCCAGCCCGCCAAGAGCGCTTTCGGCGGCAGAGAGACCACCGTGACCCCCACGGCCCAGAACAATCCCTCCTAGACCTTGCTGACTTCCTAGCCAGGGAGGTCAGCAGTCTACGAATAGACACATTCGCGTGGGGTGGCTCTAACCCTAAAGATGGACCGAGAAGGTTCAACGACAACCGCCGGTCCGTCACCGTGATGCACCAGGCAGAGTCAGTGCCGCGGCACAAGAGCCATAACACCCCCCCCCGCGAAGGGAAATTGGAAGATCGCCTGCCAGTATTGTGACCACGAACACTGGCTATCTCAATGCGACACCTTTAAGAAGTTGACCGCTGAAGAAGTGAGTCAGTGGATTAAAGCGAACCGCCGCTGCTTCCGCTGCGCGCGCAGCCACATGGCAGCTGAGTGCCGCCTGAAGAAAAGATGCAGCAAGTGTGACGGCGCCCACCTGGAGGTCCTACACGAGAGCAACAAGTGGAGACCCGCACCACAAAGCAGCTCGAGAGCAGACGTCCTATACATAGACCCTGCGAAGAGCGGGAGCTCCCGAGTGCTCCTCAAGGTGGTCCGAGTGCTCCTGAGCTATGAGGACAAGGTCCTTGACACCTACGCCGTCCTCGACGACGGGTCAGAAAAGACTCTCCTCCTCGCTTCCGCCGCAGCTCAGTTGAGCCTGCGGGGTACCAAGGAAACAATGACAATCCGTACCATTCGGCGAGACCTAAAAACAATAAAGGGTGAAAACGTCTCATTCACAATAGCAGCGGTCGAGCAGCCCGAGAAGCGGTACAGCATCACCAAGGCGTTTACAAGCCACGACATAGGTCTGTCACGCTATGACTACCCCATCCCACAGCTGATGGAAAAGTACGCGCACCTACGCCGACTGCCTATACCGCTCATCGACGGCGCCACACCGACCCTGCTCATAGGCTCCGACCACGCAGACCTCATCGTCCCAACGGACGCGGTCCACATCGGACCCAGAGGCTGCCCAGCCGCGGTCAAGACCCGCCTGGGCTGGACGCTCCAAGGCCCCCTCTCCGGGCCTTCCAACCGACCAACGTCCACACGCTGCCTCTACACGAAGGTGAGCGACAAAGACACTACCCTCTTGCAGCACGTCGAGAGACTATGGACATTAGACTCGCTGCCATTCAAGAACGAACGTAAACTAGTTCGCTCCAAGGAAGACAAGTACGCCATAGCTCTCCTCGAGCAGAAGACCAAGAGGGTCGAGGTCGACGGAGTGATGAGATACACGACTCCACTCTTGAGGCGGGAGGGGATGCCCACCCTGCACGCATCAAAAGAAGTGACACAACGCTATCTACAGAACACAGAGCGGCGTCTCGCTAAAGACCCCCCTCAAGCAATGATATACCGCGCCGAGATCAACAAGCTGATCACGGCTGGACATATAAAGAAAATCGACAACCACGAGGCAGACCAGACGACTGAATCCTGGTACGTGCCCCATCACAAGGTCCACCACAACGGCAAGAACCGCATTATATTTAACTGCAGTTATCAGATCGGACTACAGAACCTGAATAACTTGCTCCTGCCCGGCCCGACACTCGGCCCCTCCCTCCTCGGCGTACTACTACGTTTCCGCCAGGACAAAGTAGCCATCAGCGGCGACATCAAAGGAATGTTCCTACAAGTGCGACTGATGGAGGAAGACAAGCCCCTGCTGCGGTTCCTGTGGAGAGAGAGGATCGACGATGAACAACCCTCAATCTATCAATGGGAGGTCCTCCCATTCGGCACCACATGCAGCCCATGCTGCGCCACGTTCGCGCTACAGAAGCACGTGGCCGAAGACCCTGGAGCCGACGAGGAGGTCAGACACAGCGTGGAAAGGAGTTTCTACGTGGACAACTGCCTACAGAGCGTATCTACGCCAGAAGAAGCTGAGAGCATCTTGCTGAAGCTACGAGCCTCCCTGGTCAAAGGCGGATTCGACCTTAGGCAATGGGCCAGCAGTGACCCTCACGTACTCTGCAGCCTCCCCCCAGAGACAAAGGCAGCAAGCAGCGAGACCTGGATGGCGACCACCCCAGGTGAATCACAGGAAATGTCATTGGGCCTCGTCTGGCGTTTCAAAACAGACTCGCTCCATTACAAGCACACACCCCTGACCAAGGAGCAGGGAAGGTCGACCCCTCTACCGACCACTCGGCGGAGTGTATACAGAAGCCAATACGACCCGCTGGGGTGTATCCTACCTTACACCACTCGGGCGAAGATGCTGGTGCGAGAACTGTGGGACAAGGAGCAGGGCTGGGACGACCCCATACCCGAGCACCTGGCTTCCACCTGGAGAGAATGGGAGGGAGAACTCGACTCACTCCAAGATGTGAACATTCGACGGAGCTACTTACCCCCACAATGCGGCTGGAGACGTGTCAGATAGACCTGCATGTCTTCAGTGACGCCTCCGAAGTGGCTTACGGATCGGTGGCTTACCTGAGAGCCCGAGAAGAGGGAGGAGAAGTACATATAGCCTTCGTCCTGGCCCGCTCGAGGATAGCAAGCAGCAGTCGATCCCGCGTCTAGAGCTCTGCGCAGCTCTGGTAGGCGCGCAACTCGCCACGCTGATACAAAGTGAACTCACCATAACGGTGCGAAAGACAATCCTGTGGTCAGACTCTATGACTGTGCTCACTTGGATCCAGTCCGACTCTTGTCGATACAAAGTTTTCGTCTGAGTCCGAGTCACCGAGATCCAAGACTTGGTAGGATCAGCATGTTGGAGATACGTTGACACCAAGCAGAACCCAGCGGATGTCATCACACGGGGGATGTCCTTAGACGACCTCACACGTCTTAACCCTTACAGTGACGGTCCTGAGTTCCTCAAGCTCCCGGAGGAGAAGTGGCCTACCCCCACACCACGGGAGGCGAGTCAAGAGGAGGCAGAGATCAAGAAGTCTATGTTCTGTGGGCTGACGCACGCCCCGGCTCCAACGGACCCGAACCTAGACGACTGCTTAACTCTTGAGAGTGCACAGAAAAGGACATTCTTGTGGCACCACCCTGAGGTCCCCCCCACCACAGACCTTGACGCATCGAACTACAAAGAAGCCGAACTTCTTCTGCTAAGGAGAGCCCAAAGAGACTCATTCCCAGAAGAACTAGACTGCCTGACAGGGGAAAAGCCTGTCCCCTCAGACAGCCGACTTCTCACCTTGGCCCCAGAGCTCGACGCCCAGCACCTCATCAGGGTGGGTGGTCGATTGAGACGGGCCCCGGACGTGACTGACGATGCTAAGCATCCTATCGTCCTCAACAGCCGACACAAGATAACCGAGCTGATCATCCAGAAGTACGACGAGGTGGTGCACCACGCGGGGGCAGAGAGAGTCTTCGCTGAGATCCGACGACGCTTCTGGATACTCCAAGGGAGAGAAGCAGTACGTCGCTTCCAACGGACTTGCCTAACCTGTCGCAAGTGGAGAGCACAGCCTAGTATCCCGATGATGGCCGACCTGCCTCCCTGCCGCCTCCGACTCGGCGAGAGGGCCTTCCACTCCACGGGCGTGGACTGCTTCGGCCCATTCAACGTCAAGAAAGGAAGAGGGACAGAGAAGATGTGGGGCATTGTGTACAAGTGTATGACCACCCGAGCTGTTCATATTGAAATCCTCCAGACCATGAGTACGGACTCATTCCTCATGTCCTTCCGGAGATTCCAAGCCCGGAGAGGAACCCCATCTGTGTTGTTGTCCGACCAAGGGACAAACTTCAGAGGAGGAGACAGAGAACTGAGAGAGAGCTTCCTGGCTATGGGTGAAGAACTTAAGACCCGCCTCGCTCCCGCTCAGATCACATTCCAGTTCAACCCCCCGAACGCCCCTCATTTCGGGGGAACCTGGGAAAGAGAAGTCCGTTCTATAAAGACTGCTATGTACACCGTACTTGGGGCCCAGACCGTGGTTGAGGAAGTCCTGATGACAGTCCTCACGGAGATCGAGGGCGTCTTGAACTCTAAGCCCCTCGGTTACGTCTCGAGTGATGTAGCAGACGTCGACCCAGTCACCCCAAACTATCTCTTGATGGAGCGGCTGGACCCTGCCCTTCCACAGGCGGTGTACAGACAAGATGAGATGAACGGCCGGAGAATGTGGAGACAGCCAAGTATTGGCCGACCAGTTTTGGACCCGCTTCCTCCTCCATTATCTACCATCCCTCCAAGCCCGTCAGAAGTGGGTAAAGGACAGGGACAACCTGAAGGTGGACACAGTCGTCATGATAATAGACCAGTCACTACCCCGAGCTACGTGGCCAGCCGGCCGCGTGAGCAGAGTGATTACTGGTGCCGATGGGAAGGTCAGAGCGGCAGAAGTCATAGTCCAAGGGCGGACTTACACCCGACCTGTGGCGAAGTTGATAGAGCTGCCGGAGATCCCTGACTCCCCTGATGACGACCATGACCCACTGACTTTGTAGATTGCCCTACTCCTCACAACAAGTATGGAGAAGTTGACTGGACCCTAATATTAATCTGTGCTCCCTTTACTAATTAGGTGCGGACTAATTAGGAGGCGGCTGTTCTGAAGGGCCAGATTAACATTGAGAATCTACGTTTTATTGTTTTATATAACTTGTATATTATTTATATATATATAAGCTATATCCCTTTAAGCCTCCGTTTGAATCATAGCATTATTCGCTTTCCTCATTGGATAATGCCCTTGACGTCGGCGGCGCCTAGAATCGCGCCCCTGAGACAAGTTCAAAGACGAGTCTGGACATGTTGGGACATGCCTGGGGCCAGCACATTGATCCCAGACAAGAGCTTCGGCTGCGCACTAGAAAGCCCTCTAAGTATATATATGGTGGAAGGCGCGAACAGTAGCAGTTCGGTGAAGTAAGCGGTTGGTTCGTTCGTCAGTACAACGGTGAAGTTCAACCTAATGCAGTAACGTGAAGTTCGTCCGGAGTAATGCAACAGCAGTAGTGGAACCTAGCGTATAGCAGAGTCAAGTTCGACCTAACTTAATGTGAAGTAAAGAGTCGTCATTTAGTGTGAATCGTATTACAGCAGTTCGTTCGGTGTGCAGCATTAACAAGCAGTTTGTTCGTTTAGTAACTAGCGTGAACCTTAGCAAGTGTGTGTGGACTTAAAGTAATTAGTGCCAGCACACGAGGTGGGCCTAGTAGCAGAACTATTGGACATGTGCGCATTGGAACCTACCGCGGCGATATTGTAGAACCATTATTGGTTGGATTATAGTGATTGTGGAAACGTAGTACCGTGGAGAAGAGCATCGTTAATACCCACTGTCGTTTGGATTTAACTACCCTGAAGATTCGACCACGGGCTAGCTTCGTGGACGAAGCTGGCTGGCTATCATCATTGCTATCGGGCATTGGATTACAGCTATTACCTTGCTGCCGAGCACTTGGATTATAAAGACCGGATCCGTATGAGAACCCCTTTTTCTTCAAGTGAACAGCCTGAGTATCCGTACATTCTTCCTTTCTCTGGAGCTTACAACTCTGGGAGGATATCACCAGTCTCCAGCTGTACCCTCGTTTTGCCCCCCTATATTGCCATCCCACGCCAGGCGGCGTCTGGTCTAGTATACCTAGCCTAGGAATTATTCATTCCCACTGACTTTGCTACTTGCTGACTTTCTAATATCATTCGCCATAAAAGAGCGACCCAGTAATTGACAGTTGTATCTTCTGCATAATAATAAATACTGTAAATGATATCTCCTTGTCACCGTGCCGTCTATTCTGAGTGTCTGCCATAATTAACTGTACTGTCTGGCAAGTAATAATAATAATAATATGTAGTAGTGGTTTAATCTATCACAATCTTTAATACAGTCAGGGTTTTGTAACCCCTCAGTTACAGGTACTATGACTATGCATGCACCTCATGGTACCAAAGCACCTCAAAGGCGCTTAAAACAAAATTACAAACATCACAAAACAAACTGGTCAGACTACTACTTGACCTTACCCCCAGAACCCACCTCACCCCTGCCCACTTTGACAACCTAGGATGGCTTAGAGTAGACGACAGAGTACAGCAACTTGCAATGGACCTGGTCTACAAGATACACTATAATGTCATGTATGTTGTGTATGTCATAAATGTCTATATGAATTGAAAATGGGGGACCCTGATGGAAACAAGACAAACGTCTTTCTCAGGTCTGCATCCCCTTAACAATTGTATGTATTGAGCCGTACTGTATTGTACCCATTCTGCAATCTGTTAATACAATTTCCAATCAATTACTGTACTGTATCTATGGAGGACAAACATGTCATGTCCAAATGTCATATCTAGCTACAGGCTATTCAATGGCACATTTTCATAGTATTCCTTGCACACGGCTTAATATTTCTCTTTTCTAACAGGGGCAAGGGGGAAAAGTGGTGTGGACTGGTTGGGGACCAATATCAGGCTGGCATCAAAGAGGGTGGTGTCAGATCCAGTCAAGACATTCTCATGGCTCTGTAAAGAACACATGCTTAAGGGACCCAGCACAGAGAAGGTCTTAATATACTGCAAGAGCATTTTTCTGACTGCTCTCTGCTCTACACAGATGTGTTCAAGCCGACCTAGATTCAGTTGTAAAAAGAAAAAAAACACTTTCGACAGTTTTCAGCTTGCCATTGCCCCGACTGCTTTGTTGTTGAATCAAGTCAAATCCTAGGTAAGCGTACATTGTGTGTGTGAACGTTGACATGAAAAGAAAAAATTTAAATTTTTTTTTTCTTTTTTTTTTTATCATGTAATCTTTCGCGGGCCGGTCAGAATCATCCCGCGGGCCGGGGCCGTACAATGCCCAGGTCTGCTCTAAGACAAACCTTAACCAACTTCGAAAGAGTGCCTAAGCTTAACCGTCGAAATAACTTGCCGTCACGATCTAAGACAAACTCTAACCTTAACCAACTTTGAAAGAGTGCCTAAGCTTAACCAGTGTAGAAACAGGCGTCTGCCAATCAGAGAGCGTCTTGCCAGAAATGCGGCTACGGAAAGTATAGACGCTGGCTGACATCATACCTCAATGACCACTCCTACCAAGTGTCATGGAGAGGGACCCCCAGGGCTCGGTCCTAGGACCTCTTCTCCTCTCCCTCTACACTAAATCTCTGGGTAACATTATCACGTCTCATGCCTTCTCGTATCATTGCTATGCCGATGATACTCAACTCTTCCTCTCCTTCCCTCCCTCAGATATCCACGTCTCTGAGCGGATCTCTGCCTGTCTGTCCGACATCTCCGCCTGGATGACGACCAACCACCTCAAACTGAACCTAAGCAAAACAGAATTGCTCCACCTGCCGGCCAAATCCTCCCCCCTGACCGACCTTTCCATCACAGTCGAGAATGCAGCTGTGACCGTGTCCCGACCGCCAAGAACCTTGGTGTTGTCCTCGACGACCAGTTGAACTTCTCCGCTCACATCGCCGTGACAACCAGAACCTGCAGATTCCTCCTGAGCAACGTCAGAAGGATCCGCCCCTTCCTGACAAAAGAAGCCACCCAACTCCTCGTCCAATCAACAGTCATCTCCCGCCTCGACTACTGCAACACACTGCTTGCTGGCCTCCTGGCCACTGCCACCAAGCCCCTTCAACTCATTCAGAACACAGCGGCCCACCTGATCTCAAACCTACCAAAGTCAGCCCATGTCACCCCACTTCTTAGGGACCTGCACTGGCTCACCATTGCTGCACAAATCCACTTCAAGGCCCTCGACCTGGCATACTGTGCGGCAAAGGGAACCGCTCCTGCCTACCTCCGGTCAATGGTCTCTAAATACACACCCTCAAGACCCCTACACTCATCTTCTGGTCATCTCAGACCCACTCCTATCCAAGCTCCGGGAGGGTCATCAAGGAGAAGCTGCCTTTTCTCAGTCCTTACCCCACAATGGTGGAATGAACTGCCCACCCCAGTTAGGACGCGTGTATGCTTTCTACAACGCAGTTGGGTTTCCGGGTTCCTCTGATTGGCCACTAAGCCCACGTGACCCTGCGCTATTATGCCCCTCTTATCGCCGCCAGTTATCGCTTACGCCCACGCATGCGCATGAGCCGCGACAAGCCCCTCAGCCAGCCAGCAATACTAAGCTCCAGTTAACCTAATTTATACCGTAACGAATCATTAAAAAAATATACCGTTAACTGGAATATGTTGTTTCTTTACACATATGTTGGATTATGTACAAATCTAATCATGACATTTAAGACATGCATGACATACAGATATATATATATATATCTGACTCTGAGCACCTGAAGACTGTGCTATTAAACCAGGAAGTGCAGCACTATGTCAGCAGAGTAGTACCGTAACGAATCATTAAAAAAATATACCGTTAACTGGAATATGTTTCCAGTTTCTTTACACATATGTTGGATTATGTAATTGGTTTGTCATGACAAACCAATAAAAAATCGTGCGACTCGGGCTTCATCAGAAAGATCTCTGCGCCGAGAGGCATTGAATGAATGAAACAGATTGCAGAATGGGTACAATACAGTACGGCTCAATACATACAATTGTTAAGGGGATGCAGACCTGAGAAAGACGTTTTTGTCTTGTTTCCATCAGGGTCCCCCATTTTCAATTCATATAGACATTTATGACATACACAACATACATGACATTTATGGCATAGGGACATATAGGTATTTAGTACTGATACATTTGTGACATAAATGGTATTCCAATATACAGTACTGTTACCCCTAGATCCTGACAGAGTATATACATATGATGGGGAGGGGACTGTACATTAGGGGGGGGTGGGTGGGAGAGAAATATACATACGGCGGGGAGGGAATATATACATGCGGTGGGGAGGAGACTGTCTATTAGGAGGTGGTGGGGGTTTTGGGCATTTACGGTGGCCAGTTTCGAATTGCAGCCTCCCGTAGGTGCTCTTTAAGAGCGGTTTTGAATGTGGGCAGGGATTCACATTCCTTTACAGCTTTGGGTAGGGCGTTCCACATTGTTGTGGCATAATTGCGAAACGTGTTTAGTCCCTTGTTTGAGCCGAATCTGGGTTTAACATGATTTGTTGAGCTTCCTCTGGTGTAGTGGTTGTGGTATTCACTGACCTTTGGGAAGTATTTTGACATGTACATGGGCACCCCGGTCGTATAGTGTATCTTGTAGACCAGGCCCATTGCAAGTTGCTGTACTCTGTCGTCTACTCTAAGCCATCCTAGGTTGTCAAAGTGGGCAGGGGTGAGGTGGGTTCTGGGGTTCAGGTCAAGTAGTAGTCTGACCAGTTTGTTTTGTGATGTTTGTAATTTTGTTTTAAGCGCCTTTGAGGTGCTTTGGTACCATGAGGTGCACGCATAGTCATAGTACCCTTGAATGAGTGCTCCTGCCAGAGTCTTCAGGGTATTCTTGTTTACCAGAGAGGAGATCCGGTACAGGAATCTAGTTCGTTGGTTGACTTTTTTGATTACATTGGATGCCATTTTGTCACAGGAAAGATTTGCCTCTAGGATGGAACCCAGGTAGGTAATTTCGTCTTTCCTTGTGACAATATTGTCACCCACTGTAACTGAGAAGCCGTCGGTCTTGTTGAGTTTGTTATTTGAACCGAAGAGAATGGACTCTGTTTTGCCCATGTGTAATGATAGTTTGTTATCAGCGAGCCATATGCAGATTTTGCCTAGTTCCGAGCTGAGGGTTTTTTCAACCTGCAACTTGTTCTTGTCAGAGACCAGCAGGCCTGAATCGTCCGCAAACAGGAACAAGTTGCAGTCACAGGATGACGACATGTCATTTGCATAAATTAGGACGAGTAGCGGTCCTAGTATGCTTCCTTGTGGAACACCACAGCTCACTGTGAGGGGGGGGGGGTAGAGTACCGTTTACCTCTACCATCTGTTCTCTCCCCTCCAGGTAGGATTGCATCCAGCTCACTGATAAGCTATCAAAACCAATTGCTTTTAGCTTGTCCATTAGAATGGAGTGATTGACAGTGTCGAAGGCCTTTTGTAGGTCCTGCATGACCATGCCGCAGTATTTGCCCGCGTCCACCTCTTGTTTGATGTGGTCGTTCAAATAGAGGAGGCATGTGTCAGTGGAGTGGGACGTTCTGAAGCCAGATTGGAATTCGTAGATTAGATTTTTTTCCGCCAGGTACTTTTCGACCTGTTCGTAGACTATTTTCTCCATGACTTTCGAGATGGAGGTAAGAATAGAAACAGGGCGGTAGTTGCCTGGGTCTAATTTGCTGGCCTTTTTGTGCAGAGGGGTCACTCTCGCAATTTTGAAGTCCTTGGGGACGTGCCCCTGTTTTATAGAGAGGTTTATTATGTGTGTGATGACTGGGGTGATGGCGGCTGCTGCGTCTCTGAGGAATTTGGAGGGGATGTTGTCATGGCCAGTGGCCTTGTTAGGTTGGAGGGCGCTCAATTTTTTGAGTACCTCATCGGTTGTTACCATTTCAAGTTTGAAGTCGTCTTTGTGGACCCCTAGGTTTTTGTAGTATGCTACTATGTGTTCTACCCCATAATGCCCTGAGTGGGAGGGTAGTTTGTTTACCAGTGTTGTGGCTATGTTTGTGAAGAAGATGTTTAAGTAATTGGCTACATCCAGCTTGTCTGTTATGAGCGTGTTGTCCGTCTTTATGTTTCTATGCATTCTATAAAGCTGGGAACGAGGTTAGTCCTTCTCAGCCAACCTCAGCGCGCGATTGGCTGAGGTTGAGTAAAATGCCATGGTAAGCCAATCGAAGGTAGAGGTGGGCGGGTTCATCCAGTGTCTGCACACAGCGCGACAACACAAGCCAGTCAACGTGAGACCGCGGTCTGTGTACGTTTTTTCTTTTCTTTTCTTTTTTTCTTTTTTTTTGTATTTTCTTTTTTTTATTATTTTTTAAACAAACACATAAACAAACATGACAACATAAAATTTGATATACAAGCATAAATTAACAGTGCACATCCAATGAAATCACCATTTAAATAAATGTCTTATACAAGATATACACCTAATACCTGCTATCTAATACCCTACACACATATGCTCTCGCTCGCTCGCTCCCCCCCCCCCCCCCCGGGCCCCCCCTTGGATAATCCATCCATTATCATTCGCTCCTAACCAGGCACTACAATTATTCTCTCCACCACTTCTAACCACATTGTAATTTTGGATTCACTGAGACCCAAAATTCTTGCTGTAGATATTTCTAGATAAATCACATCGAGATATGTAAGAATCCAGACCTTCCGGCAAATTTTTTCCGGTTGAAACCATCGTGATGCTATCAGATTTTTAGCCGCTGTGATACCAGATAAAACCAATCTCTTTAGCTGTATAGGTACTGCACACTCAAAAACATCATTCAACAGTAATACAGGGGGTGTACAGGTATATTCAGAGTTAAGAGATTTGATAATTGCTGGGTCACTTCTTTCCAGAATATCTTAACTGGTGGGCAGTCCCAGTACATGTGCATAAATGTACCCTCGTCCCCATTTGTACATAAGGAGCATTTGGAGTCTTGTTTAAGACCCATTCTGTTCAGTCTTATAGGAGTCAAGTATGTCCTATGAATATAGTTAAGATTGATTTGTTGATGGTCCGGGTTCCGTGATGCAAGTCGAACATTTGCCCAGGCTTCTTGCCAATCAAAATCTATTTCCAGGTCTGGTATATCCCTCCTCCAGACTGAGTCTAGGTGGAGGATTTCATATGAGGAAGTTAGTAATCGATGATAAATCGATGTGTACGTTTTGATAGTTGTTTTGGTGGCCAAATAATCCAAAACAAATCCAATGAACAACACACGCGAGCATTCAATGATGTTTTTGTTCACTCTAGTCTTGTGTTAGTTGTGTGTTGCACTGCAGTAGTGGAGGCTCTACTCTGCTGACATAGTGCTGCACTTCCTGGTTTAATAGCACAGTCTTCAGGTGCTCAGAGTCAGAGATATATATAATATATATCTGTATGTCATGCATGTCTTAAATGTCATGATTAGATTTGTACATAATCCAACATATGTGTAAAGAAACAACATATTCCAGTTAAGGGTATATTTTTTTAATGATTCGTTACGGTATAAATTAGGTTAACTGGAGCTTGCTGGCTGGCTGAGGGGCTTGTTGCGGCTCATGCGCATGCGCGGGCGTAAGCGATAACTGCCGGCGATAAGGGGGCGTAATAGCGTAGGGTCACGTGGGCTTAGTGGCCAATCAGAGGAACCCGGAAACCCAACTGCGTTGTAGAAAGCATACACGCAGTTAGGACAGCCGAAACCCGTCCAATCTTTCATCATTGACTAAAGACGCACTTCTTCAACCATTATCTGAAATGAAAAAAACAAAACAAAAAAATCTAACCCTAACTAACCTTACTGTCATGCACTTGTCCTAATAAACTAACCACTGTAGCACTCAACACTTTGATGAACATTGTTACTCAGCTGATAGAGTTGTGCCCTTCCTGATGACTTGTCCTACAGAACTTGTAAGTCGCTTTGGATAAAAGCGTCAGCTAAATGACTAAATGTAAATGTGCAAACTCATTGTTTGCATTTTGTACTTCATTCTGTACTTTAGGTTGTACTTTAGTTTGTATATTGTATATTTTGTATACTGTTTGGACTTTATTCTTTTTACTTTTTTTGTATGAAGCAATTATCAGGAGGCTCATACAGAACCAAGCATTTCACTGTAATGTACATGTACTTTATATGTGACAAATAAAACAAAACTTGAAAATTTTACTTGGAATTATAATTGAGATCCTTTTTGTGTCTCAATGTGGCCTCAGCTTGCATTTCTGATAGCAGGCAGGCATTTGCCAATTCCTTTATGATGCAAACCAAAGCAGGCCAGTACCATAACCTATGGAACCAGAGAAAAACCTTTAGAATACACTCACGATCTAAGATTGACCGGAAACATCACTGCCTGGTATGGGAACAGCACGGCACAGGACAAGAAGGCCCTACAGAGAGTGGTGCGCTCAGCCGAGCGTACCACGGGTATTGCGCTACCTCCCCTGCAGGCTCTATACAACTAGAGGTGCAAATCCAGAGCCTGCAGGATAATGAAAGACCCCCACCACCCCAATAACAGCCTGTTCCAGCTGCTGAGGTCAGGCAGACGCCTGCGAACCCCAGCTACTAGGACGGAGAGGCTTAGGCTAAGCTTCTTCCCCCAGGCCATCAGAGCCTTGAACAATGAACATTGAAAGACACAGAAACTGAACTATCCACACACAAGCACACACAAGCACATACACGACACGCACGCTGAGCACGCTCACACACTAGCAGCCACTTTAACACTCATGCCGCACACACGCACACTTATGGCCAGAGGAAAGGCCACTTTAAATTAGTATAACATCAGGAACAGTGTATTGCACTACTAAAGCTACCTAGCATGTCCTATATGCTCTGTAAATACTATGTACAGATACCGAGATGGCACACCATGTACCTGTTTATTGCACTGTTGTTTTTATTGGATTCTATTATATGTTGTACCACTGTATTTTTATTGGATTCTATTATATGTTGTACCACTGTATTGCACATCGTCGCGGGCAAGACCAGCCGCATTTCATTGTATACCTGTATGCCGTGACAATTAAAACTCTTGACTTGACTTGACTTGACTTAAGATATATCGTGCCGCCTGGCGGCAATTTGCGCTCCACTGAATGTACCTTTCTAGTTTTATGTGAAATCATGTTATGTGAAATATTTCTTTCCAAACCAGTTGACTAGGAGCTTCAGACAGTTAGCTAAATTAATGAATTAATGATCATTACATTTATATAGCGCTTTTGTCTAGACTCAAGACTCAAAGCGCTCCCCACAATGTTACAGTACTGACTAAAAAGCTAGCTTTTTATATTTTGTATATTCAGATTACATTGTATTGCCTATATTTATGTCTTTCTTCTATTACCCTGACCATACCTGTACCTCCTCTCCCCCATACTGCTATGACACCCGAATTTCCCCAAGGGGATCCATAAAAGAATATTGTATCTTATCTTATCTTAGCTTAGCTGGCTTGAATCCGCCTCCATATAATGTAATAATGCCTACATCTTTTTCAATGTAAATTGAAAATAAATCTTCAAAATCTTCACGTAGTGGTAGAATTGTTTTCCTTCATCCTTTATATTGGGCTGCAGTGATATGTAGTAGTAGTACAATAAAATGTGAATGATTATGACAAAGCATGATTAAATATTTTTACATTTGTGTTGATTTTACTAAATTAATTTACAGTGCAAGTCTGTTGGTCAAGAGGTTAACTTCTGCTCTCTCCCCCCTCTCTCTCTCCCTCGCTCTCCCTCCCTCTCTCTCTCTCTCTACCTCTCTCTCCCTCTCTCTCTCCCTCTCGCTCTCTCTCTCGCTCTCTCTTCCCCTCTCTCTCTCTCTCCCCCTCTCTCTCCCCCCTCTCTCTATCCCTCTCTCTCCCTCTCGCTCTCTCTCTCTCTCTCTCTCCCTCTCTATCTCCCTCTCTCCCCCCCCCCTCTCTCTCTCTCTCTCTCTCTCTCTCTCTCTCTCTCTCTCTCTCTCTCTCTCTCTCTCTCTCTCTCTCTCTCTCTCTCTCTCTCTCTCTCTCTCTCTCTCTCTCTCTCTCTCTCTCTCTCTCTCTCTCTCTATCTATCTCTCTCTCTCTCTCTCTCTCCCTCTCTCTCTCCCCCTCTGCCTCTCTCTCTGTCTTGGTTGCCCCAGTAAGCAGTGTGAATGCAGTGGGGCTGCAGTATGTGGTGAAGTTCCAGTGTCTGGAAGTGACTCCAGAAAGTTATGGGGCTGCCAGATCATACAAGTGTACGAGGGGCAGATGTGTGGTGACAGGACTATGCTCATTAGGCCGAATTAGCATCACGCTGTGACAACTGGCCAACTTGAGGCTTCTCCGGTCACTCCAGTACCCATTCCACTCAGCCAAGACGGGCCGAGCCTTCACCCATAGCTATTGCTTATCCCAGGTGTACCTCCCTGTGTCTCCGGTCCAATCTTTTACTCCAGAACACTAAACCATTTCCCCCCGAATCCTCCTGTACACATCTCCGTGTCCAGACATAACAACATCAACAAATCCCCATAATCCCAGATCTCCCATAGCCCCGGCTCTATTCCCATAGCGCTCTCCCTCTCGCCCCACACCCCCCGATCCCCGTCCCCCGACTCCTGGTCTATCCCTGCTCCTCAACCCCAGCTGTGCGGTCAGCTCTGACCCCTCTGGCTCTCTCTCTCTGTCCGCAGGCCGGAGTTGTGATATCTATTTCAGGTCGGCCGGAGAGACACAGACGTGGCTCCAGAGAACTCCCTGCCCGGTGATTACTAACGGTATAGAGCTCCACTCGTACTCGCTTTAGCATCTCCCGTGTGTCCGAACTGCTTAGTGTCCGATCGGGTCGGGTCGCTCTGAGCCATTAGAAGCCCGGCCCGCAATTATAGATGTGTGGCTGCTGGTCGCGGAAACAGATGTGCTTTGATCTATTTACGGTAGGATGGAAGGGGAGGGGCGGGGGGGCTCGTAACAGCTTATGCGTGGGTCAGATCACGCACCTCTGACATCCCCTGTCAGTCCGTTCATTTGACATGCACTTGTGAGTGTTTCTTCGGTTAGAAAAAGAAGTTCTCAACGACGTCGCTTACAGATGAACCTACGGGGCTTTTTTTTGGGGCATCTTCAGGACCGCTTTTGAGCGGCAAGCAGCCGCCGTGTACCTACTACATTCCCCCTCCCACGCACGTGCGCGTCTAAGGCGGATGTGTGAATTAATTGCTATTTGCGTGTTTACAGTATGCATTTAATGTGTTGCCAGACGACCAAGCATGTGCGGAGGTGAGAGCTCGCTGAAGGGAATGTTTGACGATGCTCCGACACTAAATAAAAGGGAACCCCATCTGTTAAGCTGCCAAAATTCACCAAGGGGCAAAACTGTAAAGTGTTGGGGTACATTCTTAACGCCTTGTCTCCTTTCCCTCGCTTGGCTCGAACCGCTTTGGGGGGGTGAAAAATGAAAAACAAATGTTCCGCTGACAGTCTCTTATGCCCAGGGTGTCGTCGGTATTTATATCATAAAGGTGCCAACACATCCTAGCTTTACAGGCTGACCGTCGCTTGAGGAAAGAGGAGGAGGGGGGGAGGAAGGAGAGGTTATCTCGTTGTCCCGAGGCTCGGTCTGGTAATTACTGTATTGGTGATGAATAGGTCTTGATAAGCTATGCAGACAAATGAGTTCTGGGCGGGACATTGTTCGCCATGTCCGAGTGGAACGTTAGAAGCTGTGCATTCCTTGACAGAGTCTGTGGTCGTGGCGAGGCCTTGTTCGCTGTGTCAAAAGTGTAACATTAGAGGCTGTGCGTTCCGTAACCGAGTCTGTGGTCGTGGCGAGGCCTTGTTCGCTGTGTCAAGAGTGGAACGTTAGAGGACGTGCGTTTCTTGACCGAGTCTGTGGTCGTGGCGAGGCCTTGTTCGCTGTGTCAAGAGTGGAACGTCAGAGGACGTGCGTTCTGTGACCAAGTCTGTGGTCGTGGCAAGGCCTTGTTCGCTGTGTCAAGAGTGGAACGTTAGAGGCCGTGCGTTCCGTGACCGAGTCTGTGGTCGTGGCGAGGCCTTGTTCGCTGTGTCAAGAGTGGAACGTTAGAGGACGTGCGTTCCGTGACCGAGTCTGTGGTCGTAGCGAGGCCTTGTTCGCTGTGTCAAGAGTTGAACGTTAGAGGCCGTGCATTTCGTGACCGAGTCTGTGGTCGTGGCGAGGCCTTGTTCGCTGTGTCAAGAGTGGAACGTTAGAGGACGTGCGTTCCGTGACCGAGTCTGTGGTCGCGGCGAGGCCTTGTTCGCTGTGTCAAGAGTGGAACGTTAGAGGACGTGCGTTTCGTGACCGAGTCTGTGGTCGTAGCGAGGCCTTGTTCGCTGTGTCAAGAGTGGAACGTTAGAGGCCGTGCGTTCCGTGACCGAGTCTGTAGTCGTGGCGAGTCTGTGGTCGTGGCGAGGCCTTGTTCGCTGTGTCAAGAGTGGAACGTTAGAGGCCGTGCGTTTCGTGACCGAGTCTGTGGTCGTGGCGAGGCCTTGTTCGCTGTGTCAAGAGTGGAACGTTAGAGGCCGTGCGTTCCGTGACCGAGTCTGTGGTCGCGGCGAGGCCTTGTTCGCTGTGTCAAGAGTGGAACGTTAGAGGACGTGCGTTTCGTGACCGAGTCTGTGGTCGCGGCGAGGCCTTGTTCGCTGTGTCAAGAGTGGAACGTTAGAGGCCGTGCGTTTCGTGACCGAGTCTGTGGTCGTAGCGAGGCCTTGTTCGCTGTGTCAAGAGTGGAACGTTAGAGGCCGTGCGTTCCGTGACCGAGTCTGTGGTCGCGGCGAGGCCTTGTTCGCTGTGTCAGAGTGGAGCATCAGAGGCTGTGCGTTCCTTGACCGAGTCTGTCGTCGTGGCGAGGGCCTTGTTCGCTGTGTCAGAGTGGAACGATAGAGGCCGTGCGTTCCTTTTGAAACCGTGTCCGTCTCCTCTCGTTGGCTCATGGACGAGGCTGAAGTCCATTCTGTTCCCGGAGTGCATGGCGTGGTTTGAAGCTGCATGGCGTCGTGGGAGGCAACAGTGGCTCAGAGGTCCTCTGGTAATCGGAAGATTCCATTTTGATTCCTTCGATTCCAGCTCCTCCCGGGAAACGTGTCGAAGTGTCCTTGAGCGAGACACTCAACACCTAACTGCTCCCGATGAGCAGGTCGGCACCTTGCATGGTTGCCTTTGCCGCCCGCCGGTGTGTGAATGTGTGAGTGAATGGGTGAATGTGAGGCAGAAGTTGTAAAGCGCTTTGGATAAATGCAGTCCATTTACCATGCGGCAGGGGCCGAGGCTTATGTTCTCCTGGGCTGAACCGATGAGACGTCGGGTTCCCGGGAAGCAGCAGCACCGTATGAGACTTGAGCTGGAGTCGTGAACAGAGGAGGCCTCGGTGAGATCCAGTTCCCCCGGTTGCTTTTCTCCCTTGTCACTTATCTTACTGTCCCACTTCTTGCCTGTATTAAAAATTCACGGGTCACTTGTATGGCATTTAGTGCTGGTCTCCAGTGTACTGCGTGCCCTTGCTAACTAGTCAATTGTGACCATTCTGCACAGCAGCAGCGCTGCCTTGGGCGGAGTGTGATTTCATAATGCTTATGGTGTCAGCGGCAGGCCTGACGGGGAAGAAAAATGGTAATAACACCAGCACGGCCATGAATAATGAATGAACTCATATCTATTCATAAATCGGGAGGGATGTGCGACATATGGCAATAAGCAAGCATATTCTCATCGCCAGCCTGCTAAATAAAATGGGTAATTTGAATACTCTCCATCCTCTGTTGGCGTCACAGCCTACAGACGTAGCCTGCTATAGGAGCACTGCCTATATACTCCACCGTCACACCGCACGCTCTCAGAGGGAATCCTGCGCCGCGTGCAGGTCTTCCCTGGCCTGAGATGAACCGTGTGTACGCAGCTCTGGGTCTGCTCTGATGTCGTAGGTGTCTCTCAGTCCGCCAGTGTCGTGTTGCGAGGCCATGTCTGTCCCACTGAGTTTCTTACACATCAGCGCGGGAAGAGAGAGCGGAGTATCCCAGGCCCACATGACTGGGACGCGTGAGTACTGCGGAGACATCGACGCACGTTCATTCATAAAACTCACAGCCCCGGCTATCAATGTCCAGACTGGAATGCACAGATGTAGGGGGGGGGGGGGGGGGGTGATGTTTAGATTTTCATCTCCTGTTTTTTGTCTTATTATAATTATCTTTTTTATCAGCTCACTTATTTCTTAGCGAGAATAAAGCTTTTGGAAAATCACATTGATTCGATTCCCTTTGAAAGGTAACAACAGTCAGTCAGTGTGCTTATTCATAATCAAATTATCCCCATAACCTGTCATGCAACACAAATGCGATCCCTCGTCAAAAAAAAAAAAAACACTGGTACCCAAGATGGTGATTTTCCGCGGTCTGGCCGGAGCTGCTCATTAATTCAGTTAAATGAAGTGAAAAGGGGGGAATCAGAGTGAACCCAACGGGAAAAAAGCCCTTAAAACCATTTCCTGTTATTTGAGTAATGTGCAGAGAAGCCAGAAGCTCAGTCTTTGTTTGTGTGTGTGTGCGTGCGTGTGTGTGTGCATGTGTGTGTTTGTGTGTATGTGTCTCTCTCTCCCTCTATTTTTCTTTTCTCTCATGTTGTTATGCATTTATCGTACTTATACCATCTGTCAGTGTTGCACTGCTTTCATATTAGTATCCCTCTCTCGCACTCTCTCTCCCTCTTGCTCTCTCTCTCTTTCTCTCTCTCTCTCCCTCCCTCTCTTTCTCTCTCCATTTCTCTCTCTTTCTCTCTCTCTCCCTCCCTCTCTTTCTCTCTACATTTCTCTCCCTCTCTCTCTCCCTCCCTCTCTTTCTCTCTCCATTTATCTCCCTCTCTCTCTCTCTCCATTTCTCTCCCTCTCTCTCTCTCTTGCTATCTCTTTCTCTCTCCCTCCCTCTTTCTCTCTCCATTTCTCTCAATCTCTCTCCCTCCCTCTCTTTCTCTCTCCATTCTCTCCCTCCCTCTCTTTCTCTCTCCATTTCTCTGCCTCTCTCTCTCTCCATTTATCTCCCTCTCTCTCTCTCTCTATCCATCTCTCGCTCTCTCCCTCCCGCTCTCCATTTATCTCCCTCTCTCTCTCTTTCTCTCTCCCTCTCTCCATTTCTCCCCCTCTCCCCCCCTCTCTCTCTCTTTCCCTCTCTCCCTCTCTGCTCTCTCTCCCTCTCTACATCCCTCCATCTCTCCCCCCCCCCTCTCTCTCTCTCTCCCTCTCTCCCTGGGTCAGTGAGCTGGTGGTGGGTTGGGTCAGGGGGCAGCGCCCGGTTTCCTCCACCACCAGCTTTGGGCGCTGAGGGCTTAATGCATCCTGACACGCCCGGCTCCGTCAGGCCCTGCCGCACCATCCCAGTAATGCAGGAGTTACACCGTGGGCCCAGAGAGGACGCACAAGGGCTCTCATCTGGAAACCCAAACACCCTCACAGAACCTGCGCGCAATTACCGTCGAAGGACACAACGTTTAACCGGGAGATTAATCCGTTAGTACCTCGTCTCGGTGGATTTCAGATCTTGTGACGTTACGGGGGGATGTTGTCGGGGGAAAAGGA